>NC_142825.1:12042500-12667500 GCF_057945365.1 Rhopilema esculentum
CATCGGCAAGTCATGGAATTTCTTGAGCAAAATAAGTTTCTATCTGCCTTTCAATTTGGATTTAGGCCTAAGCTCTCAACTGAGTTGGCAGCCACTCTCTTATTGGACGACATACGGAAAAATGTGGATGAAGGGAAATTGGTCGGTGCCGCGTTTATAGACTTGAGTAAAGCATTCGATACAATAATTCGCGCTAGCCCAATGCGGATTTCACGAAAAAGAGCTTGATTGGTTTACAGATTACCTTTTCCATCGGTCAGTGGTTGTGAATTATGACAGCTATCAATCCAATGCACATGATGTTGTCACAGGGGTGCCACAAGGATCAATATTGGGTCCCTTTTTATTCATCTTATTTCTTAATGATATCACAGATGTTATAAGTAGTGCAAATATGATTAAGTATTCTGATGACACAGTGATCTATGTAGCCGATAAAGATATCAAGGTAATTAAGTCAAAACTCTCCAAAGGTATGGATGCCATAGCAGACTGGTTAGACGAAAATGCTCTAATACTCAATCTGAATAGAGGAAAAACCGAATCCCTTCATTTCGGAACATCGCAGAGGATAACTAAACAAAGTGAGACATTCAACGTTATGTATAGAGGCTCCAACATATCGAATACCACCCACTAAAAATATCTTGGCATCCACATAGACAGCTCATTAAGCCTTAATTCACACTTTGAGAAATGTTATAAACGTGCATCAGGCAGATTAAGGTTGTTGGCAAAACTCAGGGACTACCCGGACGTGTCTGCTGCAAAGACCATCTATCGCTCAATGATTCTGCCTACATTCACATACTGCGGAATTTTACAGCTGAAGCTAACCACAACCCAAACTGAAAGACTTGAATCGTTTTATGAGCGCTCCTCAAAAATAATACAAGGAAACTCGCCCATTCTTGAAGTATTTAACCATTGTTGTTCTAGACATTTTTGAAGTATTTAATTCGGGGAACGTGTATGGTTAGATTCTCTTCAAAAGCTTCTGCTTTCAGAAACTCTTTATGTTATGTTCGTTTGGCCTGGCCTTGACAACCGACGCTAAAAGTTGTTGTGGTTGTTATCCATAGTCGCAGAAAATTCTTATCCTGTGCCGCAGTGCTGCGTCAAAACATAACATAACGAAACAAAAAAAAATAACTATACTCTGTATATCTTTGTTGTATTGCTAATTTGCATGGTGTTGACAGGTTTAGTGCAATGTAGCAAGTAAGGAACGCCGAAGCACTCCGAGATCAATATTGTTTAGTGAAATATTATCTTTCTGAAGTTTTCATGAAAATTTCATGACAGCAGCTAGCTTAAATTTGTATTTCAAATTATGCCGATTAATTTAAAGAAACGACTTTCAAGTGGTTTTTATTGTGAAAGTAAAGAAAAGCTCGAGAATTGGCTAATTGCTTTGTTTTCTAACACTTTTAAGGAAGCATATAATAAAATTAGAAACAGCTATTCTCTTTCAAGCTCTGTTTAGTTTTGGTAATTATTTTGTAATTCAATTCTAAAGCTATTATAAATTTTTATCTTCAATCGTTTGGTAACCACATGTACCCACCGTTTTGCATGGATACTGAGTTATTACCAACAAATATAGTGAAAACTTCACGATTTTGTTATTGTACAGAACCTTGTGAACTGGAAAGATATCGCTTTTACAATGGTCTCTTCTTGTTATATCATTGGTTTTGTGTTGGAAACTACAAAATCTCATATGATAAACAATTACGTTTGTGCAATTTTTAACATGGTTTTGGCAATACCAATCACCGTGTTAAACCTCGCCCTTATAATCGCCATTCTCAAATCAAATGCACGAAAAGAGTCGTCTCAGATGTTGGTACTAAATTTGGCTTTCACAGACTTTGGTGCTGGTATTTTTGGCATACCATCATTTTCCATTACTTTTTTATACCCTGGCATCGAAACAGATTCCTGCCATTTTACTCAGGCCAGTTTTTTTCTTGGACAAGTTCTCGGCATCGCGTCGTTGCTTTCGGTGACATTAATCGCAGTCGAGAGATACATCTACGTCTTCAAGCCGTTTGTGCATAACACAAGACTGACTTCGCGATTAACTGCTGTTACCTTATGTTCTTTATGGCTCGTGTCCATTTCTCTAGCCGCTATCTTTTCATATATTACAAATGCCATTTCAAATGCAACAGCGGGAATTTTATTCTTTTCTGTATCAGGTATAATTATCTATAGTTATACTAAGATTTTGTTACAATCCCGGAGGGTTCGTCGACAGATACAAACAGAAGCAGCGAGATTCGAGCAGCAAAGAGTTACTGAAAAGGAGAAAAGCCTTCTTCTTTTCGGTGGATTCATAATCCTTTCGTTCTTCGTTTGTTACACTCTCATTTTTGCAAGGCCTATTCTTAAACTGTTTGGAGTTCAAAGTGGTGTATTTAATTACACCTTTTGCTGGGAATGGACCTTTGCGATAGCAAATTCACTCTGCAATCCCTTGATAACCTGCATTTTCAACCCCTCAAAGCGAAGGGAGGTGTTCAAAATACTGATATGTCGATGCAAACGCGAGAATTGACAACCCTGGAGAAAATCAATGTTCAGAAATAGCAGCCGTACTCCCGGGGGGGGGGGGGGGGGAGGTAATCCCATTAAGGCCCGACAGGGGAGTCCAGTCCGTTTGAAGGTCTTACCAAATGGCTACAAAATGGCCCATTTTCGATAACAATTGAATTGCTCAGTTTATCTTGCAATTCATTATAGATCACGAACAAGATTTTATCTTTCCTGAAACAACAACATTCGATTGGACCAAAAAATGACCAGGGAAGCACAAAGAAATTGATGCTACCAAGGAAATAATTTCAGTCTTTATGCTACCGTTTGAGGGTTTTTGTCAAAAAATTATACCATTTTTGAGGGCTTTTTTTCAAATTTTGGCGTTAGCCCTCTTTGACCCTGACTGGACCACTGTTAGGACATCGGGGGGGGGGGGGGGCTGTACTATCTAGTATCAAATGATTGTATACTTGATGTAGTTTCGCTATTTATTCCTCCGTCGAATGATATTTCATTGTTCATGATTTTTCTAGTTTATAGAGTTTACCTACATGCGATACAATGCTTGGAAACAAGGCTAAAAAATATCGTACTCATACAAAATTCTCCAATCAAACCCCCATTTTTTTCAATTTGGCATAAATGGCTTTATGGAGGCAGAAAAATTTGTTCTTGATTTATTTGACATCTTTTAGTAGTAGAACCTCTTTCCACTGCCAAATAACTCATTAGAATCAATCAAAAAGATAGGCGATATGCATGTTATGCTACTGTTAACTCATCCTTTAATTTATAATTCTCTATCAGAGCTTTTGCTCTAGTTTGTAGACACTGAAGATGCTGCAGCTTTATGTTTTATAGATTGTCCCATAGTTGTCACTGTGTTTCCGTTGACTCTCAAATATTGCCATACAGACCTGATCAATGTTAGAGTGTGTATAAATTTTAAAGTTTCTATAGGCAGTTTTAAGTTTAAATTTGAGCTTTTTTATATAATTCGTTCCAAATAAGGAAACAAGCAAATAAGCAAGCAAGCAAGCAAGCAAACAAGCAAACAAACAAGCAAGCAAGCAAGCAAGCAAGCAAGCAAGCAAGCAAGCAAGCAAGCAAGCAAGCAAGCAAGCAAGCAAGCAGGCGAGCAAGCAAGCAAACAAGCAAACAAACAAGCAAGCAAGCAAACAAGCAAACATGCAAGCAAATAATATAGCAATCATACGAATCAAATAATGGTCTATATAAAAAATGAAACTATGACACTTTATCCGTGCAGTTGAAACAATTTACACAGACAGAGACCACAGGGAAACAATGCGCAATAAATCTGTAATCGAGATTTGAAGCATCTTACGAACAACTGAAGAACAATTCCAGAAAGAAACGTATTCTATTTTCCGAGTAATTGGCTAATTTTCTAGGGAGGAGATTAATTATGTTTTCTGGAGGTTCTCAGAGGACTTGGTCTAAGGCTTAAAATAAGCTTGTTTCAATAAACTATCTTGTGATGATGGGATGGTTTTTGTTTTCCAAAGCAACCAGCATTCATTATTGCTATTGCAGAAGTATAGAGGGAATTACATTAGATTAGATCAATCAGGGGCGGATCTAGAAAGTATTCTGACTGTCGCACACAAGGGTGTGGTCGGAAATATCATTCTTGACCACACCCATAGTTTTTAAGGATATTCGCCCCCTTCTCATTTAAGCAGTCGACACGTACATTAAATTGGCTTTATTTAGAACGTTGTCAAACTGTTGTTTATTCCTTATCTGAATTTTCAATTGATACTACAGAATCATTTGTGTTGTTTCTTAGCCAAGCGTAAAGCAAGTAACAACTTCAAATTCGTATTGACACGGTTTTCCTTTCATAATCAGGCAAACATTCGAGTCGTCTTTCTCGATTTGTTTATGGTATACGATGACAAACCAGGCCACGCAAAAAATGAAAAATCATTACAATGAATTTTCATAGCTAACCAAATAGAACAAATGTACACAAATATTCATAAAAACCTGCATTAATAACTAATATCTTTTAATAGCTAAACCAAATCAGCGTGTTAACATGTATTTTACTCCGAAGAAACCCCTTCGAATTCAGGGGAATACCAAAGCAAGTAAACTTTACCCGGAATATCTGAAAGCTGATAAGGAACTGAGAATCCACATTGAAAAGATTCACTTTGAAAGTTTTGTCCAAATAAAAATTTCACTCTGCCAACGTCCTGAATATTATTTATTTGCCAGAGCCAAATCGCAGGTATCACCCCAGTCCAGTGCATTTATTGACATTTGTAGGCCCCTTGATAGATGGAGGAGGTAATGAATGTCGAAACTTGAAAACATCCCGTGTCGAATGTTACTCTGAAAATCTAGCGACCTTTGTCTTCCAAATTACCAGGTTTAATGTACTCGTTATACATGTAGCCAGTCGACTCCATAACACAAAATTCCTATTCGCCAGTGAAAAAATTCCCATGCCAGGCATAAATAAGCTCAAAACTGTACAAAGCACGCAATGAGGACGGATTAATCTTTGCCCAGTGGTGCTAACTTACTAAAAAAACATACTGTTCACCGAAGTTCGCACTATCTAGCAATTTGATTGGTTAAATATTTTAAAACAAAAGCTGTGCGAATCGGTGCGAACGTGCTACTAATCATACTGTGCACCGAAAAACCCTAATCTAACTACATTCGTACCCTGTTGTTTTTTAGTCAGGATGCTTTGAGATTTGAATCAGATTGAATCAAGATCGAGATTGAATTAGAGATGGTGTTTAAGATTTTGCTTGTGTTTATGGCCAGGTTTGAATCATGCATGATTCAGACCTTGGATCTTCCTGCTCCTGCACGGTGTTCAGTTGTCAAATGTAACTGAAGCATAATTCCCAAGCAAATACACTTAAAACACACATGGGAAATTTGCCAGTAAGCGAGAATGTTGTTGTTAAGGAAAAACCTCTTTCGAGACGGATTCTTAGCATAATTTTAAAAGTTTGACTGTCGCATGTGCGAACGGTGCGAACGTCTAGATCCGCCTCTGAGCTCAATAGTTGGATCAATTTGATAAAATTTGACGGTATATATGCAAAATAATAATCATATTGTCATTAACTGTCGGTTTTCTTAGAAATATTTTCTCCAGGTTTCCCGTTGCTTTTTTCAAAGCAATTCATCTATGTTCTGGTAAACTGACACCAATTGATTTAGCATATCAAGAAAGTCTGGTAATTTAGGACATTTTGAGGTAATTAGCCTTGAAGCAAATATGTATTTAATGAAAAGATAACAACAATTAGGCACAAAAAGCTAAATGTTTACAATCACATTACCTTGAATCTATGAAAATTTTACCGCTAAAACTAAACAAAAATTACAACTAGTTTCAAATTTGCATTGCACTCATAGCTAACTAGCCAAGAAAAACAAAATATTTTCTATTTTTACAGAAAAGGGCTCTTTACATGATTAAAGCAATTTAAGAATTTCAATGAATGTTCTTTTGATTTGCTTTTGACAACCTTTTACCCATTTAATAATTGAATAGACATATTTTTGCTTTGAAGCTATGTTTGATTTCGGTTTTTCTAATCAGTAAATTCTACATTCTTATTTGAATCAATAAATTTCAGTCTGTTTTGCATGGTTACTGCATCATTAGCAACAAATCTATTTAAACATTCGATTTTTGGGAACATTTAGTCATTATCAGAACTTAGTGAACTGGACAGGAATATTTTCTAAATCAGACCATGAACAACACAAATTCCTATATAATAAACAATTACACATGTGCCATTCTCAGTATGGCTCTGGCAATACCAACCACCTTGCTGAACCTCGCTCTTATCATCGCCATACTTAAGACAAATGCACGAAAAGATGTCATTTTTGGCTATGATAGAAGAACTTGTAAGCAAGCCATTATTCATCCAACTTAACTAGCTACCATTGCATCAAGAAATCAAATATAGCATTTGCCTCCTTCTCTACAAAGTCAACAATAATAAAGCAGCACCTTACTTGTCTGCAATGTTTGTGAAAACAGCTAAAGTTCACCAACATCGAACAAGAGCTGCTGTAAATAGTCACTTTTTCAAAATTAGAGGAACTAGACATACTTACCTAAAATCATTTAGATATTCTGGAGCAAAAGTTTGGAATTTGTTACCAACGGAAGTACGTCACACTGAATTTATTGAGAACTTTGAGGTAAAGTGTAAAGGCAACTTTATGGACAACATTAAATCTGACTGTCCTATTTAAAAATGACTGGTCATTCCATTGAACTGTTATGCCTTAAAAAAATATTTTACTCTATACAATGTGATTAGGATTTTGTGCTTGGATTTTAGTTTACTGTATTTTACTTTGCGAACCAGGCTGTAAACAAGTTTTTAACTTAGCCATGTTATTTACGTTAAATAATTTAATATATACATACATACATATATACATTTTAAACATACTAACCCCAGTCTTCCTTTATATCGAAATAGTTATAGAGGTCGATGATTCTATAGGAAGATAAACTTAGCTGCGAACCATTAGGAGACTTTAAAAATCAAAATGAGAGACCTTAGGTAGTGACGAGGTTGGCGATAAAAATGTTTTTGTTTACCTAAATTAAAATTACGAAATTGTTTCCATTGAAATCAACGGGCAAATCATACCATGGAAATGGAATTGTTTTATCTGAAAATCCCTTCGAAATCCTTTTGTTTTGGTGGAAATCTCGTGCGAAATTTGCTAGAGTAGATTGTCACTTAATCAGATTAACGCATACACCAAATGGTGATTTGTCCTACCTACAGCCTCAAAGCAGTTTTACCGATTCCTTTCCCCGATTCCCCATTCCCTGATTTTGTTATAGCTGTCCAAATTTCTCGAAATTGTCCGAAATTTCAATTTTAACGATGCAGGCTGCAAACAGCAAGCAAACAAGGAAGCAAACAAGCTAGCAAGCAGAAAAGATCAAGCAAGGACATATGCAACCAAGCAAGCTAGCAACCACGCAAACAGGCTTACAAGTATGCAAGCTAGCAAGCAATCAGCAAGCAAGCAGCAAGCAAGCAGCAAGCAAGCAGCAAGCAAGCAGCAAGCAAGCAGCAAGCAAGCAGCAAGCAAGCAGCAAGCAAGCAGCAAGCAAGCAACCAAGCAAGCAACTAAGCAAGCAAGGAAGCTAGCAAGCAGAAAGAATCAAGCAAGGACATATGCAACCAAGCAAGCTAGCAACCACGCAAACAGGCTTGCAAGTATGCAAGCTAGCAAGCAAGCAGCAAGCAAGCAACCAAGCAAGCAACTAAGCAAGCAAGGAAGCTGGCAAGCAGAAAGAATCAAGCAAGGACATATGCAACCAAGCAAGCTAGCAACCACGCAAACAGGCTTGCAAGTATGCAAGTTAGCAAGCAAGCAGCAAGCAAGCAACCAAGCAAGCAACCAAGCAAGGGAGCTAGCAAGCAGAAAGAATCAAGCAAGGACATATGCAACTAAGCAAGCTAGCAACCACGCAAACAGGCTTGCAAGTATGCAAGTTAGCAAGCAAGCAGCAAGCAAGCAACCAAGCAAGCAACCAAGCAAGGAAGCTAGCAAGCAGAAAGAATCAAGCGAACAGGCTTGTAAGTAAGCAAGCTAGCAACCAAGCGAACAGGCTTGTAAGTAATCAAGCAAGCAACCAATTTAAGCAACCAACCAAGCAACCAAGCAAGCAATCATGCAGCAAGCAAACTGGGAAGGAAGCTATAGATCAAATGAGCACGTAAATTATATGGCAATGATGCAGTTATAAGTGAGCAAAGCAATGTATGGCTTACGCGTATACACACTTTTTGATATAAGAATATATTCGATAAAAATATTGAGGCTCAAAATCGCTAAAATTTAAGAAAAAGTTAAGAATAATGCAAGGCACAAACTTCAAATAAACTTGAATTTTTAATTTATTCACGTTTTCTCACAATGCAAAACAACTGTCACATTTTCGCTAAATTTATGTTTTGAAATACACTTATCCGCTCTGTGAGTAGTTAACTCTGTAATGTGGCTCAGTGACTAGATTTTGTATGTTAATAGCACAATTATTGTTTAAGCTTATGATAAAAGTGAAAAAAGATTTGAATTTTTTTGTTGATCTTAAGGCAAATTTACAGCTTGTGTTGGACAAGAATAATTTGCGATTAATCTTAGGCTCAAAATGGAAATTTTGTTAAGAACATTGAGGCTCGAGAAAAAATTATTCTTATAAAAAAAAGTGAGGTGTGTATTCTTAACCAAATCATGAAAGTTTACCTGTGCAGTCGAAGCAATATACAGTGAAGCAATATCTGTCTGCAAAACTGGAACCCCTTACAACATTGAAGGACAGCTTCAGGACAAACGTACTCACTTTCATAGGTAATTGCTTTGTTTTTGGAAAGGGTTCAATTATATTTTCTCGAGGGTCTCGGGGGCCTGGATACAATGCTTTAAGTTAGCTTGTTGTTTAAGAGCGGTAGAAATTGCTTCTGCGGGAGGGTATATTTATAACACTGAATCATTTATTCATCTACAAAGCACCAAATTTTTTTGAACTGGCGCACTGAGATCAATTAGATAAGAACATCAAGAAGGTCTGGTGATTTATGACATTTGTAAATAATTTACCTGGAAGCAAAGTTGTGTTCAATGAAAACATCATAGCAATTGTGCACAAAAACTCATCAATTTCAATCTATGAAAATTTCACAGCATATTAGCCTAAATGATAAATGCAATAAATACAACTAGATTATATTTGCATTACACTCATAGCTAAATACCCAAAGAAAACAAACTCATTTCTATTTTTACAGAAAGTGCTCTTGACATGATTGTAGTAATTGAAGAAAGTCAAAGATTAATCCATAGGTTTGCTCTCGACAAATTTTCGCGCAATTTACAAAGTAATAGACTGTTTTTCACTTTGAAGCTATGTTTGGCTTTGGTTTTTCTAATCAGTAAATTCTACATTTTTATTTGAATCAATAAATTCCAGTCTGTTTTGCATGGTTACCGCATCATTACCAACAAATCTATTTAAACATTCGATTTTTTGGGAACATCTGGCCATTATTCAGAACTTAGTGAACTGGACAGGCAGATTTTCTAAATCAGACCATGAACAACATAACGTCCTATATAATAAACAATTACACATGTGCCATTCTCAGTATGGCTCTGGCAATACCAACCACCTTGCTGAACCTCGCTCTTATCATCGCCATACTTAAGACAAATGCACGAAAAGAGCCGTCTCAGATGTTGGTACTAAATTTGGCATTCACAGAATTTGATGCTGGTATATTTGGCATTTCTTTATTTGCATTTTACTTTATAAAACTAAGCAATCACCCAGATTTCTTTTACCTTTTTTACTTTATTATTTTTCTGACAAGAGTTATGATATTCGCGTCGCTGCTT
Source organism: Rhopilema esculentum (assembly GCF_057945365.1). Classification (NCBI taxonomy): domain Eukaryota; kingdom Metazoa; phylum Cnidaria; class Scyphozoa; order Rhizostomeae; family Rhizostomatidae; genus Rhopilema; species Rhopilema esculentum. The sequence goes on from NC_142825.1 coordinate 12,052,485, forward strand.
TCGGTAACATTAATCGCAGTCGAGAGATACATCTACGCCTTCAAGCCGTTTGTGCATAACACAAGACTGACTTCGCAATCAACTGCTGTTACCTTATGTTGTTTATGGCTTGTGTCCATTGCTATACTGGCTATCCGTTCGTTTGTTGAAAATACTGTTGCATCAAATGCAATTGCGTCAATTTTATTTTTTTCTGTATCAGGTATAATTATCTATAGTTATACTAAGATTTTTTTACGATCCCGGAGGGTTCGTCGGCAGATACAAACAGAAGCAGCGAGATTCGAGCAGCAAAGAGTTACTGAAAAGGACAGAAGCCTTCTTCTTGTCGGTGGATTCATAATCATTTCATTCTTTGTCTGTTACTCGCTTCCTTTTTCACGACCCATTATCAAAATGTTTGGAGTTGAAGATCGTCGGCCTAAGTATCTTATCTGTTGGGAATGGGCCACTACGATGGCAAATTCACTTTTCAATCCCTTGATAACCTGCATTTTCAACCCTCCCACGCGAAAAAAGATGTTCAAAATATTGACATGTCGATGCAAACGTTGAAGATGAGACTCCTGGAGCAAGTTTAATTATCGTTTTATCAAGGTTATCGTTGTTATGCACAGCATGAGGGTGATGCTCTCTCATTAACTGGACCATTTAATTGTTTGGGCTGTAGGTGTGCCAATCAAATGCTGGACAACTGTTTTCAAAGACCTGACTTTGAATTTTAGGCGGCGAGACCTTTGTTGTGATGTCTTTAGCCTTCGTCTCAAGTGCGCCATTTTTTCTTTAGCCTTGTCCAGCTCCTTTTTCAACTTCCTTGGAGAGGCAGTCAACTGGTAGCAGTGGTCCAATTGCACAGGCTGTAAGCAAACCTTTTTGGCTGAAGGACCTTCTGCTGGATTGTCATGGTTTGGGTTTTCATTGGCAATGCTGCTGGTTGTGCTGCTGGTTGTGCTGCTGGTGGTGTTGCTGGCTGACACGACTGACTGTTGTCTGTCTTTAGGTGGCTTACGTTTTTTTGCTTCCTATAAAATTAGTGGAAGAAACAATTAAAGTCAATATTCCTAGATATATATCTGTAAGCACTTTTGTATCTATATCGACAGAAAGTTTATGTAAGCATTTAATAAGCAAAATCATGATTGCAAATATTTAAACAAGTACTACAACCTACACAATTTTGCTTGATAGCAAAAGGTCTCTCAAAGAAAATCTGTCTGTATCCATGTTATACAGCTTTATCATTACACAAAACTCCTGTTCAGCTCTTATATTTATATAGAGAGTAAATAAACTTTAAATTTTAACAAGTTAACAAACAGTACTAGATAATGACTAAGGACTTGAAGTTCTTGAAAATTTTAGCATTAAAAGAACTTGCTTTTATAAAAGTTAGAGAAGACAAAACACAACAAATTAGGAATATAGGAGCATTAAAATGTTAGGCAAATAGAATTTTTCAGATGACAAAGGTTTTTCATACATTTATTTTTATTTGTAAAACTTTATCTGTTTGAAAATGTATTTGAATTTTTTAATATGATTTATCATTTACCTTCTTTAGATGGGCAGGAAACTTTTTGAATCGTGTTGGAACTGCTCCTTCTCTTAATCTGACAATTTGGCCTGTTCTGTCCATCTTGTCTTCTGTAAAATGGTCAGAACAGATCTGTGAACTGCCACTTGGGACCCAGTTCTCACGATGAATATTTGTTACCCATATATTTTTTCTTTCTGAGTTACTTGGAAATCTATATTAAATGTAAGAAAATGCATTCATTATGATTTCAGTTTCTGACTTTAAGGCTGCCTTTTCAGTTGCAAAATCGAGGCCAACAACAAAAAATAATTATCTACCCTTATATTCAAGGACACCGTCCAAAAAAATTAGGGAGGGGCAGTGCTGTAGGGAACTTATAAAAGCCAGACCCAATATACATGCATTTGTGTGAAATATTCTTTATTGCATATATGAAATCATTAAAGTATTGAATGACTCTATAAGGATGATAGGAATTGTTCATTCGTGAAAATAAATAACATAATAAAGGCTCAATTCGCCAAGTAAATAATTCCCCTACCAAAACTTATATCGAATTGTCCCTGAGTTAAAAAAGGGGGTGGAGCCCCCTCCACATCACCACGGAAATGAAAATCGAATCGTGCCTTTGATGTTCATATATACCAGTACCACAGTGGTGGGTGAAGTGCTTGTTTTTAGGGGAGCTTTGCCGGCCAGGAGACCAAACTATTGTAGGAAAGCCTTAAATTTGACATTTAACATCATCTTAGATACAACACCACCTTTGCAAATGTAAAAATCATACAAACAATTAGAAAGGGCCTAACTCACCTGTGGAAAGTTCTTGGCAATGTCCGCTTTTTAGATGTTTCTTCGTCGTCACTGCCCTCACTGTCACTTCTTACGTAATTAGAGTCCTTAGTGTTCCTTTTCCTTTTATTGCAACCGTAAGCGACGCATTCGGTACCTTGCTTCCCCATCACTTTAATTCTAAAGATTTTCCCGCCAAGTTTCAAAATAAGGTCCTCCAATATGGCGCCGAGGCAAAAAGACCGCGCTTCAGTAATTGCGAGTCGCAGACAATAGGTTGCTCGATCCAGTCTTTTTTTGAGATCAGTGCTTGTGACGTGCCTCTTGTCGTTGTTATTGTTATCCAAGAATATATGTAATGCTGTGGAGTCTTTTGTCCTGTTCTTGGTTTTTGGTTTTGAATACAAGGGTAAGGTGTAAGGTGTGGTTTCATAGCGTTTCTATTCCCTTGGTTGATGTAGGGGTATTTATGTGGACGATGTGGGTCTCACTTTGCTTCGTGTAGTATTGTTACAAGATTGCTGTTCACTTTTTAGCAACCCGCCCTCCCTCTTTTGGTTTCCTTAAAAGAAACTTTGCTTATTTCGTGATAACCCCAACAGTTTTAGCCTCTTTTTCTAGCATCACGAAAACTTTTCACGCCTTTGGACATCTATTATGCTTTTAGATAGGATTTGTTAGAAAACATGAAGACTTCATGACATGAACAAGATTTCAGGAAATACTTCTGACAAACGTAATCCGTATTGTTCATAGACAAAAGGGATTAAGCTTGTTAGTTAACAAATACTAATTTTCCAGTGCGCCTAACCAAATTGCCACTGAATCAAATTCACTCATCCCTCAAAGGTTCCGTTGTCCTGCCCCAGAGCAGAACGAACTCTGTAAAACGGAAATAATTAGCAATTAACGCATTTTTCTTACGCCACACAGTGCCCTCAGTCAAATGCCTACGGAAATGATTGGCAATTAATACATTTATATTTATAATACATTAATACATTTTTCGCGCCACACAGTGCCTAAAGTCAAATACGTTCTTTGTTTTAAACCATTTTGATTTAACGAAACTTTGAGGCTCTGGCACCAAATTGCAAACAACCATTTCGCACACGAACTGCACTGCGCCTGAATTTTCGAGCGGAAATCGGATTATCTTTGTCAAACTTGAAAAAGTATTCTCGATTTTCCACTTTGACAAAGATAATGAGTTTTATGTCAGATATCAGTGCGCCCAGGGCCAATGAGTATTGTTTTGTATATTTCCGTGATTTATCCGGACAAGACACTCCCCTCACGAAAGTATCCGGACAATTTCGAATTCAGTTGGGAATCTGTTGTTAGAGAAATTTGTTTACAAATTCCAGAGTCAGTTTTCATGAAAACCTTTTTATCAATTTCCTTGAATTTTTTAATGAAGTTTTCTTGGCCTTTATTCTATTCATTCGTCCCAAAAGATAATCTTATCGATATGTAAGCAAACTCTGTGAGGGTTTTTCCTGAAGATGGCAGCGATCGAAACAAAAAATTGACTTCTGAGGAGTGTCTAGAAATAATGTTTTATCGCAATGATTGGAAAAAGCTATCATTAAATTGTTAGTATCATTGCAATTTCAAAATTAAAAAAACAAGAAGTCTAAAAAATTGTTCACGGTCAAAAAGAGCAAGAGCTCTCGCGACACCAACGTTTGAGCGTTCCGCCCTAACCAAATTTGCATCAAAACTGGTTTGCATCATTAAGCAAAATTGCATTAAATGTTTACAAACAATTAAACTTTTAAAGGCTGTCGATAAATATTGCAAGGAAAATTATAAAGAATTGTGAATGTACCCTCGTATCGACCGATTCCAGCAAGACTTGCAGCGGTAACGAAATAATATTGCTTTATGGCTCCGCACTGAATGATATGTCTGCTTTGCAAGAAGGTTTTTGATCTGGTAAAATGTTACCAAATGTCATCCATGTTTTATAATCGATCGGTGACATCTCCATGCAAACATTTTCCCACATATCCGTGGTTGTGAGTGTCTTTGAGCTTGACGTGCGGCGAAGCAATTTGGCTCGAAATTAGGCCAAAACACTCAAAATGTTTTCTTGTGGGAATTATGTACCGCCCCCCAGAAAGCTCAAAATATCTGGACAAAGATTATAACATCCATTTGAATGGCATGCTCTCCGTATTGTTTGAAAAAACCCAAGAGACAATCCTGGTGGGGGACTTGTATGTGAACTTTCTAAAGCAGGAAAATAAAGAGCTCAAGGCTATTCTAAATATGTTTGGTTTCAAGCAGATAGTAAATAAGCCTATGAGAATATCAGAAACAACTGAAACACTCATTGACATCATTTTAACAAACAATCCGAGTAATATGATAAAAACTGAAGCCATACCGACCAGCATTGGGGACCATGACATGGCTGGCTGTGTAAGAAAACTAAACAACGCAAGCTGCAAATCAAGGAACATTACCTGCCGCGATTATAGCAGCTATTGCCCTGAAACAATGAACAGAGAGCTAGAAACGGTTGATTGGTCAGCACTCTATATTTCTAGAAATGTGAAACAGGCCTGGTCTCAACTGAAAAATATCCTACTTACCATTTTCGAACACCATGCTCCATTAATACAAAAGAAGGTAAGGGGCAAGCCTGCTCCCTGGTTAAGCCCTGAAATTATGAAATTAAACAAAATTATGAATGACCGGGATAAACTTCTCCGAAAATCGAGAAGAACTAAGAATGAATTGGATATATTCAATTATAAACAAAAAAGAAACGAGGTTAACATTGCGATCCGAAAAGCCAAGTCATCATATCATCAAAATCTACTAAAAGAAAATTCTAGAAAGCCAAATCAGTTCTGGAAGACCATCAAGTCTATATATCCAACCAAGGCTAGTGTGGGAACATCAATACACTCTTTTGATATAGAAGGTGAGAAAACTAACGATGCGATTAAGGTAGCAAATGGTTTTTGTAACTTTTTCACAACAATCATAACGATCTTACGAGAAAAAGCGATTCCGTTGTGAAATTTTGCCTGGAGACCCCCTAGACCTGTACACAAAAGAACTGACAAGAAATTCAACTTTCGGTCTATGTCAAAGCTAGAAATCGAAAAATACCTTAAATCTATCAAGCGAAACAAGTCAACTGGCATTGACAATCTGCCTTCGTGTTTATTAAAAGATGCTGCACGTACCATATCAGCTCCTATGACACACCTTATTAATCTTTCACTTCAGACAAGAATTTTTCCAGCCGACCGGAAACGTGCAAAGATTGTACCAGTACATAAATCTGGCTCCCGCTCAAGTCTCGACAACTATAGGCCAATTTCGGTTCTTCCTGTTTTATCTAAAGTCATCGAGAAAACTGTGCATCGGCAAGTCATGGAATTTCTTGAGCAAAATAAGTTGCTATCTGCCTTTCAATTTAGATTTAGGCCTAAGCTCTCAACTGAGTTGGCAGCCACTCTCTTATTGGACGACATACGGAAAAATGTGGATGAAGGGAAATTGGTCGGTGCCGCGTTTATAGACTTTAGTAAAGCATTTGATACAATAATTTACGCTACCCCAATGCGGATTTCACGAAAAAGAGCTTGATTGTTTTACAGATTATCTTTTCCATCGGTCAGTGGTTGTGAATTATGACAGCTATCAATCCAATGCACATGATGTTGTCACAGGGGTGCCACAAGGATCAATAATGGGTCTCCTTTTATTCATCTTATTTCTTAATGATATCACAGATGTAATAAGTAGTGCAAATATGATTAAGTATTCTGATGACACAGTGATCTATGTAGCCGATAAGGATATCAAGGTAATTAAGTCAAAACTCTCCAAAGATACGGATGCCATAGCAGACTGGTTAGACGAAAATGCTCTAATAATCAATCTGAATAGAGGAAAAACCGAATCCCTTATTTTCGGAACATCGCAGAGGATAGCTAAACAAAGTGAGACATTCCACGTTATGTATAGAGGCTCCAACATATCGAATACCACCCACTACAAATATCTTGGCATCCACATAGACAGCTCATTAAGCCTTAATTCACACTTTAAGAAAGTATTCTGACTGTCGCACACAAGGATGTGGTCAGAAATATCATTCTTGACCACACCCATAGTTTTAAGGATATTCGCCCCCTTCTCATTTGAGCAGTCGACACGCACATTAAATTGGCTTTATTTAGAACGTTGTCAAACTGTTGTTTATTCCTTATCTGAATTTTCAATTGATACTACAGAATCATTACAATGAGTTTTCATAGCTAACCAAATAGAACAAATGTACACAAATATTCATAAAAACCTGCATTAATAACTAATATTTTTTAATAGCTAAACCAAATCAGCGTGTAAACATGTATTTTACTCCGAAGAAACCCCTTCGAATTCAGGGGAATACCAAAGCAAGTAAACTTTACCCGGAATATCTGAAAGCTGATAAGGAACTGAGAATCCACATTGAAAAGATTCAATTTGAAAGTTTTGTATGAATAAAAATTTCACTCTGCCAACGTCCTGAATATTATTTATTTGCCAGAGCCAAATCGCAGGTATCACCCCAGTCCAGTGCATTTATTGACATTTGTAGGCCCCTTGATAGATGGAGGAGGTAATGAATGTCGAAACTTGAAAACATCCCGTGTCGAATGTTACTCTGAAAATCTAGCGACCTTTGTCTTCCAAATTACCAGGTTTAACGTACTCGTTATACATGTAGCCAGTCGACTCCATAACACAAAATTCCTATTCGCCAGTGAAAAAATTCCCATGCCAGGCATAAATAAGCTTAAAACTGTACAAAGCACGCAATGAGGACGGATTAATCTTTGCCCAGTGGTGCTAACTTACTAAAAAAACATACTGTTCACCGAAGTTCGCACTATCTAGCAATTTGATTGGTTAAATATTTTAAAACAAAAGCTGTGCGAATCGGTGCGAACGTGCTACTAATCATACTGTGCACCGAAAAACCCTAATCTAACTACATTGGTACCCTGTTGTTTTTTAGTCAGGATGCTTTGAGATTTGAATCAGATTGAATCAAGATCGAGATTGAATTAGAGATGGTGTTTAAGATTTTGCTTGTGTTTATGGCCAGGTTTGAATCATGCATGATTCAGACCTTGGATCTTCCTGCTCCTGCACGGTGTTCAGTTGTCAAATGTAACTGAAGCATAATTCCCAAGCAAATACACTTAAAACACACATGGGAAATTTGCCAGTAAGCAAGAATGTTGTTGTTAAGGAAAAACCTCTTTCGAGACGGATTCTTAGCATAATTTTAAAAGTTTGACTGTCGCATGTGCGAACGGTGCGAACGTCTAGATCCGCCTCTGAGCTCAATAGTTGGATAAATTTGATAAAATTTGACAGTATATATGCAGAATAATAATCATATTGTCATTAACTGTCGGTTTTCTTAGAAATATTTTCTCCAGGTTTCCCGTTGCTTTTTTCAAAGCAATTCATCTATGTTCTGGTAAACTGACACCAATTGATTAAGCATATCAAGAAAGTCTGGTAATTTAGGACATTTTGAGGTAATTAGCCTTGAAGCAAATATGTATTTAATGAAAAGATAACAACAATTAGGCACAAAAAGTTAAATGTTTACAATCACATTACCTTGAATCTATGAAAATTTTACCGCTAAAACTAAACAAAAATTACAACTAGTTTCAAATTTGCATTGCACTCATAGCTAACTAGCCAAGAAAAACAAAATATTTTCTATTTTTACAGAAAAGGGCTCTTTACATGATTAAAGTAATTTAAGAATTTCAATGAATGTTATTTTGATTTGCTTTTGACAACCTTTTACCCATTTAATAATTGAATAGACATATTTTTGCTTTGAAGCTATGTTTGATTTCGGTTTTTCTAATCAGTAAATTCTACATTCTTATTTGAATCAAAAAATTTCAGTCTGTTTTGCATGGTTACTGCATCATTAGCAACAAATCTATTTAAACATTCGATTTTTGGGAACATTTAGTCATTATTCAGAACTTTGTGAACTGAACAGGAATATTTTCTAAATCAGACCATGAACAACACAACGTCCTATATAATAAACAACTACACATGTGTCATTTTCAGTATGGCTCTGGCAATACCAACCACCTTGCTGAACCTCGCTCTTATCATCGCCATACTTAAGACAAATGCACGAAAAGAGCCGTCTCAGATGTTGGTACTAAATTTGGCATTCACAGACTTTGGTGCTGGTATTTTTGGCATTTCTTTTTTTGCATTTTACTTTATAAAACAAAGCAATCACCCAGATTTCTTTTACCTTTTTTACTTTATTATTTTTCTGACAAGAGTTATGATATTCGCGTCGCTGCTTTCGGTAACATTAATCGCAGTCGAGAGATACATCTACGTCTTCAAGCCGTTTGTGCATAACACAAGACTGACATCGCAATCAACTGCTGTTACCTTATGTTGTTTATGGCTTGTGTCCATTGCTATACTGGTTATCCATTCGTTTGTTGAAAATACTATTGCATCAAATGCAATTGCGTCAATTTTATTTTTTTCTGTATCAGGTATAATTATCTATAGTTATACTAAGATTTTGTTACCATCCCGGAGCGTTCGTCGGCAAATACAAACAGAAGCAGCGAGATTCGAGCAGCAAAGAGTTACTGAAAAGGAGAGAAGCCTTCTTCTTGTCGGTGGATTCATTATCATTTCATTCTTCGTCTGTTACTCGCTTCCTTTTTCACGACCCATTATCCAATTGTTTGGAGTTAAAGATCGTGGTTCTTGGTATCTTATCTGTTGGGAATGGGCCACTGCGATGGCAAATTCTCTCTTTAATCCCTTGATAACCTGCATTTTTAACCCTCCCATGCGAAGAGAGGTTTTCAAAATACTGACATGTCGATGCAAGCGTGGGAGATGAGACTCCTGGAGCAAGTTTAATTATCGTTTTATTAAGGTTATCGTTCTTATGCACAAAATGAGGGTGGTCCTCTCGTATTAACTGGACCATTTATTTTTTGGGGTGTAGGTGTGCCAATAGTAAAGACGGTCACAGATAAAACCCAAACCAGTTTTGAGGGGCGTGAGAAGAGAACAGAATGGCCTTTAGCCACCGACTAGCAACACCTTGTTCGTGCAAAAGTGGAAAGCCATTTGGCCATCAAAAAATGCACGAAGAGAATAAAATACGGTGATAACGTGCCAACAAAAACATGGGAATACCAAGAAATGCGTTGGCTGGGTAGGGTTGCGAAACCATCGCTCTCCACAGTCCAACTTCAGGGTGTCTGGCAATGTTTGAGGAAGAATCTATACTGTAGTCTACTATAATGTAGACTCGCATCCTATCGAACAGTCACGCTTTTTCGTCGCGATGTAAAAAGACAAATTATAAGCTGGGTTACTCAATGAATATAATTGCTACATCTTGAAGTATGGGTTAAATATGGCAAGAGATGTCCGAACGAAATTTTGGAAGTTAAGGTAATGATTTTCCTACTTTTTTTTGCTATGGTATAAACGCGTGCAGGTTCATCGGCAGGGCCTAATGAAAATATGGTGGTATCCGAAGATTTAAAATCTTACTTAAACGAGCAGTTCCATAATCTTGCCGACAAAAAAGACATAACTGAAATGAAACAAGAAATAATGGCTTTAGTCACCAGCATGATGGAGAAAATAACAAGCTTGGAGACAAACATCAATGTTTTGGAATCCAAAAACGCCATTTTGGAAAGTCATATTGCTCACTTGAAATCAAACCAAGAAGGCCATGAACAGTACTCTCGCAGATTATGCTTAAGGATTGACGGCATTGGATTCCCTGAAGATAGTAATCAGGAGACAAGTGAAAATGTTTTGCAAAAAGTTAAACACGTTTTTACAGAAATTGTATTTGACGTACCAGACACGGTAATTGACCGCGCCCATCGGATTGGTCCAAAATCATCAAGAGATGGGAAAGCAAAACAGCAAGTCATTGTTAGATTAACAACATGGCGACATAGAACTGCCGTTTATCGTGCACGAAAGAAGTCCAGTAAAGTCAAGATTCGTTTAGATTTGACGAAGCCAAGGCTTAACCTAATCAACGCAGCTAGCGACCTACTCAAGGAGTACAGCGACTCATTTGCATTCGCGGATGTAAATTGCCGGCCCCGTGTTAAGTTTAAAGGCAAATTCTCCTTCTTCGAAAGCATCGATGATGTTAAGGCTCTAACCCTTGGAAATACTTGAAGACTGCAACCATGACTCGCCTCCGTTGAGTCAATGAATGAACGATCCCTGGCTTCTCTAGTTGTGTTTTATAATAGTAACGGATTTTTGGCTATGAAATTAATCTAAAATTTCTATCCAGCTTCTAAAAACTTCTAGTCAACATCAGTGTTCTCTTCACTTTGCATTTTTGGCTCTCTCTGTCCCATTGGATTATCTAGGGTAACATTATCACAGTTTTATCGTTTGCCTTTTTCAAACTATGTTGTACAAAAAGATCTGTGTAATTCCCAGCTCACTGCGATTCATTTCCCTCTTGATACTAAATGCTAGTTGTGTTCGCTAATACTTTTGAGTTTGTATCTTTTGCCTTTTGTGTTAATTTGTTTTGTCCGTTAACTTCTGTAGGCATTTTTAATGGTGGTTACATTGTGAATTATTGCCCTTTAGGACCAGCGAGAGGATTTCTGCATGACGATGCCGGTTGAATTGAACCAATGGCGAGCAACAATAGGGTGTTTCCATGTGTCCATTCAAATATCATCCCCACTGGGCAAAATCCACAGGCCGACGTCAGTTCTTGTCCAAGTCGTTCTGTTATTTTGTTTTTGTTATGGCTTCATTGCAATTTCGATCCTCGCTCTTCCCCTTGCGCTGTTGATACAATTTTTTGCATTGCACTCCGTGGCAACGGAATTATGTTGCTTCCTCCTTTTTGCTCGCATGCATCAATTTGCAAGGATGATATTTTATGTGACTATTGAACTTCTCAAGCGTATCCCGCGTGCTGCCATTACCCTTGTTCGACATAAATATTTTGCTCTCGAGCAATTTCATTCCCGATATGCCTATTTTAACCTTGCTTGCATAATCTATCTCATTCTTCACATACAGTGGTTGGTTTTTAGGAGCATCCTGCTCAGTGGTGATGTTGAAATGAATCCTGGTCCAGAAACTTTTGATTTTTGCTGTTGGAACCTGAACAGTATTGCAGCGTATGACTTTTTAAGAGCATCACTCATTGAAGCATATAACTCGGTTTTCAACTACGATTTAATTGCCATTGTAGAAACTCATCTTGATAGTACCGTTAATGAAGATGGCCTCGCACTTGGTGGCTATTCATTCATTAAAGCAAACCATCCACAAAATGTGAAAAGAGGTGGTGTTGGGCTTTACGTAAAAGATTCTCTCCCCTCAATAAATCGTTCTGACTTAGTGACCCTAACCGAATGCATTGTTTATGAGATCCGTATAAATAGGAAAAAGTACTTTTTCGCCGTTGTTTATAGAAGTCCAAGCCAGAATCAGACTGAATTTGATAGCTTCATGATGAATTTCGAGCTTATGTTATCCAAAATGCATGCTGAAAATCCATTTTGTGTCATTATTACGGGTGACTTTAACTGTCGATCAACTCAATGGTGGGAAAATGATGTAGAGAATAATGAGGGAAAGTTGTTCGAGCCACTAACATCTGATCTAGGCTTACATCAATTAATTTCAGAACCAACACATCTGATGGGTGATTCCAAATCCTGTATTGATTTGATTTTCACTGACCAGCCTAACCTCTTTATTGAGTCTGGTGTCCATCCTTCTTTGCATGACCATTGCCATCACCAAATAATCTATGGACAACTATCTGTTTCAAATGCAAAACTACCCCCCTACAAACGCAGGATTTGGTACTATGACAAAGCAAATTTCACTACCATTAGGAGAAGCATTGAAATGTTTCACTGGCGAGAGCACCTTGGCAATTTGACATGTCCTAAGAGGCAAGTGGAATTACTTAATGAAGTTCTGCTAAACATTTACTCAAATTATATACCCAACAAAGTTAAAACAATCAGACCCCATCAAGCACCTTCGATAACATATAAGGTCAAAACCTTTCTAAGGAAAAAGAATCGTGCCTATAGAAAATTCATAAAGAACGGTCAAACAATTGACAGGCCAGAAGGAATGCAACAAATGATATCCGAAGGTTCAAAGTTGATTGAGGATGCCAAACGCAATTTCTTCCTTAGAGCAGGAAACACCTTAGCCAACCCTGGGACTTCTAGTAAAACATATTGGTCTTTAATTAACACTGTCCTAAACAAAGCTAAGATTCCAATAATACCACCTCTTTTAGAAAATGGTTTTTTTATAACGGATTTCACTGAAAGGCACAGATATTCAATGATTATTTCCTTCTCCAGTGTACGACGATTGCTACAGATAGCGTAATTCCACTAAATGTTCCAACTCCTTCTTCTTTCATAAGCGAGCTTCTTATATCTGAGGAAAAGATTCTTAACATTATAAGGTCTCTAAATCCCAATAAAGCTCATGGTTGGGATGAAATATCAGTCAGAATGGTAAAGTTAAGCGATGCTGCACTAGTTACTCCTCTAAAAATTATATTCGAAAACTGCTTGAGGCGGGGTTTATTTCCCGAAACATGGAAATATGCAAATGTAGTGCCAGTTCACAAGAAAAACGAGAAAAATCTTAAAGGAAATTATCGACCAATCTCTCTCCTTCCAATTTTTGAAAAAATTCTTGAAAAACCCATGTACGATCCTTTATATTCTCCCCTGGTGTCATGCAAGTTACTCAATCCGAATCAATCAGGTTTTCGTCCCGGTGACTCAACGATTAACCAACTAATCTCAATCACCCATACTATCTTTAAAGCCTTTGATTGTAATCCTCCACTTGATGTTCGCTCTGTGTTTCTCGATATCTCTAAGGCATTCGATAGGGTATGGCATGACGGCCTTATTTATAAGCTAAAACGTTGTGGCGTCACTGGACAATTCCTTTTGCTTATTGAAAGTTTTTTGAAGAATAGAAAACAACGAACTGTTCTAAATGGACAGAATTCTCTCTGGGGAGATGTTTCGGCGGGAGTACCCCAGGGTTCTATACTGGGACCCCTGTTCTTCCTTGTTTATATCAATGATCTAGCTGCTGGTGTGAAGTGTAATATCAAGCTTTTTGCTGATGATACATCGCTGTTCACCGTTGTGGAAGATCCAAACTCAGCTGCCAATGACATGAACCATGATCTTGAATTGATAAGTCAATGGGCCTATGATTGGAAAATGTCCTTCAACCCCGATCCACACAAACAAGCTGTTGAATTAACTTTTTCGACGAAACGAATTGAAATCAACCATCCAGAGATTCGTTTTAACAACATACCAGTGAGAAAAGTTGATGAACATAAACATCTAGGTATTATTCTGGATTCAAAGCTTTCTTTTTCGGCTCATATCAAAGCAGCGATCTCTAAAGCAAGAAAGGGTATCGGTCTTCTGAAACATCTCTCCAAATTCCTTCCCAGACATACCCTAAACGAACTATTCAAACTCTATGTGCGACCTTACCTTGAATACGGAGATGTGATCTATCATATTCCAGCCAAAGCATGTGAATCCAGCGGTAATGTTATTTTGTCAAGTTTGATGGAAAAGCTTGAGTTCGTTCAGTACTCAGCTGCTCTAGCCATCACAGGAGCATGGAGGGGAACATCGCGAACGAAGATATTCGCCGAGCTTGGTTGGGAATCGTTAAGTTCCCGACGCCGGAGTAGACGCCTTACGTTGTTTTACAAAATGATGAATAATCAAACACCTGCATATCTAATGGATCCAATTCCAATACTTCAACAGTCGCATTACCCACTTCGCAATCGTGATGTCATTGGACGAATAAGAGCAAGAACAGAAAAGTTCAAGTCTAGTTTCTATCCCGATTGCCTGGCTGAGTGGAATGAACTAGATCAGGGGATTAGACTTGCACCATCGGCTACTTCCTTTAAAAAAAAGTTGATCTCCAAAATCTGTCCTTCTGCTAGCTCTGTTTTTGGGATTCATGACCCAATAGGTTTATCCTATCTCACTCAAATTAGAGTGGGTCTTAGCAAATTAAGCTTTCATAAATTCAAGCACAATTTTAGGGATTCCATAATCCCAATTTGCCCTAACAACGATGGTATCGAGACTACGGAACACTTTTTGTTGCTCTGCCCCGCCTTTGAAATTGAACGACGAAATCTTCTCGCTAGAGTCTCTGAATTAGTACAATCATTAGGATATAACGATCTTTCAGATGAGGTTTTGATAGAACTTTTATTATATGGCTATAAAGACCTTCCAAACAACCTCAACAGAAATATAATCGAATTAACTCTCCAATATATTCACACAACTGGTAGATTCGAATAAGGTCACTGTTACCTTGCCACCAAGTCTCTTTTCATATAGTTTTGTATGCCTACTTATGTAGTACTTCCCGTTTATGTATATGTTGTATTTTATTATGTATGTATTATTATAATCTAGTTTATATATATGTAGTATTATTAGTTATATTTATATACATGTCATATCCAAGGGGGCAGTCATGTTATATTGCTCCTTCTGGGTTCTGTCCTTGTAATGTAGTTTAGTAGTTTGTACGTACTGTTTTAGGTAATTTGTTGTGTAAGTTTTTATACCGAATATATATATATATAAAAAAAAGAATCTATACCAACATTAAGTTTATATTCTCAAGGCCAATGCACACTTCTACACTTGTTGCTTTTGACTTATAAAAGACACAATGCATTGCTTACTCTAGCACGGCTACAATGAGTACAAACTCCACAATCGTGCAATCTGTGCCAAATGAATTAGCTTAAGAGGCAGTGACCAAATACATTTATGGACAACATTAAATCTGACTGTCCTATTCAAAAATGACTGGTCTTTTGGGACTATCAACTCTCCAGTTGCTAATCCTAAAGATTTTTAGAAGTATCTTAAGATGAACGCTGAAGAATAACAAGACAAATTTGCGTTGCTATCTTGTTCATTGGTATCAACCATCGTGTTTACATCTTTCGATGTATCTAAATTCACAATTAACGCGCTCTCTTTTAAATCTACAGTCCCTGGTTCTGAGTAACGCTACAAAAATTCTCCAATTTTAACTACCAATAAGAAGCAAGAATAACATGTGCAGTTTTATGTCAACTGAAGCTAATTAACAGCAATTTTTATGTAGAAATAACGCTGCATGCCTATAACACGCTGAACGCTTATAAGTAAATTTACCTAAACATGTATCTGTAGCCAAGTTATGGAGTAAATAAGCAATGTTAAAGGTTCTACCGCGATCCTAACGAGTTCACCATGCGATCCATCTAAGTGAACCGCAGGAAAAACAACTAATCACTAAGCATTTCTGTATTTATAGCAAATAATTTACCAACTACGTGTAGCAATTATGGTTAGAAGCAAAAATGCCCGAAAGCAATGGAAAAGTTCCGACAGGTCATTCCATTGAACTTTTATGCCTTAAAAAATATTTTACTCTATACAATGTGATTAGGATTTTGTGCTTTGATTTTAGTTTACTGTATTTTACTTTGCGAACCAGGCTGTAAACAAGTTTTTAATTTAGCCCTGTTATTTACGCTAAATAATTTTATACATATATACATACTTTCGATAATTTGGTAGGCAGATAAACTTAGCTGCGAACCATTAGGAGACTTTCCCAATTAAAGTAAAAGACCTTAGGTGGTGATGAGGTTGGCGATAAAAATGTTTTTGTTAACCTTGAAGTTGAAAATTACGAAATTGTTTCCATTGATATCAACGGGCCAATCATACCATGGAAATGTAATTGTTTTATCTGAAAATCCTTCGAAATCCTTTTGTTTTGGTGGAAATCTCGTGCGAAATTTGCTAGAGTAGATTGTCACTTAATCAGATTAACGCATACACCAAATGGTGATTTGTCCTACAATGCATGCCAAAAGTCTTGGAACACTGACATCAATTTCCAAGGTCAAAACCAATCATCCCCTTCTCCCCCACGGAACAATGTTGGTTTACTATCAAACGGGTTAGGATTTTAGGAAGCACTTTTATTTGCGCTTCTTTTATGATATTTCTCTAAATCATCAACATTGTTTTAGGGGGAAGGGAACGGAAGTAGAAATTTTTTTCATGAACGGAATGAAAGATATCAAATGCAGCGTAAATTGGTGCGTGTTCCAAGTACTTTTGGTAGGCATTGTGCCTACAGTGTCAAGCAGTTTTTCCGAGTCTTTTCCCCGATCTACCATTCCCTGTTTTTGTAATAGCCGTCTGAAACTCTTGAAATTGCGTCCTAAGTTGGTTGCCAAAACTTTTTCGTACGATTTTTTTTATTTTAATGTATGCGGACTGCAAGCAGCAAGCAAACAACCAAGCAAGCAAGGAAGTTAGCAAGCAGAAAAAATCAAGCAAGGACATATGCAAAAAAGAAAACTAGTGAGCAAGCATACAATCCAGCAAGCAAGCAAGCTAGCAACCAATCGAACAGGCTTGTAAGTAATCAAGCAAGCAACCAATTTAAGCAACCAAGCAAGCAACTAAGCAAGCAAGGAAGCTAGCAAGCAGAAAGAATCAAGCGAACAGGCTTGTAAGTAAGCAAGCAAGCAACCAAGCGAACAGGTTTGCAAATATGCAAGCTAGCAACCAAGCAGCAAGCAAGCAACCAAGCAAGCAACTAAGCAAGCAAGGAAGCTAGCAAGCAGAAAGAATCAAGCAAGGACATATGCAACTAAGCAAACTAGTAAGCAAGCATACAATCCAGCAAGCAAGCAAGCTAGCAACCAAGCGAACAGGCTTGTAAGTAATCAAGCAAGCAACCAATTAAAGCAACCAAGCAAGCAACTAAGCAAGCAAGGAAGCTAGCAAGCAGAAAGAATCAAGCGAACAGGCTTGTAAGTAAGCAAGCAAGCAACCAATTTAAGCAACAAACCAAGCAATCAAGCAAGCAATCATGCAGCAAGCAAACTAGCAAGGAAGCTATGGATCAAATTAGCAAGTAAATTATATGGCAATGATGCAGTTATAAGTGAGCAAAGCAAAGTATGGCTTACGCGTATACACAATTTTTGATATAAGAATAGAGTCGATAAAAATATTAAGACTCAAAATTGCTAAAATTTATAAAAAATATTAAAAATAATGCAAGGGAGAAGCTTCAAATGGACTTGAATTCTTAATTTATTGTAGTTTTCTCACAAAGCAAAATAACAGTCACATTTTTGCTTTATATATGTTTTGATATACAATTATCCGCTCTGTGAGTAATTCACTTTTAATGTTCTGTTATCGTTTGAGCTTATGATGAGGCAACACGTCAAAAAAGATTTTAACTTTTTCATTGATCTTACATCTTGTGTCGGGCAAGAATAACTTGCGATTAATCTTGGGCTCAAAATGAAGGCTCAAAAAGTGAAGTGTGTAGTCTTAACCAAGTCATGAAAATTAACCCGTGCAGTCCAAGCAATACACAGTAAAAAGGTTCATGGGCAGCAATGCCCAATAAATCTGTCTGCAAGATTAGAACCCCTTACAACATTGACGTATAGCTTTAGGACAAACGTATTCACTTTCATTGATAATTGGTCATTTTTTGGAAAGGGTTCAATTATATTTTCTCGAGGGTCTCGGAGGCCTGGATACGATATTTTAAGTTAGTTTTTGTTGCTTAGAGGTTGAAATTGTTTATGCAGGTGGGTATATTTATAACACTGAATCATTTATTCTTCTTAAAAGCATCAAATTTTTTTGAACTGCCGCACTGAGATCAATTAGATAAGAACATCAACAAGGTCTGGTGATTTATGACATTTCTAGATAATTTACCTTGAAGCAAAGTTGTGTTCAATGAAAACATCATAGCAATTGTGCACAAAAAACTGAATGTTTACAATCATATCGACTTGAAAATTAACACGAATACAAAATAAAACTAGTTTCAAATTTGCAGAGATAACAAAATTTTTTCTATTTTTAAAGAAAAGTGCTTTTTACATGATTGTATTAATGGAGAAAGTCAAAGATTAATCAGTTGATTTGCTCTTGACCACTTTCCGCGCATTTTACAAGGTAATAGACAGTTTTTCATTTTGAAGCTATGTTTGGTTTTGGTTTTTCTAATCAGTAGATTCAACATTTACATTTGAAGCAATAAATTTCAGTCTGTTTTGCATGGTTACCGCATCATTAGCAACAAATCTATTTAAACATTCGATTTCTTGGGAACATCTGGTCATTATTCAGAACTTAGTGAACTGGACAGGTAGATTTTCTAAATCAGACCATGAACAACACAACGTCCTATATAATAAACAACTACACATGTGTCATTTTCAGTATGGCTCTGGCAATACCAACCACCTTGCTGAACCTCGCTCTTATCATCGCCATACTTAAGACAAATGCACGAAAAGAGCCGTCTCAGATGTTGGTACTAAATTTGGCATTCACAGACTTTGGTGCTGGTATTTTTGGCATTTCTTTAGTTGCATTTCACTTTTTAAAATCACGCATTCAAGCAGATTCCTTCGATTTTTTTCCTGTGGGTTTAAATCTGGCTAGAATTTTCGGACTTGCGTCGTTGCTTTCGGTAACATTAATCGCAGTCGAGAGATACATCTACGTCTTCAAGCCGTTTGTGCATAACACAAGACTGACATCGCAATCAACTGCTGTTACCTTATGTTGTTTATGGCTTGTGTCCATTGCTATAGTGGCTATCTTTTCGTTTGCTGAAGATACTGTTGCATCAAATGCAATTGTGACAATTTTATTATTTTCTGTATCAGGTATAATTATCTATAGTTATACTAAGATTTTGTTACGATCCCGGAGGGTTCGTCGGCAAATACAAACAGAAGCAGCGAGATTCGAGCAGCAAAGAGTTACTGAAAAGGAGAGAAGCCTTCTTCTTGTCGGTGGATTCATAATCATTTCATTCTTCGTCTGTTACTCGCTTCCTTTTTCACGACCCATTATCAAACTTTTTGGAGTTGAAAGTTTTGTGTTTAATTATCTTATCTGCTTGGAATGGGCCACTACGATGGCAAATTCACTTTTCAATCCCTTGATAACCTGCATTTTCAACCCTCCCACGCGAAAAAAGATGTTCAAAATATTGACATGTCGATGCAAACGTTGAAGATGAGACTCCTGGAGCAAGTTTAATTATCGTTTTATCAAGGTTATCGTTGTTATGCACAGCATGAGGGTGGTGCTCTCTCATTAACTTGACCATTTAATTTTTTGGGCTGTAGGTGTGCCAATCGTAAAGACGGTCACAGATGAAACCCAAACTATTTTTGAGGGGCGTGAGAAGAAAATAGAATGGCCTTTAGCCACCGACCAGCAGCACCTTGTTCGTGCAAAAGTGGCAAGCCATTTGGCCATGAATAAATGCACGAAGAAAATTAAATAGAGAGATAACGTGCCAACAAAAACCTGGGAAAACCAAGACATGCGTTGGCTGGGTAGGGTTGCGAAACCATTGCTCTCCACAGTCCAACTTCAGGGTGTCTGGCAATGTTTGAGGAAGAATCTATACCAACATAAAGTTTATATTCTCAAGGCCAATGCACACTTCTACGCTTGTTGCTTTTGCCTTATAAAAGACACAATGCATTGCTGACTCTAGCACGGCTACAATGAGCACAAACTCCATGATCGTTTTATCTGTGCCAAATGCATTAACTTAAGAGGCAGGCGCACCCTGTCACATATTAAACGAAATGATAATAAATTCTGATATAACTTCATCTAAGTTTTATTTGTTTTTCTTTCGTAGAAATATCCGTTATCTATTTCTCCTTTTATAATCATTTCATTGTTAGTGAATTTTCATGTTAAGCCATATACAATACAATATTTGGAGTTAGTACCCACAGAGCAACGTAGCCATATGGCTTTCCTGCATCAAGACAATTCCTGTTTTTTCTCAATTAGCCATAATTATCTTGACGAAAGCATTAAATATCTTTTCTTGATTTAATTGTTAGATCATTAGTCCTATCTATGGTAAGTCGAAAAGACTTGGCTGGTTCTGTCTTGCTGGTTTTTAGGTTATGTACACTAGGGTATCAAAAGTATTGCACCACCTTGTTCAAAATGGCGGCACTTTTTGTAAACTTTTTGGCAGTACAAAACATCTGAATGCAAGAACTGGGTGAAATAGGCGTATTTTGTAGCAAATTTCGGCGGGAAAAAGTTGCAAATTTTGCTGGCGCCATGGAAAACTTAGTTAGAAATGTTTAAATTACGCAAATACATTTTGGTTTGTAAAAATGTAGAGCATGCCTAAGGAAGAAAAATTGTCAAATGAGAGGCGAGTTGCTATGAAATATTTACGGGGAAGTGGTCTTCAATGTTCAAAAAAATGTTGACCAAGATAGATGCAGCCACATAACAGCGGTGGGAAATTAAAAAAGATTCCTCGAGAGTGTTACAGTAGTAAAGAAACCAAGAAGTGGGCGACCAAAAATAAATTGATGTTAGAGGGTAACGAACTTGTCGGTTTTATTTCACTGCGTTTACACCTAGGGGCAGTAAAAGAAATGAAACTCGATACTGGGCAAGTCTTTGCAGCTCAAAATCCGTCCACAGAAAATATAATGGGTGTTTTGGAATACAAGAGAATACCCTAATGTATTTGGTTGATGAACTTTGGAAGCAACTTTCTTTCTTTTTTTATCACTCTTGTTATTCATTGGTTTGCACAAAATTTAGCAATGTCAGCTCAGCAAAAACCTGAAACGTTTCTGCAATTTTGCATTTATTCAAAGATCATCTCCTCGAGCCCTATTATCAATATTTGTGTCATCTTGCTTAATAAAGAAATTGGATGAAACTACAGAAAGTATGTACACATAACATAATAGAACTTTTTTATGTCGTCAGTTTGTATCAAGCTTTCTATCTATCTTCATGAATTTGCGCACAAATTTATCATACAAATTGCTGACATTTTATATGCTGAAAATGAAGAATGAATTTGACTTTGCGAAGAGAGTTTCACAATATACCTTTTAAGATTCAAAATATGTTAAACATGGAATGAAAATTGAAAATTTTCGGACGAAAAAGTTTCAGCAAAAGAACTTCGGTAAAAACTTTCGGACGCAATTTAGAGAATTTCGGACAGAAAAAGCTTTCAGACAAACACTTGTTGCATGATGCAAAAACATTTGATAAAATCAGCTGTCATAGGTAATAGACTTGAACTAACTTCATCAGTGTAATGAAAAAGATGGGGGGCAAATAGCAAGTCTAAAAATGCATCATAGCCCTTGCACACTGCCTGGAAAAGGAGCTATTTGCAGAATCTGTTGTCTTGCTCCCATCATTTTCTCCTTTGCCGACTGCTTTTCGATTACTTCATTTTCCCGTGTCGACGTTTTGCTGCGTTGAAAACATTTCAACTATTAGTGGCCTTCTTTTGGAAGTAATCGGAAATTGACATTTTCAAAACATTTTTTTAGGCCCGATGAAATACGTCAGAGTTCCCTTAAGTGAAAAATCAAAACTTTCATCTAAATTTTGTCATTTCATCATAAGCAGTAGCAACTATAGAATGTGCTTCCTCTGCTCAAACAAATGCAAAATGCTATCTTGAGAACAAAACAATTTAACGAGAAAATTTATAGTTGTCTTTGTGGCAATCCGTTAAACCTCAGTATGTTAAATTTATTATTATCATTTTAACAGACTTTGCAGAACAATACTGTGAAGCGTAATACTGTGAAGAAACTTTTTAAATTATCAATTATTCATACGAGAGCTCTTGAAGAAGACCCGTTTTATAGTAGCTTATTACAGTTAACAGCAAAATCATTTACCACGCTGAATTTCAAGAGCCGCATCCTTCTTTCTTGATTGAGGTGAAATGATGGAAGATTAAGTTTTCAATGAAAAATAATCATCCATCGTCATTTTCCCGTGCATGACTGGAAATTGTGTCCAAGTAAAGTTGTTAAGATATCGGCCAAAAAGAAGAGGTATCTTCCTCTACTAGAGGTATTCCTAAGAACTATGAATTGGAAACAGACTTAGGAAGTCGGATTGCCGTTGACAATATTTCCCTATCTAATAGCAACACGAGAATCGAATTTAATAGCAACACCAGTATCGAAATTGACAACAAATTCCATGAAAAATGAGAAATCGATGGCGAGAGTAATGTGCAGCTAGTGATGATTGAAGATAAAAGCCATGAAACGGAACCATAGGAAAAAAAGTCGTTAAAAATTAAAACCAGAAATGAGATGCATGCATCAATGCCTCAAGCATAGTTTGCATCATGTTTTTGTGGCATGTTATATAGTTAAGGTTTATAAAAAAAAGGAATGGTATTAGCAAATTAATTTCTTTGTATTTTTCTTTTTCTTAGAATATAAATCCTCCGGACAGAAAGTTTCCGGACAACGTCAGATTCTGGAGAAATAAAGTTTCGGACAAGTTTTTGTCCGAATCTTTGATCGTCAGAAACTTTTCGCTTTTAATGTAGCATGAAGGCTTAAATGTTATTCGATCTTGCATCAAATTGTTTAAAGTGTTCGGGAAATCAACCTACAAAATCAAGGTATCTTGCACCAATTAAAGAGGTCGATAATTTAAGAGGCAGATCAACTTAGCTGCGAAAAATTAGGAAACTTTCAAAATCAAAGTGAAAAACTTCAGGTAGTGACGAGGTTTTGTTAACCTTGAAGTTTTAAATTATGAAGACTGAGCTTTTATTTCCATTGAACACGACGGGCAGATCATACTATGGAAATGGGATTGTTTTATCTGAAAATCCCTCAAAATTCTTTTGTTTTGGTGGAAATCTCGTGCAACATTTTGCTAGAGTAGATTGTCACTTGATCATATTAACCATATGGATTGAAGCATATACTAAGTGGCGATTTGTCCTACCCACAGTCTCAAGCATTTTTCCTTCCCCGATTCCCCATTCTCCAGTTTTGTAATAGCCGTCGAAATTCTCGAAATTGCATCCGATTTTAACGTATGTAGACAGCAAGCAAGCAAGCAAGCAAGCAAGCAAGCAAGCAAGCAAGCAAGCAAGCAAGCAAGCAAGCAAGCAAGCAAGCAAGCAAGCAAGCAAGCAAGCAAGCAAGCAAGCAAGCAAGCAAGCAAGCAAGCAAGCAAGCAAGCAAGCAAGCAAGCAAGCAAGCAAGCAAGCAAGCAAGCAAGCAAGCAAGCAAGCAAGCAAGCAAGCAAGCAAGCAAACATTTTAGAACATACTTAAGCTTTTCGTCGGACACTCTTCAGAGCATAAAACGTCAGAACACAGATAAAAACACTATGCTAGGAAATATATTACCTGATCTAAAAAGGCTGATCAGAAACGCGAGCACATGACTGTTGAGGTTGCCCAATCAGTACCGCTTGCCTATTAAAAATGTTACCGATGGAGTTCTCAAAAACGTTTCGGGCACATCCATTTCAGCCCCTCCACTTTTAGAATTTTGCGCTGTCACTGGATCGGGCTTTACCAATAATCCAAAACTTGTCGCCATAATAGTTTTTGACACAATCTGGGTTATCCAGTAAATGCTGCCTGATAGCAGAATCCCATGTTTTAGCTGTAGTTTTTGAACTGTGAGACCGAGGTGGCTGTTCTAATTGGGGGATGGGTTTTGTTTCTAATGCTAAAAGGGACTTGCTGTTTCATTCTATGCCCCAATCTTTGGGTGGTGCGTCCTACGTAGCCAGAATCACAATGGCACGTAAATTCATAAATAACTGAACTTTTTTGGGTGGTAGGAACGCAATCCTTTTGAATGGATGGAAGGGCATTTTTGGTACTGTAAACAATGCGCGGATTAACAACAAAGAAACATTTTGTAATGGCCTGTTTTATTTGACCTTCAAATCGCAAGGAACTTTTAACGATCCAGGTGGTTTTAGGTTTGTGAAGTTCCGAGTTGAGTTTTGACTTGGAACAAATCATCAGTGCCCTGTGAGTTAACGTTTTGATAAGGTTTTGCCTAAATTTGATAATTTATGGCTAATGCCTACCAAGCCATGAAAGTTTACCAACGCAGTTGAAGCAATTTACAGTGAAAAAGTCCATGGGGAACAATGCACAATAAATCTGATTGCTAGATTGGAACACCTTACAAAATTGAAATGCAGCTTAAGGACAAACGTATTCTCTTTAATAAATAATTGGCAATTTTTCTTGGAAAGGGTTCAATTATATTTTCTTCAAGGTCTCAGGGGTCTGAATACAAGCTTGTAGATAATGCTAATGCAGGAGGGTGTATTTATAATCATATATTTTATTCAAAACTCAAAATTTATGAACTGGTGCACTGTCGTCGATTAGATAAGAATATTGAGAAATCTGGTGATTTAGGCCATTGGATCTCGATGAAGCAAAGAAGCAAATGTATGTTTAATGCAAAAGTTATTATAATTTTCCACAAAAAAAACTCAATATTTGCAATCATATCAACTTAAATCTATGAAAATTTTACCGCATATTGATCTTAATAAAAAATGCAATAATTACAACTAGTTTCAAATTTGCATTGCACTCATAGCTAACTATTCAAGTAAACAAAATCTTTTATATTTTACAGAAAAGTGCTCTTTCATGATTGTAGTAATTGAAGAAATTCAAGGCATGATCCTTTGGTTTGCTCTCGACAACCATTTACCCATTTAACAATTTAATAGACATATTTTCGCTTTGAAGTTATGTTTGGTTTTGGTTTTTCTAATCAGTTAACACTACATTTATATTGAAGCAATAAATTTCAGTCTGTTTTGCATGGTTACCGCATCATTAGCAACAAATCTAGTTAAAAATTCAATTTCTTGGGAACATCTGGTCATTATTCAGAACTTAGTGAACTTGAACAGGCAGATTTTCTAAATCAGACCATGGAAAACACAACATCTAATATAATAAACGATTACATATGTGCCACTTTCAGTATGGCTCTGGCAATACCAACCATTGCATTGAACCTCGCTCTTATCATCGCCATACTTAAGACAAATGCACGAAAAGAGCCGTCTCAGATGTTGGTACTAAATTTGGCATTCACAGACTTTGGTGCTGGTATTTTTGGCATTTCTTTATTTGCATTTTACATTTTAAAATTAAGCATTCAAGCAGATTCCTTTAATTTTTTTCTTGTGGGTTTAAATCTGGCTAAAATTCTCGGACTTGCGTCTTTTCTTTCGGTAACATTAATCGCAGTCGAGAGATACATCTACGTCTTCAAGCCGTTTGTGCATAACACAAGACTGACTTCGCAATTAACTGCTGTTACCTTATGTTGTTTATGGATCGTGTCCGTTGCTGTAGCAGCTATCTTTTCGTTTGCTGAAAATACTGTTGCATCAAATGCAATTGCGTCAATTTTATTTTTTTCTGTATCAGGTATAATTATCTATAGTTATACTAAGATTTTGTTACGATCCCGGAGGGTTCGTCGGCAAATACAAACAGAAGCAGTGAGATTCGAGCAGCAAAGAGTTACTGAAAAGGAGAGAAGCCTTCTTCTTGTCGGTGGATTCATAATCAGTTCATTCTTCGTCTGTTACTCGTTTCCTTTTTCACGACCTATTTTTCAAATGTTTGGAGTTGAAGATCGTCGGCCTAAGTATCTTATCTGCTTGGAATGGACCTCTGCGATGGCAAATTCACTTTTCAATCCCTTGATAACCTGCATTTTTAACCCTCCCATGCGAAGAGAAGTTTTCAGAATACTGACATGTCGATGCAAGCGTGGGAGATGAAAACCCAGGAGAAAACAGTGTATACAAAAGCCTGTTAAACTAGCGATATCCAATATCGAACGAAAGTAAATCTTGATTCAATTGCTGTTAAAGTTGGTTGTTCATCTCTTTACAAAAGGAAATTGATTTTCTTAAATAGATAAGTGATACATGATAATAATAATGGAAACATTTCATTTTCAATTCAACCTAAATCACAACTACAAATCTCACTATTACAAGGTAATTTGCAATTGGCTAGCCTGGTTTTACTATAACAATCGTAAGGTAAAAGGAAAAACTGAGAAAAATAAAATAAAACAACTAAAGTTAAAAAGGATGTAATTCCGGATTTGTCCATGGCTTATTTTTGCAACAAAATATGTAGTACGTAGTACGGATGGCAATGTTGGAAAGTTTAGAAATGAGATACTGTTTTTGCTGCTGATCGATGGAGAGAGAGTCACACATTTTGAAGAATGAATTGCAGGAATTGCCAAAGATGCCAAGAGGGCTCATAGAAAGATTAACAAAGGAGACACATTTGAACTGCCGCTGTAAACCAGATAAGAGAGGAGCATACTTGCTGTGTTTTCTTGTAGCATTTGTCTCAAGATTAGATTCGAAGCCAACAGTTAGCTCTAAAATGTAGAGGTAATTGTTGTTAGTCCTCAAGAGAAGATCAGGGCGAAGGTTTTCTCCAGTTATGATTGTTGGTGAAAGAAAGTCTGGTATATCAGCGTAGATGGTAGATTCATTGACAGCTTTTAGTGACGTAGCTAGAAAGTTTAGGATAGAGTTATGTCGCCAGGTGTATCGGCCTTGTTCCAGATATGTTTTGCAGCCAGCAACAACATGAAGGAGGGTTTCTGGCAGAAAACAGAAAGAACAGTCAGAGGTCTGGCTCAAGCTCCATTTTTTCAGGTTTTTCTGTGTGGCAAGAGTATTGTTCAGATAATAATAATAATAATAATAATAATAATTATAATAATAATTATAACTTTATATTGATATTTGTCTTTATATTGATATTATAATAACAACTTTGATATTTATCTTTATTGGCAATTAGGAAGTTGTCCTGATACCATTTCGATGCATTTTCTATATCATTATTCAGTTCTCTTTCCACGTTTTGAAAGGATTGTCCAGACACAAAAAGCTGATGATGATCTGCATACATGACTTTTTTTATTTTATCTGTCATGTCATTTTGGAATATGTTCCATTGGAATATGAGCCTTGTGGGCAACCTCTTTTTGCTTCTATCCAGCCACTTCTGATATTCCCTATCTTTACACGATTTTGTCTATCCTCAAAGTAGGATCTTTCAGATACATTTTTCAAGTTAATGTGTGGCCCTCAACTTTGTTGGGCAATGTTCAGGGTGAACCGGGCAAACGATTCCAACATATTACTGAACATTGACACGTGACCAGGTAACTATAATCGAGCAACCTCTTTCTTCCAAAAAATAAATCACGTTACAGTACTTATTCAATTATCCGGTCCTCTTGGGACACAGGATTTTAAGATTCGTGCTGATAATCCGATATTCCGGATAATTGAAAATAAACGAATAATGGCAGAAACGAGCGTAAATAAAAAAGACGAGTGCTGTGAAAGTTTGTTTCTAAGCACACATTACAATCTAATGCACCTAATACTCTCAAAATACTTATATAATATATAAAATTCAAGATTTTGCGATGGCGTGGTGTCAATGAGGGCCACAGAGGGACAAAAATTATTCTTATTGTCGGCTTGAAGCTGCAAGTAGTTTTCAACGCTATATTCAGGGATAAAAAACTTCAGGGAAATGTTAAGGGCGTTTGGCTGGACTTTAAAGAAAAAGTATCGGTTTAATTAATAAAATATGATGAGTATCTATTACACAAATATTTCTTTGACAGTATTTTGATAATCTACTTGATTATATAAAAAGAAACAAATTTCCAGAATTACAAGCCCTCTATTTACTTACCGGGAAGTTTCCCTGTCAGAAGATGACTTTATTATGGTACTAGCAATAGATCTCGCCCTTCATAAAAAGTGCTGCTTCAACATGCCTAAGCCTGAAGAAGTTAATCAAGAAAACGTTTCAAGTCTAATAAGGTCAAGATAAGAAGTAAAAGATCATGAACCCTTGGTAGCAAAGCTCCTAAAAAATCTAGTCGAACAGTTACACATTTAAGGCGTAGAAGAAAAACGAAACATGAACAACGGAGAAATGTTTGAATAGAAAATGAAACATAGAGTGAAAACAGAAGAAAGGAGAAAAGGAGTAGAAGCGACCGACTGATTAGCCTTAATCTCAAATAGGGAGTGATTGTGGTTGACAGGGTCTTGAAAGTTGTAGCGAAAATAGCTTGAATAGCAACGAAAACATATAGAAACCCCTCCTCCAGGGACATTTCGAGGCTTCAATGTGGCACGGCTGTTTCATATGGGCACACTACGTAATCCTTCATCAAGGATCTCAGTTGCTAACAGAAAAAGAAAATTATCACATCGATATAGGGTACTCGTTGCAGCGTTGTTTTGTATATGGAAGCAGCAAGTTTAGAAGAATGGGATGAGCAGGGTTGGACGTCACTACGGAAGGGATTGGTCCAAGCATTTGGGAGAAGGGTCCCTTCATTTTGTTTAAGGAGGTTTGGATGGTTAGGGTGGGAATGATTATGGTTGGGCGTGGTGATAGAAGAGAAGGATTGAATGGGGCTGACTAGCTTGACTTTAAAAAGGTTCGATTATGGAAACTTTTCGATTTGATTTTGCAAAATAAAACAGAGCTTCTTAATCTTTTCTATGTTTCTATTTTATTGTGAAACTGTTTTCAACTTCTCGTGCTGAAAATTTTATACTCAAACGTTGCAAGACCTTTCAAATATCAGCATGGGCGGCGCCAGACGGGGCGGGGGAGCCTCAGTCCCGCCCCCTTCCATTCTTTCGCAAAAAGTGTTTTTAACAAAATAAAAAGAATAAAAGAAAAGGAATAGAATAAAAGTACGATAAATCCTGCAATTGCTTAATTTCCAAAGAATAAGAGGTCTATGGGGCCTTATAAAGTAATGGAATCAATCAAACGTACTAAAAGCATGCCTTAAAAATTGGAAAATGTTTTATATTATTGCAAGAAAATCAATGCAAGAAATATTCTAAAATGTATTTTACGGTTATCTAAAGGGTGTTGTCGCAAAAATTTTCTGCTCGCTTCGCTAGCAAGGAGGCCTTTTCTTTCACTTTCACCTAGAGCCTCCGACGACTTATCGCCGGCCCTTCCAACGTACCATTAGCATAACGATTGCCCCATAAAATCATAGGCATTATATATCGTGAAGTATATTAGTGCGTTTTTCAAATAATGGTATTTTAGTCTAATGAAGCTATCAAATTGATTC
Organism: Rhopilema esculentum; assembly: GCF_057945365.1. Classification (NCBI taxonomy): domain Eukaryota; kingdom Metazoa; phylum Cnidaria; class Scyphozoa; order Rhizostomeae; family Rhizostomatidae; genus Rhopilema; species Rhopilema esculentum. The sequence goes on from NC_142825.1 coordinate 12,082,025, forward strand.
CCCCCCTACTTTGAATTTTTTGGAGCTGCCCCTGGAAATGCAAACTTTTCGGGCCCCTAAAGGTCGATTTCGCGGTGAGGAGTATCATTCTAGTCCTCCCTAATATTTCTCTAATCTTTATTATGTCAATTCTGAAGCAGAATGAAAGAATAACAGTAATTCTGAAACAATGAGCTGCGATGTACCTTAACAATGAGTTCAGATATTTTAAGTTCTATTTATTATCTAGCTGAATGCCTAGAGATATGACCGTTTCTTCTAATATCTGCATTCGTTTGGTCCTTTCAAAACAGGGTATGGGATATTTCGAGATTTGGTATTATATGGTTTTGTTTTAGCAATGTCAAAGCTATTCCAGCTTTGGCTACCAGCACCTCAACTAAATTGGGTAGATAAAGCGTTGTCTTTAGAAAAATCACGTAGAGATTTTTCTTTTAGCTGAAAGAACTTTTGATTATTTCCATTTTCAGTTGTTTTTTCGGATTGAGAAGGCTTCAGAGTCATTTTTGAGCTAATCTACACTCGTTCAAGAAGACATTATCGCCCCGGTCGGCGACAGGTCATTCCTTCATAACTTTTACTCTGTTTTGCCGGTGAGTGCGAATATTTGGTGAAAAACCAAGCTTTCTTCTTAGGGCACAATTTGTAATTCCGTATTTCAATAAAGTATGCCTAATTTAATTTTTGAGCTGATTTTTGTCACAAAACTTCAGAGTTACTCACTAATTTTACTCCTTTAAAATTGACAAACAAGTTTCTTCGCAAAACCTGCTACTGTTCTTTGGTTCCTATATTAAAACTTTTTTTGACCTGCCTGTTATCAAATTTTTCTCCAGTAAACTGCTTTTTTACATAAGTTTCAAATTCTTTAGGTAGAAGACTTCGTGCAGTCCACTTGCTTTGCAATTTCATCATATGAATGACCTGCCTGGCGTAAAAACTATATGACCATTTGCTTAGCTTCATCCATATTTTGTGTTTTTACCAGTGCCCAAAGATGAGCATTTTTTGCGCTATTGAGAAAAATTTTTCCAGTAAACTTTCTCCAAACAAAATTTTTGCTTGTTTGTGAATTTTATTTCGCTTATTTCCTGACGCCATCGTTTTATTTTGTCGCCAAAATTTGATCGTGCTTTTTCACTAACATGGCGTTTGCAAAAATTAGGCCCAAAGTTTTGCCCGATCGTTCGAATACTTTTGGGAGGGAAATTTCAAGGAGGCTTTTTGCAGTTCAAAAAGTTTGCGGCTACGTCAAATTTTTGAAATTTGAAACTGTTAAAGAACGTTTTCTACTGTCATTTTTAAAACAAATGCTCTAAATAGATTGACGTTTTGATTGGTCGTTGTTTTGCTTTCGACCAATTGCCAGTCGCCACTTAAAAACAGAATTAATTTGCATAACAGTAGCTTTCGATCATTCTTGCGCCATTTCTCCTCTTTCAAGGTGGTACAATACTTGATCTTCAAGACAAGGAGGGGGGCCTAGGGTTACCTAGTAGAATTCATCGAGAAGACATAAGAACTTTAAGGATATTAATAATTGATTATTCTATAGTTCTTTTAAAGGACTCGTTTGGTTCTCAAGAAAATAAGTGGTTGAAGCTGTGATTGTAAGAATTTTCAAAGATTGATGTATTCAATATTCACCAACTTCTTTAAAAGCTTGTAGCTGTTTTATCAACGCTTCTGATTCTTTCTCTCCAGGTTGATGTTTATGAGAAGTAAGCTGAACTGAGGGGCAAATCCCTGATTATATTCTCGTACATTTTTCACAGTTATCCCAAAATAATGCCATCTGATTGATAATCTCCGACGAAAGCAAGTTGAGCAAAATTGAGTGTCCATATCCTTTTGAACGCCAGAAAGTGCCCTTTCTCAAATATATTTTTTGTTATTGCTTAGGGAGGGGAGCAAAATAAAAAAAAATTAAGTCATGCCTCTTTGCCAGACTGCAAAGTATTTTTCGTGCTCAAGTAATTATTTCTCCCGCTTTTGATTGCGCGGGAGAAATTTTTGTTGCAATGTAGCAGGTTTATCAAGCCTAGTGGTGATGCAGTGTGCTGGATTCCCATGAGAAAGCCTGCTGCAACTGTGCAAATTAATCTAAATTTGTAAAATTGTGTGGACGGGATTTGACGAAAAAACGCGTTCCCCGCGCTTACCCAAACTGTGCAGACTGGCCCCTTTGACTGTAGGAAAACCTTAATTTTGTCCGATAGAATGCCTAAGACCATGTAGACAGAGTGGATACGTTAGCCGTGAAAAAGCCTTCAATCGAGTTTCTATGGTGACGCCTTTTATGCTATAATGACTCTTCATGAATACGAGATTGGAAAAAACAGGCTCCAGTTCCAGGGAAGATGGATACATCGTTCTGGGAGGAAGTCTGAAGAACATGATAGATTAAGTGTTCCATTCAAAGATAATGATAGGTTAAATGTACAGATATTGCTATATATTTTGACATATCTTATCAAAGAAATTTCACCTAAAAGCTGTTGCTGTTTATTCATTGGATGCATCTTCAAGTTGGATGGATGAAATTTAATGTGTAATGTTGGGGAAGAAATTTCGTAACGTCTTAATACCGGATGTACTATAGCAGATGTTCGCGAACTGTTCGCAAGCCAACAATTGGAACTGCTTTATTGCTGGCTTGGCTAAATGCGCTGTATTTGTGGCTAAAACGAACAAAAGAAGTTAACTGTACGCTAAACGGGGTTGGAAAGAACGCAAGTATTTTTAAGTGACAGGTAAAGAAGATTTCAGAGGTACTTTATCATGGCTTAAGTCAAACTTTATGACAATGGGTCAAGGACAATCACGACAAAAATTTAACAAAAGCAGCTATAAAGAAAACGAATATAGTCCTAGAGGGTTAGAAGGTCACACGTCGAATGATGTACGCGATTTTCCTAGAGTTCATGGCACAAACAGTGTTACTGCAGTATCCTGCATAAATGGGACGTCGATTTGCATCTCTGGAGGCTCTGGAGGGGTAAATATTTTGAGCTATTTTTCACAACAATAAGGTATAAGTAACTCATTAAAAATAATTTGAATTATATAGGATGTTTGTCCCAAGTAGAAAAAAATAAGTTGTTAAACAAAATGTGTGCAGTTACACGATTGTTCATCTTTTTATAATTCTGATTAAAAAAAATTCTTTGAAGCAAACTAATTTAAGATACATTTGATAAAGATACCTGCTCCCATTTCTATTTTTCTAGTTTGTTTGTAATTTGAAACGCTTCATTGTATGCATATGACTTTTTTATCATTGAATATTTTGAATTTTTCCATGTCTAAATTCATTCAATGTTGGTAATAAACATTACCATGACTTTATTATTACTTATTATTATTTTTTATCTTGTTTATTGAGACATTGTATCAGACAAGGCATTATACAAAGTCATTTTTTCATTTTTTTGTAGCAAGTCTAAATGTAGGCATACAACACTTTAAATTTGTTTTCTATTTCTTAAAGGCATTGAGTCATTGATAAAAGGAGACCATATACCCAAACATAATCAAGTCCACTGAGTCATGATTTTGTGCTGCAATGCTATTGGTTTACCTGAAACTGGTCATATGAACTCATCTCCTTCTGATTAAAAAAGAGCTTACATCAATAGCATGTTGTCAAAAAAGATGCTGATATTGCATGAAGCTACAGCGATCATGCCGAAACCAAATGACCCCTATAAAGAAAGTCTATTTACCATCACTCAATGCTTTTAATTACAACCCATTAAGAAACTTTTACTACCAATTCCTGAAAAAGGTAAGAAATTTAGGTCCATGCTTAGCACATGCAAAGGCTAGTATGCACATCATTGATGATTTTAACCTTTAGCTAAGAAAAGAAAGCTAATTGATAAAATAATTCTTCTTTTCAAAATCAAGTCTTTTCTTTACCTGTGTTTTTTGCATCTTTGCTTTGTGCTCATGTTTTGCAGAAAATCATTTTTGATTAACATTTTTTGCAGAAAATAGGATTATTTGATGTTGGTGCAAGGAAACTGATGGCCAGATGGGATGCCCATGAAAAAGAAATCACAAAGGTTTTCCTATCTTATTTGTGCTCCTTGATTCCTTTTAGCCAAAACTGTTTTGATGTAGTGCTACAATTTATTATGAAATTGATATTTCTAGTGTTGGAGAGTCTGGGCTTGAATTTGTTTTAAAAAGTGAGAGATTGTGGCTGTATAAAATATTTTGAAGATGGAACAAAATGGCAGAAACATAGCATAAATATTACCTTAGTACAATATACCACATGAGGCTCCACAGTTGAAAACAATTGGTTATAGCCTTTTTATTTGACTTTTGAATTTCAATGAAACTTTGCCAATCCAGGGCATCTTTGAATGTACAGGTCACTTTTCTGGACCAAACTTTTTTCAGCTGAGAAATAAGCAGTTTTTGTCTTATACAAGTTGAAACGACATACTCTGGGTAACCGTTCTTCAGAAGAATTTTCTCGATTTTATCAAGCTTGGGACCAAATTTAGATTTGGAACGAATCGACAGTGTCCTGTGTGTGAGGGTTTTGATTATATCAGTTTTCCTGTCTTTTGGATTAATGGAATTTCAACGAATGTTTTGCCCAGAAAACTTTTGGCTTCCTTTTGTACACTGGTTAGAAATCCAGTTCTTTCTTTTTGCACTGAAATTTCAAGGAATCTCAAGGAGTTCTTGATCTTCTTTTTGATGATTTATTTTTAAGAGCAGGATATAACAAATTTATCTTCATACCAAAAGTAGACCACTGGTTTTTGGATTTGATCAAAAAATCTGTTTTCTTGAAAGACGATAAAGATGTTTGCTAGTGCCTGAACCTAAGGGGCTACCCATAGCAACGCTATCAAACTGTTGATACATTTGGTTATTGAAACTGAATTCAACACCTCTGGTGTCACTTGTGATAAGCTTTTTAAAAATTTCCTCAGAGATTAGGGGGCAATTTAGATTATAGCGATGCAAAATATTTTTCTGATTTTAACTAAGACAGAAAATTTGATCTTGTTTGTTATGAAAATAAATCAATTTTGACTTTTTGAAGTAGAGCTACTTTTTGAAGTAGAGTGTCCTAAATTCATACCACATGACCAAAAATCAAATAAAGCATGAAATCTAGTTTCAATTTCATTTTTGTGTTTATAAATATCTTCTGCTTAGAAAAATCTGTGTTGTGATTTTGAGACCACTATATTCTGTCCTGTTTCTTGTACATGAGTGACTGGAATTGCCTTATTTAGGTAATCCCAGCTGGAGTTGAGCAGTCTGTTTACAGTGCCTCAAGAGACAAGTCAATTAGGGTGTGGAAAAATAACTCAGATGAACCAGCTCATGTACTTAGTGGTCACACGCTTGGAGTCACTGCAATTACAACCAACAAAGGTAAAGGCAAGCTAGGAGTTTTATTTCATAAGTGGGCAAGCATGAATATATTTTGGATGGGCAAGAATTCTCAGATAAAGCAAAATGCTATCATATGGTCTTGTTTACAAACACCAGAGGGGTAGTAGGAGGGGGCAGGGAGGCTCCCAATATTCTTGAGGGTCCCCAAACCAAATTTTGCAGATGGTACTGTTTGAAAATGTGCACATATTGCCTCTCAGTTCTCTCTCCCATGACTATGTTGGTTTGTACATGTTTATACACCTCTTTACATTATTTTTAATATACCGCATTTCCTCTAATTAAAATTGCCCTCTTATAAATAGAAAACCAACCAAACAAGATAAGCAAAAAAAAATGTTTATAGCATGCATTTAAAAGTGAGCTACCTCTATGCCTATAATACTGGTCAAATGTCCAATATCGACAAATATTTGATTTCTTTAAAAGATACACAGTCACATCACCAATTGAGAATACATCAACAAAGTCCCCCACCCCTTATGTCCAATCATCCTTTCACATCTTAGGAAATTTTTCAAAAGAGAACTTTGAAAAAACTTCTATTATCCCCTTCCTCTTTAAACCCTTTCTTATTGAATTTAAGATAAATAATGCAAGGACATTATTTCTATATATTATTCATTCTTTCATCCATTCATCCATTCATTCATCCATTCATTCATCAATTCATTCATTCATTCATTCATTCATTCATTCATTTATCCATTCACTCATTCATTCATTCATTTATTCATTCATTCATTCATTCATTCATTCATTCTTCCCCCTTCCCAGCACTTCTCTCCTTAATGTGAATGATTTAAGATCTAAATGGCTTGTTTCCTAACTTCAGAATAGCCTTCCACTAATTTAAGCAGTTTACTTTTAATGATCATTCAGCAGTTAGATTCAAGCTTATTTTTATAGTTTTTATTTTAATTCATCAAATAAAAAGACTAATCATAGTTGAAAGTATATTTTTTTATGTATGTAGAAGATTCTAACTGTCGCCTTATACCAACTTAGCTGTTCCGTCTTGGCTCTCCTTCACAACGGAAATTAAAGTCTGCATGCAAGCTAATATCAATCAGAAACAATCAGATATTCTAATGATGAAATATTTTTCTTTGTGTTTGTAAAACATTTTTCATTAAGAAAGCTGCTTAAGGTCTTTGACTAAAACACAGTTAACTCTGTTCTAGATGGTTGTCAGCTGGTGTCTGGTTCTCGTGACAATACAGTTAGGTTGTGGGACATGAAGGTTGGTACTTGCATTAGGCATATGACACAGCCACGGAATATGGTAGGTTTGCACCCATTTATTTCAGCATGTTATATCACAGTGTATAATAGTGAACTTTTTACATGTTGAATCTTTTCAAAAGGTAGTTATTTTCTGATATGAAAACGATAAGAAAGGAAATTGGCATATGTTATTGTATATCCTGTATAGTTGCATTCACTTCCACTTGAAAAAATATACCTCAATAAAATTCCAAACACATTGATAAATTAAGAGAGAATCTATCACAAAGTAAAAAAGATTGATTTAGCCATTGCAGAGGATTAATAATTTATGTATTGTTCTCATAAATTATTCTTGGTGGTTATCAACATAATTTTATCACACAGTAGGTAATGTGTTTTGGGATGTTCACTGTCATGGCTTGCATTTTGTCTCTTAAAAGATTGAGATACAGAAGCAGGAGATTCCTCCTTCATTAAAAATTCAAAAGCCAACAGTTCAGTGGAATCTAACAAAATATAGGGTTATTTCAAAACAAGATTGATCATGGCAACAGCAATAAATTTAACAAAAAATAGTTTTGCCCAGGAAACTTTTTTTACTTTCGTAGTAGCCGGGGTCATGTCAATCTCCATCTGCAACTTTGTATAGATTTATGTTTCCCTGTTGGTTTTTGAGAAATAATTAATATGCTCTGAGTGTGGAAGTGTTGAAGCAATTATATTATTTGCTCCAAGTTTTCGAAAACTGTTTCATTACTTCAGTGGTTGTGATGGCTAGCTGTACATCGCTCTGTTGCCAATAAATGTCTTTTATTGTGTGAGGTTATTTGCAGTGAAGGGAACAACCCGACCTCCAGTTCTACAACATTTCTTAAAATTTATTCCGAAAACTGAGTTGAGGAAGGACAGCTCAAGTATGTGACTTGGAAAATGGACTGCACTTCTCCAAACATTCAAAAAGCTGAATTTTCCATCTGTTTCATGCTCCATCTTTGTAGGTTACGGATGTTAAATGGATTGATGGAACGGAACAGGTCGTCCAGACTGGAGAGGACAAAATAATGAAGTAAGTTCAGCGCGCTGGATTTCGATTTCCATTGCATGCAAACGCAGGGGCGGATTCAGGGTGTCGCACAGGTCGCACGAAAGACCGTCAGATTTTCAGAATTTAGTTTTAGTCTTCAGTCATTGAAATAAGGCAATTGTGTTTACCACAATCTTTTATTTTCCTCCCTACAGATAATACATTTACCTCTCTTTACACAATAAACATAGGACCGAACTTGGTCGATCTCACACACAATGCTGCGATTTGATTCAATATAGAAGAAATTCAAAGACCATCCTAGACCGTAAAAAGTATGATTTTTAGGCATGTCGCCCGTGCCGCACAAATATACAGGGCTCTTTGTTATGCAAATATTTTACCAAATCTCGCCAATCAAAATTCAAGTTTTCACATATTTGTGCGGCACGAAAAGTCTGTAAACACTATGCTAGATTACTGTGCCGCACAACTGCTGGCAAGGGAAGAAAGTTGATGCGGTTGGAAGTTGTAAAAGAAAAGAATCCCAATTTTCTTTATTTATACAGAAGAGGTGCATAAGTAGTGTACACTTCTGAATCTCAAGATATTTTGTTTCAACTGCGTGTTGGATTTGCTGGAAAATTTGGAAATCTTTTCAAGGGAAAAATGTTTGACTGAAAGATTTGAACGTTTCAGGGCCCCAGTCCCGTCTCCACTCTCAAAACTATACTGCAAGGCCTGCAAACCTCCTAGACCGCCTGTGCGACCGTCAACTTTTATTCTGTATCCGCCCCTGTGCAAACGTGTACCAGTCTACAGAAATTTGGATACTCGCAGAATGTGAATTTAACTCATAGGAATAAAGACACACGAGATCTTTACACAGAATTTTGTTACAGCAGCATTAGCTAGTTGCGGATGAAACTTCCGCCTTGTGTTGTTGTTAACTTTGCTATCAAGCCCTTTTTATTAAATCGTGGCTATTTCTCCTCACTTACATTTCCCATGATCTCGTTCTTCATTATGAATACATAGAGTAGTGTCTGGGATTTTTTTAAATCTGCTGGAGAGGAGATACGGAATTTTTGCTTATTCTTTGAATTTGGAGTAAGAAGAACATTTTTGGGAAAAATTTGTCTACCGTTCTTTACTTCAGAATATGGGATACAAGGAGTTTGCAAGTGGCCAGAACATTTCCAATGAAGCAATATTTTCAGGTGAATGTTACTTGAGTTTAATTTATGTGGAGCTATTTGGCATGATTAAATTAGGAGTTTGCCTGGCCTAAATCGTCCAAAACCATGATTCTACCGGTATTTCGTTTTACAATAAGAAGGAAGCAACAAAAGAAATAACAGTTTTCGAATGGGAGATAATCCTAGCAGAGGCGGGCATGTGGTAGGTTTGTGGCAAATCGTTTGAGCTGCTAGTTTGAAATTGGAGCCCAAACTGTCCATGGAATATGTAAAATGTTTCGATTTGCCGTTTATGATAAAACTTATCCCTAGAATTCTTCGGTGATGCCCAAGCAAAAAGCATTGTTTATTAGAAACAAAATTTTGTTTGAGGGGCACAGTCTTCATTAAGATCAAAAGTAGTTACGGCTCTCCGGTAAATATGTGACAATACTTATGTGGCAATGCTTAGAGCTATGTTTTATTTATTTTGCGTGGGGGCCATAGATAAATCAATTCTTAAAGTAATATTCTGTGCTTTGCACGATTCTTTACAGCCTTTAATTGTAGACGCCATTTCCCTTTTAGACGTGCTGCGACGTATCGGCTGGTGGTTCGTATATAGTAACGGGAGCCACCGGGTTTAATGGCAATGGCTGTGACGTCACTGTGAGTTTACTCAATAGCAGAGATCTTTATTAGTCTAACATAGTTCAACCTAGCGTATGCATAGTTTTATTTTAATTATTAATAAAGTTTGAAATATTGATCGCCTGAGCCACGCCATGTTCTCACGTTGAAGTATCGACTAAAACACCCCTTTTCAGTTAGATTTGTCGATTTTTAAATGCATTTTGATGCAAAAACGAACAGGGGCTAATTCTTTCAAGTGCGATACAAGTCTGCCCATAATCAATATGATGTTTGACAGACTCGAAGTTTCCGTGATCGCCCAAATGGAACTATATGGAGCAAATCGTATTTTGCAAAACACATTTTGGCAACGTTATGGCATAGAAATAATTGATGGAAAGTCGCTATGATATTTGCAAATAAAGCATGTTTGGCTCACCTTCCCAACTGTCAACAGCAAAACATGACCTGTTTCTGTTTTGGCAAAGCAGGTGCCATTTAGCAGCTTGATTGAGAAATGTTTTCTTTCAATGTTTGGCCCAGGACGGTTCCGACCAATAGTATAACAGCATCAACTATCGCGCGGGAAGAGCCTGCATAAATAAATGATGCAAACCTTGGATATTTTATGAAGTCTGTTTCATAAAATTGCAGAAACTATTAGACCAGACGGAAATGGCGGGGAGTACTACTTTGGGGCGGGGAAATTTTGATCACCAGTTTCGAGTTCTTAATAAACTGGTGATATTGAATTGTGATTGTAAAAGGGGAGTTGCCGCTGTTTTTTGGGGGTAAAATGGGGGTTAAGCCAGGAGAAGTTCCTGCTTATCCTCTGCGGAGGAATAACGTGGCTGGAATGACGTTTTTAACAAGATAAATCTTGTCTAAGCAGTGGAATATGGAGAATAGTTTATCTTTTTTGGTAGAAATACGTTTAAAGTAGTAAATGAGCTTTAATTTGCCACGTGACGTCTAATTATCCCCATGTCCTTATATGGATATCTTATTAAAAATGGGAAAAGCAACATCATCCTTTGACATCGGAAATTCATTTTAGCACGCAATTGACTATCAAAACTTTAAGAAGGGACTGTCGTGGTACTCAAACAATAAAAAGGGACTTTTTGTCGTTTTTGTCAACCTACATTGATAATATTAATTGGTCTTATAAGAGTATTACTATGCTAATACAGTATTTTGTTTTGTAAGGTAAAAAGCTTTTATTTTATTTTAACTGAAATAGCTGTGTTTTTCTTTAGCATACAGTGGACGGATCATTGTAGAATGAAATTCATCTGGGACATAGTTACCAAAATATATTTTATAGAAAGTTTAGACAGATTCGTGTCCAAACTTATAGAAAACCCGAAAGTCTATCGTTTTGTTTCGATCTCAATCTATTTTCCGTATCATGAAAATCGGCTAACTTTTGGCATAAGAAATCTTAGATATTTCGTCATGAATAAGGCAGTACCGTCAGAAACATCTATGAAAAGGGCATTTTGGCCACCCTTGCTCCTTCTATCAAATGGCAACAGGGGTGGTTGACCCCCCACGCCCCCCTCTCCGACGTCACTGTATGTCGCAGATGAGTCTCATTCTACAATAATCCGTCCACTGTATGAAAAAGAAAAAATGCAAACTATTTCAGTTGCTGACTTTAAAAGACAAGTTCTTTACCTTACAAATCAAGAAAGACAATTAAGTACATTAAACCCTATCAAAATTATAATTTATTGCTAAATTTAGGTTTATCATATTGGATTCATTTGTAGTGGATTGCTTTTCGTTGTTTGTGCTGTTCCTACCCATCATTCATACTTGTAGCTCTAGCTCTTGATTTCCTCAGTAAAATTCCACGTTTATCTTATCTGTATTAGCATAGTAATACGCTTTAAGACCAACAATTAATACCATCAACTGTTGTTGGATCGCCTGCGCAAATACCAAATGCCCTTTCTCTGTGAAGAGCGATTTTATTCACAGTTTTCTCACAGTTCCGAAGGCTTTTTCTTTAAGTCAACATAATCATCTTTTCTGTATGGTTGAAAATGTTTCTAACGTTCGAAAAGTATTGCACCAACCGCCACAAAGTGTATTTTTCTCACTATAAAAGAAAGACGTATAAAGTTTGATGGCCTTTTACTTGCTGTCCAGGCTTTTTCGAGTGCAATCAGACGTAAGTTTGTCAGCGAGGCATCATAGCATAGAGGGAGAACAGGTGGCAAATAGACATAGTTTCTGCGATTTCGCAAGACTTTTTGAGGTTCTTTTGCAAGATTAGATCTAGACAGCCATATTTAACGACATGAAGAGTCGTTATCTTTAACCGGAGATATGTATTTTAGATTCATCAAGTATTTAAACGATAATTGTTGGCCAGAAGCTTTCAATTCTTCACAAATGATTGATCAAAATCTTGATAGCTTTTTTGAGACAAAAACAATTGTCATCTGAGTTTCTATTGCAACATTCGCCTTATTTCTTCTAGTGAGGACATTGCTGGCAACTGTATGATCCATATTTTAAGGATTTGAAGCGGCACTCATATTTTGAGAAAGAAGGCGAAATCTGACATCATCTTTTTTCTAGATGGTTACTTTGAAATCGAATTTTGTTGTTCCTGTCTCGCTTTTTCGCTTCTGACAACAGCTCTAATTTGCAATATCAGTTTTCATCATAGAGATGTATTGATTTTTAAGCAAACTACAGTTTTCATGGCAAAAGAACTTTCAATAAAGATATAATCAGGCATTTTCTAGTAACATTGAGTTTGCAGCCTTTCATTTCGTATTGTTTTGTTTTTCTTTTATCATAAACAAGCTTCACTGTTTTGCAGGTATGGGATGTTCGTGAAGGTAAAGTTGTTAATGAGCTGAAAGGACACGCCCAAAAAGTATCTGATTGTCGCTATATCACGAATATGTCTGATCATGCCCCTGGATCCCTGTAAGTGGAATGAATCAATGAAGCATTATGTGGCACGCAACCTTTTTGTGACCTTCTTTCGAAATTTGTATGCAAGACACAATTATCTGATAAAAACAGTGTATTTCACACCACTAGATAAAAGCCAGGTTTTGGAGCTTTGGCAGCAATCCGTCTGATATATGTTGTTTAGACTTGTTTAAACAGAGTTAATCTACTAGTAAAAATGCCACACGTGACTTTATTACTAATTGTTCTTGGACAATAGTTTTTCCTATCCTGGTACTTTCCCCACATGGTTGTGGTTGACACCTATTTATTAGTGTACCATCATTCTGCATGCTGTAAGGGACTGATATGCACGCATCTCAGGTTTTTCTCCACCCACCCACTCCTTTCTTTATCTTTCTTTTCTTGGCTTTGTTTCGTTTCAAAACTCTGCTTTCCAGCTTTCCCCCGGAGACAGTCGTCTTGCGGGCAGATGCATCAGCCTGGAAGCGGTTTCCCATGTGTCGTGCTCCTTCAGAGCGTTGACTGTCATGGCCTTCCACTCTACCCTGCTCTAGCTGTCTTAATCAATTCTTTAGCTTCTACATTTGCCCACGTGCTCAAAGCCTTCACATATCCAATTCTTGGTCTTCCTCTTCCTTTCTTTCCCTCTATCTTTCCAGTAACCGCTAGGTGTCCCAAGCCTTCCCTTCTCATCACGTGCCCAAGAAGCTCCATCTGCCTTTTGCTGATTGATGTTAGTAGTCCTCTTTTTGTACCCGCTCTTCTCAAAACTTCCTCATTATTTGTGTGTTCAGTCAATAAAATCCTTAACATCCTTCTCAGAAACCACATTTCCATAGTTGTAATCATCGTCCATTAAAATGGGTGCGTCTATTTGTCACGCTCATTGAAAGTTTGCCGCTTGTTGCTGATTTGTTTCTAATCTCCTTATTTATCTGCTCGTCTTTGGTTTTTATCGTAGTCGTGGCTTTGTAATCATACTCTCTTCAATTCTAGCCTGGTCAGTGTCTCACTTGACTGCAACGTGAAAATCTGGAGCCCCGATGTTAGCAGTACGTATAATTTTCCATTGACTTTCAATTCGAGATTCTTGCAAGCTCGATTTTCAGTCACCAATTTCTTTTGTCATCCAGTAACAAGTGTACTCAAGGCACAAAGAAAATTCACTCGTAATCGTCAAATGCAAACTGTCCTTTACAATTCACTCGTTATCGTCAATCAAAACAACGTCAAAAAAAGAAAATTGTTTTTTATTGGCCATTTTGCGAGATGTGAAGGCTGGGCAAATGATATCCTGTCTGGCATGATCGAAGAAGAGAAAGACCGCGGCGGAAGCTCAAAAACGATGTGCAAGAGGTTTTAGGAATGACAACGGCTGGACTACTCCGATGTGCACGAAATAGAGACTGTTGGCGAACGACCGTTGCGTGTGCCACGGCGGGTCAGCGCTGACGCATCCGTTCTTGATCATAATGATGATCATCGCATACAGTTCTCGAATAAAAATTGACCAACAATCTAATTGTCATGAAATAAGAATAATCAGAATATAATCGGCGAAATGAAATTAAAAATGTTAAAAAACCGCATATTATATTAAACTAAAATATTAAAAGATCACAATAATAAGAACATCATAGATTGGTCAGAAAACATCTGAAAATTATAAAAAAAATATTACTTTAAGTAATTAAATTATTAAAAAAACATAATAATATACACAGAATAATCATCATGATTTTTAATAAACGCTTCTCTTTCTCATTATGCGACCCACTCAAAACAACATTTAATAATCTCTCTTCGTCCAAATATACTAAGAATCATTTGTCAAATATGCAAGTACCCGACATAAGTAAGCTTCTTTTTGCTACTTGGTGAATCCTTAATGCCAGTATGAGGTAAACAAGCTCCTTACCAATGATGGCTGAGCAATACTCAAGCACTAGCGGTTGAGAAAACTTTTGAGTGTTAGGGCCAGTGCAGTTAACGTTTCAAATTTCTTGTTTGCGGAACCATATATATGTTTACTACCGATGTCCAAGTATCCGGTGTTCATGATACATTTCTCAAGCTATATCGAAAATGGGGGGCTGTCAGTTGTTCCCAAAACCCCAGTTGTTTTCATCACTCTGTAAAGAAACTCATATGCACAGATCGATTGGGGGAAATGCATGCTCCTTAGGGGACATGAACATAGATGCATTCCTCAAGAATGTCAAAAAGAGATTGTCTGGTCTCAAATCTGTAATTGTTAGCGTCAGCATACACTCTTTTCTTTATAATAGACTCGTCCCTATTTCATAAGAACACCGAGGCTCGAGTTGCCAAAAATAAGAAAACTTAAGAACACGACCCGTCTCCAATTGATGATAAATAGAAGAAACAATATGTAAACAAAACAAAACAGTTATTTAGGGGCCTGAGAATCAACTTTTGGTATGGAATTGTAGAGGAATCAATGTTGAAATATGAACAATATTTTAAACACTCGCGCCTCATACAATGAAACATCAACCTCGACCGAAATTACCTGGTTCTTAGAAAAAAGAGTGTACTGCATTGAAATATCATCCTCGGAAAGCAGGTTTACTGTGGTAAATGAGTCTCTCATTCACTGCATTTCTTGTAGCACAAGGTTGCCACAATCACGCAGTGTTCCTTTATAAACTATAAACTGCAAGTCACTTTTAAACAGACATTAACTGTTTCCTATTTTCAAAACCATTTTTATATTGTGAATCATCAATAATCTATGTACAAATTATTTTGTTTGAGAAGGTTTAGAATATCTGACACGATCAATTGCTGCTTTATTAAACTCCTTTTTATTTAGTTTTGTGTCGGATTTATTCTTATGTTGTTGTGATCATTTCAGCAGAGTTCAACAAAAATTCAATGTAAAGTTTTGCTTATAAGTAGAAGTATTCGTATGATATCATAGAAAACGCTGAAAAATCAAGATTTAACGAAGAGGTTGGAATAATTCTGATTCCTGTTTCTTTTTTGTCTTCCCAATACCGGAGTACACGTTATCTTTTAGATGCTCTTGTCTCTGAAGTCGTACCAACAGCTAAAGAACTCACGGCCGTTTCTTCATTTCAAGATGGCAGGTAAAGAGCCGATGTACCTTAATCAATCTTTATCGATATGCTTTTGAAATATTTGTTTGAAAAAACCAAACTGTAAAAATTTTTCTAGCATGGTTCTTCGGAAAAAAGTTTTTCCATCAAAATTGGATTTCGATAGAATTTCTTAAATTGACAAATTTGACACAAATGTTCTGGTCTATGTACAGATAATCTCAACTATTGAAGCTGTTAAATATTGATGGCTGCAGTAAACCATATAGACTATCAGCATATAGGCAAAAGGCAGTTCTACATTTTTACATATTTTTATAGACAGTTTTAGATGTTTTTTTCTTTCTCAAAGGCAATACGCATTCAAATACTTAGATCCTTCAATCTTTCCACAATGCTTTCCACAATTTGTGGCCTCTGCGACAAAGCGAAGTGGTAGGGCTTTCTATCCAAAGGTCCTTGATTCCACCGCTTCTGTTTAAGTGAAAACTGGGCTTTACCAATTGTGAAGACAGCACCTTTGATTTTTATACACTAATTGTGCCTCTCTACATCCAGGAATTCGGTACCTGCCCCATAGTTATAAGCACCGTCTTCATAGCAAAAGGACCAGAAAGTTTTGTGTAGAGTTGTTGGAGTAGCCTTTAACCTGGCTATAATCTGGCTATATAGTCTGGGGTAAAAACAAAACTGCCTCTCAAAGAGAACAGCCTGCTCGATCTTGTAGGACTAAAAACACAGTAAAAACTAGTGACTCGGCCAGCACCTTTTAGACAACCCAGATTGTACAAAACACTATAATGACGAAATGTTTCAGATAATTGGTCGTCTTTCCATGTAACAGTTTTGGAATCGATCTACATACAAACGAAAAAGCCGCCATTGTGTAGACAGAAGGAGTTCGTTTTCTCTCTTAGTCTCTAGTGGTAATCTTTCTATAGGCACGCGGCACTGATTGGCGAACTTTGCCGGTCATGTGCTTGCGTTTTTCTGATTGGCCTATTTCGATCCACAACTGGGTATATATTTTCCATCTCGTTCTTTCAGACGTTTCAGACCTTTATTCTGACGTTTTATAGTTTACTTTGAGGAGTGTCAGACAAAGAAGCTTGTATGTTGTGAAATGTTTTCGAAGCCATTTTCAAGTTTTATACCGCCAAACAAATTTTCATACTTTGCTTTGCTTTATTTTACGTTACTTTTCTTTACTTTATACAACTTGCATTATTTTGGCTTTTCATATCTCTTTAACCTTTATTTTGTCACTGGCAGCTTGATATAAGCTTGATGCAGATGGTGATTACTATCATTTCTTTCTATCTTTAGGTTTGTCATTGGAACATACGAGTATGGGATTCATTATTGCAAAGTGGTCGAAGAAGAGGATGGTCTAAAGATTAATCGTGTTTTAAGATTTTGATATTATGAATCTCTAGTAATATTTCAGAACCCTAATCGGTAACAAACTAATCTGGTCTCCAGAAATAAGGTATTGGTAGTTGTACTAACTATACCGTTTTGGAGCACATTGCTCTCTCTTTGTACCAATTGTGCAAAGATGTGTTTCGTACGTTGACAGATCTTTGCTTACCTCGCGTGAAGGCAAACTTCCATTTCAATGTTTTTGTTCGCGCGTGCGTTGCGCCAAAGCCTACGCATGCGTATTTGAGATCGCTTCAGCCGCAGAGAACAAATTTCGCTTGCCTACTCCCAAAGCAATTTGTGCAAATAAGCTGCGAGAAGCAAGTCTCATCAGAAGGTTGCACGGCGCGCGCACAAGCTAATAGAAAGTCTGAAGTGGAAGTTAATCTTAAAGACACACGGTGGCTATAAGCTCAAGCTGTTCAAATTCAAAATTTTCAAATGGAGCTTAATTATTGAAACGTCTTAGGAACACTGCTCCCGTGAAATTGCGAGCTCCCAAATAATGCTACCCCATTCTGTTGCGGAGTGTATCAAACCTTCCGATGGCTTACTATCGTCCCACGAATGGTTTTGTCGTTTGACAATAAGAATGACGCAAAAATGAACAAGCAATTACATGCAAAATCTAACAACAAATATTTTGGCTGTTATTTTTAGCTTGCCCCGACCCCTGTCACAGAAGTCCTTTTATATTCGTCGTGTACCTTCAAGAGAAAGCGCCAATCAACGTTCTCCCCTTTCATCATGCCTGGCGTATGATGTTTACATCCTTTTTCGGTTTTTCCAGTTTTTAAATTAATTAGATTTTAAGAGAGCATTGAAAGTTTGAGCTTGCAAGCTTTGAGTTTCCCGCAAGACTTGATAAAGTTGGATCTTTGAAGACCGGCAGAACCACCCTGCTTCGTTAACATTTAGATTAAACCTAATGGCAAGTAACTGTTAGAGCTATCGTTGAGCTCCCATTTGTAGAACTTCTCTGCTTTCAGTTGCTTTCCCAAAAATAAACATATTCTCGTTTACTAGGTCTCAGAAATCGGATTTCAATTGAGACTGTTCACATCAGGTTTTTAGAGCTATTTTGATTCTTGTAGTCGAAATTCTAATTAGAAACCTGAAGGCCAAGGGATCGAGTCTGGTTTCATATTGGTTTTGCATTATTACCGTTTACGGATTTATCCTCGAATTGCCCCCCCCCCCTCGAAAAAGCCCCACCCTCGAATAAGCCCTCACCCTAGAACTACAAATTGTCAATAGGCCCCACCCCCTTGAATAAGCCCCCACTGCTACCATAAACCCTCGAATTTACCCACTTTCGATTTGTTAATTTTTTCCAGCTGAGGTTGCCTTTGACGTTTTATTGAATTACTACAAACATTCATACTTTTGTTAATAATTGATTTAATGTCTATAAAGAAATCCCTACTAAAATATACGAGGTCTTTTAATAGTGTCTTCTTAATGTCTACTGTAATTTTATAAGCCACCCTCGTATAACCCCCCTTCGTATAAGCCCCCTTCGAATAACCCCCATCCAAAGAGGTCAAAAATATCAAAAATAAAAAAAAGCCCTCAGGGATGTAATTCGAATTTTTACGGTATAGAAGGTTGTCAATCATGCTGTGAACTTTTTGTACTATATTTATGCCATCACGGGATTTGAAACAATTTGGCTCAGCGAAATTTAAAACCCCCTCGGTCTGCGACTAAGGGGTGTTAGGGTTTTATTTGTTAAGTCCTTAATAGTTTGCAAAACAAAGGAATTTAGGTACACAACGTTTTTCGATTAACTGGTAACTTTTTTGATTTTATTCTACACTTTTTAAACTTTTACCAGTTTGTTGTTTCTTTTCACGCTTTGTTTAGGGTTTTTTGCAACCATATTAAACTTATGATCTTTTAAAATGAGGCGTGAACAGTAAAGACCCGCATGAGTCTTGCGTTTTTATTGCGGTCCTGGGCGGCGGATTTGGGCGACAGATCTGGGCGGCGGATCTGGGCGGCAGATCTGGGCGGCGGATCTAGGCGGCGGATCTGGGCGGCGGATCTAGGCGGCGGATCTGGGCGGCAGATCTGGGCGACGGATCTGGGCGGCAGATCTGGGCGGCGGATCTGGGCGGCGGATCTGGGCGGCAGATCTGGGCGGCGGATGGGTTTTTATTGTAATAGTACAACTTTTTCAGTCCTCTGTTTTCAGTTGTCAGTATTCAGTTTTTTTGAAGATGTTGTAAACCAATTTGTTGTCAATTTTGTGTTGTCTCCCGAATTTTTTTAAAGTAAAATTTCCGTTTTGGTGTTTTTCTAAATCCTTTGATGCACTTCATTTGTTAGATAATATTTTGAATTTATGTAGAATGGTTATTGAATTAAAAGCAATGATTTGAAAAGTTATCACTCTTTTTCGAAATATATCTAAAGGAAACGTTCCTCCAAATTTCCATCAACATTTCTAGAGGACCTTAAGTAAGAATCACTTCTTTCTGTAACCAACACTTCTTTATCAGCAATCTGAATCTTTTAGGCTTAGAGGTCAAAATTAAAAAGCTGGTATGTAAAAAGTAGCCAATACCTCTCGGTGTCCTTAGAGTTACCTTCGGATGCAAGGTAGGAGCAAATACAAATACAGGTATTAATCTTCTTGATGGCGTACACGTCCCAACTAGCTTTTGAAAGAGTTTAGACAATATAAAATGTCTTTATTTTCCTTCTCAAAAGTAACTTTTTTATGAAAATTCTTCAATATATAATGAAAATCATAAGACACATTTTGCAGTTGTTAAATATAATTTCAAAACTCTTTTTAGAAATTACCACCGTCAGCAAAATTTGCCCTTCCTCACTAAATTCTGTGTTTGTTTTGTTACATCCTGTGTTTCTGAGTACGACTTTAGAAGAAACGAGACCTGTAGCTAGAATATGACCATATTCCATATTGGACCAAAAATATTTTTTTTACTGCGCAGGCGCAAAATTATTTAATGATGTCATAGGTTAATATGAGATGTTTTTGTAAAGCGTAATTTTATTTAAATCTGTATTAAACTACGTTTCTGTGCTTTTTAAAATGAAACTGGAAAAATGAAAATTGGAAAAATTAAAAAAATGGATGATGTCATTATGCCTTCATTACAGAATTAGTGACAATGAAGTTCTTAAATGTGACGAACACAAAAGAACACCAAGAAGTGCTTCCAGATATGGCCCAGCAAGATGTTTTAGAATTAATAACTGATGTTTTTTATTTCGCAAATAATAAAAAAATAGTTTATCACTATAAATGGTTTTTTGTTACAGAATGTTTATAAAGCCCCCTCTCTCAATTTAACCCCCTCTCTCTTATAAGCTCCACTTTAAAGTGCTGAAAAACAACAAGTCCCCCCCGAAGGGCGGCTAAAAAGAGAATTTAGGGTATATGCAAAATCAGTTACAGATTACTGATATTATGGCTCAGTTCATAAAGTTATGAGCTGGGACCAAATTACGGAGGTTTGATGGGGCCAGAGCTTGCGCTCATTTGGTCACACTCACCCAGTTCGTTTAACTAATTTTGCAGATTTAGAGGTATTTCATGATGCTTTTTTCAGGTTATGGGAAAAATTTCAACAATTCAAAAAACATATTTTTGTGACGTCATCAGTTGACAACATTATTGTGTCCGAATCTTACCTTCTTCTACAGCCTACCAATTAGGAGCTAAGAGAAGGGAGGCTAAATTAGGGCTTGCTCAGAACAGCTTGGTCCAGATAAGGTTAACAGGGATGGGGTACCTCTTCTTATAGGGTTACTTTGCGATTTACTTTCGCATGAAACCCGTTTTTAACCTAATAATTTTGTCTGCGAAGGAGCAACTGACGGTTGTGCACCAATGGCGGGAAAATTTACAGGTCGCTGATTGGTTGAATTTTGGCATCTGCGCTTAAAATCGGGCCTAAACAGGATACAAGTCAGGTGGATAGACTGTCACGTTCCGCAGTGCCAATTTTTGTTTTTTAAATGGAAAAGCAAGGCATACAAAGGAACTGAATTTGACTAAGGATATGTAGAAGCTTATAATCTCCAGCACCAATTCTGGTTTACTGCACGAGTTGATGTTTTTGCAGTCGTTTTTGGTCACTAAGACAACGGAGAATTATCTTGGGAAAGTAGCCGTCACAGCATTTCTCAGATAGGCCTACTGGATTGTCTAACTAGCATTCATTTCATGATGTGAAATTGTACCTGAATTATAGCGCTACAAAGTTTACTAGAAAGAGTGTGCACCCATTTTAACTTTGAAACAATGACCGTGATGGATGCTGTTGAAACAGAAAGATGTACAAGAAAGAGTTTGTCAAGTTCAAATAAGAAGATAAGCGAAAGGAAGAAAAGCTCGTCAAAATCATCTGGAAAATCTTCTGCAAGAAAGAGAAGAGTTATTGGACAAGGTACGTACTGGGATTCAATTTCTAAAAGTAATTGACATTCAGTTAGTGTTTTTCTCTTTACAATGCTTGCAAAGATTGTATCAAGGATGTGTTTGTTGTTGCTGTAAAAAATAGATTTTGTATTTATATGAATTTTTCCTGGTCTTTAACTTTAATACTTTAAAACTTTAAATTTTAATGCAAAACTTTACATCAATGACATGCCTTTTTAAATTCATGAAATGACCTCAATAGTTGGTGATTTTCATCATATGCAACTTGCTGGTTTCTATATAAATATATAACATATACAGTTTCTGCTTCTTCTGCTGTGCAAGGTATTTCTGAGTCTTTTCTCCATTCTTTGAGATCTTTGATGATCTTATCAGTTTAAAATGATCCCTTTTCTTCAGTAATATCATCAGAAAGACCCTTTTCATAAATCACACTTTTTATCAATCTCTGGTATTTCCATTTTGCTGAAAATCATGCATCCTTGAGACAGCATTTACTTCTGATAACGTTTCTCCCTTTTTATTTTCTTCCTTTATCTATTTGTAAATTTAACTATCAAGTAAACTTTCCCTACTAATTGTTCAGGCCCTGTTAAATTATTCCTTTTTTATGGGGTCCTGACTTTGCAACCTTGATGATATTATCCCTTTATGTATTTTACTGAGATCCTAAGCTTCCAAATAAACAGTATAAGTGTAATGCTGTTCTAGGAAAGGACTTTTTCCCTTTTTCTCTGTACTGTGAATCCAATTCTTTTGGAGACAGATTGAGCCATGCAGTCTGAAAATTAATTGGATTCTATTGGCCAATATTACAACAATCATCAAAAGACTGAACAAAAAGTCAAACTCAGTTCTACTTTTTCTCAAGAGAAAATTTTTGCCGCAACAATTCACTTTTGCATACTGCATATGAGCTGTTGCGAAGTTTTCTGACGATCGTCTGAAAAATTACCTAGTAGAGATCTGCCTCTAGGAAGTGTCCAGATGACTTAAGAAGACTGATTTTGATGATGATGCCTCTGCCCCTATTCTGTTTTTTCATAGTAGATTTACATACATTGACTTGAAAAGCATTTCAAAAGTGGGGGCACATGTAGAGAAAATGGGGCACCTCCACTGTTTCTTACCACTGTTTCTGAAAAGTGGAATAGGTGGCACATGCCCTCCTGGTTCCTACATTTATGATTTCATTGCCTTTACTGCTCGAGTCTTCAGATAAAAATGTGACCAAACAACTTCCATCTACCTATCAGGACATCTATTGATATTGGTTGCTCTTGCATTCTTGGAACAAGTTTTGTATAAAGTTTGTCAGGGCATATTTTTCCTATTACTAGCTGCCTCAGTTTACGTCTATGAAAAGCATGAAGACTTTTTGCATCTTTTGGTGTCAGTCACTAAGTTGTGCTGTTACACATTAAATCAGGTTTCAGCAGTAAATTTTAAAATGATCTGGTCAGCCTTTACTTTGAGAATTGGCTTGGTCAAAGTGCCATTATTGCTGTGCACCTTTTACCACACTTCACACCAATTTTTGTTTATATTGCTTAATGTGACTGTTTAGGCCACAAACCTGTGATGTAAGGGGTCTGATTCTGTCTCAATGTTTATCAGAAATTTTGGACTAGCATTTAGATGTGCTGTCATGCTTCTAAAAGACTGCAGGCCATGTTCAAGGATGTGCAAGTTCCATTGCCAGCCATTTTAAAACAATTTCTAGCCATGGTTGAGCAAGAAAACATTAGAGTTTCTACAGGGGTCCTTGATTGGCAGCTTTTCTATTGTTTTTTGGTATGCTGTTGCAGAAAGTTTGCAGAGTTTTTGGGGTACTCCGTATAATTTGTAATATTTGCCTCAGAGGTTTACATTTTTGCCATTTGAAATGGGAGAGCAAAGACCTACAAAAGAGAAGACCTAAAAATTGTATAAGAAGGTTTCCTCAGTTTAAATTTACACAGTAACAGGTCTTTTCAGAAGAAATAGCTCACGCAAGTGGCCAAGTTCTTGCTTGTTCTCTCATACACAAGCGATGACTCCAGGTATTGATAACCAAGTTTTAAGATAATTTGGTGTTAAGGTAACATCAAATAAAAACAAACTTTATTGATGATTGTTGATGCTCTTCAAGAAAGATTAAATGCCCAATTATATATGTGGTTTGTTTGTTAAATTTTCTGTTCATCACAAAAATCATATGATGCTATTGCTTGTTGATTGCAAAATGTTGTATTAAGGGAAAGGGGAGTGGAGAATCTTCTCCCTTTTGTACTAAGTTGTTTATGTATCGACCTGAACATGAAAGAAAAGTAAGACTTTTAAGCCATAAGGAACATGTGACACTGTTATCACATGGAACATGTCCACAGTTATCTTCAGTTTAATTCCAATAATTTAAAGGCTTCAAACTACAGTATAATCCGGTTATAACATACTTTAAGGGACCAGCGTATTAAGTATGTTATATCCGAAGTACATTGTAACGAGGGTAAGTAAAAGTTGACTAAAACCAAGCACACCTTTTGCCGGGACCAAGCACACCAGTAATTTATATCCAAAAGTATGTAATAACCGAGTATGTTATAACGGGATTCTACTGTAATTACAAATTGTGGATTTGAAAACTGATCCAAAAAAAGTTCTGTATTCTAATCATTTTTTTTTCTTTCCAGGTGAAGCATACATCAGTGAGGTGTCTGGGGACCTTATAGAAAAGTTCCCTGTTATCAAAGAAAATTTTGACATTCTTTCCAAAGTTGGAGAAGGTAATTTTCTCCAATCTTACTTTAGGCCATATAGAATTAATTAATTGACCTGTTTCATGTTGTGGTGCTACCTTTATTGGTTTTTAAATTTTAATTTTCATACAAAAGTAACACTCATCTTAGATTTCTGGAAAGTTGAAATATTTTATATATATTTTGTATTTCCTGATTTTAAAAGAAGCTGATAATCAATCATTTCCCAATTTATTATAACATATGCACATTTTCAAATTCAATACCATCTGCAAAAGTTTTGGTTTAGGGACCCTCTAGAATATTGGGAGGGCCCAGGCACACATGCCCCCTGCTCCCTGCCCCTCTCTTGCTACCCCCTGCTCTGAACTGGGAGCTTCTGGATGGCTTCTTGTCAATCATAATAGATGGACCACATAGCATAGCCACAAACCTAGAAAGTAACTCCCTGGCTTGAAAATCTTGTGAACTTTTATTTTATTTTTCTGTTAACGTAGGTTAATTTTACAAAACTCATTTGTCTTCTCCTCTGACTGCAGGAACATTCAGCAAAGTTTATCTAGCACAATTAAAGTCATATCCAGATGAAATAGTGGCCATAAAGCATATAGTGCCAACAAGTTCACCTGTAAGAGTGAGGAATGAGCTGTCATGTTTGCAGAAACTGGGGTATGTCTTTCACAGGACTAATTTAGTAAAGCGATAGTGAATCTCAGTGTAAAAGTTTTCTTTTCTAGTCAATTTGATAAGAACATACCTGAAAAAGTTTTGTGGAAATGCTAGCAGTAGAAAGCTGGGCCAGACACCAGAAAGCAATTATGGGAGGACATTATAAAGCCACTCATAGAAGCAGAGTGTTTGACTGATCTCCTAGAATTTTATCCTTGTCTTCTTAGCAAAGAGGGCCAATGCCACACAAAAATATGAGCATAGAGGGCCCTCTTGTCTACTACATTGCTAATAATAGCGTTTTTACTCTGTAGCCACCCCACAATTTGAAATTACAAATGTGCTTTGTTTTTTCAATTGCTTCTTGCTGACATTTTTTGTCAGTTATTGATTAAGAGCCATTTTGGGGCTCTGTTCATTCAGCTTAGAGTTATCATGTGTGACAGGGCCCCTTTCCATGAGAGGCATGAAAGTGTTTCAATTGGTAAAATGCAACCTGGTGTCAAAACCCATCTAGCTAGCATCTGCATATTGCAAACCTTTTTTGTTTTCAGCTGCATGTGACCAAAATTAGTCAAGTTAAAATTTTGTCCAACTGAATCTGTCATTTTATAATTGTTTTTAGAGGGAAGCATAACATCATTGGAGTCAAGACAACTTTGAGAAATAATGATCACATCGCTTTTATCCTGCCATATTTCAAACATGACAAGTTTCAGGTAAACAGATTTAATGACTTTATTCAATCCTATGCTATCACCACTACCATGCCATTCTTCTTTCTCACATTGAACCAAATGGAATAAAACGCGGTAATTACCATGCGACCAGAGCCCAAGCTGCTTTTCTGAGTGGTCCAATTTACATCTTTTTCAAAAAAGACAATCTTGTGTGGTAATCAACATTTTCACAAATCACTTTCACATTCTTTTTTTAAAAGGAAAATCGTGTTTTTTATCATGGCTCTCATACAGAATTATTTTTTATCATGGCTTTTCTTCTTGGATTATTTTTCATATGGCTACATTCATCTTTTTGCATCAGTTATAGGATATTTCTTATTTAAAGCAAGGTCGGACACTTGATCAAATATTGGGGGGCAAGCCTATTGTTTTAATAAGATGACGTCACATTTCCCCTTGTTTTAGAACAAAAGACCATTGTCTTCTAAAGTATTGCCCCCCCCCCCAAAGTGTCCGCCACTGGTTTAAAGTTTCTAACCTCAACTATTATAATGGTACGTTACCGTATTTCCTCTAAAAAAAACGCTGGGGGGCGTAAGACAAAATCTAACTTTTAATTGGAATTAATTGTAGCCTTAAATAGAGGGTGGCGTTTATCAGGGGGCGATGTTTATAAAAATTTAAATTTTTCAAATGAAAAATGGCAACAAAAGTGCGATGAAAAAATAAAAAAACAGACTTTAAGCAATGTCCTCTTTTCACAAAAGCACGTAAGAAGTAGTTCACAAAAGATTTGTTCACGTTATGGAAATGTCAAGGAATGTCTCTCGTCAGAGTCCTCGTCTCTATGACACAACAACTTTCATTGCTTTCGAATAGTAGGCGTATAAGCTATCGCTATTTCTGTTTTGGTATGGAGTTTGAAAGAGGGCGGCGTTTATTACAAATGGTTGACTTTTCACAAATGGTATCAGAGGGCGCAGTGTTCAATATAGGGCGGCGTTTATCTGAGGGCGGGGTTCATTCGAGAAAATACGGTGTTTATGTAAAATAGCCTTTTCAACAATGAACCTTTGGATCAAATTAACTGCAGGAAATTGTTGATGTTTGCCAGGAAATTTTTAACGTGAAATCTCCATTGCTTGATTTAATGTTACAATATTTCTACGGAATACTGTTTTCTTGTGATATACATACTGTATAATTTTTGTTCTGCACTACCAACAAAAAACAAAGATTAGCTTTCAATCATCTGTATTGTAAGCATCTGTTATGCCAAATTTCCGTGCATAATTTTCAGCTATTAATTTAATTCCAGCAAGCTAAAACAAAGTTCATTCCTTTTTTTTACCTTAGCCATTCTATTTATGTAAAAAGACTTAAAGACAGACAATCTTGTTACGTCAATTGTTTTGAAGGTGAACATGCCCCAAAACCTGTGTGGATGTGTCCATTATTATTATTTTTTTTCTACTGGCATTCACATATATTTTTCATCACTTGCTTTATAAAATGTAAGCGTTTTGGTCTCAAATCTTTGCCTCTAGCACCACCCCTGATTTAAAACATTTATTTTAACCATTAAAAAATAAAATAGTATTCTTACATGTTGTATGAACTACTAGCTTTGATGATCAACCCAACTAGAGCAAGATGTATAGATATATCAATACTTATAAAGTATCTAGTTTGCTAGTACTGATATGAAATTTAATCAAAGTTATTATAGATTTTCAGATCTACTTTCTTTAACCTTGAAAACAAACTATGAGTATCGTGCTTGATCATGTTCTTCTTGATCATCTAATACAGTATAAACAAAATGATTCCTGTTTCGAATAGCTATGATCAAGACTGCAAGACCAACAATTAGTTCTTTGTAGTGTGACAGTTTGTTTTTAGGACAAATTTTCAAACAAATCAAGCAATTGAAATATCAATTTCAGTGGCTGGAAACTTTCTCGAAGCTTCACAGGAAATCTTGAATTTTTTTATTTTGCTTCTAGGAAGAAAATTTTTTTTTCAAGGCCTGCCAGATAGCGCCAATGTTTTTTTGTCATTTTAAGTAAGAAGTATTTTCATTTTTTGCAGACCTTTTTCAGACGGTTGAATACCAATGAAATAAGAGATTACATGAAGAACTTATTTGCAGCACTTGCGCATGTTCATAGTTACAACATCATTCATAGAGATGTCAAACCGAGTAATTTCCTTCATTCAAGAACGACTAAAAGGTGAAAATTGACTTTCAGAGTTTTTCGATATTTTGCTAATTGTATTTAGTATATAATTAAGTATTTTGGCAATATTTTTTGCTCAGCCTTTTCACAGTCAGCTAAGACTGAAGGTCTACCGTCTTCAAAGAATTTAAATTATTATTATTGTCGTTAAGTTTGGAATATTATCAAAAGCGATGAAATAAATGTTTTTTCTTTGATAAATAACTGTTATATGATGTTCACCGCCTATTGCACAGTACACATCAGTAGGGTTTATTTCACCAAAAAAATTGATTAATATTAGGCTGGTATTTCGTTCATAGGTATTCACTTGTCGATTTCGGACTTGCAATGCAAGTTCCTGGGACACATGGAATGTTATCAGGTTTGTTTATTTCTTTGTCTTCATGAAATGTAGGTTTTTTTAATCAAAGTGACACAATGAATGTTTTTTGCATTTGAATTCTATTTGTGTTTGTATTTGTTGCTACCGAGCATCCGGAGGTAGTTTTTAGGACACTGAGAAGCTATGCTTATCGAGCAGTGTCCTGGTCCTTCCTCTCGATGTGACCACACCTCGTGATTCCTACGCCTGGAATTACAGAGAGCTGGCGACTCTCCTCACTCTGGGTGAAAGTTTGGTCATGCCAGGAACTCGAACCACGGACCCTTGGGTCTGTAGTCAGCGCCTCTAACAACTGAGCCATCCTCGAATTCATACCCTTAGAATCGAAACTTCCGGGACGTAGAAAAGTGAATTTGTTTTTTCTCTGCCAACAATTTCCGCATGAAAAGAAAAATCAAAGACATTAGTCACAATTAAGTGGAAGTAAAACGTAAATCTTCGAGTTGACCCCCTTGTTTTAGCCCACCTTCAAAGGAATAATACAGCCAAAGGAACGCAGACCACATGCATTTTCCAAAGGTCAGAATTACCACCTTTGGAATAAGAACCATTTCATATCTAGGAAGAAATTATGGCATAAGTTATCCACAGAAATAAAAGAGTCATCAAGTTTTGCCCAGTTTAAAACTCAGATCAAAAAAATGGAAAGGAGAAGAATGTTGTTGCAAATTACGTAGATGCTGCGTAGCTCAGGTTGGATGCAGATGCCAATAACAGAACGTGCTTGCAATTAAAAGCAACCAAGCCAAATTGACACTTTTTACCGGTCACAACAGCAGTTGCATTGGTCGTAACGTTTTGATTCACTTCTGAAAAACATTCTGAAAAAGCTGGAAAGGGTGCGTTTTATGGCAACATGGGGAAGATTTTAAACTCCCCCCTTCCAATAAGCGCCAACCAATTAAGTAAAATAAATTGCTAATCCCCCATGGGATGATTCTAGTATTTACGGCTTGCCCAAATGCATCGACTCACGAAAGTAACCTTGTACTGATTGGAACACGGGTCCCATCAAAGGCAAGTTGCAAACCATGGTTGCCTAAAGCTGATAACTCATTGAAGAGGACGCCTATTTACCGTGACCTGTTGTTTTGATGCCGTCTTGGATTCGAGAACGAGAACTTTTCTATTCTACACCTCGAGTTCTTGGCACTGATATTTGATATTGATATTCAACCTTTATTGTCCAAAAATATTTGATTTATGGGACAAACTCCTATGCTCTATTATCGCGAAGTTAGCCGCATTCCTTTTCAGGATCTAAACGACTTGACGAAGCTTATTTTTTGAAATACCGTTCATTTGTGACATATAACTTCATATATAACTCCAAATTTACAAACTGTGGCAAGAGTGTTGTGACAAGGGCGCATTACCATTTGTTAAATGTTTTGCCGAAATTCATTTTTGTTTTAAAATATTTAATATGACGGATACTTAATCGAACAAATCTTCATCCCGTGACTGTCTCTTTTAACCTGCGTGAAAATTCTTAATTAAAAAACGAAATTTGAAACTTGAAGCCCCTTAAACTGGAAATTCGTACTACAAACGGAAAAAGGCACGAGAAGTTTCCACAATGATTTTAGGGGTGCTCTTGTCAATGCATCGTGGCCTTGTTCCAAAATGGAAGTTGCTTTGCTTTTTCCAAAAAAGGAGGCTGCATTCTCGTTGGAACAACTTCTGAATCTTTGTATGTGGTACATAAGAACAAAAAGTCACATTATATTTGTTTATTGGCAGAATAAGATTTTTTCATTACCAGGCATCGTGATATGGCTAGAAATATATAACTAGAAGTATATGGCTAAAAAATATATGGCTCAAGAATATATGGCTCCAATATTTATGGCTCAAAATATGTGGTCCAAAAATCTGTGGCTCAAAAATATGTGGCTCAAAAATATGTGGCTCAAAAATTTGTGGCTCAAAAATTTGTGGCTCAAAAATTTGTGGTTCAAAAATATATTAAAATAGCAAACATCCAACGTTTAAAAATCGAATTTGACTTTCTTGTGATCGATTCCTACGTTAATTTTTTCCGATTTAAGATCGGCTTGGAATTGTACCAAACTTTTTACTCGCTGAACTATTGCAACACAATCATCAGACAGCCAGAAACTAAGAACTGTATATATATATATATAAATATTGATAGATATGAATCCATAATAGTCTCTGATTTATCTTTTTATAGAAGATAATAGTCCAGCATCAGCCAACACTAGGGCAAGGACCCATGCCAAAGTTAAGCTAAATACAGAGCGTAGTTCTCAGAACGAGGCCTCAAAGATCGCTGCCAAAAACAGTATAGCACGAGGAGACAAGTATTCGGCCAAGAACACGAGACTGCGACCGGAGTCTAATTTGAGGACTGGTGTCCTTTGTAAAATAGGTCACCATCCAGGCCATTCACACACGTCTGTTTGTTCATTCTGCTGTTCCAGGTATTATTCCGTTGTGATTGAATAAAATGCATTTTCTATATCAAGACAACATACAGGATCCCTTCTTTCTAAAGCCAGTGCTATTTGGGTTACGTTCGGTTGCTCTGAGGGTGTTATTTCTTTCGAATGTAATTGTTTACCCACCACAGTATCAATTTGAACTCCTTCCATTTATCCTCATATGATTTCTTGCTACGTTTACAGTGTTTCTTATATTTGTTATTCACCAGCAATTAAATTCTGAATAATTATTTTTTACATTTTTGCTGTAAACTTTTCTGTGGTTCCATTTCATCTTGTTTTTGAATTGCTTTTGTTAGATCTGGACAAAATGCTCCTCGCGCTGGCACACCAGGATTTAGATCGCCGGAAATTTTGATGAAATTACCCAATCAAACGACAGGTTTGCAACTTTTTCTTTTTTATCACATGTCTTAGCGAGAACAGTATAGATCGAGTAATTTACTTCAATTGTAATTTATTTCATTGCCACTGAAAAGAGAAAAGGCAGATGGGAAAATGTTTTTTCAACGCGACAAAAACAGTTGTTTTTTTATCATTTATCAATAGGCTTAAAGAAAGAGAAAAACAAATTAAAAAGTTGATAGCTTATTAAAAAGGTGTCTAGAAAAAATAAAATTGCTGCTCTGCCAAGGAGTCCTGTTTGGGTCCTGCGTGTTTAAAGGTTCAAAGGATACTCTCTTATTCCAGCACTACATTAAAAGAGCATTTGACTTTGTTTTTAAAAGAGCAATCTCGTTGCGTTAGCATTTTGCGATATGCTATTGTTCTTTATTTTAGCCTGGTTCCCATGAAATCGCAAGAGTCAGGAATGGTCCCTTACCGATCCTTTCTTTCATCTTCCATAACAATCAACGAAAAAGTGTTCCCATTCATCGGGGAAATATTTTCTGTCAACAAAGCAACAGCAAACGCCAAATAACTTTCCTATGATCGGTTAATTTAATTAGAGTTACAATTTTTTTAAACAATAATATATCGGTGACGTAGGAAACCCGTGTTTCCATTAGTGTTTTTACTGATCGGAAGAGTCGCAAGAATCCAGAAAGTCATATCATTTCATTTCTCCCGACCCTTGTGATTCACAGTCGGCGCAGTCGTAACGATCGCAAGGAAGTGTTCTCATTGACTCTAACCAACAATTTTATGATCTTATGAGAACAAGAACTATTTGCAACTTTCCAAACTTTCCCTTTTAGCTGTCGACATATGGTCTGCAGGCATCATCTTGCTGTCATTTCTAAGCGGCCGTTATCCATTCTTCAAAGCCAAGGACGATTTGTCTTCCCTGGCACAAATTATAACTGTATTTGGTAGCAAAGAAGTTGCTTCTGCTAGTAATCTAATAGGTAAGTGATTACAATTATATAAATTGTTTACCTGTATTTTATTTCCATATTCTGATATTTACCTATGTCCTTACTTTTTGCTGTATTTTCGCCCCTGCTGAAGAAATCTAGGAATGGAGGCTTGATCCCCGTACCTGGTATCTTGCCTAGGCCTTAGGTGGTATTCACAGGCTTCTGAATTCAAAGCTGTTTAAAAGATAGCCTTCAGTGTTTACTAGATACCAATCTGTAAGTGGATGTCCTTTATATTAGTGTGCTTTCTAAAAGATGGCCTATACGATTGAGCGCTCCAGTTCTAAAGCGAGGGTTGATTATTCAAATTATATCTTCCTTATTAAAAGAAAGGGTCGTATTTTAAATAGAATACAATCGAGAAGTGTTAGATAATGGCCCTGGTAATATTAGGACGTAACCTACCACTACATTATTCATTCATGTGTTTTTAGGCAAAGACTTGACCTGTTCTCAAACTATGCCTCCTTTTGAGCTAAAGTCATTGTGTGAGAGGCTACGGCAAAAGACTTGTACCTGCCAAAGACTAACTAGCACCAAGCGAAAATACTCGTCTCGCGATGCAGTATCGAAGCGTCCGAGAATCGAAAGTTTTGAATCAAACGAAAGCGAGGAACGAATTAATACAAGTGTGTCCCCGAATCGAAACAGCGCAGATGACAGGCGAGAGACTTCTACGAAAATAGAACCTCGACGAAGTCCGAGAAAGCGGCAAGGTTTACGTGGGTACGATAACTTGGAAAATACTTCGACTCCTATTTCTAATGACAAAATACAACCATTAGAAGATTCGCCACAGTATCGACGTGTCAGTGACACAGAAACACGAACGCGGACGTTTTCGTACGGCGATTGTTACTGCATACCGGATAGCGCGTATGATCTGCTATCAAAGTGCTTAAAACTTGATCCGGCTCAACGCATTACCGCTTCAGATGCGTTAAATCATAGATTTTTAACTAGCTAGTGCAGTGATATTATTTTTGAATTAATGTTCCATCTTTATAGAAGTTTTATTAAGAAAGTTCAATTTTGGTTACGCAATACCCGTGTATGTGATTGAACAGCACGCACGCGTAACAAACTTTTACACGCAACGCACACTTATCAATTAGAAGCAAATATTCCCTCCGAACCCTCTTACTCTAGCTTCATTCTCTTCCGTTCAAAAGCCTGCAAACTGACACCATAGTTCGTCTTCACGTCAAAGTGACGCCGCGTTCTTTCCCAAATCTTGCATCATCCTTAACCGTTGTATAAGCAATGATATCCCGTTTTTAACAATTATGACGTTTCCAAGGGTCAACTGAATATTGAAAATGTTTGTGACATTATTTTGGGTATCTATCCCAAGCTCTCTACTTCAGAATCTTATACCAGTGCCTGTTTGTAATATTTATTCTCTGGTCCCATATATGTTTACAAATAAAAGAAATTTGCATATAAGCCTCGCAGGCTGCTGAACAAAATATGCTGTTTTATTTCTCCATTACAATTTCATATTTTCAATTTGTATCTGTATTAACGATCTATGATTATACCACGTTGTTCTGTATGGCATAAAGCCTGTCACATCCTGATTCTTTGAAGCCAATCTTTTTCAACCAGGGATCATCTAGGTTTATCCTTCTGTTACGAGATTTCCTGGATAGAAATGAAACCGATCCACTTTGCAAGGGACATCCGTCCTCATTATGGATGAAATTCCTTTTGATTTTTAGCATTTTTGGTAAAATTTGGTTTTAGAACTATCATTTCTACAATGGTTTCAATACTGGTTATCTTTCTTGAACCGCAAATCGGTGTAGCCATTTACGAGTAGATCTTTTTGCCGCAGCAGATAAAATCTTATAATCCTCATTATGTTTTTCATTATGTAAATAGCTTAAATTTTCTTTTTTCAAATTTAAAGAAAATAAAGATGAATGCTTTGTTGATGAATATTATTGAATTAAACTGAGTAGTTATTCTTGATTTTTGTCTTTGTTTTATTGATTTTGAGAAGAAACTTAAAGGGGCAGACTTGGAAATTCCACTAAACTTTCCTCAAAAATTGATTCTTAGTTGTCTTCGCCAGAAGCGGACTGGCCCACCGGGACACCGGGAAATTTCCCGGTGCGCTCTTTGCCTCAAGTTTTTTTTCAAAATTTCAAAAGGCGAACTAAAATTGATTACAATCATCAATTGACCTACCGTCCAAAATACGTTTGCATAAAAAGCTTAGCTTCACCTTTAAGTTGAGCAATATTGAGATTGATTGCGAAGTTTCTCAATTCCTGTTTTTGTAAGATTTATTTCATCAGCAAATTCTGCTAGACTTTCAGAAATCCTTGAAAAGAACATACTTTGTTTTGAAAACAGCTTAAAAACCTAAACATTTTACAACATACTAAAAGCTTTTTCGTCTGACACTCCTCAGAGCATAAAACGTCAGAATAAAGGGTCCGAAAGAGCAAGATGACCTCCAAGCCCCCGTTTCGTTTGCATCCTAGTTTCCCCATTCTGTTGCCCATTGCGAAGGGTTTTTAGAATGAATTATGACAACGTTTTCAAAAAACTGATTCTCAGCTACACAAAGTTTTTCTGGACCCGTTTTACAAACCCCAAAGTTAAGCAACTTTCGCACCTATTGGCGCCCTTTTGGTTACTTTTCCTGGTGAGTAGAATAGTAGCCAGTCCGCCATTGGTCTTCGCAATCTTTCAAGGACAGTAAAAATAGAGATGAAATTGAATGTGACCCTCCCTTTGACCCTTACTGAATTTTTTCTGGTTTTTTAACCACGTGTTTATCTTTACTTCTGGCGAGGACGAACATAAGGAATATATGTACAAGGATGAAATAGCTTGCTCTAAACCAACCAAAATACAAGTTGGTCGGTCTAAACCCGTCTTAACCAATCAAATCACAGAGCAGTCGAAATCATGATAGTTTTTTCAGCAGTTGTAATAACTGTGCACGCAAGCAAAAATAATGGAGATGTTACCGTTACTTTTGATGCATTTGCAATGTATATGGGAGCACTTCCTTAAACGGTTATATGAACAGCCCAGATTTCAGAGTATACATTCTTGCAAGCTCTCAATTGTTTGTTTTTAGATAACTGACATAGAAATATTATCAGGGGCGTAGCTAGTGGGGTGGTAACACCCCCCCCCCCAAATACCTCATGAATTCGTCGGTAAATCTCCAGTTTGTCTACAAAATCCTTAGTTTGTGGGTAAATCATCGATCAGTAGGCGAAATAGCGCCTAAATTCTTCTCCATCTATGTCTTCGTTGGTAATTTTTTCTATTGATGACCCTCCACCTCCTTCGTCTTGAAGGTCAAGCGATGCCACTGCATACTCTTTCCTTGTTCTCCACGAAGCGTGATTTTATACAACTCTTTTATCAAAATCTTCTTGCGTTTTATTCAGTGCCCGTAACATTGATTCTTTTGGCAGCTCATGGTGATTTTACATTGAAAATCTTTCGACTTTCTTCTTAAACCATTTTTTTAAAAAAAATGAATCAGCATCGATTACTAAAAGTTTCCTATCTTGGCATCTAAGTTTTGGCGTCTTAGCACTAGAAGTTTCTTAGTTGTTTTCTTATTTTCGGGACCTAAAATTTCCTTGATGTTTTGAAGTTGAGCATTTTTGGAAGAATATAAACGCAAATTTTCACGAGAAAACCCATGCAGATCAAAATCCACAAAAAACTTAAAAAAAATATGGGCAAAAAAGTCAGTTAATGTTATATATAGTAAAACGGTCTCTACACGATTAATCATTAAGAGTTGTTAAATCTTAGCATTTAATACGGAGCCGTATAAAAATAGAATTCGGTATTTATCATTGACTCCTTTTCTTGAGCCTTGTACTAAAATATCTTTATTATACATCATATTTTCAGCCATCCAAGTACTTGTTTCTTAAAAACCAGTTTCTTATAATTTAAAAACGTGTACATGAATCAATTTGTCACAAGGAATTTCCCCTAGACTAGTCTTAGACCCCGTTTACACGGGATCGATCCAGGCCGGGATCGATCCCAAACTGGTACAGATCGGCATTCCGTTTACACGGGAACGCTCGGGATCGATCCGCTATCCGTGCTAATTTGGGAATGCTTTGGAAAGCCTACCAGTTTGGGATCGATCCAGTTTGGGATCGATCCCGTCTGGTGTAAACCCTCGAAAAGGTGGGATCGATCCCAAATTAGCACGGATAGGAAACGAGGCTAATAAATTATCCAATTGGAGGTGCTTTGAACATGGTGCTTTGAGCTTTTTTCTATCAGATTTTGCGTGCATTCTCGTTTCTCGCCCACCAGAAGAGAAGAACGAAACAACATGGAGGAATTTTTTTACAACTTTATTGACAAATTTAGCAAACATGCTTCAACTTATGGGAATGATTCATTCTCGACATAGATTGAGGCAGCGTCGCCTGTTAGAAACGCTTCACCCTCTTCCTCCTCATTTGGGTAGGCCGCTATAAAGTTTTTATAGATGTCCTCATACTTAGAACGAATAGCCTCCCAGTTCTGGCCATCGGTTAACTTCGAAATTTTGTACTCCAGCGTGATCTTCAGGAGTAGGGCCATTTATTATTTTTCGAATTCTAAGCCATTTTGTTGTCAATCTTCCTACAAATTTGGCGCTATCAACTCTATCTTCTTTGTGTTGCTAATGACATAAGCAATACGCATGTGCGTTCCTCCCTAAGGGCCGATCTGGGATCGATCCCGTGTAAACATGTAATGTTTTGGGATGGATCCCGTGTAAACGCAAGCGAAATTTACGGATCGATCCAGTTTGGGATCGATCTATCCCGTTTCTCCGTTTCTCCCGTGTAAACAGGGTCTAACTCAATAGTTCTATTATTTTATCTTGCTTGAACTCAATCAAACATAATGCAACATGGATTGATAGCGTTCACAGTCAAAAACGTTCAGAGTACCATACAAAAAATACATTGTTATAGGTGATGATAAGTATTGTTTAGCGAATTGTTGGATTTGTTTGGCCTCTTGCCCCTGAGAAACATATAATCCAATAAGCAAAACACCAGACATATGGAGATTTTGTCAGGGTTTTCCTAGCCTGCATCACAGACCATAACTGAGAAGGAGTTATGGTGGGTTTTCCTGGCTCTGTTTTGTTTTTACTGTTGATGCCCTATATGTTTCTTTTCCTTGTTCCAAGCATCACCAAAGATGCCAGTAACCTGTTTTCCGCATCAGCACTGAACTATAAACTCCTTTTGCTACTCCTTTAGAAAGCACTGCTTTTGAAATTTGGCTCTCTGAAGGCCAATTACTTCTAACTGGCATTGTAAGCAAAGAGTTTCGTGCCCCATCAAAAACATATTCCCAAAGAGGTACTTTGCTTGTCGGCTGGGAAATAAATTGTTTTAAAGCTTCTCACGTCGTCCTTTTTTAAAGCGTGAATATATGTTTATATGTGTTATGTTAGATTATATATGTACAATTTGGTTATGTTGGTTGCATTTCTTTTGGTTGAATCATTGGATCTAATTGAAAGGGGAAAGAAGCTCACTAAAAGGTGTTGATACCGTCACATTAAAGGAAGGGGATACATTTCTCAATCAAAATTTGCTTATATTAGCAATAACCTCGGCGAAGGTAATGTGCTAAAACTATCAAATGCTAATAAAGTAATCAGTTGTTACGTCGTTGCTAAAGTTGTTTCAGATGAATTTCAAGATGGTTGAGGACGAAGTGCACGCCCTGTCGAAGTCATGGATACGTGCGCTGTCTGTGCGACAGAAAAATGTTGACATCGATTTGAAAAAAGTGAGCAAGGAATCTGAGAGAGCGTATAAAACTTTCCTTCAGCAACAAAATGTGCTAAAGACGAAACTCATGGACAACCAGCTTAAGCGCGAGAAAGTACTTGAAAAAGCACGGAAAAAGTCCACGTCGCGCCTAAAAGCGTTGTCTCGATCTGCAGAAGATCTTGCGTCGATTGGCAGTAAATTAGGCCCCCGATTCTCAAAACAGGAGCAATATAAACATGATAAGAGTTTCTCTGTAGCGGCATATTCAGGTGCTGATGCGCTTGAACAAGAACATACAGGACTAAGGCCACGCTCATACTCTAGAAGTGAACAAGATTTAAGGAATCTCTTGCCAGATGACAGTGCTACCATCCAATCAAGTGTCTCACAGTCCTGGAAAGACGACAAGGGTTTTGTTCTACCGAAAATTAATTTAGATCCTCCAAAGTGTAAGTCGCACCAATCGTTTACTTCAGGGTCGAATTT
This sequence comes from Rhopilema esculentum, assembly GCF_057945365.1. Taxonomy (NCBI): domain Eukaryota; kingdom Metazoa; phylum Cnidaria; class Scyphozoa; order Rhizostomeae; family Rhizostomatidae; genus Rhopilema; species Rhopilema esculentum. Next base: position 12,120,192 of record NC_142825.1, read on the forward strand.
GACGATGAATAGTAATACCCATTCAAGGTTTATCCAAAGGAGTTTATCTACTGGTGTTATGAACAGCGACATTGGAAGAGTCGGTTTGCTGTCATCTTACACGTCAGAAAAGAAAGCGCCCCAGAGCCAATCTTTTGATGAAGGAAAGCTGGCTCCAAAGAGGCAAGAAAAGATGCGAAGAATAAGCGCAGGTGGAAAGCTAACTTCCATGACTGCTGACTTAAATCTACATGACAGAATTGAACAACTTCGTAGACCCATTGTTGAACCCTTGAATGTGACAGGAGAAACTCGAAAGATCAGTGCTTGTGACAGGCCTATCATTTTGGATGCATTTAGTGATCCCACAGAAATGACAGCTCAGTCAAGTGGACTAAATAAATTGGAACAAATAGAACGAAACACGAGAGAACCTTTGAAAGTCACACGAAAAACTCGAAAGATCAGTGCTTGTCACAGGCCTATCAATTTGCATCAATCTAGTGACTCGTGTGAATCGCCAGCTAATTCAAGTGCTCCAAATGTGGAGCAAATAGGTGGATACAAAGAAGAAGTACTTAGTGTGACAAGAAGAACTCGGAAGATGGGTACCTGTGTTAGGCCAGTCAATTCACACGCATTTAGTAACTCGTCAGAATTTACAGTTGATTTAGTTGCGCCAGATAGAGTGACACATTTAGAAGGGAGTAAAGGAGAACCACTGAACGCGACAAGAAAAACTCAGATGATCAATGCATGCGACCAGCCTGTTAGAGTGGGTTTCTGTGTAAACAATCCATATACGCTCAACAGTTCTCAACCACTACTGGAAGGAGGTAAACCAATAGCAGAAATGGAAAAAGTTTTTGACATAAGGCGAAAGACCAGCGCCTGCAGTCACTCTACTGAGGATAGCGTTAAATCCCTGCCTTTTACCTCAAGCCTTCCAAACACGGGGCCAATTAGAAGTTGCTCGGCAGTTTATGAAAAGAAACGAATTTTAATTGGACGGCAAGCTAGTAGCCCAGAACTGTTAATGGTTCCAGATGACGTTACTAAAATACAATGATTTGCGTATTGTTAAGTTCGCATAAAGTCTCTTTTAAGCGACAAGTTATTCCAGTATCTGAATAGGACTCACTGAAGTGGTCCCATCATAGAACTTTATCTTGCTTATAAGATCGCTCCCTTTAAGGAGCATCGCTATATAGTATCAATAAAGTAATAATTATCTTTCATATTAATGCAGGTTGATTTGTTCAGTAAGTGAAGTCACTTTTTTCAATCAAAAGACCTGCGCGATTAAGAATTCTATGTAATTAAGAATTCATCTTGGTTGGTTAGCATCCAGGGGGGCTCAAATAGCTACCTTACCTTAACCCTATCTCTCCTGTTGTTTTGAGGCGACTTGGTGAAGTTTTGAAATTCATTAACTCGTTTTTTATTATAATCTGTAGTCATTTAAACAGCTTTTGTTCTAATACTGTATTCAAATTCAGAGCACGTTCACCGTCATGACACTGCCTTGCTTTCTGAGAAGGGACTCTGGAAGTCAATACCTGGAAATCAAGAGCAAGCTGAATGCTGTACGCAGTTTTCTGAGAGTCCTGTTTCATTTAGGGCCAAGAGTAACCTGTATCACTTTACTCCCTTATCCAGGGCCTACGCCACGAATTTGAAAGTGGGGAGAGGGGGGAAGGCTAGCAAACGTAAGGGCCAAGGCATTTTATATACAGGTAGGTCCATTCGCAATCATCAAAAATTCACCAAAAAATGTCGAAAACAAATTTTACAGACCTTAAAGTATCAACCACAAAGTGCTGATCAGACCCAATAAAAAATCGAAATATGAGCTTGCTGTTGAGCACATAAGATACCACCACTAATCAATTAGTTCAAATAAATTCCTGTTTTTTAAATTCTTGTGTGTTCGTTGGACCCATATTTATCAAAACGGTTTATCAAAATCAGGTACCCAAAAGTATCAGATAACAAAGAAATTTCTTACCCATAATTAGCTATTGGATGGATATAAAAATTATCAAGTGACCCCATGGGGTTTATTACCTATTAGAGTATTAAAATGGGCACCAAAATCCTGCACGAATCCCCTACAGAAAATAAGCTCAGTATTTTTTAGCTCTTTATAGTATATTCACTGTGCAAGTTTCATTATAATAAAAGTCACCAAGAAATTTCAAGATTTGTGTTTGCAGCTGATAGGCAATAATGAAATGTTGTTATCAAATGTTATGCGAGCAAAGCTTCATCAATTGTCAGAATCATTTATATGGTAACTTCAAAAAATGTCTCCTTTTAAACGCCCCTTATCAGACACTGCCTCAAAATCCTCATAGGTTAAATAAACGCCTGGGACATTCATTGGAAGAAATAAAGTATGCAGCTTTTGGCTTTCAGTTCTCAAGAGGCATTTTTTCTTTTCAATGAAAAGGTATATCTTGACGCTGGCAGTGCTTTGTTGGGAATGTGTCTAGTCTCCATACAAATGTGCCCTCTTCTGTCATGATAGGGGTCAACTACGTGGAGCTTTGGGGCTTGGGAGCTTGAGCCTCCCCTTTGCAATTTTAAAGGGTTTTCTGCCATCCATGGTATGTTTTAAAGCATAAAAACGTCCAGAAACAAGCAATAAAGGCAGCATATGCACAGAATTGCAGAAACAGTGAACAATGACGTAACAATATTTTCTTATGTGGAGGTACACCTTGGAAAAATTAAAGTCTGTATCTATGGCTATCATTCTTACGAAAAAATGCTCCTATGAGTCTCTATTAACTATGCTGCTATCGAGTAGGACTTACACTAAATTTTTGAATTCCCTACTGAACGCGCTATTCACTTGTTTCATGTAATGTCAAGTGGGGTGGTTCGGTGGGGTCAAATCGACTTCGGTCAGAAAAATTCGATTATATCTCCACGGCCAACAATGCTTTTTGGGAGGTGCAGTGTCAGTTTTGCCCTCTAGCAACAACTTTTTTTAAAGTAACACTCAAGAGCGTTCAAAGGCTTTTGCCATGTATTTTATAATGTTATGTTATGTTGTGCTTTCTCTGATGCCTTTGTTTTCGTTTTTCTTCGGGATCCTTTATCCTTTCCCCTATTATGATCTTATCAACTAATTTAGATAAGATATAGACTTCGCTATCTATGATATTTGAATTCGTGACAGGCCCCCAATTACCCCCTTAAATCCATTAACAATAGTGTCGACAATCAAGGTCATAATACCTTTGTGGCCTTCCTTGCAACCATGGTAACAAGCACTTATCCGTTTACATAGGCATTCAATTTTATTCTTGAACAAATCAATTTCAGGATTAAGTCTGTCTGAATCCTAAATAATCGTGAAATATAAGGACGTCAGTGTCTTCAAACAGTTATACGCTACGCATTATTGTCATGTTTTTAAAAACTTTGCTTGGAAAAATATTTTCGCATCTTGCTCTCTTTTATTGTTTCAAGCAAAAAGAGATAATCGTTTTTTGAGGGTGGATTGCAACCACCTACAGGTCACAGTTTTCCTTTTTTAATAAACTGATGAATTCCAAACAAGATTAACCGGATTATTATTGCCAAATAGGAAAGAAGCGAATAATAAAAAGCCTCACTCCAGTGCGATCCAATCGGCTGGCACCCCACAACTGCAATACCCAGTCTCTTTTCAATCTCATGCTTCAAGCGTTTACGTTCCAGGGACCTTATCGCATATACATGATCTAGAGCATTGATGCCATTAGATAAAGGTTAGTATTTGTACTTTATTATTATTTCACTTATCGTCATCGCTGTCAGAAATTTGATATGATTTCAGGCAGGATCCAGTAACATTCCATCTGATTTTGTGGTTTATAGTGTGTTCATATTTTAACATTTTATTACGCAGTGAAGAAATCATTTCATCGAACGTATTTAAATCTCTATACTCTTTGCTAAAAAATATTTTCAAAGAGATTAGGAAATTGTTAGCATTGCTACCAGGGAAGCCAGCTCGCAAGGAGGGCACGGAGGCGAAGCGCCAGGAAAAAGGGCAAAACAATAACAAAATGAAGTAAATTGCTAAATTGTGGAAAGGCAAAGGGATCCACTGCTTTTTCTGCCTCCTCGTGAGGGTCTCATTGGCTATCGCACACAATTAAAGAAGGAGAACATTGTATAACATTTGCAGGAAATAAGCTAGTGTGCATATGACTCGTTGTCTTGTGGACAATGGGCAGTGTCTAGTAGCTGCGAGAAATTCATTCTTTGATTTTGGACATATCGAAGCTCTCGAATTTGAGCAGAGGAGACAAAACTTTGAAAGGTAGACACAATATTTCAATATTAATCTGGCCATTGAGATTTGTTGCGACTGTATTCTACTCAAACGGTACCAAGCCATATTTACATCAAACATGATTATATATGTAAACAAAACACGAAGTAGGACTCGAAATGCAAAATCGTCTCATTTCTTTGAAGGCCAAAGAATCTCAATCTTATATCTTTTCGTATTGTACCATCCTTAAGGGTGTAAGGGGATCAATACCCATCTACTCTTGAAACTCCCTGCCTTGGCAAAATCTCCAATAAAATGTGGCATTATAATCTCAATGAAGATACCACTTAATGCCCTGTTGTACAGTGCTTGATGATGTATAGATAGACCTGTATACACAGCTGCCTGGTGATTACATTGGCTTTGAAAGTTAAAGATGCCGTATATTGAAAGCCTATTGAAAGATGCCGTATTATGTGAGCTACAAAATTTTGAGATATGACTTATGTACGTCAAGAAGAAACACAGATTAATAAGCTACAGAGATTGACATGCAAAATAACGCGTTCTTTAATGTGAGCTTGCACTCTTAAGTAATGTAATCTGAATTTCTTGCAATGGTCTTCACGTGGAAAATATTACAGTTCTTTTAAGTTTGGTCTTATTGATTTTTCGCTTATTGAGTTCTAAAGTCCATACATGCTGAAATTAAAAATTCTTTAATGTGGTCGCCTGGTTACTTGAAAAAATTGTAAATGCGATTTTGTCTATTTCTATTGAATTTGAACCTTTTATGAGAATGTTATTTAATTCGAAAGAATCATTGAGAGTATGCCCTGGTGATGGGCAAAATCAATACACACCAGTCTTTAATCGTGGATTTTGAATCTACCCTTCTGTTGCATGTTTTTAAATGCTAACGGATCCTCATGTACGACACTGAAATAGGTGGAAAGGGGTTAGACTTACTCCATGAGCCTCTGTTTCGCTAATGCATCGCTTGACCAATGAGGTATAAGAATATTCTTATACCTCATTGCGCTTGACCCGTCAAGTAAGGCAGTAGCGAAACAGAGGCTCATGGAGTAAGTCTAGAAAGGGGTTACAAAATACCCAAAGAAATTATTGACTGACGTTGTTGTTGTTGTTAGATGTAAAGATACATAAATCAAATCCAAGCAAACAACAGACATGATAATTGCTTCCTTTTAAATTCTTTAACAGTAAAAGCACGGCCATTTTCAAGAAAAAACCTTAAAAGTCACTTCTGTGCTATGTCATATCTAAGAAATTTTATGAAATGCAAGAATTTCATGACTTTTAACAGCCTGTTCCCCTATTCACCATCTTTGCCCAGTGTAAGCACTGCCAATCGAGATTGCATTAAACTTAAAGCCGCAAAGCCTCGTTGTTTGCCTCTGGATTTCTTCAATATGCAAATACGCCTTGTTTTGCTATACAGAGGCGTCATTGAATGTTTTAAAAAATGCAATGAAAACGGGCTTTCCAAAAGAACGTTGTAACACAGTGGGTTGATTCGAAAAGAGATGGGCTCCTATCATGTGGCTGGTGTCATTATTGTAGCTTTTGTATTTGTTTGCCAAAGACACATAAGAAAACTTATTTAGTACAACAATTTGAAAAGAAGATGCAATCAATGACTTGCAATTTTTAATCTTAGTAATAAAGTGAATTTTGATGTTAGCTTTATAGGCAAAAGAAAGACTTCTGAATATCTGGCACAAGCAGGAGCTTTTTTGGGGTGTAGGAGCTGTGATACCGCCCCATTTTCAAGATTTTGTCAGGAATACTTTCACATGGTCGGTAAAATCGCCTGGTGGTAGGTAGAATAGAAAAAAATTCTTTTTACCTATTCTTTGTCTGCAAATTTTATTCTAACGACTCTCCACCCCCAGTCTGAAAGGACAAAGCATATCACTTTGTACAAATACCCTGCCCACCCCCCCCCCCCCCAATTTAGGAAGAGCTGTTTGTTTATCTAAACAACAGGTATACAAGTTTTTTTATTTTGATTGCTTTGTCAACTTCATAAAGACTATTCGTGTTCCTTTGAAGGTCAAAGTTTACTAAAGGTTTATCTTAACGTCAGTTGTCCAAATGGATTTGAGAAAGACAAGCAAAGGAGCGCTTGGAGCGAAGCTCAGTCAAAGAGACACGCAGTTTACTGTGGCGATACGAAAAGCGGAAATTCGCAACAGCAATGAAAACAAAAATATGAAAAAGTCAATTGAACAGTTCTCAAAAGAGCACCAGCAAGTTTTGAAAAATCTTAAACGTGAACAGACTTATTTGATGCGAAAATTAAATTTGCGAAAACATCCAACAACATTAGCTGAAACTGGAAAGAAGAATACAATTTTTGAAAGCACTGACGACTCTCCAGAGGCTGAAAAATTTTCAGAGAATCACTTACCTCATATCGATACGAAAGAGGAAAGAAAAAGATTTCCTGCACGGTTTGGTAGCCAAAGTAAAAAATCTGATGACCAAAAGCCGGAAAACCGATCGTTTTTTGGGAGGTTTTTGCCGAAATTTGTAGGGAAGGATTCACCGCTCAAACGCGATAGGGCTGTCACTGATTCCAGGGTACAATCGAGAGGGAACAACTTTGGGTTAACATCCAGCAAAAATATTGAAAGGCGACCGTCAAATCGTGGACTGAATTTGAACTCCTCGTTTCCACCAAGAAAGCTGCATCATTCGGTCTCTTACGAAGCTGATCTATCGACTTTTGCGTCGTCAGTGAAACGAGACGAAAGCAATCGCTTGAAAAGAAAACACTCAGTCGATTTACTCCATAGGCCGTCTCATTTTACTTCGCAAACATCAAATGAGAAAGCTGAAGAAGGATCTTTCTTTAAGACTAGCCTATAAAGAACATAAACTTTAGAATTATTCGTCAATCAGGCTCGGGGGGGGGGGCATTATTTAGGGGTACCTTTTTTCTGAAATTTGCCGAATTTTCTGAAATATGTGTAGAACTTTGGGTACCATTTGAATAAACATGCAGAATTATAGGTACCATTTTGGAAAAATATTGCAAAGTTATTAGATTAGAGATTTAGCATTACCAAAATGAATGTCCAGTTAGAAATGAAAGTATGAAATACATGTGTAATATTGAGATTTTTGGGCAAAGGACATGCAAAATTTGCTTGGTGATTTTTTGTGCTTTAAAAATGTTACTTGCTTAGCGGAAGTTTGGGTATGGTTTTCATCATATTTGCGGGATTACGGGTCACATTTTCAGACATGTGCAGAATTATGGGTCCAAATTTTTTACCCAAAATAGCACGTCTCCGTCCACAATTAGGCTTAGTTGCCCACTCCCCTTCCCCCCTCGGAGCAATCAGGCTTACGTGTGCACATTACGTGTAGCTGCTCAGAATTGAATTTTGATTCAAATAAATTTTGTGAATTTGCTGCATAAAGCCTGAACCTGCTTGTAAAAAGAAACGGTTGCTTGAAGAACAAAAAATATGATTTTAGGTTACATGGTTTTATATTCATTTGCTCATAATCTCATCAAGTCTCATCAAAATGGTTAAAGGGTGCACAATTCAAAAGTGTATAATTTTTATGAAGAGTCATGCAAGTAGTTTGATAATTCGTTACGCAAGCTTTTTTATAAGGTGAAAAAAGTAAACGAGTTGTTTAAATTTTTGCAATGTACATAATGATTTTGTTTATAGAAATTTTATTTTTTCTCTCAGTTTCCTTAAAGATAATGCATTTCTCGTGGTATTTACGTTGCATGGTGTTCTTTGGTGTATAACACAATCCAGAGCTTTCATCCCGTGCATTTCTTTATTGAAGCATTGAACCTGTGGCGTCCGAGTCACCTTTGCGGGACTTTTGCAGAAAGGGTTTGCGGAGCATATTATTGATTGAGGGGATTGCTAAAGAGTTTTGGAGACTAAAGAATTTTTTTAGAGGGGGGAGAGATATTAGGAAAGAAAACAAGCCACCAGCTACGGGGACGTGCCATTCTGGTTTAAATTTTGGACCCATAATTCCGAAAATGTCTGCAAAAATGTGACCAATACTTCTGCAAACATGCCAAAAACTATACCCATAATTCCGCAAAACAAATAAAAATTTTAAAGCACATAAAAAATCATCAACCAAATTTGACATGTCCTATGCCCCAAAATCTCAAAATTACACATGTTTCATACTACTTTTATTTCTAACTGGACATTTATTTTGTTAATGCTTCATCTTCCTCCTAATAACTTTGCAATATTTTCCCAAAATGATACCCATAATTCTGCACAAATTTCAAAAAGTGATACCGATACTTCCACACTTCTCAGGAAAAAAGTACCCCTAAATAATGGCTCATCCTCGTACCTTCAAACATGTTAAGGTACCCCCCCCCCGAGCTGTTGGGGACTTTCTTCGTCATTTGGTATGCTTAAAAAAAATACCCTGGAGTTGTTTCAGTTACTTCGGGTTTCCAGGGCTAGAGAGTGTATGGTTGTACATCTCTATGAATTGTTCTCCTCGTTATCCCGTATCAAAAAAGTCAGCGCAGAGCGATTATATCAATTCGAATTTATTATCCCCGATACTCTGAACTGACCTAAATGTCCAACTCTAACGTAACTTGCTTATACAGAGCCTAAGCCTGTGCTTGTGTGGATAGCTCTCCAAAAGACCCATCCCTTCACATTGTTCAAAATTAAATTAATCGACTTTTTCAATGGTTTGCAATGCTGACATGAACATCCTTGGCTTTTCGATTAATTAGCCTTGGATTTTAAAATGAATTTTAAAAGGAATAAAGTTTGATACATCAATATCTTCCAGCAAGGCCGTCACAGATCCGCTTTGCTATACAAATAGAAACAAAGGTTATCTAGAACCTTTGCGATTAACGGCATACTTTGAAGTTTTAGCCTCTAGTCTTGGGTCAAAATAATTTAATTCTTAAGGAATAAAAATGATTTTAGTTAAGAAAAAGAAAAACGAAAGTTGATACTTGATTATCTTAAATCCTGCTTTCAACGTCAATTCACTTTACAGTGCTTTTTCAAACTTCTCTCTTTACCGTACAAACGTCTAGCAAATATATTGTATAAAGGTACACCACCCTGTATGGAAATCAACGAAAACTGTTGAAAGCAGTGACGGTGCCAAGGGGGGTATAGGAGGGGTAATTACCCCCCCTTTTTTCAAAACATGTTCTACAAATTTCTTTTAAAAATGGACTAAAAGCGCTAGGTAGGGGTAGTTCATGTTTCCTAAGGAAAGCTAACCTGGTACAAAGCACGAGGGGAAAGGGGTGTGGTCTCCATGGCTACGCCTATTACCCTGCCACCTACAGTAGCTGGCCCTGCCAATAGTTGAAAGTGGTGTTATTTATCAAATGTATTTTGAATTGTATACTATTGTTTTAAGAAAATATGTCACCAATTTTTCAATCAAATTCATCCTACTTTTAGACGAAGGTGTATGCAAGTCAAATTTTCTTCTGTAGTGGCGGCGCCAAGCGGGGTTTAGATGGTCATTACCTCTCAACCCAATTTTGTCTACCTAATTTGCTCAAAGAAATTAATTAAGAAGGGTAGGACATATTTTTATTTATGTCTTTTGAGAACAGCACTTTCAAAAGGGTTTAGCGTTGAAATTATGCAAAAGTGGGCGCCAGTGGCGGATCTAGGGGCAGTTGCCTCTCCCTCCACGAGTTGAAGCAAGTATGGCGCCCTTTTTTGGAAATTGTGCGCCCCTTTTGAAGAATGAGAATTGGATGAGAAAGTTTATGAGACCAATAGGTTAATGGCTTACTTCAAAGTTATGTTGTTTATTCCGAAAATGGATCTGAAGTTGTTCAAACAGTGTTCTCACATCATCAAATTTTGAAAATTTTTCAACGCCCCCCCCCTACCAACTGCCCCTCCTTCAAGTTTGCTCTGGATCCGCCCCTGGTGGGCGCTTCTACAAAATTATGGTATCAAGAAATTGTCAAGAGCTACGACCATTACTAGAACTGTCATTTTGGAATGAACTAGCACTCTTATCAACAATAAAATCAATCTTTTGCACAATCTAGTCACGTTTTTCTCCAGCTACAAAATTTTATGTCGTAAATGAATGAGCAGGATTCTTAAGAGATTCAAATATTACATGACAAAATAACGACTGAAAAGCGAGGCTTTAATTGCTACATGCCACGCTCACAAAAGTGTGACCTATTGCAAAACAATTAGCAAAAGAGTTGAAATGCTCATCCTGGAACCTTCGAACACACTCAATGTGTTATAATTTCTAGACAGGGACTTTCGTGCGTGGTTAAACAGCACGTCATCATTTGTGAGAAAATTTTAATTGAATGGAATTTCATTAATGGACTAAAACATGGCGGATGAAATGTTCTACATGTCTAAATCGGTGCAAAAAGCGCTGATAAAGAATAATTCTGAAGCAAACAAATCTACAGATGAAGGTTAAGCAACTGGAATGGGAGAAGAAACAACTTGTAAGAAAGATTAACGAGGAGCTGAGTATTTAAAGTCATGGTAGGCAAGTTTTATGCATTTTCTACAAATTTCAAAATATTATGAGCAATGACAATATTTGATATCAGATTATCAAGATATTTGATAATCTGAATTTACCTGATTGGAAAAAATTAAATGCGTGATATCCAAAATTTATTGAGGGCCCACCAAGAAACTTCCTTTTTCATCAAAATGTGCAGTGATTAAATTGTCTTAAAATTATGTATGGAGTGCTATAGAACTGAACTCATCCCAGATCCCAGGGGATGGAGGCAAGACACAAAACGCAGTGGGAGAAATTGAATCCTTGCCTCCGCGCTCTTTGCCTCTATCTTAAAGTCACTGCAAAGGCTCCGATGACTGTTTTGCTACATGATGGCACAATAATGCAGTTTTTACGTAGAGTTTTGTTATAGAATTGAAACTCAGCTAATATACATCCAGTATTTTGCTAATATCATGCTAAGAAGTGATTCAACGTGAGTTTTGATGCATTACAAATGCAGTAACATTTTTTCTTCCGAATGGAATCGTGACCTTTTTATCCCTTTTTATTTGTCACAGGATGTTTTAGATTGTGCTGCTAAATTATGTTTTTTGTTAAAAGCTAAAATGTTTTACAAGTATTATGTCTTTTCTTTAAAAAATCTTGGTTTTTAATCTCTTTGCTAGGAAGCAGTGAATAAAGAACTTTTCGCATAGATTTGGGCATGATACACCCCCAATTCTTGATGAGTTTGTCGGTAAATCTTCAGTTGGTCCAAAAATCCTTGGTTTTTCGGTAACGTCCTCTATCGGTAGATGAAAAAGCACCTAGATTTCACTTGTCTGGAAGGCCCCCTCATCTAGTCTGGAAGGTCAATTTACGCCACTAATTTTTGACGATCTTCCGAAATTTGTGCAAATTTTCAATTTCCAATCTCGTTACAACATGAACAAGAGGTTGAATGAAGATGCCGCCGAAATGCCAAAGATGTATCTCGTGGAAGGCCAAGGCTAGAAGATTTTTAATTTTCGTGTAGATTGAAATTAGGAATGTGTGCACAAAATCAAGCACTAAATAATAAGTTATTTGAAATTTTAGCATTTTGATTCAGAAAATGCATAATATTCAATGGAAAGTAGCGTCAAAATTTGGTTTAACAAACCGGACTTTCGCAAGTAGGCCGTTCAGTTTGATTTCATTTACTGGCTCATGTCGAAAATGTAGTGCACTCAGACGAGAATCAGTCGTTCAAGTAAGAGGAGCCTCTTTGAGAAACGGTAATTATTCAAGGAAATTTTAATTTACTCTATAAACTGCACTTTATATGATGTTTAGGCATTTGTGCGCTTTTCACTTCATGCTCGGCTTCGTACTCTGTCCAGAGCATGGCAGTTCAAGACAAGATCCTGTGCGTGCAAGAGCAAATAAAAATATGTGCATGTAAGCTAGAATGTTGATAAAGTGTGCAATGTTTTAGTTGAATGTGTACAGAAAGCGTCCAGCAAAATGCAACCTAAGAATGACTCTCACAGTGTACACGTGTATGTGTGCACCACACATTTTTTTCTGCAAAAGTGCTTTGTTTTGGGCATTATGCAAAATTTGGACTTCATTTTATGATTATGCATTGGGTCACATAAGCATTTCAAATATCAAATAAAACATTGAGATATGAAATTATTCCTAGGCCAGTCTACTGTAATATAAAGGATGTGGCCTTAAAAATTTCTACTGTAGGACCAGTCTGCACTCCTTGTTATGTGTGGGAAAGATGTTCCCTGTGCCACCTTATCAGCTTCTAGCCACACCCCCTAAGTAGCCCCTAGCCTCTCCTCATGTTTGATTCAGAATTTTTCTTGAGACCCACACTGCAGACAAGCTAGATTTGACTGTTTACTGGACTTCCCTACACAGAATTTAAGGAATTCAGACTGGCTGTGAGAGTTTTATACCTCAGAACCTTACATACCTCAGATATTTTTCTGGTTCCACCCCTGAAAATATGTGGCCTGCATGTTATTTTCATTTCCCCAAAATAAAACTGGAGGAAGGGGAGTAGAATCTGGAAAAACTCATTCTGCTCACAACTACACAAAGCCAAAGTGATATATGATTTATAACTTGGTTAACATATACCATTACTATAACAAAGACCAGATTTCTGCTACAAACACTATTTTGAAAAAAGTTTGTTCATCTTGTGGCTGCCAGATGGTTCTGATAGTGTTTATTTATGCAACCAAAAAAATCCCCATTCATTAGCATTTTATAAAGCAACAAACTAGTTGATAGCCCATTCATAACAAGATTTGTGCATGCAAATTTACAATATATACTGTCTAATAACATTAAAGAAAAATATCAGTCTTGACCAGCCAAGCACACAGTAAGTATCTCAGACTTTTTTATGTTTGTATAAACATATTTGTGCAAAGGAAAGATTTTTGTTTCAAATATTATGTAGGGACTCCTACCACACTTTCACGTTCAAATTTTTGGAAAGGCATGAATTCACACTTAAAAAACTATATGTAAGCGATCCCATCAATGAAGTTATGATGATAGAATCCTTGCTTGATGACTATTTGACTATGGAAAATTCAGGAAAACACAACATGTGAAGCAGTCGCATTTGAATCCATTGTAAAAATTATTTTGAAGACAGTTTCATAAAGTCTGTTCCTTTTTATGTTAAGGGTATGTGACACTTGTATACTGAAAATGCAATGTGAGCCAAAGAATTATGAATACACAAATAGATCTGATCATTGGTCACACTAATTTTGACTGTCTGACTTCCAGTGAAATAGACATTGTTTTTAATTGAAATGTGATTTGGTATGGTTAAGATCTTGTCTACCTTCTGCTGATTTCTCTTATCTTTAAAGTTGGTGTGAATAATTGGAGATATATATCCTTGAGAAGGAGGCTGCATCTATCCTATACAGCATCTGCAAGTAGTTCTCATGTCTCATTGCAAAGTGGCTTAAGAAGTAGTGAGATTGAGACATTAGACTTGTCAGATGGCTCAAAATCTTATAATAACACAAAATACGGTGAAGAACACTTTGAAGAAGAAGATATAGATGAGATTGGGGTTAAGAGTGAAGTAGAGGAAGTCAAAGCTCCAGAAAGGAAGCAGAAAAAAAGAACCAAAAACCCACTACCTTCGTTAACACTAGATGGCAGACAACTTACTTTTGTTGAAGAGACCAAAGTAACTGCTGAAGTTGATGTGTTAATGAAGCATAATAGAGTAAGTATTTTTTATACCATGTTAAATTCATTTGAACAAGATGTTATTGTCATTGGAAATATTGTTTGAGTAGAAAATTAGAGTTATGTTCTTGTAGAAATTTCTAAATTGTTGTTTTGAAGCTTTAGTCACTATCAGGTCAAAACATGAATCTTTTTGTGAAATTGCTTCCTTCCTGCCCTTGATAAGTAAGGAAAATGTACTTTTAATGATTTTGAGGATCTTTGCATTGGTAAATTTGCAGTAAAATTTTGATATTTGTCAAGTTTCTTTACTCCCTGCCAGTGAAGATTCTCAGAAAATTGTTAGAAAATATATTTATGTTTACACTCTTTGATAGGCAGCAGAAGCATTCCAGCTATTTAACAAACACAGAAGAAGAGGCCATAAATTTTCAGTTGAAAACTACAACCAGCTACTGCACTGCTTTGCAAATTGTGGAACATGGCTTCAAGTGGACATCTTGTTGCATAGTATGGTCTCCCAAGGAGTGAAACCAGATATTCAAACATATGCTGCTGTCATAGAAGCATGTTGGAAGATGGGAGAGACCACAAAACTTGAACAGTTTGTAAAACAGATGGGAAAAGATGTAAGTTTTCCCAATCTCAGGCATTGCTGTGGTTAAAGATAATCTGCAATTAATTTTAAGGACATCAAATGTAATCTAGACACTCACGATAGACTGATATCACAAACTGTTTGTCTAATATATGTTTTTTCATTGGCAGTTATTGACATCCAAAAAACGTTTTCAGTTGAAATGATACATTCTAAGTTATCTTCAAAGATGTCTGGAAAAAATTATTTTTCACAAAATGCAAAATGTGTTTTTGAATAAAGTTACCTCTGTTTTGCAAAATATATTAAAAAGAAGTTTGTATCATCTGTGAGATATCTGTGAGATAGAAGTTCAGGGAGATTGCCTTATGCAGAGAGGATGTCATCCTAAAACTAGTGGGATTATTGATTCCCTGAAATTACAAAAAGAAAGTTTTGGATTAATGCTAATTCATAGGCTCATTTTATCTTCAGTTTGCCACAACTAGAAATTGGCTTTTCATCGCTATCCAAACCAACTCGAGGATATATCAAATCTCTAAATTTATTCTAACACTGGCGAAGTGCTGTATTTAGTAACTATCATTTGTCATACAGATCTCCATCGATAACATTTCTTTTTGCTTTTTGCTTCTTCTACAAAAGCAACTTAATTGAAAAATTATATTGTTGCATTTCATTTATCTTAAGTAACACTTTCTCAAAGCTGATGCTGGACCTGTAGACTCCACCATGGAAATCCCATGCTCATACCTTGTGCAAATCTTGTTATAATCTATCAAATCTCTTCTTCTAGGGTCTGTGTAAAGAGCATATATTTCATAAATGTGTGCTGACCAAAGGCCAAGTAAGTGCAATAACGTCTGCATTGAAAAGTGTTGATCCAGATTTCAAACCTGTGCCACCTGATGCACCAGCAAGAACCAAGTTGCCAAATAATCGGCTACTGAATCCAATGATGGAACCAATAACCGAGCAAGTGGAGGACAATTCAGTTTTTCCAGATTCATGGCAGGATAATCTGCATGACCTTTTTGAGCAGCAACTGCAGAATGAAATCAAAGGTTGGAAACTCTTTTCTTAATAAGTTTATATTTATCAACCTGACCAGCACCATTATGTTAGATTAATATCATTATCAATCTTAATAAATTCCCCTCCAGTGTATCAATAATGTTTTGGACCTTTTCTTACAATACTGCTTATGGTTGTACATTTTTCATTATAAATTTTAGGTTTTGTTACTATTCCTTCAATCGAGAGAAAAGGGGCAGTATCCGAGAAGGATGGAAAGAGGAAACAGCTATACATAGACATCAGTGAGGATTGGAGAAAGTCATTGCAAGAGACGATTGAAAAGGAAATTGCTAATGGAATGCTTGGAAAAGACATTAAATATTCAAGTGGAAAAAGTTTGTTGCATTTAGTTCATCAGTTTTACTATTACATTAATGGCAGAAAAATATATCAAAGAGTAGTAAGATCATTTTGAGCATCAATAATTACAGACATCTTTAAGAATTTTCTCCTGGTTTGGAAAAAATTAAAATTAAGTGTCCCAAATATTTTTGTTTTGACCTCCATAATTTTCTAGTCCAAAATATTTTTAGGATCTAGACTGTTTTGAAATTTCAACTACATAATAGGTAATCATGTACTTCATTTGAACAAGTCCTTCTATCAATAGAATAAATTGATATTATTATATCTATATGTTCCTAGTAAGCCAAGGGTTATTGATTTTTTCTCAAAGAACAATGAGACTTTAATCACGTTCTCATAATCCCAAATTGAGTGGTTCAAAAAAGCTGTTTAAGATTGGTCAAGCGGTCAGGCCCCCTTGTTGGCACCACCGCAAATTTCTTAACTATTTTAAATCTTCATCGCTTGCGCTCATTATGTGAGCTTACTTTTTTGTTTGGTAGCTGTACAAACAAAACTGTACTTTGTTTGGTCTTATAAGCATAAACTAACATCCAGATTATTTAATTGTTAGAACTTTTTGTTTTTACTATACTACGGTTTTTACTATTGTGTTTTGATACTCAGCTAAGTTGTCTTAACAGAAAGGCTTTTTTAGCTTCTTTGTGGTTCTATCAATTTATGCATACAGGGTTTATATGACATCATAACCAAACACAATCTAACCAACATCTAGCGTTACAAGTGGCTAGATAGATGAATAAATTGCACGATTCCATTCTCAAAATTATGTACATATTATTTTATTATATTATGAAGCACATTTACTCTGATAAAGCCCTGTATGCCGGGGCGGCATATAAGTATTCATTAAATTTAATTTATTCTAAACTTCTGTTTTTCTACATTGGATTCTCTTCGTCGTATTGTTTTGTTCCTGACTATTTTTCGTACTATTACTTATTGCAAGATTCACAGAATCCGGCGGACAAACTATCCTGCGTTTCTATCTTCTTTCACCTATTCTTTTATTCTTTGAATCAAATGTTTGCTTCATTTCATGCTAACAACAGTAAAAATATATCTTTTTGGTACTTCTAGAAGTTTCAAGTTTCCACGTGGCTCAATTTTACTGATAAAGGAATCGCTATGAAATTTCATAATTGATAATTTCTGATAATTTAATTCATACTTATGTTGTTGAATTGAATAGCTGTTTTTCTTCATTTCTAGCTCTCCAGCACAAGTTCATTCCTTACTTAAGTCTTCTTGATCCAAAAGATCTAAGCGAAATTGTTGTTAATGAAATCTTGCCGATTCTGTGCTCACAACCTCAAGGCGTGTCTGTCAATTTCATTTGCCGACATCTGGGCGGACTGATTCATTCGCGATACGCAATGAAATGCAAAATAGAGGCAGGAGTTGTTGAAAAGGTAAGCCACGCCTTCTTAGATTCCCAATTAGCTATTTCAGTTGTGTAGTTAGAGCATGCTTTCATAGAGTGCATGGAATAAAGAAATGCAGCTTGTAAGCTTAAAAAAAGACGTTGTCGGTAGCCATCATTACTATTTAATGTACTTTTTTTTACCTGAGAAATTTCTGAAAAACAACGAGGAAAGAGTATGTTAAAAATCTGAAGATGACACGAACTAGTGGAAACATAGCATACTAAAGTACTTTGGTCAAATACTCTTCAGAGTATAAACGTCGGATGATGACCAAAAGTAATCTGAAAATTTGTATCCAGGTGTGGATCGAAAGCAACGTGAAAGGAAGAAAGCCATATTTGATTGGTTATCTTGTTATTGCCAATCAGCTAAAGCTAACCTCTCATCTTATTGTTGAGTCCAAGAAATAAAATGAACTCTTTTTGTCTACACAAGTCGGAATCTTTTTTCACGTAAACAGAATCTAAAACTCCTAAATGAAACAACGACCTTGCTTGTCCGCGCTGATTTTGAAATTTTTTGTAACTTTACGTTTTTGGCATACTCTGGATATGTGAGCAAAACGTACCTCAGTACGTGATATGTTTCCGCCATTTCGTGCCATTTTGTGGCACCAAAAACTTATATGATTAAAATATTTGCTTGTGTTTTGCTGTTTCTAAACCGACCCCAGAGAAGTTTGTATTCTGTTACTGTGCTTGAATGTATTCGAAGTCTAAATTCGACTTGGAATTGAATCAGGTAGGAAATATCTTTCTGTATAACGGCTATCTAAAACTGCATCTAAAACATGTGATTCTGCCATTTTCCAACATTTACTGGAAAACACAGATTGTGCAAAAAACTATAATGGCGACATGTTTCGGATTATTGGTAAAGCCCGGTCGCCCGGTCGTCGTTCCATCTAGCAGTTTTGGATTCTGTCTACATTAACATGAAAAAACCGCGATTGTGTAGACAAAAGGAGTTCGTTTTAACCTTAGGACTCCATTGGTAACATTTTCAATAGGCAAGCGGCACTGATTGGTCAACCTTTACAGTCATGTGCTCGCGTTTCTGATTGGCCCATTTCGATCCACAACTGGGTATATATATTTCCTAGCGTAGAGTTTTCGATTTATGTTTTGACATTTTTTCCCGTGGAGTATCAGGCGAAAAGCTGCGGTTTATTTCAAAATATTTGTTCTTTTTTCTAAGCCATTATTGATTATTCTTTTATTTGATTTTGTTGGATTAACAGGTGCGAGAAATATACAAAGAGTATGGTGAATACGCTGTTGATATTGACAAGGTTTCCAAAGATCTTCCAAGGTCAAAATGGTATGAGATTGAGCGAAAGGCCGAAAATCTCGCATCACTGAAAGTCAATGCTCCAATTTGGCCGTATACAGTGAAAGTTTTGGTAAGATCGTCAAAGTAACTTTTTTGAATAATACCAGAGGGTATAACTGGCTTTTAATCTGTATTGCCTACCTTTTTATTGGGATGGTGCTAGGCAAACATATAGTACTCAGGCTATTCAACTATACACCTTTTCTGATGAGCAGGGCTGCTAGTAATAGAAATTTTCAGTTATTTTAGAATTTTTGTATTAATATGTCGAATGTACTTTTCAACCTTAGTTCATAGAATCAAACAGCATTTCCTGCAAAAATCAGGGAATAAGAGCTCCGGAAAAGAAATTAGCTTAGCCGTATTTGTAGAGGTGAAGATTCCTATACAAGATTCGGATATTGGTGAACCTTGTTCAAGTGTCCTGCGTCTGTCAAATGTATAGTGGCGAAAATTTGCTTCCAATGTTTATAAAATCTACGGGCATTTATTTGCTAAACCATAATGATATAAACCCAGACCGTAATAACACAAATGTGCATAAAATGTTTACAAACATTATAATGTTTTAAGAGCTGATCATATGATAATATAATTACTAAAATACCAACTGTACTAAAATACTTTTTTTTATAACCTTGAATAAATTGATTAGACGCTTCGCGCATAATCCTTCATCAGGCATTCATTTTATCCTTCACTCTACTCATAAAAGGTTTTGCCGGTGTAATATGCATTTTGGTACCCTATGCAAAAGTGCAACATTGTGAAACGCAATGTGTTTCAGATCGTGTGATTTCATCTTTGTGCGATTTTTTGACACATTTTTAGAGTTTAAATTTCACACTAGTCAACCACGCAAAGTTTGTAGTCACCATTTATGTTGTACTTGTTTTGCATAAACTTAACAACGGAAAGTACAGCACCGCTTCTTATTAGCACCCCCTTTTTATGAACAATTCGATTGTTCTTTACATTCTGAACAATGTGAGCCAGAACATTTGTGTACCCGGACCGGTTCGCATGCTGAATTCCACTATTTGTTTTGGTACCCTATTGTTTAAATGCTGGGGTACGTTATTGTGTAGCCAAAATTGTCATACGTTTGTGTACCCGGACCGTTTTGCATGCTGAAATTCCACCATTCGTTTTGGTACCCTATTGGTTAAGTGCTTGGGTATTTTTTTGCCTAACAAAAATTGTCATACTTTTGTGAACCCGGACCGTTTTGAATACGAAAGCTTTTTTCCGACACTCCTCAGAGTATAGAACTTCAGAATAAGGGTCCAAAAAAACAAGATGATACTTAGACGATAAAGCCTTAAGCATGTTGTAAAATGTTTACTTTTTTCAAAGCCATTTTCAAATTTTGTACTGCCAAAAAATAGTTAGCTGATCTTTTTTATTACACGCACCAGCCTCGTTTTAGTAATCACATCATGACTATCTTTATTTAGAATTACTATGACATTATAACATTATCCTTTACATAATATCTTCCAAAATGCATTAGACCTTCTTTTGTAGGTTGCTGGTGTGCTGATCGACCTTCTAATAAAAGTTGCCAAAGTAAACACAGAAGTATTCAATGGCAGAACGTCTGAGATCGTCTCTGCACTGACACACGGGTATAGCTCGTTCGAAGGACGAAGATTCGGTATCTTGAAAATGCACCCAGCTGTAGCAAGGATCTACAAAAGTTATTTATCAAATCAAGGCAACATTGTCATGGAGACAGAAAAAGTACCAATGCTAGTGCCACCACGCCCTTGGACTTCGATCAAAGAGGGGGCTTTTCTTGTTTACCCAGGTTTGTAATTATTGCAATAATTAATAACATTCAAGCTGCATTCAGGCAAAAGGTGAGTACTTTTGACTTTGACATAATTTCGTCACAACTTCTTAAAGTGCCTGTGACATGATTTTCTTTATTCTCTTGTGACGTCATGGGAGGAACTCGTTATTATAACAATGTAAGCGCTACCTTCAAAAATCTCATCCTCGCTGCCACTACTTTCTCTGGAAATATCGCTCATCTTGGACCTGTAAGATTTCCCTCATTGACTACGATACAAAAACTCGAAGGAGGAGGCGATCGGGTCCCTCCCGTGACGTCATTGTCTACTCATTCTGAAAACCAATATGGCGAATTTTGGCATAGAAGATCGCCAATAACGCCTTCATTTCTCACGAAACGTAAACACTAACCTCAAAAATGAAAATAACAGGCCTTTTTACATAAGAACAGATATATAAACCCAAAAGTACGAAAATCATGTCACAGGCACTTTAAGTTTCATTGTCAAGTTGGTTTTGCTCTTCTGTCAAGATATTACAAGCTATATTCAGAATTGCATCTTCAGTTTCCTTTGTTTGAATATCAAATTCTCCTTTGAACTATCATAATGAGGTAGAGAAAAGCAGAGGTGCGTTAAGATGTGTGTTTTATAAGTGTATAGATTAAAGGTAAGCTGATTTCATGCATAATTTCAACTGCTTTGAAGCGTTATTATTAGGCCCTTTTCCCTTAACTGCAAAATTTCGTAATATTATTTTTTAGAAATGATCCTTAAACAATTTTCGTTAAAGTATTTTATAGAAGTATATACTTTAGAAAAGAATATTTTTGAAAGTAAAGAATACAGAATACAGAACTTTTGAAAGTAAATGCCAAATACCGACAGGTCAGTTTGCGAAAATGAATAAAAATGTTCATTTAACGCTTCCTTTATGTCAGCAAAAAAGGATTCAAATGAAAATGCTTTACTTATCTCACACCACGAAAGGCGCATGGAAGAAATTCTTAGATTTTCTTAGAAAGTTGCATGGGAGAAATGTCAACAATTGATAGGCTTTTGGCAGTAATAAAGATTCAAGTTATGTTAACATTTTGCTAGTTGAATCAGTTTCAGCGCCGGTTTAGTGACTGACGATAAACATGGTTGATTTATTTCTTGTGTAAAGGCAACCTAGCCGGTTGAGACTCTACCCATTCAGTTGATTGCACTGCTTGTTTCATCTGATGTGGTGCAAATCCCAGTAAATTTTAGACGTGTGAAGAGCGTTTGAATTCTTCAATTTAACAGCTCCAACATATCAGATTCTTCAGGGCTCCCTGATTAATACTTAACGCGTTGGTTTTGAGATTTGTTCTTTAAACACCCGGTGCCTTGGTCTCCAATAAAATTCATCTCCTTTTATCCTCTATTATTATTCATCTATTGATATGCTATCTATTTATACTTCTAGTTCCGTTTGTGAGAACCATCATGGAAAGATACCAACTCAAAGATCTGAATGATAGAGACGATCAAGGGGAGCTCAATGCAATCTTCGATTGCCTCAACTTTTTAGGTACCACGTGTTGGAGAATCAATACAAAGATATTGGACATGATGATCGCTATTTTCAACGACAAAGGAGATAGGCATTTGGAAATCTTTGGACCTGATCTTCCGCCTGTCCCAAAGATAAAGTCAAGGTTGATATTTCTGTTATTTTAATATGTCCTAACAATGCCAAATGATAATTAGAAATTATAATCAATGAAGTAACAGTATTTTACTTTTCCATTCACAAAGTTGTGTTTTAATTCTATATTAATTTGTATGGACATTTAAGGCGTAGGACTTTTTAACCAACTTTGTGCTTTTTCTCCAATTTGTTTTCGCTATCTCAAAACAAAATGCCTAAACTCAGCTATCGTCTAGACCCAAAGTTGTTATGCTCCGTATAAAGGAGAATATGCAACCTTTTCCCCTAATCCAAAGTCATGGTTAACTAATTTTACCTGCAGACATAAATACGACATTGGGGTTCGGATGGTAGTGAAAAATTTCAACATCCTGTATGCAAAAATGGTAGTTAACTGGAACAAAAAATTTCCATCATTTGTGTAGTTAATAATGACAACCTTCACAAAAACAAAATATTTAAAAAAGTCGGTTTTTTCTGTTTAGATCTGTGCTGAGATTTAAGCGAAGTTCGATTTGCTTTTCAGCAAGGATATGACAGATGAGGAGCGCCAAGCAGTGATGCGCGAGAGAAGAGCTGTAAAGAAGAGTAACCACGAAATTTTTGCCCTTCGAATGGATCTTCTTTATAAACTGTCAGTTGCAAATCATTTAAGAGAGAAGGTTTTTTGGTTGCCAGGCAATGTTGATTTCCGAGGAAGAGTCTACCCTGTGCCACCTCACTGTGCTCATATGGGTATGTAAATAAGCTTGTAAGATGTAAAATCCCCCTTTCTGTCTCGCTTTCTAAAGCTCAAAAGACTTTGATTATCAAGTATTATGACACTGAATCTAGCAATTTAGTTAATATATAGTTCGCCTAAATACATGTCTATTCATTTTTTGAACATGCTGTCCTTTCGTCTAGAGTTCATTGTCTGTTCACATTGCAGTTCTATGTTTAAATGTAATTCCCACCTCTCAAAATTAGATATTTTCGTAAAACCTTGCTGATTGTAGAAAAATGATATAGATATTGAAATGACCCTTTTTGACATTTTGAAGTTCCCTTCGGTCAAAAAAGGTGTCAAGAAGTTTTGTCTAAAATATTCAAGTATAAACCTCTATGTTGATACCTGTTTTCGAACTACTTTAGGAAACGATGTTGCGAGGGGAATGCTATTGTTTGGACGGGGACGACCACTTGGAGAAGAAGGATTGGATTGGCTAAAAGTTCATCTAGTGAACCTGCATGGATCGTTGAAAAAAGCCTCGTTGAAGGAGCGTATTGATTTTGCCGATGAAAAGATTGACGAAATAACGGATTCGGCGGATAACCCATTAGATGTAAGTAGGGGGTCGCTCGGGGGTATTTTGATGGACTTTTGAATAGAGATGGGTAGTGGATAACCCATTAAATGTAAGTAGGGGGTCGCTCCGGGGTCTTTTGATGGACTTTTGAATAGAGATGGGTAGTGGATAACCCATTAAATGTAAGTAGGGGGTCGCTCCGGGGTCTTTTGATGGACTTTTGAATAGAGATGGGTAGTGGATAACCCATTAAATGTAAGCATGGTTCACTCGGAGAGGGGGGAGGGGGGTCTTTCAATAGGCGTAGAATAAAGATGGGCAGTGGCATAGTCCAGAAAACATTATGGTCGCACGGTCATTGACAGGAGGAAGGTTTGAGAAACATTAGAAATTTGAAAGTTTTGGTAAAATATAATTTTGAAAAATAATCGAGACAACTTATTTTGCATTTGTTTCTTTTTTGCGCTTTTAAAACACACGTTGAATCTGACGCAAATATCTAGGCCACGTCCTTTTACTGTCAGAAAACAAATCTGAAAAGAGAATGCTGTTCGTGTTCCAGGGTTTTGAATTTGTTATTATATCATGTTTCCATCGATTTTTTTATTCGACATTTAAAAAGAAATGTTATTCTTGAGCTGTAATGTGATTGGTATTTTAGCAAAGTTTTATCGTTTGCAATAATTCCAATTGACCCAAATACATAATTTTTTCTCGATTTATTGCGCCTGACACCACTCGTACCGTAGTCATTCCCTAGCCACGCACTATCCAAGGTGATTGCTTGAAAAGTTGGAGGAAGGTTTTGGCGGGGGAAAATTTGACCAGAGTGAGGTTGAAGACTTTTCTGGACTCTGAGTAGTGGATAATCGATTAAATGTAAGCAGAAATCAAAAGAAGAAATGTAAGCAGAGGTTTTTCAAGACCTGTGTTTATAAAGATAGGTAATGGATCTATAGCGAATTCTTCAGCGAATTCTTAAGCGAATTCTTTAGCGAATTCTTCAGCGAATTCTTCAGCGAATTCTTCAGCGAATTCTAAAGCGAATTCTTTAGCGAATTCTTTAGCGAATTCTTCAGCGAATTCTTCAGCGAATTCTTTAGCGAATTCTTCAGCGAATTCTTCAGCGAATTCTTCAGCGAATTCTTCAGCGAATTCGCCGAGTGTGTTTCCGCGAGTGTTTCCGTTCAGAGGGAAACTGTATTTTGCTGGAAGTTGAACTACCTTCAACTTTCACATTTCGCTAGCGAATTCGCCCATGGCCGGAAGGAAAAAGAGACATTTAAATCGCTGACGAATTCGCTGAAGCTTTCGTGCAATTGGAAACCAGCCTTAAATGCAAACCTGTTGGCACTTTGACCTGTCTGCGATATCAATGAGCCCAACATTCTTGGCTTTTAGTCACTTTATAGTGATTGTGATCCACTGTACTGCTGTGGTGAATCAAATAAATAAAGTTCTTGTCTGTCAACTTTAGTTTTAATGTGATGCGATGATTAAACATCTTCCAAAAATCCTAATGATATCTTTGCCTGTGCAAATGTTTATTTAAAATATTGCTATCAAGGCAAACTAATGGGTTTTCTGCATTTACGTGTTAGCCAAAATCTATCTTAGAATCTACTTCCACACCACAGATGGTCTTTATTTGAATTAGAGGTTTCTGCTTTGCCCATAGCTTGGTTACTTTAGGTATATCATCTGTATGATATTTTTTTCCCATTAATTCCTTTGGCTTATAGTAGTAGATTTTACGGTCAAACTTGCTTTTGTTGAGTTTTACGAGATCGCTTTAATGCTATTAGGGAAAGTTATGCATCCTTTTGTTTGAAATTTCTACAACAAATGTCTACATTAACAAAATCAATTTACTTGTCTTTTTGTTTATGAAAAGTGTACTGTTAGGTCTTACTATTTTCTCTTTTATAGGTGCATAATTGTCGGTGCATTTGTTAGGCTTTGAAATTCATCACAGTCTTAATATGTCTTCACAGTCTTAAAGTCTTTTTTAAAAATGCTCTGATGTATGTTCTGTATGAAATCTGAAAGTGCTAACCTTACTTTCGCTTTAACATGGAAGTCAGACAGACTAGTTTCCAAGGTTTTGGAGTTAATAACGTAGCGTTTTGTATTTGTTTTGTCATGGCTTTTAGGAGGACTTCTTCTGAAAAACGTTGCTTTCATGTCACGACTAAGTAGATGGAATAGTGTTTCAGTTACAAAAGTACACTTAACCCTCGTCTTTTAGATCTTGAAGATTATCAAAAAATAACAGTATCCATTTCTGCTCGTCAAAAAGCAAAACTTTCACTGTTTTGCTCATCCACCCACACATTGAGTTTGGCCTTGTACTAATTAAAAGTAACATAAATAAATTACGCTACTTTTCGATTTGCTTTTAAGCTTTGAGATTTATTACCTGCACATCAATAGATAATTGTTTTTAAAAGCCGACAGCTGCTTCAGAAAGATCGCTACCTTGTGTACATGAGGTTGTACAAGTGTCGTTAATATGAAAACGTGAATGTTGTTTGAGAATGGGTTAAATCTTGAATATTTCTGTACATACGTTCATGGGGCCTTAATGTACCTCATGGGACCTTAAAGTACCTCATGGGACCTTAAAGTACCTCATGGGACCTTAAAGTACCTCATGGGACCTTAAAGTACCTCATGGGACCTTAAAGTACCTCATGGGACCTTTAAGTACCTCAGGTGACCTTAAAGTACCTCATGGGACCTTAAAGTACCTCATGGGACCTTAAAGTACCTCATGGGACCTTAAAGTACCTCATGGGACCTTAAAGTACCTCACGGGACCTTGAAGTACCTCATGGGACCTTAAAGTGCCTCATGGGACCTTAAAGTACCTCATGGGACCTTAAAGTACCTCATGGGACCTTAAAGTATCTCATGGGACCTTAAAGTACCTCATGGGACCTTAAAGTACCTCATGGGACCTTAAAGTACCTCATGGGACCTTAAAGTATCTCATGGGACCTCAAAGTATCTCATGGGACCTTAAGGTACCTCATGGGACCTTAAGGTACCTCATGGGACCTTAAATACCTCATGGGACCATGAAATTGGAGACTTTATTTTTGTGTTTTCGAAATAATGAAATGCTGTATATCTTGTTAAATATTCGACTTTTCCGATAATTTTATTGCTATTATGACAATAGAATTCAGCGAACCCCTCATGATTCATAATGGTAGGAATATTGGAGAAGTGATATGACTTGGTTTTCGTTGTCGTATTAATTTTCAACTGTGTACTTGACTATAATGTTAGTATGGTAGTCTTGAAGAGTGATATAATTTAGGAAGACTTTAACAAATATTATCAGTAATTGGAAAGTGTTTGATTTTGGGTACCCCAAATCATACAGGGACGTGAATTTCAAAATTAAGGAAGGTCATATTTTCATTTAAACGCGCTCGAGTAGAGCGAAGAATTCTAAATTTTTGTAGGCAGAGAGAGTTTATTTTTCACTTTGACTCTTCTACATCAGGGAATGATATCAAATTGATACTTATGAAATTGATTTTAGATATTAATTCTTATAGGGTCGGAAATGGTGGCAAGCGGGAGACGAGCCTTGGCAATGTCTTGCCATCTGCATGGAGATAACTAATGCGATCAGGTCATCAGATCCAACGAAGTACGTTTCCTACTTGCCAGTGCACCAAGATGGCTCTTGCAATGGCATGCAGCATTATGCATCAATGGGACACGACGAATATGGCGCTATGTAAGTTCTTCAGGCATTTTTTGTGAACATTTGTCTGATTAGCTTTTCTGAAACCAAAAGGCTTTTCCTTTCTCAAACATGCCATTTCAGAGCTTCTGTTAGGCTAATTTGTTGATTAGTGTAATATTTTGTCAGTTTGTAAGTCGATTGTTCTGTATTTGGATATTTTGTTAGTAGGCAGTTAGGTGTAGTAGGTAGTTAGTTTATTCTGTAGATTGGCTAAAAAGTAAGTTGTCAATTTAATTTGGTTACCATTTTGATATTGGTTTATCACGACAGCAAGTTTTATCATTAAGTTTTATTCAAAATAATTGTAATCCTTATTTCTTTTTCGCTAGCAGAAGTTTTTGCAATATAAAGTGGTAGAATGAGCTTTAGTTATCAATGGATTTAAAGAAAAATTTCGTTGGGTTCTTATTTTTACATAAAGTTCTTGTGATAATAAAATATATTGTACATATATTACGTATTATTACGCAAAGTTTCGCCTTGCAAGAAAGTATTTTTCCTGGAACTTCCAACTACGATCTTATAAGAATTATCACTAGAAAGTCTGTAAGGAAATATTATCTTTTTTCTTTAATAATAACTTTGACAATCTTAAATTTTCTATTTGTAATTGAGAATTTAGAATTCCTCTCATTTCACGGTAGTGTTCTTGTTAGCGATATTCCTGTTGCTATTTGGTATATTGTACAACATACATACATCTGGCATACTTGATTGATATTCCTGACAATTGTGTTGCAAATTTGTAAATGTATTGAACATCAGTATGAATCATGAAGCATGTGTGTTATATCTATATATTTGCTTGTAGACATGTTAATGTGAAACCGTGCGAGAAACCCCAAGATTTGTATGGAGAGGTGGCCAATTTAGTTGAAAAGAAAAGAGCTGCAGATGCTGCTGAAGGAAATGCACTTGCCAAGCAGTTAGAAGGTATACATTGTTCGTTATCTGTACCGAATCACCCTAGCAAAACAGCCGATGTTCTTTTTGCGAATGTAGCAAGTGATGTATACAATGCCTAGAGAAGTCTTAATCCTTCGTGCCACCAATTACTCTAGTGATCAAAGTAGAAGATCCACTGACACCTCAAAACTGTAGGCTATAAACCGGTCTCACCCTATATCACGGCTCATCAGCACACCTAGACTGAGTTTTTTGATGGGACTTATGTCTCTAACAGGCCAAAAGGTTGTCAGCAAAGCAAATTAACAAGGCATTTTTGTTATACAGCTTTCTCTTTTACTATTACGAGCATCGCATAGCTTGTTCATATTGTCATTAAGGTATTTTTATTTACTTCGTTGAAAAATGAGCAGAACAACGGAGAAACGTTAACACACATTTGTGTAGTATTTCTCTACTTTCTACGCCCGTGCTACCCAGAGAACCATGCTCCTGACGGCAAGTAGCGAAGGTAGGCCAGCCTCCTCCTCTTTGCATTCTTTTATGAACGGTGTACAAATAACAATTACAATCGAATCCCATTTACCCTTGATTACCCAAACTTTCACTTAGTCCGAGTTATTTTCAATTTTCTTCGATTTTCCTTCCTCATTCAAGTCATACATCCGGTAACTTGAACTTTCACTACGTCGGTTAGTTTTCTTGCCCCAACTTGAAGGTCCAACCTAACGGGTTAAACTGTATTAGAATTTCTACCCTTTCGTTTATAGAATAAGTCAAGCATAAATGTGTACAGCAGCGAACTTTATGTTTAACTGAGGGAATTTACGATGATTTCTTGAAATCCTTTTGCAGGTAAAGTTAACAGAAAAGTTGTAAAACAAACGGTGATGACGATTGTCTACGGCGTGACATTTGTTGGTGGACGACTGCAGATCGAGAAGCAACTTAAAGAGCTGGACGTACCGGACGAAATACTATTCAAAGGGTCGTCATATTTGGTCCATCAGGTTTTCAGGAGTATTGGAGAATTGTTCAAATCTGCACGAAAAATACAGGTATGTAATGGCTTTGTATTCAGTGTTTACGGCTACTGAACGTAGCAGCTCGTACACGTGACATTCTGATAACGGTAATTTGATGACACGATGCTACCTACCTGACACGTGACATTGAATGAAATGACCGTTAAATTACTGCCGTTACTCACACTGCAATGATCGTTACTCACAAGAGCTTTTTAGCAACACACCTGACATTAAATTAACTCCCAAAATTATCTCCAACCACTTACTTTTTCTCAGTCTCCATCCATATATCTTGCACCAAGTCTTTTTTAATTTTTTTTATTCCAAGGATTTCTATCTTCTGCAACAGCCTCCCCCCTCCCTCTTTACAACAGCCCTCCCTCTCTCTTTTACAAGCTGCCTTTGAAAAGAATTGGCCCTAAATTTTTATGCTAAATCTTTCCTTGCTTCCAATGCTCAGGGTATTATTACTGTGATTACACTGTTTATCATTGAAGGACTGGCTGAATGTGGCTGCGACGCAAATTTCCCTTACCGGGCACTGCGTCAGTTGGGTGACTCCACTTGGACTACCTATCACTCAGCCATACCACAAAGAGACTACAGAGGAAGTGCAGACTCCGGTGCAAAACGTTGCTCTAACTACCATGTTTGATCCGACTAAAAAGCCAAATTTATCAAAACAGAAAGGAGGCTTTGCACCAAATTTTATTCACTCTTTGGACTCGTGTCACATGATGCTGACATCGTTATTTTGTCAAAGAGCGAGGCTGACTTTTGCTTCAGTTCATGATAGCTTCTGGACACACCCACAAACAGTACCTATGATGAACAAGGTATGTAAAAGATCTTTTTTCGCAGGTTAGCGCAAGGCTTCTTACTCGATCCCTTTTGCTTCAATATTTTTTAATAGTTTTCTTATCAAGTTCCAGGTTCTCAAGAATGCACATACTCTATTTTGATAGCAAATAACTTGAATGTCTTTTGTATCAGTCTTTTATTGCTATTGCTCTGATTGCTTGTATCTGTCGAAAGATAAATTTTTCCAACAACTTAATTCTTATTAAAATTGAAAAATGGCATGCAAAATGGGGAGGCATTACTCAAAAATGAAGCAGCGATTTTCACGTAACATCTTAATGTTGTGCTGTGACTTTCATAGGATCACCTTTTTGTCTTTGACTATTGCTTCATAATAAAACAAGTTTTTGTCACAAGCAAAATAATTTTCCCGCTTTCTATGTCATTTCTTAATGATTCTTTGCACACGGTTTCTGGCATAAACAGTATGGTTTAACGCAAGTTATTAAGTTGTAAGTTCAATGTTTGCGTCATTGATGCGACGTTTGCGTCATCTTTATACTCTTCACTTCAGTGATGCGATGAAAATGGATAATGAGCTCAAAAACCACAGGAATCGTGTTGTGAATCTGACTTCTAAAAGTAAATATGCTGCTATGAATGCAATTTGCCTGAGATTTAAAGGACGTTTGCAGTGAGTTTTAAGAACGTTTTTTGGGAGCTTAAAGGTAGTCTGTTGAAGGTTTGAAGCATGTTCGAAGAAAGTTGACAGGATGTTAGGAGAAAATTGGCAAGAGTTTGATAAAAAATTGGCCTAAGATCGAAGGAAATTTACGGCTAGTTTAAAGGAAGCTTGTTGGAAGTTTGGAGGAGGCTCTTAAGGATGTTTCCAAAAATTAGCAGAATGTTTGAACGAAGTTTGTTGGAGGCATTGAGGTCGATTGTGGAAAGTTTTGTTTTTTTCATTATATAGATATTTTGGTTGCATCAAGCCAATGTAACATGCGCCCCCTCAATTCTGTTTCAGATTTGCAGAGAGCAGTTTCTTTCACTACACAATGAACCAATTCTTGAAGACCTACGAAGCCATTTTGAAGCAAAATTTGGAAACCTTAAGTAAGTAGACTTTTTATAGGTTTCTTTATGGAAACGTTTGGGAAAAGGCATGATCAACAAGTAATTTGAATTCAGCAATGGCAACCTGCTACTTTAGTTTGCCTTTCAACAGCCTTTGGTGATTTCGAATTTCATTTAACTGGATTGTTCGCTTGTATAGCTGAAGATTGAAAATGTCTGTAAAAGGATTTGCAGTAATTGTTTATGCTAGGCGCAAGGATCTCCTTAAAAAGAGGGGCTTATTTGTTTCGGGGGTATTTTTGTTGAATGAAGCAAGAAGCTTAGCAAATCTTTGGTATTTTGATAGTATCCAAAGAGCACTGGAAATTTTTTTGCAGACCTGTTGATAAATTGTCTTCTGTGGTTGTATTTCAGAATGTCTAGACCTCTAAAAGGGCATTACAAAGCAGTTTCAAGGTTCGAAAAATTGCCAGAGATTGGTACGTGAAGTTCATTTTATTTGAGATTTTATCATGATTATTTTCCCTTAAAATCTTTGATGTTCGCCAGTGAACTTTTTTTATTACTTTCATGTGCTAGATGGTTATCAAACTCTAATATGTTAGGTTGAAAAGTGGCCAGGGGCTTGACATTGTTTTTTAATCAAACACAGCGAAACAGGTGAAACTGTTGACAACGAGAATTTCACAAGTATTGAAGTTAAAAGATTAGAAATAAGCTCTAAAAATATGCTTTCGTCGATTTTTGTGACTTTCTGTGATTCAGGTGCAAAAGAGTAAATGCAGCGATTGGTTGCGTATACACGTAGGTGGCAGACTTGTCAAGGCATTTATTTATCTTTGTTTTCTGCAAATGATGGCAGGTGCATGGATGGATCTTATCCTCTGCAGAGAATGTCAGCTTTATATATACATTGCACAATGCCGCGAATCTCTTTTCATAATTATAAATGAGAACTTGCTGGGGCAGAATCTTGCTAGGATAGAACATTCTACGACAAAAAATTGCTTTGATAAACTTGTATGGAACAAATTTGCAAGGAAAATACTTTTTTGGATAAGAACGTGTTGTGTCAAATCCCTGCTAAGACAAAAGTACTTTGTATCCTGCCTGAAAAATTAGTTAGTATCCCAACAATCCTCGCATGCAAAACTTTGAAACCCAATAGGTTTTATTTTGACCGTTTAGATTATTTTTAGAACTTTTACCTTAGGATTAAATTGTTATAAACATTGGCTGGTTCGTTTTGATCTCTCTCTCGTATCACATGTTACTGTCGTTGAATTTGGCATTTTTGTCTAAGTTGAAGTGTTTTGTTAAGGATTGAAAATTGGTTACCTTCAGGCAGAAACAGTCAGTCCAGTTTGTAACCCAAGCTCTCAGCATCTTTTTAACTTGTTCCTTTTGCTTTTGTTGCTAAAAACCTTTAAATGCTCTCACTGGAATAAACAGATGTTTCTAGTCGTCCTCTTAATCACAACAGATATGGCTGATGGAACAAAACCTTTGCTATTAAGCTCGTTGTATCACAATTTCCAGAGAACACAAAAATACGACTCATAGAGGTTTTGTTGTAAATGCTCACATCATGATATTGTCGCTGCAATAAATGATATTAACTTAACTTTTGATATCTTATAAAAATTCGATAGAACGTTATCCGTAAAACAGAATTGTTTTCAATTTGGTGAAAATCCTAAATTAAGACAGTTTTTTCTTTGCAGGGACTTTTGACTTGAATCAGGTTTTGGAATCAGTGTATTTCTTTAGTTGAAACATTCTGTGCCCAGTGGAAATACATGGATAAAAACTGTAATGTACAACGTTTGACAATATTATGCATTTTTTGCTCTGTATTTTGCAAGTTGTTTAGGTGAAAAAGAATTTTTATTTTCAAATTATCATATTAACCTCTATGGAAATTAACTTTTGATTTTGAATGCCTTGTTCAAATTGTCTACTTTTTAAAAATCTTGAATTTAACTCAATTCAAATTAATTTTGCTTCATTTATGCATGGTAAACCTTCAGTTAGAGATATCATTTGCAGGTAACCCGCCAGCACTTGCCCTTCAACGTCTCAGAAAACATGCGAAAATTCTTCTGTTAAATATGTGCCCTCCTTACTTTCAAAAACCCATACTTTGTTATTCTTAAAAGACAAGTCATTTCTTAAATGCTATATCTAAAAAAAGTTATTGTTTTGTCACATGAATTATTTATTGTCAGCAGAAGGTATCCCTATTGTAGAAGATTGTTCTGACGAAGATACTCCTAATTGGAAAAAAGGTGTGATCAAAGTTCCCACAAAAATATCCACTTTTCGAATGCTTTCTTTGTACAATTTGCGATTGCTACCCTAATCGCTTTCTTTTGCTGCAATTGACGATCTGAAATTACGAAAAAACGAACACCGAGTCTTCAATTTTCGTTGAGCAATCTCGGATATGAACAGGTTTGTCTGAACTTCTGTCATATCGTCAAAAATATGGGTACTTTTTGGTCAAAAAAATTTCATCATAGTTGGCTTAGAAATTGACATGATCGTAGACCAACAGAGGTCCTATAGACCAGCTCCCCATATCCTAGCTTTTTACCCGAGACATCATGTACCTTCAATTCTCTTATAAGAAAATGTTATTTACGTTTTGGCAGAAAATAGCAGGAGCCCTGAAATAGAAGGCGAATAATGATAATATTCTATGAGTTCTCAATATAGTTATTGGAACCAAACTAGTTAAGAATTTGTATTCCAAGCAGAAATCACGAAAAATTTTGGCCCTCAGGCTTTGATGCGAATATGAAACGATATTAAGTTGAGGACCATTTTGCTTTTCGTTTTATTTATCGTTTGATAGTACGACGAACTTTTATTGGTGCTTCAGTTAATCAAGTTCAGATGGGATATTCCTTCCACTTCTTCGTCAAACTGAAATCATTTAGTCATAATCTGCCATAGAAAGATGTAAAAAAATCACTATTCAATATTCTATATTCAATGAATATCATACAATCCAGGTTGGACGTTAAATGGCTATTAGTAAAAATGTCTCCCACGGTTTCTTTGTGGTTTTTGTCTCAAAGAATCATGACATTGTAGCTCTACCTTTTACTGCTAGACATGAGTAAGGCCTTCGACACGGTACGCCGCGCAAAATTATTAGAAGACCTGCAAAAAATACTTCAACCCGACAAACTGCACATGATGTCCCTTTTGGTAAAGGGTGTAAACTATTTTTCATTGACGGATGACCGATGGCCTTCTTTTTCCGGATGATGGGATCGTTTCGGAGTTTTCCACCGCCATGAAACTCTTTAGGCAGAAAAAGCGACGGACCAATTTGCGCATTTCTTGCCCTATTGCGTCGCATCTGAACGAGTATACCACTGGATTGAGAGCACCGTTAAAGTATGATACAAAGGAACACCACGCGAATGCATAGCGGTACTCGTCAGCTATGTGCTTACCTTTGATGTTGTGGTATGCAAATATTAACATAAGTATTATCACCGGCGTCCAAGCGAATAAGTATAAGGCTATAACGGAGAATATTGATCTGTTGATTGCCCTCTCCATCGCCTCCGATGTTTGAACATTTCCTGCCTGCCTTACGGTCGCTTCTTGCGGCATTGATTCGTGCATATGTCGTATGTGATCACCAACGATTCTCAATATTCGTTTGCTGTGAACTGCAATGAATGTGAAGCAACTGCTAGCGACGACTGCAAAGGCAAGTGTGCTAACTACACGGACGAAGCGATCCTCGATGACGAACAGTGTAGCTATGAAAATGCCAACCAAGAAGGATGCTGCCGATGCCCGCTTGGAGTATGTGATACTCATGTGGCTTTGGTAAAGTGTTCCCTTAGCCACGTGAATGTAGCGGTCCCGTGATATTAAACATAAGAGAAAGAGACTTGAGCTGCAACTGCTTGCGTTGAAAAATGCAATTACTTTGTCGTAAGCGCAACTCGTAAACTGTTTAAATGTCACCTCAATGCAAAATGTAAGTTGCCCGAAAAACGCTGTTGTGAAATCGGACAAAGCCAGAGCAGACATAAAATAATATGTTGGCCTATGAAGCTTGGTGTTGTACCATACAAGGTACATGACAACTCCATTACCAATGAAAGATATCAGCGCAAGAATTATATTTCCAGAGAAATACAGTATACGTGTTGTATACGTGCCATTTAATGGTATTATGAACTTGAAGCACTCCATGGTCGTCTGTATGTTCTCTGTTCTCAAAGAGGCTAACTCTTTTACTCGGTGTCAAAAGCTGTTTGATCTCGCCATGTACGATGCTCCAGTTTTAGAGGTACTCAGAATAACTGTTGACAGCTTTCACGATCAGAATTTCTCTAAAATCCCAATAATATACCTGAAACGATATGAGGAAATAATTACAAGTTTATCGGAATCAGCCAGTCAGAAGTGTGATGCACAATCCCGCGCACCTGCTCTGCACGGCTTCAGCTGTTTCCAGCGCGAATTTCGTGAATATGCGCACTTGACTTCGAAAGTTCTTTGACGGAGGTGAATAGTTTTGCAGAGACACCCAAGACAAGTGCAATACAATTCTAACTATTTTTATAATTATATAACTTCATTATTAATGGAATATAAAAAAGCAAGTGCAATTTAAGGATTGCTCAAGATATTAGCCAATGGAAATTTGAAGCGTTTCTATGAGTTTCAAATGACCAGGTTTCAATCGGCGCTGATTTATATCAAACTCGCTAATCAAACAGCAAAAAGAGCACCTGTTTTTCTGTTTTTCTAAACCAGTTTATAAACAATCCAAAGCTCTCTATACATCCTGTTATCTGTTGGAAAAAACTTGTCTCTCCACTTCGTGTTCCTGATCTGACGGGTGTATATGTTAGCTATTTTTTGACCATGATAGTTTCCTCTTATAATTCAGCTAATTTAACCGCTTGTTTATGTTCTCAGTTTTAATTTTAAGGCAAAGGTGCAACAACAAAATTCGACACCGATTTATATTTAGATGAAGTTAGAAGCTTAAGATATAGAGTACCGAAGTGTGACGTCATCAAAAATATTTTTTTAGAATTTCATAAATTTGACCACATAATCTGAAAGAACGGCATAAAATACCTTTGCGAAATGCAAATGCGAAATCAGTTAGATATGCTCAAAATTGGGCGAGATATGGCCAATGGAAGGTTTAAAGTTTGCTAACGGATTACTGTTATTCTAGCCTGGTTCAGACCAAATCGCAGAGGTTTGATGGGGCAAGATTCTGTGCTCATGTGGCTATATCTCAGCCAAATTGTAATACCTTTAACTGATTTTGCAGATTTAGAAGTATTTCATGATACTCTTTCAGGTTATGGAAACAAATTTCAAAAATTCTAAAAATAGATTTTTATGACGTCATCACTTCGGTACTCTATACTAGGCGCAAAGTTTCTCAATGATTTTGGTGCAAACTTTGGTCTTGCTCTTTCGAAGACCTGTAAAATACTTTAACGGATTGATGCTATTAAGTAACCCCTTTAATGGTCTGCAAAAAGTGAAAAGCTGGCAACGAAGGCTTATTATCTACTTTTAACTAAGCATTTATTTAACTAAGCATTATAACTAAGCAAAACTGGCATAAGTGTATATATCAAATATAACTGATCCTTCCTCTCGATGTGAACGCACACATGGTTTCTACGCCTGGAGTTGCAGAGTGCTGGTGACTCCCCTCGAACTGGTTGAAAGTTTGGTCATGTCAGGGACTCGAACCGCAGACAGTTGGATATTAGTCTAGGACACTAACCGCCGAGTAATCGTCGCTTCTTGGTAAGCGCCGTCATAAGGATTCATCATACGCCTATTGGCAAAACCGACAATTTTTCTCGTGACCGAAATTTGTAAAATTAACAAAACCAGAAAATTAGCGACTTTCAGTTGATGACCTTTTAAAATCAATGGAATAGGATTGTATATTAGAAGATCAGCGGATACAATATTTGGTGGAAGCAGTCGTTATCTTTGTTTAGATTATTTGGTTAATCAATTTCAGAATTTAAACGTAAATTATTGTCTTTAATAAGACCCACAAAAAACCGGTCTTTGTAAATTCTACAGTAACGGTAGCAAGATACTAAACCCAACTTTGATTGTGATTCAGTCTTTTAAACGCACACCGTTTTAAACGCACACCGATTACCTGAGCCCCTTGTGTGTTTGTGGTGCAGATGATGAAGACAGCGAGCACTTTTTTCTGCACTGCCATTTGTTCCAAGCAATGCGGAACGAGCTCTTTGGTCGGCTTTTCTGAAATTCCTGGACTCAAAATTTCAAACGGAACGGAAATTTGTTAAATAATACTTTGTGGAAGTTCCGAATTAAATGTACTTGCCAATAGACTTCTTATGGAGGCCACACTTCAATTCATCAAAAACACTAAGAGATTCTTTCAATTGAAAAACACAACAGCAGCAACCCCTTTCTTTATTTTTTTCTTTTCTAGATCTACCTCTGAAACATGTGAATTAATTAAAAAATTTGTGTGTAAGTTTTTCTAGAGGTACTATACTTTTCCTGATTAAGTTTCTTTTTCTTCTTCTTCCTTTTTTGCGTTTATATTTAAATGTAATTGAAAATTGTAAATGTCACTCATAATAGAAATTAGATGACCTTTTGTCCTTCACTATTGTTTGTGGCATGTATTTGAGTAGCTTTGGTTGTACTTTGAAATTTTAAATGATTAAAGAAAGATTATTTGGTCAAATATTCGCGTTTAATTAGGCTTTGTGATTAGATTTAGGTTAATATTTGTTTATGTGTAAAGTTTCAAACATTTTTTTCCGTGTCCTACAACATTCTACGCTGGGTACCAGAACCAAAAAATTTCGAGTGCGGAAATTGAAATCCAAGCGGAGAGGTGGGGGAGCTTAGGAGGTCCTATTCTCCACTCCTATTATCTATTTCCGCGCTCGAATTTTTGTGCTTGTGGTACCTAGGGTAGTAAAATTCGCACTACCGATGACTAGTTCAGCCTAATTTTTAATGACTATTTTTCAAACAGTCAACAAAGTTTATTCGAGGATAATGCAACGTAACAAAATTTTTTGAAAATTAGAAAAACCAAACTGCCATTTTATATTTATGCTTTTGTGTAAAAAGAGATCTTTTATGACACTCAATTTTTGGAGAATTGGGTTACCAATGAAAAATTGCAGGGCTACTTTGGGGGCCAGTGGGTCATTTTTGCAGTCTGTACTGCTTGTGCCAGATGGGAAGGCCCGATGACAAGCTGTGCAATTTTAAAATCGCTGCAGCGTGCACAAAATACATAAATGTTGCATTTCTCTTTGCGTTCAAAACAAATCGATGAAAAGCAAGACATGTGAAAGCAGAAAAATGGTTTTTCGAAGAATCAGATTTTGGTTTCAAAAAATTAATTTCTTTATCGGCGTGGAAACAAATAATGAGAGACGATGTCTCCATTTTCCAATGTTCCAATGTATGATATATTATAAAACATGTTTTCCTAGTTATTTTTTCAATCTCTTTCCCCACATCCGCTATTCATCTACATTCAGATCAAGACAGTCAATGCCAGAGCATGTAGTCACTGTTGCCAATTTTAGCTTCCGTTGCACAGGAGCGGAGATGCTTCCTTTGTCTAAGACATGTAACCATCGTACGATAACCTGTTGTAGTCAATGGACCATTTACTGGCGTCTAGACTTTTTTCATGTACATCAGAACTATTCCTAAAATACACTACTACCAAATGGTAGCTGAGTTATCTACCCAGGGTGACTTTACCACCATTATTTGATAGATATACCCCATGAGTAGATTTTCGTTGATTGAGGCCTTGAAAATTTGAATCTATCGTGCATCGTAAGCTGCAGGTGACGGGGATTTTCCGCAATGCTTAGAAAACTTTAGTTTGTCGTAAAGGAATGCGATAAGACCATA
The DNA here is from genome assembly GCF_057945365.1 of Rhopilema esculentum. Classification (NCBI taxonomy): domain Eukaryota; kingdom Metazoa; phylum Cnidaria; class Scyphozoa; order Rhizostomeae; family Rhizostomatidae; genus Rhopilema; species Rhopilema esculentum. The sequence continues at coordinate 12,159,258 of NC_142825.1, forward strand.
TACGCGTGCCTCCAGTTTCAATTACCTTGAGGCTAACATTCCGTAAAATGATAATCAAAGCAAGGTTGGCAAAACTGTCTAACAAGGATAATTACTGTTTCCAGTTATCAACAATAGGTATTGTAATGTAGAATAGGAAAGCGCAGCTCCGTTAATCTTATTAGCAGCATACCTAATCAAGCGAATGACCTCTGCAATGGTTCAATCGCGCCACCGGTACTCAATGAGCCGTTCACAATAAGCTTTCACAGTTACCTACAGTTTGTTCGTTTTTTGCTCGCGAGTTTGTTTTTACAAATTTTCCTGTCCACAAAATTGTTAAAACTGGATCTCCTAAAAAACCGTTGCTCTTCATGAAGAGCAATGATTAATTCAAAATCAGTGTTGTTCCTAACTGTGATCCTTGCAGGACTCCTTCAATCACACCACTGCGATGACGCCGTGCAACAAGTAGAGAAAACAGGTGAATTTGAATTTTATCTTATCAAATGTTTATGTTATTCATTTTACTGTGTAAAGTTTATTTGTTGCAGATGCACCGTTCCGAAGAATCATTTCCTTTCGTTAATTTTTCGCTTGCGGGTACATTTTACAGCAAAGTTTTGGTGTTTTCCCCTATAAGAAGTAAACTGAGTGCAACTTTAAGCCTGGGCTATAAAGGCTGTTAAAAACAAACATTTGCAAAAAAAATTTCCCTTCATGTGGCTTCTTCCTGTAAGCCTATTACTTTGTTTGCGACCTTCAAATAGACAGAATTTATTAACATTTCTTCTTGCTTTGGCTTGTTCGAGCAGGCCAGTGCTTCTACTAGATGTAAACATGTCTTTTTTCTGACATGTTCAACAAACCTTCCCCTTACCGATTTGTTTGGTATTTTGCGCTCTGGTCGACTATTCTTTTTCGAATCAAGTTCAGTAGAGTATATGAACCAGCTGTCAAACATACCTCGCTTATGTTCTTTCTTTTTTGAGAGTGGTTTCTGGTCCCATGTTTGCAGGCAGTCTTAAAGGAGGTAGTCTCTTTTGCAATATAATTTTTTTATTTGGGTATATCAGTTGGGGCTGGATCTCTCTACCTCAGCACATAAGAAATGTTCAATCTATCAATGAGTTTAAGAAAGAAATTAAAAGCTGGATGAAATTGACTGCACATGCAGATTATGTAGGACGGTCGTTCCACAACTTGGATTTTTGTCGCATCCATCTAGACTTTCGGTTTTAAAATAGCTCAGATTTTGAGACCATTACGTTTTATGTACGTCTGATATAATACCACTATGTTAAGATCTAAAGCCTAGCCTAGTACGATCTCCACATTTTCTCGGGTTAGTTGAATGCTCATTCTCTATCGTTATCCAGTCGCCTTAAATTTTTGACTGTCGCAACACAATAAGAGCGAGCATCGTATTTCCTTGGATCAAGGTTTTCTCGAAAAATCGCTTCTATTTTAGCAAATCTTTGCTTCATTGGTACAAAAAGCCACACCAACAAAAAGCATACACACCCAATATTATTTTCTTATCCTACACCTTTTGGCATAATAAAGTTGTGAAGGCGCTTTTCACATGAATACAACATCTATTTTAAAGCTTATTTTACATTTTGAATTAAAATCTACCAGTTCTTCGTTCGGTTTAGAGATTAACTCGCAATTAAGAATATTTTAGGGGCAGGTCGTCAAAATCTTTAGTCAGAATCATTAGAAATTTTTCCAACATTCTTACTAACAAAGGTGATTTTCAGCCGACCTCTGTCACAGTGTCTTTTAAAGCGAGGCAAGAAGATTCCCCTACACTAGGATAGACTTCGACGCCTGCGACTGCAGCTTTGCAGTTAAAAAACATTAGATTCCGAAGAAACTGAAATTATGATTAAGTCAAGACTTTAGGCCTCTACTATAGGGCCAGTAACAAAATAGTATGTTGGCTCTCACCACTCAAAAAGCAAGAACAATTTGGAAATGTTTCTTCACCTCATCAGTGTGCAAGTTGCATAAATTTTTTTCTGTTTTGCGATGTTACCAAATAATCGCCACTTAGATGAGATTCGTACTTTTGCATTTTAGGCAGCGAGGGTGATGAGTACAAGGTAGTAACATTCACAGGTGCAGAAAAAGATTCTGGAACAAAGTCAAAAGTTTATGTTGTGTTATATGGGGATGATGGAAAAACGGAGGAAAAGGAACTCCAAATTGATAGCTCCAATAAAGATGCTTTTGCTGCTGGAAAGTAAGTGAAATTAAACAGTCAGGGACCCTGGGAGAGGGCTGAGGGGGAAATAGTCTCCCCAAATAATTTCCAAAATGTACTTTTAACCATACAAAAAGTCAACCTGTTCTTGCTTTTAAACTTGTTTAGCCCCTCCCCAACGTTTTAGGCCCTTTAATCCGTATTATGCTCCGCGGTCTTTGATCGTATATGAATGTAGTGTACTGAATGAAATTTTTTGTGTGCTGCTTGTAGGGCCTTGCTAAGGGACAGGCACGGAAAGGTCTCGGGGGCTTCAGGTCTGTGGACCTTTATGATCTTTATTAGAGTCTGGTCGGGTAGAAAACGTAGCTTGAAACGAAGACAAATAATGGAACTCTCAAGAAGGGTCTACGTGAATCTGGAGGTCGATTATGAATTAAATACAGTGAAATAAACTTGTGTCACAAAATTATTGGTCAATAATTCCGGCAAATAAATTACCACAATAACAATTGTACGCTTTGATTTGACACGAGATTGATGCTTCAACGGATAAACCTTGACAAATCTTTGTAGTGCCTTCAAAATCAGATTTGATAATTGTAAAATTTCATCAAAGTTGTAGCTTTTTATCAAAGAACGCTCACAGTTGCACCAAAGCTTGTCAAAGTTTCAACTAAATCAAGATTCTAAGAAAAATTTCACTGGGTGTTTTACACAATTTTGCAGTTTCAACTCGAAGTTATCAATGAAAATCTGAAAGTCGTGCTTCTTTTGTATTCATTGAAAATTTGAAAACTTGGAAATTGTGTAGAAAACCCAGTGAAATGTTTCTTAGAATCTTGGTTTTAGTTGAAAGTTTGACAAGCTTTACTGCATCTGTGAACGTTCTTTGATAAAAAGTTACAACTTTGATGAAATTTTCTGATCATTAACTTTGGCGGTAAATGCACACCATACATTCCATAATGCTTGCACCCAGCGTGCCATGATGTTTAGCTCCAAAGCAGATTATTTGTATCAATACTATTCACCTGTCCTTTTCACAGCTAAAAACGTGGTTTGTTGTTTCTAATCAAAGTTTGAATCTTCTTTTAGCACCATATCCGACATAGCAGCTTTTTCTGATGCCTCAAATAAATCAAGATGCAAGACCAATGTTTCAAAAACGCCATTGGTGTTGCATCGCTCTGCCGTCTCAAGCTGCACGTAGAGCAGGGACCGAGGAAGCGAGGGGCGGGGGTCTGAGGGAATTAAACCCCCAAAGTATTTCAAAAATGTACTTATAACCATACAAAAATATCCCTGCTCTTGGTTTTTAGCATGTTTAGCCCCCCCTCCCTAAAACTTTTTAGCCCCCCTCAATCTGTAATATTCTCCGTGGCTCTTGACAATATGTTATGCAATAGTAATTTATATAAAGAATCTGCAAATAAAATATATTGTAAGATGCTTCCTTCATCTCAATAGCCAATAAAATTGTTTTTAAATGTACCGTCAGGTAGATAAAAATACAAGTCAGTTTAGAAAAGGCGTTCCAGAACCCGAAATGGTGCTTAGGCTTTTTTGTTCATCTTTCTAAGTTGTACATTGTTAACCTTACCGTCAATTTGAACGACCTTTTTTTTTTAATGAATAGTTTTTTCAAGTACCCTAAGCATTCTAGATCGCAATTATACATACTTGAGACTCATAGCACAGTTGCTTAACATTGAAAAACGTTATTTTTAATCAAATATTACTAGACGTTCTAAAGCCTCCGTCAATACGCATGGCTGCAAAACTATCAATGTTTGCAAAAAGACTCATGATTCATCCATAGGGCATAGGCCAAGACAGGTACATTAATGTCAGGCTATCAGCATAGGCGTCAAATCTTGATTGGCTGCGAAAGGAATCGCCAAAGCGGGAATCCCCATCGATTTGAACCAATCAAATTGCGAGAAATGACAAATTTTAGAATTTTGACCACCCCTTCTTCAAAAAAGTCCTGATGCTAGGATTCTTGGAGAAATTTGCTTCAATTTTGCAGAAATGTCGAGGAGGCCTGTGGGCACATTTCCAGTGTTGGCTTTTTTGCGATCTCGTTTTAAATAGGCCAAGACAGGTACATTAATGCCAGGCTATCCTAATTGTGCGCATTTCTCATTTGATGCAAAATTCTTCTTATCTTGAAAAAGGCATCGAACAATAATGACAATGCACTGAAAATATTCGACTATATTCACTTTTAAAAGAAGCATATGAAAAGATTACACTGACACGAGCTTCAAAAATCTTCACTTACACATTTCATACAGATTCAAGATTGGTTTCAAGTTATTCTTATAACTAAATCTTATCAATTTCTCATTTTTGCTTTTCAGAACTGATATATTTCGACTACTAGTTGGAGAAAAAATAGGAAAAATTAACAAGATACAAGTTAGGACAGATGGCACTGGAGAAGATCCTAGCTGGCTTTTAAAAGAGGTAGATTATTTTTTCTTAGTTATTGTTTGTGATCCAATTAAACATCATCAAAACGTTTAAAACATTTGCATAAGATTATTGCAGCTTAACTCTACGGATCACCGCAGCTTTTTCTTATTAGCATGAGTTGCGAGCTTCTAAGATAAGAAAAAATGATGTATTCGATGGCTTGAAAGACATTCTCAGCAACAAAATAACTTTTAAACGACTGATTTAAAAGATGGCTCTTGAGAAATTTTCGCAGCAACGATATATTCTCCATATTCCTGTGGTATATCAACTTTGCAAAGTTCGCATTGAATCATTTTGAACTTTTCGTTTATTTGTAGGTTGATGTTATCGACCCAAAAAATACCACGTTTAAGTTTCCCTATGGGAATTGGATCGGGATCGATACAGCAAAAACCAATGCGCCAGTTGTATTGAAAGCAGCGGCAGATAAAGGTTCGTAAAGTCGTCGTTTGGTTAATCAAGTGGAAACCTAATAGATTTAAACTATCGCCTAAATAGCCGATAATGAAAAGTTTTTCGAGACCCCGTTCACACTACTCCGGATTCCAATGAAAACGGATAAAAAAGTATCCGTTTTCACCTTGCGTTCATATTGCTCCGCTGCGAAATCGGAGACTTTTGAAAACGCACTTTGAAAACGGAGACTTTTGAAAACGGAGATTTTCGAAAACGCAAAACGCAGTGTGAACACCGAAAACGGATGCTTTGGAAAACGGTAACAACAACAACAACAACGGCGCAGCAAGATGCTTAGACCACGCTAATTTGAACAACTTCTCTTAACATGGTTGATTCACTCGAAGTTAGTACACTACTCGGAGGAATATTAGTGACAGTGAGGTGTTTGAAAAGTTTTTTAGTAGTCGCAAGGTCTGTAAACCAGTTCGTGGCGTTTTCCTTTTTATCCAGGGCGGAGCAATGTGAACGCTTCATCGTTTTCACGCCGTTATCAAATGTATCCGGAGCAGTGTGAACAGGTAAAACGGATCGATATGAAAAATACGGAGCAATGTGAACATAGCTTAAGTGAACAAAATTTTGATCGAATAAAAAAAGATTCCTTTATCTGCAAGTCTAAACACTGGATTTCAAATGTATTATCATATCTTCAAAGAAATTATCATTTTCATTCCGTAAAATAAATGCGTTGAAAATCCTCGATTTTAATCAAATTTAATCTTACCTGAGTCAAATTTTATTTCAAAGTAGTTATTTTTTATTGAATACCTATATTGTATTACCATTTACGCTATAGAAAGGTGCTTAAAATTCCTAATAAAAATTTTTTGGAACATCATCGAGCAATATATTTTGCATCGTTCTCCCTTCAGCCAATGTTTTCCGAAGTCATTGCACATTGAGTATTTTTAGGTAAAACATGTGCTTTGTCTTTCTGAAATGTGATCCGTTGAACCTAGGATATGCTACAGTATAACTGGAAACAAAAATCATCCTTCTTCAGTTTAGCATGAATTAATAACATATTTTTCTCAAGGTCTTGCAAGATCTCAAAGCAGGCGATCAGTAGACGACGCTAAAGTGAGAAAAAGACGAGGAAAAGAAGGTTCGTGTTTTAAATGTTCCACCCAGTATAATGGATGGGAACGAACATTTCTTTATTTCACGAAGAGGATCTGTCACAAATAACATTACTTTGAACCACTCAAACCTATGCTTGCCATTTTAGCTGTAACAGCAGCTACTTTTGTTTACTCAACTCTCAGCATAACGTCTCAAACCATTTTCATCAAATTTTTATCTTGGTCGTTTTCTTTCTCTCAAGCCATCAATTCAAACCATAAAAATTCTGTAAATTCATTCCCTTCTTTTCTTCATCGAACATGGTCATATCTTTATATCATCCATTCTCTCGTATTAAAGCCAACCATCACGTCTTCTAATTGGTGTTTTCACTCCTTACCTTGCTTCTTGACGAATCTATTTTAGTATTTTTAGCTATACTGCTCTATACTCAGAGCCATGTCTTTCATTCTCAACACATCTAAAGTAGAACAGATCTTCCATAATCCAATTAAATTTTTGGCACCGCAATATTAGAAGATTGCTCGGAAACATAGCAAAATGAAACCTTTTTCATCCGATCCACTTTACAGTTCAAATGTCAGTCCAAAGCTAGAAATATTTAAAGTATCTGCAAAATTATGTATTTTAAATATTTTTTGAATAATATTTAACTACTGAAAGCGTCAGATTTGATTTCTTGGCCATTCTATTGCTTCAGTGAAACTTCGTTATGCCTTTACTTGTACCAAACTCTGTATTCTGTATAAAAATCACTTTTAGCTAACAGCAAACTATCAACTACACTCGTAAATTTTGCATAATTTGCATAAGTTATCTTATCAAATATCAATCTGATAAAGGAAAGTTTATCAATTATCACAGTTCGTGTCAGAATATATATCTGGACGACAGCATTTGCTAATATTGAATGTAAACATATGCCAAACTAGCCAGGGGAAATTCCTTCACAAAGTTTTAGGTAAGTCCAAGAATTCAAATCGAAGCGATAAGATCTAATTTTAGTAAAAGTTTACAGGATCTTTTTGTTGTGTCTTCATTTTTTAACAAATATTTTGATTTAATCCAGGCTTATTTTTTTCTTTAGATTTCATTCCTGGTCTTACACTGCAAGTCTTCAAGAAAATTGATGGTTATATGGTAAAGGATCTGCTCAACACTTCTAAATATCCTAATTCTCCAGATGATACCAAACAGCTAAGCGACTTCACTGAACGTGAGGGCCTCCCCGATGAAAGCTATGGGTCAAAGATTTTTGGTTACTTTAAACCACCTCAGGATGGCGCATACACATTCTATCTTTGTAAGTTGCTTTTCTCGAAACATACTTTTCTTTGCCTATTTGTATCAGGATTTCCAAAGAATGGTATGATGTACACGGAATCTTGGCGTTTGTCATATTCAAAACTTCTAAAACGTTCGACAGTTTTTATAACAGAGGTTTGTAGTAGGTATTTTCTTAAAAGCAAAAGCTTTTCCTAAGTATGTATATGCGTTTTTCAAAAGTCTTCTATCATGTAAACTGCGCCTTGATTCAGACAGCGTTTTTGTTTTCTTCAACCTTGATAACAAGTGGTTCAGAAAGTATAAAATAATCTGGCAATACTGTTATCTTCTAGATCATTTAGAACATTATAGATTGACAGAATTTGTTTTGCAACTTTTACTGGTCATCATTGCCAAAACATATTACCATGAAAATAAACTTGCTGGAGCAGGCTTTATCGCCCAATAATTGGTTCACGTTAACTTCCATAGCTATCATAGCATCATAATGCTCAAAGGGCACACACTGGGATGAAAAGTGCGCACCGGAGAGTTTTTACACAATCTTTATCTTTCATTATCCTTGGAAAGGTGCCATTAAGATTGGAAAAATGAAAATAATCTAAAAAATTTGACATTTCAATATAGAAAGTGTTGTCCAAATTCTGGATGTGGTATCTAAATTACATTTCTTAAATTGAGCCAGTTGAGGGCAATTTTTTTAAATTTTATTTAATCTCGAGGCAACCTTTTGAGTGCAAAATTCATAATCTGTTTTTTAATTTGACCTGCCAAACACAGATTATCATGTTCAAGCAATGGTATCTCGTGCAAAGACGTCAAATGATGATGTCAAGCGCGTTAGAGCTACGCTGCCAAATTTGAGAGAATTTTGAACTCAATTTTCTCTTTAACAAGTTGTGCTTAAAGTATATCTTAAGCTTTTTTGTTTTGATTTTTAGCGAGTAATGCCGAGGGGCAATTCTTTATCAGTACTGACGAATCTCCATCTAACCTGCGAAAAGTGTGCGAAACCATCGGAAGACAAATCGTAAAGGAAGACCAATATGATAAGTATGAATGAATATTCCTTACAACTTCTCTACTGTGTTTATTGCATCAAGTCTCGTTTCGTTGGAAACTAAATACTAAAACAATCGAAGTTTCTTTCAAGAATAGTAGCTATTATTATACAATGCTCTCCATATTACATGGTATCAGTATATTTCGTGGTACATTATGCTTTCTTAAACATTGAAGGGGATAAATTCTTGTTTCAATGGCATTTGTTTCTAGAAGCAATAGTCTTTGCATAGCTAGAAAAACCAGGAACTCTTCGCGTGCCAACCTTGTGCTAAAACTCATCTTTACTCCTACCCGGAGCTTTTAAATTTTACTTCATTCTTACTTCCCTACCTATTTACTTTGCTTACGTTTCTTGCAAATATTACTTGATGAAAATTCATATTTCATTGTTAGACGAATCATTTATTCTATATTTCACATAATTTTCGAGCAAAAAAATTTGATTTTGGTCTTGTTTAAAGAGAGTATTTAAAATCAATATTTTATTTAAATTTTTGGTTATAATGGAAGTTTAAAGAACTTTCGTTTTGTTACCACTTTCTCGCTACTTCATTGGCTGTGTAACATGAAATCCTATTTAAAATTCGTAGAGGATGCTCGTAAGTTGCGTTTTTTGAACCAGTAAATGCTTATTTATGATTCAAGCATTCGTTGAAAATAAGGCATCGAATAGATAGTTGGAATGTCCGTGGTTAGGTAGTATCAAAATCGAAGTAATTTGCCATTTCCGTAGAACGTACTTCTTTAGTCAGAATTGAATTGTTATCTTCATCTGTGCTAGTTTATGGGTAGCAGCGAATGACCTTGCTGTTGGAAAATCACCAACTTGATGCTAAAAACATGATCATGAAAATAATGAGCCCGTGTTTTATCAGCTCTCCGCAAAATGGTATGTTAAAATATTTCTTTTCACAGGTATCCAAATCAGAAGTCCAGTCCTGTAACATTGAAGAAAGAAAAAATGTATTACATAATGGGTTTGCACAAACAATTATATGGACACCATCATTTTAAAGTTGGAGTTTCGCTGCCAAGTGGACAGAAGCTACTCCCAATTTCATCTTCATATGTTTGGACTAAAGCAAATGGTAAATATTAAAGACAGAACTTAAGCCCTGGCCAATCGAATTTGATTTCCATCAAACAGTTCGTAAAACATCGCTCTTGTTATCATGTTTGATCAACAAAATTGCGTTAATTTGGCCAGCTTATTTACTTGTCTTGCATGCAAAATTCGGTAAAGGAAAGCATTCAACGTAGGAAGCTGTTGGGCAGCATTTAACTATATTTTATATGTTTTGACAAATATATTTTGACAATTATTTGATTCGTTTGGTCAGGTCATAAAACATCGTCCAGCAATGTTGGTACAACAATGTTGTGTTCTGTTTGACGGATGTTTGAATTTGGGTTTGGAAAAAGCTAACATTTGAGTATACTTGAGCTTTTCGTCTGACACTCTTCGAAGTACAAAACGTCAGAACAAGATCGAAAACTCTACGCTAGGAAATATATATATACCCAGTTGTGGATCGAAATAGGCCAATCAGAAACGCGAGCACATGACTGTTAAGGTTGCCCAATCAGTGCCAATTGTTAATTGAGAATGTTACCAATGGACTCTTAAGGTAAAAACGAAATCCTTTTGTCTACACAATAGCGGTTTTTTCGTGCTTATGTAGATAGATTCAAAAACTGCTAGGTGAAACGACGATCAGGCTTTATCAATAATCCGAAACATGTCACCATTATAATTTTGTACAATCAGGGCTTTCAAGTAGAATATGCAATTCTGCTATAGGGCAACATTTACTGTTACACAGATTGTGCAAAAAAGTAAAACTATAAAAAGTATACTCAAATGTTTGCTTTTTCCAAAGCCATTTTCATGTTTTGTACCACCAAAAGGTTGTTTGGATGTTTGAATTGTTTGGCCAGGCCTCTAGAGCTTAGTTAACAATTTTCTGGCGACACAGAACTTGAAAATGGCTTTGAAAAAAGCAAACATTTCACAACAAACTACTGAAAGCTTTTTCGTCAGACAATCCTCAGAGTACAAAACGTCAAAATAAAGGTCCGAAAGAACAAGATGGAGAATACCCAGTTGAGTATCGGAATAGAGCTTAGTTACAATCCTGGACAGACAATATGTAGAATTCGCAAGCTTTTTCCTACTGTATAGTTACCGTCTCTGCTTTTAATTGTTATATCATTTGATACAGTATATTGTAATGTATTTTTGAGTTTTTCTGGTGTAACAAGTCACTTAATAGATGGACCTCTTGTTTTGTTGTAGCTGATGCCTCCGCAAATGCTGCTGCTGCAGCGGCTGCTGGAGCAGGGGCTGGGACAGGGGCTGGAGCCGGTGCTGAAGCCAAGCCCACCAAAAACCCCATAGAGGCCGCTGAAAAGGCAGCTGGAGCAGCGGGTAAGTTGTATAATTCAACTGTAGGTTATTAGTTGATAGCTTTAAGTATTGAGATGTCTGGCTACATTGTGAGAAATGCCTTGAGTTTTTACCTGTTAAAGTACATTGCTCTCACTATGTTAAAACATATTCTAGCATGAGTCGAAATGGTCTAATTATTTTAGGGAAAGAGGCTGGAACTGATGCTGGCCAAAAGGCCGGACAGGATGCGGGTAAAAAGGCTGGGCAGCAAGCCGGCGAAGAGGCTGGGAAGGAGGCTGGACTGAAAGCTGCCGCAGACGCTCTTGGAATTCCATTGGACGAGTTAAAAGCAAGGAAAAGTAAGTTAGATAACTTATTTCTCCATGAACAGAGGCATTGTGGCTGTTATAATTGGCTGGTATATATTAAACTTTTTGTTGATCTGAAACATGTATATCAACATTTGACTTTTGTTCTTATATTCTTATATATATATTCTTATATTTATTCTTATTCTATCTTTCATACTACAACTGGATCTATATTTCAAGATGAATTTTCGACGCTTCAACTTACAATCTAAATTTCTGTTAAACTAGCACTGTTTGTTTTTGCACAATAGGCTTCAAGTTTAAAAACAGTGAAAGTACATTGCTGTCTCCTAGCACAGCTTAATTTTAATGCAGAAAGTAAAAAATAAGTTAATTGAAATATTTAAGAGTTTATTTGGAGTTTAAATTTCATAGAGCTCAGTTAAGCAGGAAACAAACATTTTTACATTGATTCTTTTTCATGTCTTTCCACTCGTGAAAGGCATTTTACTGTTCCACAACACTTAAAGGCCATATGTTGCGCTAGCAGTTGGCTATCACAAAAAACATTTAAAGTGAAATCCCATTGTTTCGTGACATTTCATTCTGTTTCATAGATTTTTACTGCCGTAAAAATTCAACCTCAATCCCTTGCTTTGTATTAAACAAACGTGATAATTGTTTTGCATTAGCCAATCAGGTTCACGACTCATGAACTTTAGTTTCTATAATTGTCTGGAATCTAAAGGGTAACACCCCTCGCTCTATTTTGTTAGCAGTAAGCCATACTTGGACTAATTGACTAGATTTTTAACTGCAGTTGCATAATTTGATGCCAGGAGATTTATTTTAAAAATTCTATTGTTTCATATTATTGCCGAATTAACTATTCCATTTTTTACGTTGTAGATAGAACTGAGGAAATGAAGAAATATAGTAAGTAGGCATTTGCTTTAAACTGTGAGCCTGGTACTATTGTATTAGTTTCTTTATTCATTTAAATGTAATAGCGTCAATGAAAGGCATGAAGCGATTATTTTGGGCAAAGGAAGGCAAGGGGAGGCATGGGGAGATGAAAGAAGGCAAGTGGAGACGAAAGAAGGCGAAGGAAGATGGGGGTATGCGAAAGGAGATGAGGGGAGGACGGAAGGAGGTGAGAGGAAGAAAGGGGAAGCTACGGTTTAGATTTACCAATTCAAATGAGACAAGGGGGAGTATTTTCGCTCACCAAACGTTTGTCCTAGTGAAATCCTAGTGAGTTTTTTATAAGTCTTAAAGCCAGCAGCTGCAAAACACTACCCTGGGTGCCAGAGCCACGAAACTTCGAGCACGGAAATGAAAAACCAAGCGGAGAAGCGGAGGAGCATCTGAGATAGATGTTTCTCAGATAAATGCTCCTCCGCATCTCCGCTCCTCATTTCTATTTTGCCGTTCGAAATTTTGTGACTCTGACACCCAGGGTACAAAAACACCTTCTGCAGGACATAATTATTACTATTGAGATCATTCGATATCTAGTTATGTATGTTACAGGTAAGGGTCGGCAGTCTTCTGTCAACAGTATGCCAATCTTTGGTTTATCCAGTCTTTGTTTATCCAGCCAGTCATTACCAACTATTCTCCAATTGCCTAAACTTGAGAAAAGATAACAATTTATAAGCTTTCATAAAAAGTTTCACCTTTATGGCTGTTTTCTTTCTGGCACAGACATATCAACACAATTAATTTTATTTGGTTTTTTCGCAGTGTTGAAAATCAAGCTTTACGCAGCAAATTTCCCCTGCGCTGAGCCCTACGGTCACGTCTGCAAATACGCGTTGTCCATACATGAAGACGACTATTCTCTGCATCTGGAACCAAGAGAACACGCCACAGTATTTATCGTAAGAAAGCCAGGGCTAGATGGAAGTGTCAATAGCCTTTCTTTGGAGCTGGACGCGCATAGGGGATATTATGTTAGGCGTGATGGAGTCAAGTTTGTGGCCCAGAAGGGAGCAGTAGGTAAAGGACTCTATTTACTTCAAGTGAAGCGTAGAAAAGTGATTTATTTACTTAATTTTAGAAGTTATCATGTTTTACAAGTTATCCATTTTTGTTATAATTGGGGATATAAAGATAATTTTTTTGCCTTTTTAATTTTGTTAAAATATTATCTTTCCAAAGCTAAAAAATCTAACAGGATATGAGCGTGAATATTATTTTTCAAAAAATACCTTTACTTTTCCCTACTTTATTTCTTTATTATCATACAGCCTCCAGACAATTTGTTTTTGCACTGTGTATGCTCCTGCAGTGGCTGTGATTGCTGTTGCTAAAATGGTAGTTTCTGCCAAAACTATAGAAACGCAATTCAAATTTTTCTTTTCTCAGTAGCTCAGGTCAAGATTTTTATCTTTACTAGCGTAGTTTTAGAGTTTGCTACTTGAAAATTTCCTGATTCCACCTCCTGTTTTATTCCTGAATATTAGCAGAATTCTAAACAATTGTTTCTGTCCAGTTTAATTTTTGACTTCCTTGTATTATCTCTTCAGGAAAGTAAGCATACTTCTCGAGGTCCAAATGCATTGCCAAAATGCAAATGCTGTTTCAGAACAATGTAAAAGTTGTTATGAATTCCAAGAACTTTTTTTACATTCAGCCTTGTAGCATGTACCATAGAAAACAGCTGGTGCCATTCTGCAAATTGAAACTTATTTGGTTTTCAATTTCAGCCCAGTATTCATCGTTTTCATTCGAAAGCAAATCATCGACATACCCGGATGCTTATGCGATTAAACTCGGGGGCTCAGATTATCTTTGCCATGCTGGTGGTACAGCTGACCTTACAGTATCATCTTACTCGAAAGACTGCACGTTTCTGGCTGTCCACACTGAGCTTGATCACAACCACGAGCAACAGTCATGTGTAGATTATTGCAAAAAGGAGGAAAAGAAAGAGGAAGCAAAGGCAGCGGCAGAATCCTCATCTGAAGTAAGATGGCCTTTTATTTGCAAAACTTTCTTCTGCAGCTTATAGAAGTTCGTTCATTTGTTGTGTCAACTGGTAAGGGGGGGATGGGGTTCATGCAGTGGCGGAGCCACGGAGGGAATGGGGGAGACTAGTCCCCCTCCACTTTTTCAGAAAGTTGGTCCTTGGGATTCTTGCAAACCTGATGAGAAGACTTCAGGGGGGGGGGGGGGTATTTACGTTATCTACATCGTTACATGTAAATGACATTTCTTGGGAGACAACAGGTGTTTCCTCCGGAAGAAAAAGTTTCAAACAGGGGAAAAGGGCGTGGTCCAACAGAGCGTTGTCCTTGACATACCTTTTGCCCCCCCCCCCACTTATCCAAGGCTGGAGCCGCCACTGGGTTCATATGACGGATGAAAATGATGTTGGGGGAACAATCTGATGTTAGAAGACATTAGAAAACCCAGATGATAAACAAACCAAAAAACGCCTTGTTCGTGCTAGTCGTTTGAAAAGATTTGCTGTGTTCTTCGAACGAGTAGTTAAATTATACACCAGTATTTCTTAGATTTTTTGCGTATCTGTCTTTACCAAAATAGAAATGAAAGTCATTTAAGTTTACATTTCAGAAATATTATGAAATATCAGAAATAATAAATGAACAATTAAAGTGATACAAAGCGAGACCACGGAGGTATGCATATACCCAGAAACATTGTGGCTTTCACGCTAACCATAAAATACAATGAACTTCAATGATTGATAATAAATAAATTAAAAATAATCAAGACTTAACGAAAATTCGGAGAGTAAAAAAGGATCAATCTGACTGTACGCGAGAGGATTATGCGACTATTAACTTTTTATGATTATGTTTATCTTATTGACTGCAAATGTTCTCGTATGGATGGTATGGATCTTTGCTTATTATGAAGATCTTCTCCAATATTTGAAAAGACTTTATTCTATTCACATTGAAAAAGAAATTATAAAAACATCATTCTACAGAAAAAGATTGTAGGTGTAGAACACTTGCTAGTTGCTAGTTCGTTCCAGAGTCCAGAAAAGTTGTCGACTATCCTCTGGCCAAGAAAATCTTACTATGAAACTTTCACCATTGAACTTTCATCAAAGCCATTGAAGCTTTAAATGGACGTAGTCAGAAGAAAGGGTACTCAACTAGTCTTGATCCCTTCTCCTTGCAATTAATTTTTTCAAAACTTTCTAGAAATTTGTAGTTTGTTTTCAATTATATTTTTCCTTAATATCTTTTTCTACAACCTTTCTCCGGCCAGTGGCCGTGGGGCCTTGATGCTTTCCTGACTCTGGTTCGTTTTTGTTGAACGCCTAATGTCTTTATCATATATCGATGGCGAGTTTATCAATAAATAATTTCTAGGTCAAAGCTAAAGCTGATGGAGATGCTGACGCTGGTGGCGATGCTGGTGGCGATGCTGGCGGAGATGCTGGTGGAGGTGCTGGCGGAGGTGCCGGTGCCGGAGGTGCTGCTGGTGGGGCTGCTGGTGGAGCTGCTGGTGTAGCGGCTGGCGGTGCAGCTGGCGGTGCGGCTGGTGGAGCTGCTGGTGGAGCTGCTGGTGGTGCGGCTGGTGGTGCAGCTGGTGGTGCGGGCGGTGGAACTGGCTCTGGTGTAGGCAGTGGTAAGAAACCATAGATTTGAGCATTGGAAAGACTTTAGAAGTTATTTTTCGCGTTGTTTGGATGTTTCAATTGAGAAAATAGAGTCTTAAACTTTGTATCACTGAAACCGTCATAAAATCAAACATAACGTTCGATGAAGTTCAGCATTTCCATAGAAGGGTTCCATATGATAGGCTCTCATAATCTGAGATTTAATGCATACCTAATATCAAAATTGAAACGAGAAAATCCTAATTGATGTTTTCTTTTTCTTAGAAGACGAGGATCCAGATGATAACTCACCTTTAGCAAAACAAATTCAAGAGCTTCTCGGCCAAGCGGGCTTGAACGCTGCTGCGGCAGGGGCCACTGGAGCGAGCAGCCTCGGTGGTGCTGGTGCTGCAGGTGCTGGAGCAACGGCCGGTCTTCAAGCTGCTGCAGGAGCCGCTGGCCTGATGGGGTTAGGGCTCTATGGGCAAAAAATGACAAACGGCTTGACTCTACCACAGCTTGTTGGATTAAACACAGGTAAATGAACTGAGTCATTTTAAAATATTGGGGTTACCGTTGATTTATATCCGTTGATTTACATCCGATGATGTCCGCAGATGACACAAGCATTTTTTATGCCTTCACAGAGATCAGCGAGCTCTTTAACGACTTAGAGGGCGAACTTGACCTTGTATCGTCCTGGATGAGGCAAAACAAACTTACCCTAAATGCTGAGTTTATGTTGATAGGGAACCCAAAACAACTGAACAGAGCCAAATAATTCCCTTACCTCGAGGTAGAAGATGAAAAATTATTCAGAGTTAAAAAAACAAAGTATCTAGGTGTCATAATTGACGAAAGCATGAATTGGGAAGAGCAACTAAAAGGCGTAAAGCGAAAGATAAAAGCGGTTTAGGGGCGATATTTAAACTCAAAAACATCATTTCCCAGAAACAATTGACAACTGTTTATCGAGCATCAATTGAAAGCCATCTGAGATATTGCAGCGTCATTTGGGGAAGTCTGTCAAACTCTAAAATGGAATCCCTACAGAGGTTGCAAAACAGGGCACGCAAACTAATTGAATCTGCAATGCACAAAGATGGCTGGGTATGTGATTGGCTCAATGTGCAAAATCTAATAAAATATAACAGGCTAATTTCTATATACAAAGTAAACAATGGACTCTGCCCAGAGAACCTCAAAATAAATTAACTCCTTGGTCGAATATCTCGAAATATAACACAAGAAAAATGGAAGATTTCGAAATTTCTCAGCTTCGTCTTGAATACAGCAAAAAGTCTTTTGGATACCAGGGAGCAAGTACCTGGAACGAGATCCCAAAACAAATACGAGATTCTGCCTCATTAAGCTTCTTTAAAGTAAGATTAAAGGAGTTCTTGAGGTAGAACGACGCAAACATGACCCCTTAGAAGAGCAGCTTCATTTTTATTTAGTTAATTTGTTAAATAGCTGATAGGAAATCGTGTTTAAATAAGAGTAAAGAGATAAATAAATGAATAAATGAATAAATGAATAAATGAATAAATGAATAAAAAGCTGAGAAATTTCTAGATATCTACATTTTGTTAATGCACCTCAATACACAACTTTCTGATTTTATGTTTCCTATATTTACTGTTGTGCATTTCTTGTAGGTCTAGCAGCTCAGATTAATCCACAATTAGCACTTAACACAATCAGCAAAGTTGGCGCAAAGATAAACATCCAACAAGATGTGAACGTTAATAAGCAGGCGGCACAAACAACTGGCGCAGGAGCATCCAGTGGCGCTGCGTCTGGAGCTAGCGGCACTTCAACAGCAGGCGCTGGGTCTGCTGCAGGAGCTTCTAGCTCATCTACGTCAACTGCAACTGCAGGTGCAGCCGCTAGTGCAACTGCAACCGCAACCGCAACATCAAGTAAGTGGATATAGTTCACCCATTTTAAGGTGCAGAGAGTATTTATGTCAAAAATAGAGAACATTTATATAACAGTGCCTGATAACAAATGCTTAGAATAAAAGACCAGTAAAGACCAACAAAAGGATATTTCCTTGGCACAGACATTTTTAGGCAGAAATTAAGCACATATCAAGGATGAATTTGTTTATCGCTATCCATATATATTCCAAGTATTAAACTATTGGATTATCAACTTAGAATCTAAATATTTCTCTTTTTTTGCCGTCAAATCCAATGTTGGGGGCACCACCCCATCCCTTCTTTAGCTACACCTCTGTAAACAAATACTTTCTATCCTACATGCATACACTTGTATGCAATGTCTTCAAACGCATTGAACTAAATGTCTCTTTTCCAGTAACAAAGTACGTTGCAGTTAAATTCATCAACAATGCACGTTGCTGTGTCAAAATTATTTCTGTTCTTGGGCACGAAAAAGAGTACCCATTAAATGCAAAATCATTGAAACTAAAGATCGTGTTCAGACACAAGGACGAGAAGAAACAACCGCAAATGGTCACTTTCCAAGGAGTTGATGTCAGTGGGGCTGGGAGAATTGTCAAGTTTGATGGTCAGAAGTCAATATCATTTAGACCTGTCGCAGATGGAGATACATACATAAGTGTTCTTGTGACGTCAGAAGATGCTCCTGGTAAGCTTATTGCTCCTGAATCGTACGATTCATTCCTGGGAGATGAGGGGTGGGGGTTCAAAAGTTGGGAATGGTGATAAGTTTCATGGTCATCACATATGAAAAAGACATGCTATCAATAAGTTTGCATTTTGTCAGTAACATTGTTGCTAAAGATGAATAGAAAAGATCTGGATTTCAGCATTAGACCCTAGAAATAGAACAAACAGCGAATTTCAAATAGCTTCGAACATTGACATAAGTGCATCAATTCAGCATTACTGGCTTCAAATTCAAAAATTGTCAACTGTGTCTTAATGTTATCCAAAAAATAAATACTTCGACTTAGACCATTTAAAAGACACAGACCACTACATTTTATCTTTCTATCTTTCCCCCCGTCTTTTTTAAGTCTTCGTCCCTTGTCTCCTATGATGGTGACGTTTTTTTGACTCTCTGCATTATTATACCGTGTATTGTTATGTCACATGGCTACTGTCATTGATTTACTATTACTTTGAAAATCGATTGCTTACATTCGCCTAGAATAAAATGCACAACAGCTGAAGTTTTCGATTCTATAATGAACTTTAATCATCTACTTTCAGAACCAAAGATTATCCAGACAGAGAAAGTTAAAGTCACACAAAACGGTAAGGCAGTTTCTTATGACGTGGACACTAAAGTTGTCGATAATGACGCTTCTGGAGAGACTGAAAAAAACAAACCTAACATAGTTACTGACCGGCTAACCAAACAGCCGCCTCTTTTGGACCAACAAGGTGACAGAGTGACTCAACTTTTTCCTAACAAAAATGAACCAGTGATAACTAATTCCGCCAACCCAGCCAATCCTGCTAATCCGGCCAATCCAGCCAATCCTGCTAATCCGGCTAATCCAGCTAATCCAGCCAATCCGGCTAATCCAGCTAATCCAGCCAATCCGGCTAATCCAGCTAATCCAGCCAATCCTGCTAATCCAGCCAATCCTGCAAATCCAGCTAATCCAGCAAATCCGGCTAACCTAGCCAATCCGGCTAATCCAGCCAATCCCGCTAATCTACTAGTTCAAGCTAATGATGCCATCCTTGCTAATCCTAACAATGCAGGGCCAGTGCTTTTAACGGGTGCTACATCGAGTGCTCTGAAGACTGGACTACAGGGTACATTTTACGTTGATAATAATGGAAAACTAAGGATACATCCTTCTGCAGTTCACGGGGATGACGTAATGGGTACTCATAACGTTCATGGCCAGAAGGTTCTTGATGTGAATGGTGTACATAATGTTGATGCAAACGGGGCTATTGGCCATGTTGTTAGCAATGGTAACGCCATAGACGGCAATGACTTCATCCTATCTGACGATTACAGCAAACTTAACGCTAACCTGGGAGTAACTGCTCACCGTATTGTCAATGAAGTTGGCAACCCAATCTTAGCGGCCGATTTTCCTGGAGATGGGTTGAAGGTTATTGACAGGGTCGGAAGCCATGTGTTGCATAACACTAATCATTTACCGACAGTTAATAAAATAGCTGCAGGTCAGTGCAATTCGATCTATAATCTCCGCCTGTGTTTGCATCTTTAGCCTACTTACATTTCTAAAGTTCCTAACTTGCTAATCAATTTACTTGCCTACTTACGCCTTTTGAGTTCTTGATTTGCGATATTTCTTTGACCAGAAAACTGACAAAATATGCAGAATAATCGAATTTTGCCTCGTTGAAATCCATTCCATTTCATTTTAATTCTAGAGCCCTTTAGCAACAGTGTCCCAAAGCCAAGCGAATAACAGGCTTCTTAATGATTCTGCTTATCAATGATTTATTCTCGTTTTTTCTTATCACTTTTATCTTCTATTCTATTAGATAAAGTTTTTAAATCACTTCAGCATATTTAAATTTGAAAAACTGTTTTTCGCCTTTAAAACATCATCAAGCCAGTGTTTCAATGCTTTTTCTAGACCCGTCTCAGCGTTGTTTTTACTTCAATCGTGAAACAAATTTAGTTTTTGCTCTATACAAACTACTTTGTTTGTAAAATTTCGAAATATGTTTCGTGAATGGCTAAACCAGGGCCCACGCCACCAGGAGGGTTGGAGGGGCCATTGCCTTCTCATTTTTTGGTAAGCAAAAATATTTACAAAGAGGCTCTGTTTTGAAGCACTAAATTCAAGTTCGACTTATAAAACCTGGCCCCTCTACCTTGAAATTTTAGGCGTGGGCCCTGTAAACGTTCCACCCAAGCAACAAATAAAAGCCATGCCAAGGCCTATAGAACTTGATTTTGCTTTCAAAGCATAAATTCAAGAACTTGGCTCAGAGTGATTGCTTGTTAGTGAGTGTACCGCGAAATTTCTGCGCATTGTCTCGCGTTTTGTTTCCCACAGCAGACGCTGATCTGTAATGCGGACCCGTTGCGAATTCAAGCTCAAGTTACGCATTGGCGCGAAAACTGTTTACGTGTGCTGACGTCAGTGCGTATTTTTTGCATAGAACACAATTAATTCTTTTAAATACATTGCCACTTTGCGCAATCCTGCTTTGAAGGCTCCAAAGTTTCTTATGTTGTGAGCATGACGTCATGTCTGCACTAGATAGTTTTCGTGCTAATGCCACGTAACGCCTCGATGCAAAACATTTCGCTTACAAGACTGCGCATGATTTTTGACGCAAGAGCACTTGACCTAGTGCCGACATGACAGTTACGCTCTGAAAGGCAAAAGAAACGATTGGAGTCTTCACAAGTACAAACTCCGCATGAGGTATGTTTCACGTATCCGCTTCTCCTATTTATGGGTATAAGTAGCTCATCAGATCTGCCTGTTGGGTGCCGAGTAGTGGCATACGTAACCATGATAGTACATCTGATACTTTCAGCTGACAGAAATTCTTATTTGTTATAGAAAAGTTAAAAAGGCTTTCTTAAGACATTAAACTTTAAAAAATTGATAATCTTCTGACATATTTAAATTAAATTCTGAAAGCAAAAACATTTCTTCTTACAAACAGACTCAACGACAGAAACTGTAACAGCAACTGACGGGACGTTGTCGCAACTGAAAGCTCCTGAGACCGTACCTCAAGTGATAATCCCATCCGCCTTGCAGATGGCACCATCTAAAACACTTATGATCATTGCAGATCCTACGCATCAAATTGCTCATGTTGGCAGTCGGGTTGACCATTCCTTGAGTCATGGAGCAACTCTTGCTACCCCCATAAACTTAGTTTCTAAGCCCCTGGTCGATCACCGTAAACAACCGATCCACCATTCTGTGTCTACAACACAGCCACATAACATAAACATACTAGTATGTCCAGGTACTTGTATTGGGCGATGCGCAGGGAACTGCCCACAACAATGCTGTCAGGCGCAGGAGCATGCTAAGAACAATAACCACAATGTAGTTGTTTGCCAAAGGCCTTGCATTGGCAACTGTACGAGCACGTGTCCGGCTCCTTGCTGTCAAGTGACGCAAGCACAGGTTAATTCTGCGCAAAACAGCCCGTCTCATTCTGTTAGCTTTTATGGACATGCGCAGAACGCATCAACAACTCAAATGGGTGTTCCTTCCCAGCAAGCTGCCGGAGTTTTGTGTCAGGGGCAAGAACCTTGTCACCAAGCAACATATGCGCAAAATCAGGGTACTGTCGTTTCACAAGGCAGTTTTGTGATTCATCCAAATGGACAGGTAACGGGTGCCAAGAAACATTTGCCTAAAAAAAAAGGAGCTCAGATAAGGATCCAGATTGTCTCTCCAAATGTAGCACTAAAGAGGAAGTCCGAAAAACATCTAGCGGCAGTAAAAAAACATATATTGTCAAGCGTTAGAGTAGGGGAAAAGAGACATAATACAGGTATCGAGAAACAGCCAGTTTTTCATTCAAGGTATCAGCAATTTGCTTCAAAGTTGTCAAAAATGAGGACAGTTATTGCTCGACCGATTAAACGAAGTGACTTGACAAGAACAAGCAAGGGAAAATACAAGAGTAAGGCAAAAAGAAAATCCAAAAAGCCAAAGAAAAATTTCCGGTCGAGCAATAAAAGAAAACGTAAAATGCAATCTGGTAAGATCAAGCATCGATATCGTCGCTCTTGTGAATGCCAGACAGTTTGCAAAAAGAGTGGCATTACTACCCCAGGTGATGACGGATGTGTGACGAAATGTGTAGGCTGTCCGAATGGCTATGAAAAGTATCGGAAAAATAGCTTAGCACAGAATACTGACCGTCAAGCTGTATCAGAAGATAGTTTGATTGACACAGTTACTGACAATGCTGACGAAGAAGAAGAGCTCGTTGATTACGTCAATGAAGATGATGATCATGTGACAAAAGATGTGACAGGCACAAAGAAGAGTTTGCCGTCAAAGTCAAAGGAAACAAACAGAAGGACCTCTTCCGAATATAAAGAAGATGATGTCAAAAAAGCTACTCTGGGTCAAATGAAAAAGGCTAGAGGCCAAAGAGTGGAAGATAAGAAAGAGAGGTCAAATGTCAAAATAGAAAAACCAAAGGAACAAAGTGATAGAGCATCTTTAGAGAAAGGAAAGAAAAAAGAGGAAAGTGATGCGAAGAAAGAAGATATTGATAGTTCTGAATTTGGCGACTCGCTTAGCCAAAAAATGGTAGATGAAGAAGAAGAGATAGAAGATGCCCCTGAGAATGAAAAACAAGGTGAAGAACTTGTTAAGGATGAAGAACATGAAGTTGAGCTTATGAACGACAAGAAGAATAGTGAAGCACATGAGAATTCAGATGGTAACAAGTATAAGAAAAACTTAAATTCTGTGAAAGGTTCCGACACATCAGGTCATAAAAAGTCTTTGAAAGGTTCTAATGAGAATGAAGAAAAATTTAAAGAATTTGAGGAAGCTGAAATCCTGGATGACAGTGACGACGAAACGATAAAAGAAGGCGAGAAAACATTGGAAAAAACAGTTGAAACAAAGGAGTTCAAATCTTCAGATGATAATGCTGTCCATTATAATTTTACCAATGCAGATAGTGTTGAAGAAAAAGTTGAGATCGTTGATGGAGATGAGAACGACAGCGACCAAAAGGAAAGCGAATTTTCAAAACTTAATTCAAATAAAAGTAAAAAAGAAAGTAAAGATGTAGAATCTGAAGATGGAGAAAAATCAAAATTGGTAGAAGATGATATAATTGAAGATTCAGAACACTTTTCCGAAGATGAATCTAGTCAAGATGATGATCTTATCTTCAAATCAGGCCAGTCAGTTACTCGTGTAGCAAATAAGAAGAAAGGTCGAGAAGATAAGAATAATCACGAGGAAGAAAGTAAGTCTTCTCGAAAAGAAGAAGCTAAGATTGGCAGCTTGAAGGGCAAAACTGAAGAGAGTACATATCCTACGGAAAATAAGGCAAATGCTGTCAAAGATTCAAACAACGTGAATAAGGAGCTTGAAGACACAAAGAAAGATTCGAAAGATAATAAAAAGGATTCAAAGGTCGATGATAAAGATTACAAAGAAGATGATAAATATGACAGTAAAGACAAAGAGTCTAATCAAGACAGCAAGAAAGATTCTGAAAATGCCAGTCAATTGAAGGTGGAAAAGAAAACCGATGAAGGAAGCAGCAGTGATAAAGGAACAAGTAATGATAAAGGAGCCAGCAGTGGTGAAGGAGCAAGCAGTGGTGAAGGAGCAAGCAATGACAAGGAGGAGGGTTCAAAAGAAAAACCCGAACTCATTTCGATCAACGTTGAGCAACCATTATCCATTGCTGCAAATGAAAATAAACACAGAACTGATGAGAACGCCAAGCAAAAAGGGGCAAAAAGCAGCAAAAGTAAATGGCATAGTGCAACTTCAAAAATTCTACCGGTAAAGAATTTAGAGAATAACACGCAGGCAGTCAAAAATGTTGTTTCACAGAAAGCACTGTCTACCAACAGTGAATTACCACAGGAAAAGTCTAAGCATACAAAAGCTAAAGAATCAGAGAAAGCCAATCTGAAAACAGACAGCAAACAGATTCCTAAACAGGAATCTGGTGTTTCAAGTAAGGAAGAAAAGCCAGGTAGTTCATCAGACAGTATTCAGAAATCATTGCAGAGTGTTTATGCTGATATTGGTACATTTGATAGTACTGGTGATTATGAGAAAAAGTTTTTATCTAAAAAGGATCCAGAAGAAAAGATAGAGAAAAGTGGAGCTTTGGAAAATGATAAATCCAAGTCTATTGAAAAAATAATTACCAACGAAACCGCATCAATTCGCGGGGACGATTCAAGCGCTGCATTAGCTAAATCTTTGAAAAATAGTGAACAAATCACCCGACCTACTTCAATCTTGCAGAATTTTAAAACAGGCGGTGTTACGTCAGATACAGGGTTTTTTATGGATGGGACATCAAATCACGAGTCGGCAAATCTTGGTAAAAGTGCCGAGAAACGACCTGAGGATAAAAAGATTGAAACAACGGAAAAGGAAACGATGGCAGAAAAGGAAGTCGTGACGGATTCAAATAAGATGGCAAATATCACAGGAAAACAAGATGTGAATATTGATAAGTCACCTGATCAGAGTAGCAGTGGAGATGATACAACATACGTCAAACCAACTGAACCTACATTGCTAACAAATGTACAGAATTTGAATGCTACTTCTGCAAATGATAAAACGCTCAATGATTTCAAAGGCTTTCAGCCGACGCCGCCAATAACTTTGAAAGATTTCAAAACTGACGACAAGAGACCGGATGAAGTAACTATTCACGAAAATGTAGAAGATTCTGAGGATAGTGCAGTGATAACAGCAACAGCACCAGAAAAGAATGATTTTGGAAATGAGACATCTCGTGATGATGGCTCAAATGATAAGATGGAAGTGAACCATGGTTTAACTTCTAATGATGTACCACCCCGAGGTAGCAACGACAGCAACATGGAGTTTGTAGGTGAAAGTAAGCAAATAACGCCTTTCAACGGGGAAACAAGGGATGATAACGTAGCAGATGGTGAGTCAATGACTGCAGTTGATGACCTTAATGTAACGTCCAGCAGTCAAAATAAAATCAGTGATGATGAGAAGAAACTTCATTCTGGAGAAAATGCCGAGAAGAGTACGAGCAAGGAAGATGAAAGTACTGGGGAGCAGAGAATTGGGATAGAGAGCATAGTGAAGACTGATACGAATACTTCTGACTCCAAGATTAAAGATGATGACAAAAAGGAAGAAACGGAAAAAGAGGAAGAAAAGAAGAAAGAGGAAGAAACGAAAAAGAAGGAAGAAAAGAAGAAAGAGGAAGAAAAGAAGAAGGAAGAAGAAAAGAAGAAAGAGGAAGAAAGGAAGAAAGAGGAAGAAAGGAAGAAGGAAAAAGAAAAGAAGAAAGAGGAAGAAAAGAAGAAAGAGGAAGAAAAGAAGAAGGAGGAAGAAAAGAAGAAGGAGAAAGAAAAGAAAAAAGATAAAGAAAAAAATAGAAAGGAAGGAGAGAAGAAAGAAACAAACGAAACAAAAAGTCAAAGCAATAAGGAATCTTACAAAGAAAGCAAGAATTCAGCAGAAAAAGAAAAGGCTAATAAAGTTGATAAATCTGAGAAATTGGAGTCAGCTTATAGAGAAATTGGCTCTGGTGATACTTCAGATGGAGATGAAAGTACAACAAACTTCAGTCCAGTAAATGTTTTTACAGATGTTGATAGCAATGGTGACTTAGTGGAGGTAGAAAAGGATGATCCGACTGGTTCAATAGTCACAATGACGGTTGATCAAGAAGCTATGGGTGAGGATGCAGGTGGCGATAATCGGGAAGGTCTAGAGAATGGAGATGCTAGGCATGAACTTGGGTCGGATAGTGAAGAAGATGAAGTAAAAGAAGTGGCTAATCGCCTGTGGGGTAGACCTGTTCACTCTGCACTATCTGAAACCGAGGATGGTTTAGATGCCGACAAAGAGGCCGTGGAATCGTACACTAGTGAACAGAACAATGATGAGATGAGTCTCGATTCGCTTGCAAAAATACTGGATGATCTAGATAAGAGTGTCGATTCGATCAAGCCAAGGAATATGACAGTGGATAAGTTTGTCAAGGATGAAAATGATGGAAAGAAAGGGAAGGATTCATCGATTAATGATAAAAGAGGTTCAAATAGATCGAAGGATGATAAAAAGGCTGGAAATCGAGAAGGCAAAAAAGGGAAAAAAACGGAGTCTGATGAAGTTGACCAGAGTAAATCAAAGCAAAGTAAGGCTGCTGGAGTAAACAGACAAAAGCAGATAAAGGCTCTAAAAATGAATCTCAAGAAGCCAAAACAAGTGAAAGGTATTAACGTAAATCAGAGCCAATCTGCTAGGCCGAAACACAACACCGATAACAATAACAATAAAAGGAAGACAAACAAACTTATAGCGAAAGCTGGAAAGGTTATTGATTCTGATAAAAAGCAAAAATTGAGTGACAAAGAAGAAAAAGGGAAACTGAAAGCTGTGAAACCAGATAAGGGATTAAACGAGGTAAAACAGGTACATAGCAAGAATGATGGCACCACAAAGGAAACACAGAGTATAAAAGATGATTCTAATTCAAACAAAGCGAAGAGCAATGACAATGATGATGACTTTGTCACGGCTGTAGATGACGGTCAAGCTGCGGATCAAGCAGTTGAAGTAGTCGAGCCTAACGATGTTATTATGTTCACAAAAGATGCAGACTCTAGTAAGAATGATTGGTTTGAAAAGGTTATTAAGAAACCAGCGGGCAGTCATCTTAAAGGAAAGCACACACCACCTAGAAAGGAAAGACTGGGCTACGATTTGGAAACGGAAGATGGCCAAGCAATGTTTGAAGGAAATTCTGATACTGATGATCTGAATGTTGATGCACAGGGGAAGGATACTGATGCACCGGAGGAAGTAAAAAAAGCAAAAGAAAGCTTTATAACACAGGTTTCAAGTCTCGATGAACCGCTGTATGACGAACAAATGAAGTCTATAAATAAGGCGTTGGTGAGTGATGACGATGTTCAGTTCGAGCCTGGAAGCAAGCACTTAGAATCGAATCTGTTCGATCTTCCTGACGAGAGAGATGACGTTGCGAATCAAGTAAAACAGAGCACTTCACAGACCATGAATAAAATTGCCCAGACGCTAAAAATGGAAAATATGGTGGAGAATAAGAATTCCTTCCCAGATGATGTAGTAAATTCCAATTTTCTTAGACAGAAGCTTCCAGAAGAAGAAATAGAGGCTGAAGTTAAGAGTGCTAACGGGGTTGAGGATGAGCAAAGTTTGTCCTATTATCCAGAAAAGCAGTCATACGAGGAAAGCAATGGTGATGTCAAGCATGCAATCCCATCAGCTGCACGTAAACAAACGACAAAACACTCGGGTGATTCCAAACACGTTGGCGTAGAGGAAAGTGATTTTGATGGTGGCGATGAGTT
This sequence comes from Rhopilema esculentum, assembly GCF_057945365.1. Lineage (NCBI taxonomy): Eukaryota > Metazoa > Cnidaria > Scyphozoa > Rhizostomeae > Rhizostomatidae > Rhopilema > Rhopilema esculentum. The sequence goes on from NC_142825.1 coordinate 12,187,115, forward strand.
CCTGAACCCGATTCCAAAGTATCTGAAAAGTGAAGCAGCTAAGGCGAGGCAAGCTGTCCTTGCAAATGGCATGAAGAAGGTAAATCAAAAGAGCGGCCTAAGTGTTGTATCGCCAAACAAAGTCAAGGATAATAAAAGATTGAATCTTCTAAATAAACCCTTCACAGGCTTTACAAAGAAAGTTAACAATGTAAAACCCAAACCTGTAAATAAGCCTAATGGAAAACCTATTGCTCCAAATCTGCTGCAACAGCAACCGAAAGGTAATCCTTCTGGGAAATCATCTGAAAAATCTTCTAAAAATGTCTATACCAATCGCAATCTTAAGACGAATGGTTCAAAACTTGCTAAGCTAATAAAGCAAGCCCTTAAGGAAAGCAATCCTAAAGGCAGAGCAAAGGCTCAGAAGATAAAGAGATTGAATGATTCTTTAAACGTGATTGATGAGATGGAAATGCAGATCGATAAGGAACTTGCAAAACCAGATTCTGCAGTTGTAAACGAAGAGCCATCTACAGAGTTGGCAAAAATCACCGATTCGGAAGACCCCTTGAAGAACAACGAGCCATCAACATTAACTGTGTCCCCCACTGAATCCATAACACTTAAAAGTCTGCTCCCAGAATATGGTGCTGACACACCCGGAGTATCCGCAACTGCTATAAATAATCAAAACTGGAAGCCCAGGCCGGCATTTCCGAGTCCGTATCTGACAGAAAGGAAACTGAAGTCAGATGTACTTAATGACATGTACTCGAAAGATCATTTCCACAGACTGAAACAGGCGAAAGCATTGCTACAGATGCAGAAATACGAGGCAGACAATGCTGTTAACAGAGTCAAGGATATTCAGTCAAAATCAATGAATGATATATTGAAATTGTCGATGGGCAGGCAGCAAGCTTTTATAAAAAAGATAGCTGATAAGTACGAGAAAGACTACTACTCCCCATCACAATCCGCGGGCGATGAAGAAACCGATCATGCGCCTGCGTCAGTTGTGCAGAACGACAGTGATAAGGAGGCAGAGAATGATATCCCATTAAGTAAGCTGACAGACTTATTGAACGATGAACAAGTCGATGGGCCTAAAGCTTCGAACATGATTGAAGCCGAAAACAGTCCTGAAGAAGACGATTCGCGCCCAGTTATTGTACAGAAAGATGACATCACAGAATTAGGTGCAGATTTGCCTGATGATGCGTCGGATGATGAAGATCAAGAAGAAGGTCTGCGAATGGATTCCGATGACAATGACAATGAACTTGAATCGCAAGACAACGAGCGAATACGAGACATGACGGAAAACAACGAGGCTGATGTGGGTAAGGAAGACGAGGACATGGACGACGATGAAGAACCTCCCGATGACGAGACAAGCGATGACGAAGATTCTGAAAAAGACTCGGACAGCGACGACTAACGGGTGAAACTAGGCTTTCAACAGAGGGACCTTTTTTTCTCTAATGTTAGCATTACACCTCATTCACATCTTGAAAGATGATGTAGCTAAAATTAGTAAATTCCTGCCAAATGGGGCTCGTATTTCAAGTTTGAGATTTTGATGCTCGCATTAGATGGCATTACCCTCCTTTTGCATATCGATTGAAAATGCTCTTGTTTCGATTCGGTATTATCAAATTTATGCACTATTCTAATTTTTGCTAAGCAAGAAGTATAATTTTCTGATTTAATCAGTTTAACATTTAAACATTGCATGTTTCTTATGTTTAAAACAGGTTTGTAGTTATACACCGAGTATCATGCGCTTTAATGCTTTAGTATAACGCGTAATTTGCCTTTGAAAAAAACCCTTATATTTAGGTAAAATTAGAAGATTTAGAGCTAGTTGTTTGTCTATGAAGTAAGTAACGTCTTAAAGAGGATTTTTGAGGTGGAAAGTTTAGCATGTGGCTTGTGATATGACCATTTTCACTCCAATACCATTTTAGACCGTGATATCTTCTCGAGGTGATATCTTATGAGTATCTTTGGAGTTAATAATATTCCTAGAACGAATAAAAACGTCGTTCTAAATGCAAATTTTGGAAAGATAGGTATTTTTTTATCAAAACAATTTAGCTTCGATACATTTGCCAGTCTAGATGCTGATTCAGCTCGGTAGATGCAATATTTATTCCTTTTTTATATCTAACCATCGAAAGCCACCAATCGATTTCCTGCTATAGACCAATGTGACTTCCTGCCAGAGCATCAAAGATTTCATAGCATAGTGCCCGCATGCCTTCTACTTCTTCAATGCCAAAGCATCTAGGTTTAGTTGGCAAAAGCAATGACTATTTTCGATTATCGATCCTCTCTTGTTTTCAAATATAAGCTAGTCGGTGTAATCTAGTCTGGGAAATTTGTGTCCTCCAGAAGAACATTAATGGTCTGACTTGATAAACAATTTTTCTTGCATGAAAAATTGGGCCTAGTTTTGTAGGTAAAAACATGTTCATGCGTTTCGTACTAACTTCATTTGAAATGTGATCATAAATTTTATGGATATCGCAATGCATCATGGGTAGTAAAAGCTCCTTTGCGTCATTGGTAGGCATTGAAACGCAAGGCTTAACAATTGACAAGATTATTAACTAAACCCACAATTTAATAGTAATATTAATCATTCAAAATAATATGTACTTTTAGTAGTGATGAATGTCGATAGCTTTAGAAGAGATTGTATCAAATATTAGGCTTAGCACTAGCATCGTTGTCTCATTTTTTTATCCTTTTCACCACGTTGATACTTAAAAGCATTAAAAACCACCAGAGTTGATACTTAAACCGCATTCGATTCATACCGTGATTACACGAGGTGATAACACTGTCTTGTCTGAAATGTGTTCGAAATCCTCGTGTAAACGTTTAAGCTGTTGATTGTGTAGTTCTTTATTTTTCAATCTCCAAGCGTCTGCCACATCAACTTTTGAAAGGCTGTAAATTCAGAGATGCTACCCTTAAAATTAGCTATTAGTTAAATATGTTTTTGTCTGTAGAATGAGATAGGATTTTGAAAGCTACGGTCGAACATTATTGATAACGTATTCAAGGTTGCTGGAAATGGGAAAATAAATCCCATTACTTTCCCGACAGAGTGTATCAGTAGATTCGGTACTCTACTTGGAACATATCCCCCCCTCCCTCCACTCATGATAAAAAGCTCTTTCCAAATTTACTAAAGCAAACTTTGTTAATCCATCAGCTGCTACACCCTAAAAGCCTGCCTGTAGACTCCAACGTTAAATCTACTTTTCTGATAGTTGTGTCGCACGCAGGCTACGCACGAAAGGCTAATCGAGTTGAGTAACAAGATGATTGTTACGATCAATGGTAGAATGGGAGGGGAAGGGTGGCTAGTGCTATAAGCTATGCTGAAATAATCATTGTTCCTTTTTGCTAATACTCTGGCGATTTCAGTGACAACTAACGTCTTTCGCCAACCAATGTGAAGAAGACTGGGAGCTTCACACACAAAAGCGCTCGTTAGAAGCCCTTTATGATTATGATAAGGTCTTTGATGTTTGTTGCTTTATGGAACTATTGGTATTCACATAAGTATCAATGTGAACTTTCCCCAACAGTTTTGTATCAATCCTTGCAGCTTGTGACCAAGTTCGGTCAGGTGTACAATGGCTTGTTAAGCTTATACATTTTTAGTATCCCAAAGACAGTTTTAGTTCTTAATGGCTGACAGTAGAACAAAAAACCGAACGTTAGGGTTCCAAAGAAAACTACAAGGGCTCCGCTTGTTGTTTATGATGCCATAGCCCCACTGAAGTTATTTCTTGCCAGGAATGCACCAGAAAGCTATGCTTGAAATGCTTTAAGGAAATGAGAGCCACCTATTGAAGCATACTAGCCCTCCTATTCAAAAGGTTAGAAATGAAATATATTGTTTATAAGCGTGAGATGAGGAGGATTATTTGACCCCCTTTTTAAAGGCCAACTTCTGCTTAAAACCTATTTCTGAGTATCTGGCGGATATTATCGGTTATGCAAGAAATATATTGAATTGTTATTTCTTTTTCTTTGCAGACTGCGACAGCCCAACTACAGGCGGCAACGCTAATGGTGCTTGCTGTGTTTTCCCATTCATTTACAAGGACACATTGTACGATAAATGCACAAAGCATGATAGTAACAGACATTGGTGTGCTACAACCTCCAATTATGATTTAGATAACGAGTGGGGCAATTGCCTTTGTAAGTATCATCCGCAAAATTGGTATCTTGCTTATGATTCTTAATATGACAGAGTATCAGAATCCGAAGTATTGATTTCATCATCGCTTTTCAAAATGACCATTTGATATCATCTAATAGAAAAGGTTATAACGTTTTACAAGGTACATAACTGGAGTGCTATAAAATATCATAAAGCCACTTACACTGTAATTTTAAAGCTAAAGAAATGCTATATACTGAGCAACGTCAACGGAATAACACGGAAACACAAGCTACGGAATAAAAAACATAGCGCAACGCATCAAGCTCTGTGATGTCATCCAATACTTACTGTACAGTTGCGAATATGATAAAATGTACCACGCAAAGGATTGTTAAATATTTTTCGATATAATATTAAAGGTGTATTGATATGATGATAGTTACTTTTGCTATTTTGCTATGTTGATGTTTTTCAAAGGAATTAAACAATGTTTTTTAAGCTGACTTCACCGTTTTATTCCATTTACTCTGCCAAATTAAGCCTAATTCAACAATAACTGATCTTAAGAAACGAATATTTCTTTTCCAGCAATTATGTACACTCCGCCAGCACCACCACCACCTCCTCCTCCACAGCCTGTTGAGTTGTTGATATCAACTATTCCTGATCAAGCGCCTTCCTGCCCGCCCCTGTGCTCACACCATTGCTTGCCAATTTGCCCAGACGGTTGTTGCAGTGATCAATCTACTCAAACAGTTTCTGTGCCACAGGCCCCTGCACCTCATGTAGTAAATGTTGCTGCTCCACCACCGCCACCTCCTCCACCACCTCCTCCTCCACCACCACCACCACCACCGCCACCTCCTCCACCACCACCGCCACCGCCGCCACCACCTCCTTCTCCTCCACAACCATATATAGCAATTGCTTCACCACCACCACCACCTCCAGTATTGTCAATACCCGTACCGCCACCTCCCATGCCACAATTCCCACTACCACCACCACCACCACCTCCTCCTCCACCTCCACCGCCACCGCCACCGCCACCTCCACCTGCATACCAAGCTGCATCTCCTCCAGCATACGCACGTCCTTACTACCCTACTTCTGGCTATGCCAGACCTTCATCATATGTCAGCTCTTATTCATACAATATCAACACACCCTGTCCATCTTACTGCATGAACCGATGCACTTACAATTGTCCTCCACATTGCTGCAGTGGCTATCCTTCAAATTATGCACGAACGAATGCCTTCAATCAATATGCATACCAACGGCATAAAGTGGCCCGAGCTAAACTTCGCTTGCCATTTCGCAAGAGAACGCAGATGAGACAAAGCTTACTCAAGCGTATGTAGTTTCTTACACCAGCGAATCTTATCAAGACTTGTAATATTTTAAAGGTAGTGTCCTAGAGCGAACCTACTTTTGATACTCAATTTTGACCATATGATCTGAAAGAACGGCATAAAATATTACTTGGTAGGCAAAATCAGTCAGATATGTTCAAAACTGAGCGAGATATGGCTGATGAAAGATTTCAGGCCTGGTTCATAAAGTTATGAACCAACACATGTTATGGCCTTCTATGGACACATTTTCTGCAAAACTATGATTCACTCCTTTTAAGAAGCAATAACTGTTCAGTCAAAACATTTGCAGAGAGTTATTAAGGCAAAAGTATAATGGTTCTAAAGCAAAGTTGTGCTTTAATTTTTGTGTATTGTATAAGCTATTTTTATTGCAGCTTGTGGCGGAGGAGTACCCACCCTAGGAGGAAATGGGAGAGGAGACTGCTGCAAATTCCCGTTCATATATAAAGGTGTTTTACATCATCAATGCACCTTCGCAGATGCCACGGACAGCTGGTGCTCGACAACCACTAATTACGATAAGGACAGAAAATGGGGATTATGTGTATAGACAGGTAACTAGTAATGTAAACATTTCAAAAATGATTACAATAGGGATCAATGCCTTTGTGAGTAGTTGAGTATCGGCGATCGGGTAAATTCCTGTTGGTTTTATCATATAATATGCTATTGTTACCTTTCACAATCGACAACAAGCGACTAATTCTAAACGAGTTGTCAATCATGAATGCATTGCAGAACCTGTCCAGCATGAACAGATTGTTTCAAAATATTTTAGAGTATTATACCTTTAACCTAAATATTGACCCATCCCTACCCAGAACATTTACATTAATTTTTAGAAGAACTAAGAGCTAAAAAAACCAATCTTAGCTCCCTTTGTGCAAAAAAAAATCATAATTCAAATAAATATATGTAAAACCTTCGACGTACTAAAACTAGTAATTGTGTATACAGTAAGCAATTATACGGAGATACAGTTTTTTGGACTCCAGTGATAATTTAATATGGGTGCAGCATCATCCATATCTTTTATGCGCTCTCAATTCTGATTGGTCATTTCAACCCAGTAGTGGTGTATAAATTTTTTGCTTTGAATTTCCGATTATCATTCAGACGTTATGTATTTTAAAAGTAATGCAAATTCGCTTTTTCAGGTCGCTACCAGGCAATGAACAGTACCACATCTTCTTGAACTGGGATCCAGAAATATATCTGGATAGGCAAATAGATTTTGTCAAGCGAATTGAGTTATATCTGATGCAATACAGATATAAATGACAATATGATTAAATACAATTAATTGCATGCAGACGCTTTAAAACATCGTTCATATGGTACATGTTTTCGTCAAATACCAAAATGCCTCTTAGAAGTTTCAATGATCTTTGGAATCAGGTACGATTTCGTAGCTCATAGTGATCTTCCCAAATGTACCATAAAAGAAATCCTGCTGCTGTATTATTTTCTTAGAAAAGTAGATTATATTAGAGTAGGTTTATCAAGCCAAACATACAAATCCTAAGGCATCTAATTAAGCCATGTTACATCGTTAGTTGAAAAATCAAAGACCGCCACAAGCAAGAATTTCAAACAGACGTTGCTTCCAGAGAATCAGGAAAAGAATTTTCCCTATGCCAATACTTTTCTAGCATCTCTACCTATTTCATGGACCTTTTCCATAAATCTCCAGATCAGGTAAACTTTGAATTTTTTAATAGAATTCCTATCGTATTATGTCTTATTTCCTTTTTTTGGTACTATTTATTGATGCATCTGTAGATTTGTCGGTCTTGGCAAAGACATGAAAAACCATATAGCTAATATTTTTGTATTTTGATATATCATATCAATCTTATTTTTGTAATTTACAAAAGATACTTACCACTTACCTGACAATTTGTGTTTGTCCTTTTCTTGAATTGTTTGCCATTTGTTACTATGGTTCACGGTTGCCAAAAATAATATGATCTGCCAAATTTCTGGGAAAGAGGCGAAGTTAATAAATTTTACAAAATTTTATCGAAAAATGTCTGCCTAAGTAGAACTGTATCTCTGCTTGTCGTCACCGTGCCTTGGTGCCAGTTAGAGAAGAACCATAGCTTATGCTTGGGTAGCAAATTTCTATTCATGTTGCCTTTTGTGCTTAGCGAGATATCGATATGGTATGCACGATCATCACAACAAACCCTGCATTCTCTGCACCACACTGATGGTACGTGCTAAATGTTTATCCAAGGTCAACGTAATGATTTCAATTTCATCAATCGTATATTAAATAGAGCCAGAGCATGAATTACCAAAGTTTGATCTCGTTTTCAAATAAGCTTCCCTTGTCTATTTCAAATCAATTTTAAAGGTAGGTTATTATATATTTATGTTAAAGACCCATAGAAACAAAAATAGGTTAACAGATCAACAAAATCATGTAAGGTGGAAAAACGATCATTATGATAAGAAAAGCGTCAAACACTCTAAAAAACATTTAGGAGGCAAAGCTCCTCCAGCCATTCTGCTTGCGCAGCCTCCAAAAAGAGGTGTAATTTATGCATAAACATTCATTAAACGTATCTATTTTTTAAAGACTATTAGAGGTGGCAAGTAACATAAATTCAACTTTTCCCTGTTTTGGACCCAAATTGAATGTCGTGCCTATACCATACAATGTCCTGCGAAAGACTTTTGAATTTCTGAAACAAAAATGTCTTCTTGCTCCAAGTCGTTATAGTGAAAAATAGAACTGTTTAGGCGCAAAAGTGCATAAAACTAGGGTTCATTCATGTGTGATAAAAATGCAGCATGCTAAATACTGCAAGCCTCGAAAACTGATATGTGGTTTAAAGACACTTACGAGACTGAATTTGAATTTTGCCTTCTTCTCTGACTAATCGCTGAGCCTCTGGTACTGGTACTCATGGTAGCAAGGTTCACTTCACTCTAATAAGTCTCTGAAAGAGGATTGCCTTATATGAAGATTGAAATAAGAATTTTGCCTTTTCTTATTGGTATCTTTCTTCTATCTCGACTAAAAATGATGAAACTTTAAAATCTCGAAACACAATTGATAATGGTTTTTAAACCAAACCACCACTGGTAGCCGAAAAACATATTTGTACAACCCAAACCTTTTGGATAGCATTTCGCCATAGCTAGCATTTCGGCTCAGCGAGAAAGAATTATACACTAGGGTATCAAAAGTATTGCACCACCCTGCTCAAAATGGCGGCACTTTTTGTCGACTTTTTTACAATGCAAAACATTTGAATGTATGAATTGGGTGGAATAGGCATATTTTATATCAAATTTCGGCGGGAAAAGTTTGCAAATTTTGCTGACGCCATAGAAAACCTAGTTAGAAATGTAAATTTTACGGAAAAACATCATTGTTTGAAAAAATGTAGACCATGCCTGAGGAAACAAAATCGTCAAATGAGAGGCGAGTCGCTATAAAACATTTACGGGGAAGTGGTCTTTAATTTTGAAAAAAATGTTGACCAAGTTAAATGCAGCTACACAACAGCTGCGGTAAATCAAAAAAGATTTCTCGAGAATGTTACAGTAGTAAAGAAACCGACAAGTTGTCGACCAAAATAAATTTGATGTTAAAGGGGAAAGAATTTGTCGGTTTTATTTCACTGCGTACAGCACCAAGGGGCAGTAAAAGGCATGAAACTCAACACTGCGCAAGGTTTTGCAGCTCAAAATCCGTCCACAGAAAATATAATGAGTGTTTTGCACAAATACAAAAGAAAAAGTTACCTGAGTAAACGGAAACCATTTTTACAAATATTTATTTCCATACAAAAGAAATTAAAGTTTTGGCATAGCCAGAATCAAGTCCAATCTTTAACATCGCTAAAAAAGTTTGACTTCAAATGAAAAATGTTACAAACTGTGATCCAAATGGTCGTCCAAAAGCCAGAGAATCATTAATTGTAAGAATTTTCCAGGCCTATTGCAAAATTCCACAAGAATACGTTGACCAAAAATGTGGATCCATTTCAAGGAGGCTTTTTGCGGTTTCAAAAGTTTGCGGCTTCCCGTCAAAATATTGAAATTTGAAACTGTTAAAGGACGTTTGCTTCTGTTATTTTTCAAATAAATGCTCTAAATAGATTGAAGTTTTGATTGGTGGTTGTTTGGCTTTCGACCAATTGCCATTGGCCCTCTAAAAACAGAAGTAATTTGCATAACAATAGCTTTCGATCATTCATGCGCCATTTCTCCTCCTTCGAGGTGGTGCAATACTTTTGATACCCTAGTGTAGTTTACCAAGACCCACAGGGGCGAAGCCAAAAAGATTTTTTCGGAAGTTTTTGCCCACAAAAAGGGCTCCAGTACCTTCCCTTTGCTGACGCCCCTGCAGACACGAGGAAAAGTCTTTTATAATCTATTTTCTCCCTATTTCACTTTTTCTAAAAATAAATAAATTTTTCGAAACATCCAATTGGACATTGCCTCATATTGGAGAAGAGGCAAAATAAAGATGGTATCGTCAGTTTAATGGGCCTAGCTCGAAATCGCAAAGCGAAGGAAACACTAACACTACATATTTTGAAATTTTTTGACAAGGAAAGATGCCTTTTATACTTCGAAGTGTTATCAGAGGTCACGAATCCGACATACGAGCAGTCTATCCGGCGCTTCATCCTGAAGGTGGTGTACTGACAGCTTCAAGGGACCAAACCTGCAGGCTTTGGGTACCGGGTGATGAATTTGGAAATTTTACTGAGGGACATATATTTTCTGGCCACACTCGGTATATTTCTGCAGTAACAACACTCCCACCTTCAGAAAAGCACCCTCACGGTAATCAATATGATATATTTACGAAATGAGAACCTTTTTAAGCATAGCTAGCAAATTTCATGTTTTCAAACCACCTCTATCTGTTTCCCAGTCTGCAGAGCGTGACAGTTCTCGACAAGATCTTGTGTGTGCAAGAGCAAATATAAATGTGTGCATGTGTGCAAGAGTGCTGACAAAGTGTGCAATGTGTGCACACTGTTCAGTTTTGATCCAATGTGTTCAGCAAGCTTCTAATGGGCAAAGTATTTGTCAATTTGTCTCACAATGAATGCACTGCAATTATTTCTGCAAAAGTGCTTTCAAGCATTTCACAAAATTGGGTCGACCATATATTTTTTATGATTAAATTTCAATTATTTTGACCTCTCTCCCTTGTAGATGGTCAAACTTCTAAATGGGGGTGTGGGATTGAAATGTAACCGCCTAAAAGTTCACTCAGTCAGTTGATTTTAACATAATTCAGTCCACAGAATGATCTCTGCAGAGTAAATTATTGACCCTTTAATCATGCTTGAGCACAAGTCAGCTACTTTAGTTTCCCAAATAATCTTACTTTCTTTGATTCAGACCTTTTTATAACCCTTTTCAGTAACCGGCAAGGCCTCTTCTTACCAGCCCTTGCTTAGGAAATTGAGAATAAACCTAAGACTCTAGTTTCTCAGAGAACTGGAATATGCTAGTTAGATTTTTAATTCTTGGCATCAATGGATTTAGGGCAAGCATAGGTCATTTCAAAATATCAAATCAAAATACTGGGATATGAGATGACTTCAGGGCCATTCTGCGGTAATCTATAGGTTGTGGCCCTTAAAATTTTTCCTGGAGGAATACCCCCAGAGCCCCCTTTTTCCAACCTGAAACCCTGAAAGCAACCCTTAAATGGCTGTGCCTCATATTTCATTAAATGTATTTGCATGCCAGACCTTTTCAAATTAGGAGAGTATCATCTATAGAGAAACTCAATCTGCTCACAAAATGCACATAGCAAAAGTGGTACATGTTCTCTAATTTAGTTATAGACAGCAACTTTTTCAATTTGTGACAATCAGATGGTTCTGATGCTGACCAACACAAGTTAATGTTTTATGAATACTTAAGTCCCAATTCATCAGCATTTCAAAATCTTAAAGAAAGTGTTGTTTAGACCAAGATAGGAAGGCAACGTTTCAAAAAGGGTGGTCCCTAAAATTTTTCCAGTACCCAAAAAACGTGTGCGCAGCCCTATGTTTCTGTGTACATTTGACAAGCCTCTGAAAAAATCCTGTGTGTGCACATGCCACACTCTGCAGACTGGTCTGTTTCTCTCTCTGAATCTGGAATTGATAAGGATGGAAGGAAATTTCATTGCCAGATCAACAGATATAAAGCGTCCTACTTTTTTCTTACCTGCAGTCGCTCCAACTGTCAGTTGAGAGTGGATATGACTATCATAGGTGTATAGGGCTGGCAAAACCGGGAGGCCAGGGGCTGTTGCCCCCCACATTTCTGCAGAGCAAAGGAAATTTTTTGAGGCAAAAGTGTAAAGAATTGTACTACATCATTCTCTAAGTAGCTTTGCTTAGTAATCCCTTAAATATGTGTTTAGCTTTAGCTTGGTTGCTATGTCTTTTCAATGGAAGACATATATTGAATTTAATATTAGAATTTGGTGTAATCGGTCATTGTTCAAGTTGTACAATGAGAAACAGCTTGGCTTAGGATTTAGACCAAGAAACCTGAACCAAAATAACTTAATGCTTGCACAAATTGACAGAGTTTAATTTTTTTCTATGGCCTAAACTACCCAAATAAGGTGTTATTGTTAGCAAAAACCTCCTCAGAAACACTACAAACGAGATAAATTAGCCATTGAAGGAAAAAAACAGCTGAAATGAACCTTTTTGAGGATATGAGAAATAAAGAATGAGCAGATCTGTTCTTTAAAGGCATCATCAAGAAAATTCAAATTTTGATTGTAACAAAAATCCATTCCTTCTAAGATAGAGAAAATAAATTTTATTAAAACTTGCTTTACCAGCAGTTTGAGAGTTTTTCAAGTCTAGAGCCTTTTTTGTTAAAAGCTCTTTGTTTCTGAAAAGTTTAAGATCAGATGTTGCAAAATAATTTCCCAACTGTACACTTGGGGTACAAAAGTATGGAAACGATATCAAAAATGGCGGCTCACAGTGGCCTTTGTAAGAATTCGGTAATATTAAAAAGTACAAGTATTTTCAAAAAACCCAACTGCTTTAACAATTTCCTAAGATAAGATTCCATGTATAAGTTAAGTATGTAATGTCATATTTGGAGCTTTTTCTTTAATAATTGAGTTATGTCTAGATTACAGAACTCTTATAGTCTTATAATTATGCCTTTTATTTTTAGGACTTGTGGCAACTGGAGGACATGATTGCAAAATCTTAATCTTCTCATTTGACTCACTTGGTATGGTATTTCCTAAAATATGTTTTGAGGGTTTTTCATGGTTTGACTTCAAAGGAAGTCATAAATTAGTTTCATGACTGCTGAATGTGGTGCAAGCTTGAAATGTTTGTCTTTATAGAGTTTTTTGAAGCATCAGTTTATGTGCCAAGAGGAAGACCAAAACAGACCAGGCCTTTTTTTAAGAAATAGCCCACGCGAGTGGCCAATCACGAGAAATGCGTAAAAAATCGCTCTGATAGTGATAGCAATGATCTTATATCTGATAGTGGTACCCTTTTGTTTGAGGTAACATCAAATGAAAACAAACTGTTATGATGACCTTAAATGGACTTTCTTTCTGTAAATCACGAAAATCATATAGACGTTATTGCCGGATAATGGCAAAATGTTGTTAAGAATCTACTGAAGATCCCATCCACAATGTTTGTTTTTCTGGTCATGCTCCTGCCAATATTCCTTCATTTATACTTCTGACTTCTGATAACAAGAAAAGCAAAGAATAAAAGGTCTCTTTGAAAGCCTTTCCTTCAACTTCCCTGCACGATTTCCCGAAAAAGGTTTGTTATCCTCAAATTTCAAAATTATTGTTCTGGCATTCCCCACACAGAAAAAATACTTTACCGTCTGGCTGCCCAGAAAATGTCCGAAGTGCTAGTGTACTTCAAATATTAGTACCTAAAGCATTCCTAAACATTCACTGTGGAATTTTATTTTCTAATGCATTTTTTTGTTGAGATGTGGTTTAGTCAGTTTACTTATATTTCCTGTGTTTTGATATACCGGCCTTGTATTGTCTATGTCACTTATTTGGGCCACAAAAGATGACTAGAATTGTGTTTATTGATGAGACATTTATTCCTCACAGTTTACTGTTTTGTGCGAGCGATCAAAGGGTCATGTGCTGACGTGATCGCGGGTGATTGCTTGCGTCAAAAGAAAGGCCTGGTAGACTGTAATAAAGTTAGTTTGGTCGATCTATATAAAAAAACTGTTAACTGTATTTTTTAGCATATTCAGAATGGCTTCTGAGCAAAATTACTCACTTGGACTTATCTTTTAAATGGTGCCAATGTCCAATTTTCTTTTTTACAGAACCTATCTACACACTGGAAGGCCATGCTGGTGCAATAAGTTCTATTGTCAGTGGAAAATTTGGAACACTCTTATCTGGATCTTGGGACAAGTATTTGTCTTACTATTTTTATTTGTTTCAATTGTCCAGACCTCTTAAGATTTTTGCTAACTAGCTTCAGTGTAAGGCTGTTGATTGATAAATTGTTCTTTTCTCAATATGAGTAAATGATATGTGACTGGTGGTAGCTTTGACAGGACTGTATAACAGAGTGGGGGCTGTAAAGTAAGCTACTTGTTGTATATCAAGGTAATGTTGTATTATAGGCTAGTATTATAGGCTGGGGACTTGGCTACCTAACCAACTTTGGACAAATATGCAGTACAATTTTAAACTGCATTTTTAGTTTCAAACTGTGAAAAAATTTGCATTACTTTTATTTGTATTTACAGCAACAAAAATCATGACTTTTACTACAAAGACCAATATGTGCAGCTAAAGTGCTACCTTTCATCATTTGCAAACCACATGTTTTATGCTTTACTACAAACATTTGTCTCTTCCTCCATAAAAATAACTTTTCTCATTACAGAACGGCAAAGGTGTGGGTTAATGGACAATGTGTTATGACTCTCAAAGAGCACACAGCAGCTATATGGGCTGTTGAAATGATGCCAGATCAGGGATACATGATCACAGGATCTGCTGACAAAAATATTAAACTATGGAAAGGTGGCAATGTTGAAAGGACCTTAACTGGTCATACAGACTGTGTCAGAGGATTGGTTACAATATCTAGCTTTGAATTCCTGTCATGCTCAAATGATTGGTAAGTTATTTAGACCTCTGGGTTTATCTGTTAATGCTTGGAGTTACAGACTGCTGTTTTCCAAATTTGCCCACAGTGCACAATGACACGTCTTTTTGCCAATTGATATGACCTCATTGTACAGTAAGTACCCACAAATAAGAAAACCACTTTTTTCAACTGAGACCTCAGAAAGTTTCTTATGTACAGAGACTTTTAATCAACAGGGTCTAAGTTTTTTATCAATATATATTGTCAAGTCAAATCAAGTCGAGCTGTATGACAGTATTGTCCATGGATGTGTATTCAGTATTTCTGGTAGTAGTGTAAAATACATGATTTATTATAAACTACTCCCAGTACAATTTATCATATAAGTAGTATACAGACACTACAACCATCCTAGAGCGTCAACAAAAATTTTTTTACAATTTTATAGACTTGATAATAAGAAATGTTTTAATTTCAGACCTAAAATTGTTTTTTAGAACTATCCCCTTTTGAAACAATGAGGCCTCTTTCTTAAACAAAGAGATTTCTAATTTGTAGGTACTTACTGTATTTAAGAGTCAATTTAATTGCCATTTCTTCTAAGTCTTTTTTTAAATGCCTGTGTATTTAAGTTATAGCTCCACCAGGTTACTTTATATCTTTTCAGTAGTCCTTGGCATTTTCCTTCCTATTTCGATCATGTGCCAAAATGTATGTAAAATTTGACAGACCTTAACTAACCCAACCTGATAACTGCTCTATGCTAATATATTTTATATTATCTTATGCAAATGCCATTTAATTGATGATATCTTTTCCCACTGATTTTTAATGCTGAATTTTCACTGTAAGTGTGCTTATCATTTTTGTTAAATCACAAGTGATATATCACAAAACTATGTTCTTTTAGTGATATAAGAAGATGGAGTACAACTGGTGACTGTTTGCAAGTTTACACTGGTCACAGCAACTATGTATACAGGTCTTGAATTTCATAGATCTACAAATACTCTACTTTGCTAATAGCATTGACATTTTTCTTGCAAAATGCAAAATTATCTTGACTACACTTATTTGTAACTCTAAACAGCTTCTTTGCAGGGGGTAAGTGCCCTGCCAAGGTAAACCTAATTTCTAGGCATATTTCTATCCTTCTACGAACTAGCCCACATTCTTCCTATTCTCAAATAAAAGAATACACTTCACACATTTTGAAAAAATGAAGACCAAGCAAGAAACCAGCATACTTATTTCTGATTATCAGTATTGTTTTCTGCATCTACCACTTACCTTCTGGCTTATGATATCATGTTTTTTGTCCACTGCAATGGAATCCTTTGGTAAGGGCAGAGTGATCGTTTTTGAAAATCACTAACTCTGGTCCTTGGTTATAGAGTATTGATGTGATGACGTCACAAAAATATGTATTTAGAGTTTTTCAATTTTGACCAAATAACTCAAAAAAACATTATGATATACCTCTGAATGTGCAAAATCAGTTGAATGCGTTATTCACTGGCCAAAATATAGCCGCATAAGCACATGTTGTTTCCTCATCAAACCACTGTAATTTCGTCTTGGTTCATAACTTTATGAACCAGGCCTGAAATCTTTCATCGGCCATATCTCTCTCAGTTTTGAACATATCTGACTGAATTTGCCTACCAAGAGGTATTTTATGCCGTTCTTTCAGATCATGTGGTCAAAATTGAGTATCTGGTACTAAGCTCTCTCTCAGTTAGGTCCATTGCCATTAGATTTCTTGGCCACCTCTCTACAAGGCTCTATTATCCCTCCTTTTCGTCTTCTTCCTCAACAACCTACTTTCTGCTATAAATGCTTCCAATCAATCAAAAATTTCAACCTCAGCTATTACTGATGATTTGACAATGATAAAGAAGACATATTTTCAAGCATTTTATTTTTTTCTTTTGTTTTTAGTATTGCATCACTTCCTTCTGGCAATGAAGATTTTGCAACATGCGGAGAAGATCGGTCATTAAGAATATGGAAGGGTAAAATCTTTTTTCATTTGTTATGTTTTATTTGAAGGCAGCACGAAATCGCAGAAACATAAAATACTGAAGTACTTTTATCCGACACTCTTTAGAGCATAAAGGTAAGATAATAACCAAAAGTAAGGAGAAGGAGCATTTCAAACAGTGCTTTTTCAGCTGAAGGCAAATATCTTATCAAAGGAAGGTTTGATAAAAGTTCTAGTGGTTGATATCTCAGTTTTTTTGTAATTCAACTTCTTTGTTTAAGAACTCCGACTACAATTGTTTGGATTGTGTTGCGTATGACAACTTTCTTAGAAGTTTAATTGGTACAGTTGCCTTTTGGTTCCTCATTTTTCACCAAATGGTTTAAATTTTTTTACAGATGGCTCCTTTACCCCCCCCCCCCCCTCTCGCTTCACCTGAACTGACCCATGTAACATTCAAATGTACTCTCAATTCAAATCGATTAGAAAATGGCATTTTCAAAGCACGAATACCTTAAAATTTTAGAGATTCTGTAAGGATTTGAAAGCCTCTAAATAAAAAACCTTCACATTTGCATTTATTGCTAATTTTACATAAAATCTCTTTATCTTTATGTCCTTATTTTCTTTTTAGATGGTAGCTGTGTACAAACAATAACAATGCCATGTACTTCTGTCTGGTCTGTATGCTGCTTGGCAAATGGAGATATTGTTGTCGGCTCTAGGTATGATCCTCCTACATCGAGGCATTGTATCTGTAGCATTGTATGTAAATTTGTATATGTTGTAAATATGATTGAAATAGACAGATCAATATGACGAGTTTTTCATTTGATTCTATGATTAATGCATGCTTGTGATTCGATGATTATTATTCCATATTTTTATCGATTAATTGTTTGATTCTATAAGTTTGCATGTCAAGGTAGTGATTGCCATCTTTGAACTCACATTCAGTTATTCAAAGATATGACCTGTACTTAGGAAAACATATACAAACATAAACAGCATGTTTTGTGGTACAGAGGAGTTTATGTTGTCTTTCATTTAAGGTATTGTGGGATTGTTTACCAAAAGGAAAATATATTCAGTTGTGAAATCACCATAGCAAAATCATTATGTCAGTATATTAACTTTTTTTATTATGTACAATCGCCAACTGCTTACCTCGTTAACAAACTTCATTTGAAACAGGCCTGCA
Organism: Rhopilema esculentum; assembly: GCF_057945365.1. Classification (NCBI taxonomy): domain Eukaryota; kingdom Metazoa; phylum Cnidaria; class Scyphozoa; order Rhizostomeae; family Rhizostomatidae; genus Rhopilema; species Rhopilema esculentum. The sequence goes on from NC_142825.1 coordinate 12,204,957, forward strand.
GCTTTGTTTTTTTGTACATGATTTTTTATCTACTTGCTAACATAGTGATGGTGTTGCTCGGATTTTCACATCAGATGAATCAAGAATCGCTCCCCCAGATGTACTTAAAGTAAGAATTATTTGAGAATATCTTCTTTTGTAAGTTTAAAGTTACGTGTTGCTTTATTAAACAAGGTGAATGTGTCAATCTCTTTTTATATTCCCTTATAAGTTGGTATCTTTTTATTTATCTGATTTTGTTATTCCTCCTTATTTCAACTGTTTACTTTTCTTGAGGGTTTTGTTAAAGGTTATGATAAAATTCTTTATTCTAATTTATTATAAGATTTTGCTTGCGATGATGTAAACATTTTGAGCAGGTTTTGTCTAATGGATATTGTAGTTTTATTGGTTTTCCATAAAGTGCCTGATGCTGTTCAGGTAAAACTGTACACGCTCTGGTACATAAATGTACACGCTCTGGTACATTATGGCTCTTAATCGTCACTCTGATTCTTGCACTTCTGCTCATCAGGCTGTTTTAAGAGTTGCAACTTGGAATCATTCTTTTTTATACACCGAAGCAGTTATTATGTAATGTGTTGAGTACAGTTGCAACTTTCATATTCTTTACAGCGAAGCAGTTATAATGCAATGTGGCTAGGTACTGTTGCAAATTTAAACGGTACTTTTCTACACACCAAATCAGTTATTATGTTATATATTAAATTCAATTATGTGCCAATATTATCCGTCGACCTTTTGAGTAGCCAGGGGGCCTAGCATTTGCTAGTTACTTTTTTCAATAGTTATAGTATGTCAAAATACGGATTTTCTATCTTTTTTCATATAATAGTCTCCGAGTTTGCAGTTTATTAATCTTTGAAAATATAATCAAACAAAAATTCCTCAAATTCCGATCTTACTACAAAATACGTCGCAATTGTTGTTCTAATACAAATATTGTTTGGTAGTTTATTAGCGGGTAATTAAAACTAATGAACTCATCAATTATTTCCAAAATATTGGTTTAGAGACTGAATTCTGAAAATAAAGTTAATTAGAAAATTGATTTGAGTTTGTGTTTGAAAGCAATTGCAAATGTAGTAAAGACAATAGTATTTGTGTGTCATTTTTGCACGTATTTAAATCGATGCAAGGTGTTGTATCTCCTAACCGGTTTTTTCTTGCATACCAGGCATTTGAAGAAGAAGTTGCAAATCAAGCCATACCTGCAGCGTCAAAGTAATTCCCAATATCTTTCTTTCTAAAACAGATAATTGTGAAATTGAGTAGGAGCAATGTTGATAAACAAGAGAAGACTTCGTAAAATAAAGAAGCTTCTTTGTTGGTTGACAGTGGGTCTTAAAATTCAAGCTATCATGATTTTCTTTTTATATTTTTTTTGAAAGTTTCCACTTTTTTGAGATTTGCTTTTTTTGTCATTTGTAAACCAAAAACCATTATTGATTTAAGTAACAATGTTAGTATTAGCTAGACATATATATCAAGGTGAACAGTTTATTTTGGAACAAGGATAACACGAAGTAGCAGAAGGGTCCCAAAGTATTTACTCATCACATCAAAGCATATAACCATGGATCCAATACTTATATTTGCTCGTTTCTTCTAAGTCTTGATCTGGGAGAAATCGACAAAGATGAGCTTCCTGGACCAGAGGCCCTTTTAACACCAGGTATTTCTAGAATTTTTTACATTTCTATGAATTTGTGATCAAATGTATAAACGTGTTTGTATCTATCCGCCATGCGACAAAAGCTTTTGAAATAATTTAGAAATATCACCAAACTTTGATGGACTGAAGATTAAAGAAAGATAGTGAAAAATTTGTTTTAAAATTGAAGTAGTAATTTCATTAATTTCGAATAGTGTAAAAGTTTTATAAAAATTTTCACTTTGAAAAAGAATATGCTCTGAAACCGTGCATAGAAAGTATTTTCGATACAGGTTTTTCATAAATTTTTGTGATGAACAAATTTGATCTCGATTTTCTTTGACCGTGGTTAGTCAGAATTAGATTTAAAAAAAAAAAGATTAAGATCATTTGTAAGCATACGTAAGTGAGTTGTTGATTCCTGTTTAAGGTGTAAAGGATGGCCAAACGAAATTGATAAAGCAAGGATCAAAAGTTGCTGCTCATCAGGTATTGTTTATGTTATGTTATATTATGTTATATTATGTTATGTTATGTTATGTTATGTTATGTTATGTTATGTTATGTTATGTTATGTTATGTTATGTTATGTTATGTTATGTTATGTTATGTTGTGTTTTGTTATGTTATGTTATGTTATGTTATGTTACGTGAAGGTGTTTTTCTTGAAAATCTATCTCATGCTTATCACACGTGCAGTTGAAGCTTTTGATATGTATATATATTTCTTATGTTTAATCACTATAAAGTATTCTGTCATTATTAGTTATCGAACCGCCTTGTTTTAGTGGGATGCCTCACAGCAACAATGGAAAAAGGTTTGTTTAAAGTTTTTGCTTTACACAAAAAGTTGAAAAGGGCTATACCCACATTCTCGATGTAGCACTCCGTAGGATTGTAACTTTGACGTTTAAGAGATGTTTATTAAACTTATTTTGTGGCCTCTTCTTTGCTGAATTTGTCTAATTAGTTACTTTTTGAAAATAATTACGAAATAGCTATAGCGGGAAGTTTATAATATATATCTAGTTACGTTTCCTACAAGAGCTTTGAAGCTTGCTTTCATCCGTTTTTGCTTCGTTCGAAAGGACAATGTAAGTGCTCTGAACTCAACTTTCCTCTGATATCCCAACAAAATGTCAAAGAAGCTCTGTCATCGAAGAAGCCACCGAATGGGATGGAATAACGCCTGAATTCCTTAAAATGATTGCCGAACCACTAGCTCCGCCTCTTCAACTATTATAGAACTCATAGATATAACAAGGAAAATTACCCATCAATTACAAGCCAATCACAGTTTTAAACTGAATTGAAAATGTTTCCTAAGAAAACTCAGCAAGCAACCAACATATTCATTTGACAAAAAAGGTCGTGCTTGAAGAAGAAAGCACAGAAGCTCCACTGCTATGGCTCATCGATAAATGGAGCTTTACACTTTGCAAAAGAACGATAACAGTCTTAGTCTCTACAGGCACGAAAAAAGCCTTCGATTCCATGGTTCGAAGTCTTCTACCAAAAAAGCTTGAACTCTATGGCCTTTTCAAAGTCTCCCTGAGATTAATAACATCATATTTTTAGCAAAGACAGAATAGGGTCAAACTGTGGATCATAATAAGCAAATGGAAAGAAACAGAAAGGGGATGCCCGCAGGGATCAGCATTTGGTCCCCAGCTATGACATATTTTTCACAATAAATAGCCTTCAACACGTAGCACAGCCATGTAGCATGTACGTTGACGATCATCAGAATTATTAATTCCAGAAAGAACGGAATGAAGTTAAGATATGTCTGAACCAATATATCGATATGGTTTCAAAATAGTGCAAGAAAAACTACCTGAAAGCAAACAAGAGGTCATGTACCAAGCAATAGCAGAGCAAGCAAGATGTCTCAAGGTACTTGGAACTGAGATCGACGAAGAGCTTGTATTTGGTACTAACATCGTCAGTTTGGCATTTATATCAACAATTTGTGCAATAGCCGGGGCCAGGATATCTGTATTCCGTAGCATAACGCTCACCAAAAAAACCTAGCAGCCTGCAAGACAGCAATCCTCTCACTTGAAATAATGCCTTATAGTGTCATTTCTGCGGGGTAGCAGACAAAAGAAAGATAGACAGAATCCATCAGAAAGCCCAAATAGTTGTTCACGTTGATTATCCACACCTTATCTACGGCGCCTAATCGAAGAAAATGTGCTATCTCTCCAGAATAGATGACTACACGGCATTGCAATACTAACCTACCAACATAAAACAGTTTCTCTACAAACCATATCAAATAAATTTTCATAGCAAAGAGGTTAACATGTTAACAAACAGACACTTCTATGTTCCAAAACTGCAAACAGTAAAACATTCAGTAACTATTACGGCCCATATACGTGGAGTGAACTAGAGAGAACAATTAGGGAGATATTATCAATGACCCTGGCACCAAATGTAAAAGAAGAACACACACAGAAACAGAAATTTTATGTATCGATCCAAACCTGGCTATAAATTTTCAGCTTCCTTTCCAGCATTATCGGACGTTTATACTCTAAAGAGTGTCGGCGAAAAGTGCTTCAGTATGTTTTGTTTCCGCTTTTTCGTGCAATCTTCACATTTTGCGTTACCAAAAAACTTTAATATTCTGTGTTTCTTATAATTTTCTATGTCTTCACTCTTTCCTCCAAAGAGTCTTGTAGTTTAAATATTTTGAAGATTTAATGAAGATTCAAGACACATTAATAAAGACATATTATTGAAGGTTTTGATCTATCTAGTAATTGAATAAAGGAATGTTTTATCTATGTTAATTTATCGTTATAATAGCAGTGAAAATTTTATTGAATTTATATTCCTGTATATAATTACTTTTTCTTTGTTTAAAGAGTATTTTAGCGAAAAAGTTTTTATAATTTTATGTGAATTCTTGTCCTTGTTTGGCCCTTTGAAATTTCCTTTTTCCCGATTAGATTGGCGATGTTGTTGGGGCAGCCGGGCAAGATGGCACTGCACGAACTTCGAATAAGAAAGTCTATAATGGAAAGGTATAATATATTAATAACCATGTGTGTACCGGCCTTCAAATAAATTCTACTTATGATTTTCTGAATTTCCAGGTTAATCTTTGCTTATTTTTGCTATATATTTAGTGAATTCATATTTGGTTAGTTATGCCGTGAAATTAATCTAAGACATGAACTTTGAATAATAGGTTGTCAAAGTTAAATTGATCGTTAGATGATCCTTGAAAATTTACAATCGTTAGATGATTTAAAAAATTTCTTCTTGACCAAATGAAAGTTATTACTGTTACTTAAATATTGTTCAGTTCTAGAGGGTCTTGATCTTTCACAAGTTTTTGCTGAACCACAGTTTTCAGAAGGAAAATTGACACTAAATGGCAGACTAATGAACATATTTTCATAAAGATCGCGATAAATATATCAGGGTTTTTTGTAGCTAGAAGTTGGAATTCGGGAAATGATTTCTATATTTCACTTGCTTTGATTATACATTATTTGGCCAAATTTATAACTTCTTAATTGAAATTTTATTTCTCTTCAAGGAATATGATTACGTTTTCGATGTAGACATAGCAGAAGGAAAGCCACCTCTCAAACTGCCTTTTAACATTACAGGTGAGTTGCCCCGCCCCCAAAACTTTTCTTACATTCTTCCTTGCTTCTGGTGATTGCCCTTCTTTTTTTGCATATCTTTGCGATGCTATTTATATACATCATTAAGCATTTTGCATTTGTATTTATTGCTACCTAACCTTGCAAGGTATTGTTAGACCATTGAAAAGCGATGCTCAGCGAGCAGTATCCTGGTCCTTCCTCTCTATGTAACCACACCTCATGATTCCCACCCCTGAAATTACAGAAAGCTGGCGACTCTCCTCACTATAAATGAAAGTCTAGTCTTGCCAGTGACTCGAACTGCAGACCTTTGGATCTTTAGTCCTCGACCCAAACCACTGGGACATCCTAACACCTTTAGAAAACCTATAAGGCATATAAATACCAGAATTCGTCCTTGAAAATTAAAGAACCTGTTTGGGCTAATTGGAAACAGCCAGGTTCCTTTACGTGGGCTCTTACTGTAGCTGATTCCCATGAACAACTGGCGGCCTATTTTCAGTTTTGATATATGGAGTATTTAAGAAGTACACGAGCTAATGCCATTTATGTAAGTTTGTACCCTGCGTCTCTTGTAGCGTTTTTTGTGACGATTGACTTGTTTTTCAGACGATCCCTGGATGGCAGCTCATAAATTCTTGGGAGAAAACGATCTAAGCCCCTCGTTTTTGGAAGAAGTGGTTCAATTTATTCTAAAGAATACTAAAAATGTAAGAATAGGACAAGCAGAGCCACAGTTTTCAGATCCTTTCACAGGTACGTTACGTTTCACAGCCACTCTTACACTACAAATTCCTAACTAGCTTCCCACATCTTGTGGGGGAGACTTTAGAAAGCTGTTTTTGCACTACACTAAAGAGCAATGTTATTTAGACAATAGCTTGAGCTGAAATCACTCTTAGACGCATTTGCGTGCATTTTGGGAACCACCATCATGTCGAAATGGCTGAGATTTTTAACGAAAAATAAAAAAAAATGTCTAATCTTTGTATCACACACTCTGGTAGCCTAGACCGCTTCCTCCCGTGTCCAATATTTGGTGCGATAGTGTACAGCGGTGGATGGTTTAAAACTAGCTTGTTACACCACATTTTGAATGTCTATAGGGGTTATCTTAACCCTGAATCAACACGAGTATCCTATGTTTCAGAACGAGAATCTTAGCAAGACTCCCTTAGCCTGGATTCAACTTAGATTAACTCGCGTAAAGAAATAGTCGCTTGAGGTAATCAACAAACGTGCCAATTGTATAGATAATGAGGATCGTCAGATCTGGGTCCAGTTCAGTTTCTATACATATTTTCTTGAATTCAATTTATTTGTTTTGAAGTCGTTTCAATGAAATTGAAGGTGGATCCAGCTAGACCTCTTATTAGGGATTCAAGTATGCTTATTCTACTAAGTTGTTAATCGCGTCATTTATTCTTGTAATAGGCAATGGTAAAAAATATTTTCATTTCTTGCCATAAATTATGTACATTTCCATAGATTTGATACATACATTAAACATCCATAGCCTTTTGCACATCCTTTCGATAGTTAACATCTTGTGCTATTACTTTATGGCTATGTATATCGACTAAGAATGCCCGCAGTTGCCTGTCAATGGTATCACTAACCAAATACATTGCAAACGTTTCTGGTGTGGCATCTGTTTTTCTTAGTTTTATTTCTGACTGCTTCCGCCCCCATCAATCGGAGATACAGTCAAAATTAATGGTAGCTTGTTTTTAAATGAAATATAGAAGACAGTTATTGACTAACAAATCATTTTAACTTACAGTTGAGTTTCTTGTAACAAGTTTATGTTACTCGAATTGTTGCATAGTTAATCATATAGAAATATGGAAGCGGTAGGCATAGAAGTATAGGAGTAAAGAGAAATGAAGCAAGTGAAATGTGTAGAAAGCATATGAAAGAAAGAGTTTTCCTTCTTTTTGGTGAATTTAGGTAATATTGACTTCAATCTGAAAAAGCAACATTTTATGTGATTATAAAGTAAAATGTATTGTTTTTATTTTCGTAGGAGGCTCAAGATATATCCCTGGCTCAAGGGTTCAGTCATCAGATCCCCAAATAAATGCATTTCAAGATCCGTTCACAGGTATTTGATTTATATATTGCAGTTATTGCACGTTTTTCACTAGTAACCTGCGATGTCTATGCAATTGTGTTTATGAAAGATCTTCTCAATGGTGCTAGCTGTAATGTACTTATGTGTTTTATAAAATTGTTTTTGCCTTGATTTGTTATTTTGGTTTGCAAGCAACTGCTTCTTTACTTGTTGTGACAACTTTATATTCCTCAAATGGTGCCTCAAAGAACAAAAGTCCTCTTTATTATACCATTGTTGAGAGTGAATGAAGTTGAACCTTACAGCTTACCTCGAAACTATGTCCAAAAATACCCAACAAGCGCAGATTTTCCATTGCTTTGGCCATGGCTTAAGTTGCAACTCCAAGGTACTCCAAGGTCTCTACAGTCATTAGGCAACTGAATATAGCTTTATTAATTTACTTCCTCAAGAATGAAGAACCAATACAATGTAAAGAGGATAAAGCTCTCTCAGAAAACCATGCCATAGACCTCAGAAGGTCAGTCGTGAGGCTACATTCCCACATCAACAAGAGCAAGTTGGGCAGTTGGGGCATCGGAGCCAATCGCTCAACCTACTATAAATCTCTAACATGAAGGGTACCCAATACCCCTCAAATGTGATTGATAATTGAGAGTGAGTGGACAGGAAAAGCCTATCTTCCTCATAAATAGCTGATGCACCAGTCCTACCCAATAGCATAAAAAAACGCTAAAAAGCGTAAACAATTCCTGAAGGTATGAGAGATTTTAACGATTCCGTGAAAGAAACTCAAAACGCAAAGCTATACTAAAAGGCATAACAAGCAAATTAGTTGAAGCTCAAAAGCTCAAAATTAACTCTGATCAAATTTCATTTAATCATCATTAAGCATTTAGTACTATCAAAAAAGTAGCTTTTATATATTAGGGTGATTTTTTTTTACAGGTGGCAATAGGTATGTCCCAGGTGGCCAAGCAAGCAATCCTCCAAGGAATCCGGCAAATATGCAAGACCCTTTCACAGGTGAGACGTTTTTGTCTAATGTTAGTAATTTTAGGAAGATTTGGTCTGTATACCGTAAATCCTCGAATATGCCCACACGCTCGACTAAGCCCCTCTTCGAAAAAGCCCCTACCTTAAAATTCATTTTTGCAAATAAGCCCCCGGGGGCTTATCCGAGGATTTACGGTACAGGTTAACCGAGTACTTTTCTGTGACCTGGAGCAAAAGTAAAGATGGGTTCTTGATGGCATCATAATAACTGTTATTGTTGTCATTTTTAGGAACTTTTTTGTAACCTTTTGGGACCCCTCTCAGCTTGGAGCCTGTTCCAATGTGCCCCTATTGGTGTGTCTGTCTATCGCGCATATATGCATTTTTAAGGAAAAACCACCTAGATTTTTTGATTGAAAGCATTCCCTTCTCGTTAATCAATTTGAGTAGCTTATTCTTTTCAGGAAAATAGTATTGGATTTAGCTGCAAAATACTCAGTATTTTAATTTATGTTCGTTGTATTTGCTAATAAGCAGTTATATCTTCACATGCGTTGTAAACAGCCTAATATTTTGGCAAAATCATTGCTTCCTTGTTGGGGTATGTCTGCATGGAAGTTTTGATGATTGGGCTGGAAAAGTTTACGTCATTAACATCAACTCAAAAACAGTAGAAATTGACAGTAGAGACCCTAGGGTGAAAACTTTTATGTAATTAGGCCCTTTATCTTACATTTTCTGTTTAATGTTGATGAGCAATTGAAAGCTGCATTTAGGCTTGTAAAACTGCTTGTTTCGGCATCATTATTTCTTTGAACCGCCAATAAGGAAGCCATGCAATTGTTTGAATAGCATATTTTGCCTATACTGCAAAATATGATTTTATCAACTGTAGCTTTTCTTTGAAAATTATCTTATCTCTGATTTTTTTTTAAATTTGTATTCTACCATTTTAGGTGCGTCGCGGTATACCCCTGCAAATGGCAAAAAGGTTACTAATCTTATTTTATTAACTTAATTTTTGAATTTCGACAAAAAATTCATAGATAATTGACTTAAAGCAACCCTCTTTTGCTAGATTTGAGGATTATTCTAACGAGGATTATCATATGACTTATTTTAAAAAAAAGCTGATAACGTTGTAAAAAATTCAGGTAGCTAAGCTCCATTGGTGCCCTAGAGAAGAGTTAGTTTTTTGTGATAAACAATGATAAACAGCATTTGCAAGCTTTAATATCCCACAAGGCATTTAGTCACCATAAACAATTAAAGTCTTTATGCAATTAACTTATGTTTTCATTCTGTTTTCAAACTTAATCTTATATTTGCCTTTTGAAGGAAGCGATAGCAGACAAAATTTTGTATTTCCCAAAGGTAGTTATCTTTCTTTTGATCTTTTATCTTATAATTCTTACTTTTGAACAATATGCTTTTTTAATTGTCTTGTATAAAAAACCTTTTTTCTTGCATGGTATTCTAGATCAGCGCTCAAAACCTCTTAGACTGGGTATATGTAAAGCATTAAGGCTTTCCTTTTTTTATCAGCTGATACACTATAGGATTGTTTTCATCTGTTCCATCGAATTATTTTCTAACTAAGAAAGGTTACGATTTACTGATAATTCACTGTGACGTTTTCAAAAATTTGTATTTAGATGTTTTAATTTTGACAACATAATCTAGAAGTAGAAGAGCGTAGAATACCTCTCAATATGCGAAATCAGCTAAATATGTTCAAAACTGGGCGAGATATGGCAAACGAAAGATTTCAAGTTTGCTAACGGATTATTTTTTTTGGCCTGGCTCAGAAAGTTATGAACCAAGACCAAATTACAGTGATTTTATGGGGAAAAGCCTGTGCTCACGTGACAATTTCTCAGCCAATGTATAAAGTATTATACTGATTTTTGCACATTTGGAGGTGTACTTTGTGCTTTTTCGGTTGTATGGTCAAGATTGAAAAATGTTTAAAATAGATTTTTGTGATGTCATCGCTCTGGAATTACTTTATGTTTCAATTGAAAGGCAGAGGTTTTCTGTAAACAATGTTGCTTAGAAATGATACTATGTTTGTTTAAATCAAATACCAGAGCGCACCAGAGGTTTTTGATGCACTTCCTTTTTCTTATCTTTTTCGATGCCATAAATCCAGTTCACTTCCCTAATTGGTTCTTATGATGGTGAATCGATTGCCGGGCTATTTTTCCCATCCATACAGAGGGTCCTAAAAGGGTTGTCTGGAGAAACGGGTTTAGCTTGTTTCGGCATTTTGATTTGACAATAAGGCAGCTGGGTCTAGAAAATTCATCCTGCGATTGAAATAACCCTACTGGGAATATAACCTTGCCTCACTCCCTCCAACCCAAGCTGCCTATCACTATAGACAAGCATCATATAGCTTGTTAAAAATGCCTCAACCTAGCGCATCTTTCTGTTTTTGACGCTCTAATTCAACTCATTTCCACCAAGATTTTAAAAGCTTGAAGACTGAAGCGCAAACATGCCGGTCCCCTGATTAAAGAGAATTAAGGACGTTAAATCTTACAATGGCGTTTTCTTTGACCACCTCCATCTCCTATTACCATGCACATTTCTCTCAAAATTTTTCAACTATTTGTCATTAGTCTCTGGGGGTCTATCGTTCTGTCACTGTTTTTTCTCACTTGATTTTCACTGAAGATTTTTTTATGCTGGAAACATCAATCTCCATAAAGATGTTATTTCCTGATTACTCGCAATATCTTTAATCAATGTTAACTCTGTTTGCTAAACAGCTGAAGAAAAGTTTTTTGATCAAAAGTGGCTACCTTTTCATCTATAAACAGGCAACCATTCGTGAAGAACCATCTCTTTGCTCGTAGAGTTCCAGTCCAATACTTTTATGTTCTTTAAGACAGCAAGTTAAATATAATATAAATTTGGAATACCAGCAAGTTGAATAAAATATGAAAATATGAGAAGTTGGAATACCGGGATTAGTGTTTTTGATTCTCTAAATGTTATGTACAAGTTGGTGGTATTTGAGAGTTTCAAAGTCGCATAGATTTGGCCTTTTTAAAACTAAATATCTTAACATTGATATGAGATTTGTGTCTTGGAGTTCAATCCAAGCTTCATTTTGTGTGGCTGATATCGGAAGTAGGCTTACTATCAAAGAAATCCAGTAATTATGATATACAGAGAGGATCAGAACATATGTTCTACTAAAAGTGGTTTTTTTTCTTAAGTTACTTTGTTGTATGGCTTTATTCATTAGATTCTGTTACCATAAACATGCCTGGGTTCTCTTTTCAGGCTGAATATTTGTCATTTGATCAAGCTAAACCTCTGCCAATAGTTACAAAGCTGAGGGAATTCAATTCTCAAGTAGATGAGGTTTGTGTAAGCATCTTGTATCCCCTTCTTTTGAATGTAAATATGTTTTCTATGCATTCATTTGTTAATTGGTGATGAAGAATTCAACAAAAGATTCACTTGTCACATAATTCTCATAAGTTAATTATGTAAGGTAAGAGGTATTTGCTACCTATTGTAGCAAGGGTGTAAAATCTTCTTTTATTTAATCATATAACCGGCCTTTACAATACATCTCATTGCTATTAACCATAAATTCTCCACGATTAATTCTAATCGACTTATTCTTTGGTTGTAATAACAGAGCGTCATGTTAACTGAAGATGAACTTGCTGCTTTAGCAGGTGAGTACACTCATCATATGTTTATTTAACCTGTCAAATTATCAGCTATTGGCTGCTGTTGTTGAATACAGTCCAATGCTAGATAACTCACCAACTGATAAACTACAGCAAACAACTGATTTCCTCTTTTATATTGTTTGTTATAAAGCCCGATAATCCTGTAGAAGTGGAGTACGCTAGCCCAACTCTCAATGCATGGCACTTAGTAACTATGGGATGACCCAACAACAGTTGCTCTGAATTCATTTTGTCTAAGACCCTATGCTATAATTTTTTGACAGTGCACCATCTGCTTATTGTCTAAACCCTGTCTTTTTGTTACTCGTCACTGTCTGAGGGCCTGTTCTTATGGAAAAATTTTCTCTGACACTTTCCCAGTAAAGCAGGAATCCCATTAAGCTGAGATCCTGCCCCATATAGTTGTAATACGCATAATAGCACAAGCGTTCACAGGAGAAAACATTTTTCTGGCTAGCCGGGATCACACCGAGGTGAGGAAATATTACCCCATATGAACAGGTTTTCCCAGCAAACCAGGGAAAAAGATTTAATTTGCACACAATCCTTGACACAATCCACACACATTATTCAGAATAGCTCTAAAGTTATCCTGGCAAGGCAGGAAAATATGTGCATATGGAAGGTTGATAATTATTTCACTGGCTAGCCAAGATTCCCTCTTTACAAAACTTTCTCCCTATGAACAGGCTCTAAGTCAGGGTATTTTTAATCCTTCTAGCTCACAAGTGTATTTGATTCTGCAACTGACTCTATGTCTTTTTTGCTTACAAATAGCACTGATTTTGTTTTTTGCCAGAAAAAGGCAATTTCTTCATTTTTTGGCAAAATTTGATGATTGATTCAGTAGAATTTCTGGTTCAATATTGCTAACTGTGTGCTATCTTATTTATCAGACAGTTTAGAGATTGTTTGCAACCACAAAGACATAAATGAAGAACAATGCCAATTATTGCTTGAAGTTATTGACAAATTGCTAAAATGGCCTGTAAAGTTAATGTTTCCAGGTATGTTTAATAAAAGCTGGGTGTTATTGTTTCTATCAATAAAGAATTTTTAAGCACATTGCTTGTTGAGTCTTTCATTGACCACATTGTTTGAGATACTGAATAATTTTGACCTCATATTATTTTTGCATAATTAATTCCATTTTGACTGTTTTATCAATGAGTAATACTTTTTATTTCTACATGCAGGATTGGATTCAGTCAGGCTTCTTATCATGCTGAAGTTCATTAATGAAAAATTGCTCAGTCATGAGGTTGCTTCAAATTTTATCGACACAGTTCGCCAGGCTGCCAGGTTTGACTCTTAGCTACAAATTCCTAAAATTCATTAACTACATTTTGCAAAAAGTCTGGCAAATGCATTTGATATGTAAACCCTTTTTTAATGCTAGATCATTATCAGTTGATGATTATATGTGATGAGGAATGAGATTTTTGTCTTCTTACTTAACAGTCCGGATCATCCTCCTGCTAATGCTATGCTGGTACAAAGAATCTTCTGCAACTGCTTTACATCATCTGCATCTGTCTCAGAAATGCTTGAAAACAGAACAAAGGCAAGCAGTCCAATTAATCAGTGCTTTGTAGAGATTTTTTTGCTGAGCATATCCAAAACAAGATTTGATTGTTATGCTAATTTTGATGGAATTACTTCTTTGAAGGGAAAAGCAAGAAAATTGCAGTTTATCTATATTTCTAGCTGTTTCTTCCTTTCAAATATGGAAACCTATTGAGAAAATCAGCACAAAAATGTAGCCTTTTTTATAGCTACATAGTGTTCCTAGTGTTGTTAGTTTATTTTTATGATTGAGTTTCTGAGAAGTTTAGCTTGGGACTGTGACTTTACTACATGTAAAAAATTTATATCAGAAAATTTTTTTTATCTAAATGCACTTATGCATTTCAAAACTTTTTTCAATAGAATCAACAAAATGTGATTTTCATTATATCATTTCCGTGTATTGACTAAGAATAATGTACCAAAATTATCATAATGAGATTTCCAGCTGTTTCCAGACAAAACTGTTTTATTGTAGCATAAAAAATTTATGCATGAAAATTCCAAAAGATTAGTTAATCTTTTAAAAGTAATTTTGTAATCTTCAGAAGGCTCATATTTGCATCTATTGATTCCTTTTGTTGCTGAAAATTTTAATTATCCTATGTTGCTATTGATAGTCTTTGTTTCTTAAGGTTATCAACCATGCACTCTCTACCTTTTCGTCTTCCAACAAAAATTTGCGGATTGCAGCCTCCTCCACGATTTTAAAGTAAGTCTGTATATTTTGATAAATATGCGGTGTAATTTTACTATAGTTCATCAATCATCTATTTATAGCACACATCACTTGCACAGAATGTTCTAACTGATTTTGGAAGCAGGACATAACCAGGTGTTCCCAGGAACAGGGTTTTAAAAATTGAAGCATTGATTGGAATAAAGAGCAAAATTTTAGTTAAAAGGCCAAATAATAATTTAATATTTCATGACAAAGTATTGCTCCTTTGGTCTTGGTAACGCATAGTTTGGAAACAAATGCCAACCTCCTCCCCCTCCAATGGTTCAATGCATACCTTATTATATTTTCAAAATCTATGCCAACACAACCAATAACATTTGAACAAATTTCACTGGATATCCTTTGCTTCTTTTTTCATGGACATGAAGATTTTTCAGATGGAAAATACTTTGCACAAAGTCAATCTGAAAACAATCTGAAAAAAAAGAATTTAAAAGGAGTTTTTTCATCATATTAAAGGGCATGTGTCGGGAACATGATTGGCTAAATGCAATACAATTATATCTTTTGTTAAGTACAAAGCATGGAATCAAGGTTAATTTTTACGGCAGTAAAAATTAATTAAGAAGAAATGAAAAGTCTTGAAACAATGGAATTCCACTCCAAATGCTTTTGTTTTATTAGCCAACTGCTATAATGTGACATATGCCCTTTAATGCTTATCTAAAATTTGTAACAACTTTTGTGAAAATTTACTGTTATAATCTCATATTTTTTCTTCTTGAAGTAGTTCAAATCAAAGCCTGCTTCAAGGGTTACCATAATCTTTCAAATTTGATTATTTTGATTAGTTTCCTTTTTCAAATAAAATATTGGGAATATTGGGACATTTTTGCTGTAACTGATCTCTCCAAACTAGATATTTCTATGTAATCAAGCTGTTAAGATTTTTAAAGTCTTTTGTTTTAACATCTCAAGCAGTCTTGTCCACATCTAGATATCACAGTTTTAGAAGCCTTCGTTTACAAGACTTAGTTGTTTTGTAAATGTAAATTGAGACCTATCTGATTCATGTATTTTTGCAAGCTGTAGGTTTTTACTGCTTCAAGATTGTGTATGTCATTGATGTTTCAGTTACTGTGTTGCATTGAGATCATCTCCGTCATTTGAGGATAAAGTCCCACTCCTGCATGGGATTTCAGAGGTTTGCTAATAAAACGTGTCTGCTCTTTTTTCATATATGTTATCACCGCAGGCTTGGAAATTTGGCAGAAACTTGTTTCGTTACTGTGGCAATTTGACAAACTAAAAATGGCTGTAACTGAACAGGGCATTTCTGTGATCTACATGATAATAACTACATTTCCGGCATTTTTGATGTTTTTTTGCTTTATGTATATTTTTTTGCTATGCATCTTTTTTGCTATTTTTGTGCTTTCATAACTCAGAAATGATGGCAATGATACCTTTCCACAACCTATCAATACTGAAATTTCCAGGTCTGCACCAAAAGTTTTCATTATGCTAAGAATGTTTTTAACTATGTCTGGCCTGAAGGTGACGTTCACATAAGGTGAACTTGTTTTTTACTACAAGATGCAATTGACACACTTCTCGGATTGGTAGCAAGATTGAAATCTGAGTAAACACTTTGCCACTGTTAGTTTGTTAATGCTTTAATAATTTTTTATGAATACAGCCTCTGGCATGCAAGGAGATTTTTCCAGGGAATTTTTCCTTTTCCCTTTCTATCTGGAAATGTTAGTAGATGTAATAGTGTTAAAGCTATAAATTCCAAAAGAACATGGATTGGATTCATAGTATTTCTTCCTGGCCCATCGCTACAGGGAATCATGTGTGTTGTAGCAGCCCCCTTAAAAGTTCCATTGCAAAAACAAAGATCTTTGGGTGCTCAGTTGGTAAATTTCCAAACTTGTCTGCAAATAAATGATGGTTTGCCTACTTGGTCTGCAATTGGAACTTAGAAACTCATCTAAGTCAAAATAGCTAGCACTGGACCTTTTTGTCCCAGACAGTTTCTTGCCATTTCATGTTAATTATTAGCAGCTGCTTCACATGCTTACCTTTTCTGTCCCAAGTCTTATTTTCAAAATAAGCCTATTGGAATACTGAACACAATTTGGCTTTCAAATATCAAAAGGAAAAAACATTTTCTTTTTCATAATCACATGCTGTGGTATCCTGTACTGGCCAAAAAGCCCTAGCCCACATACAATATCATGAGTCTGCTGAGTTAGGTGACAATGTGTGAGCCTTTGGGGTTGTGACAAGTAATTTAATACCTGCACTTTGTTTCCTTGGAGTAAGGCCTTGTTGTTGTCCAGAGAGCCTTTGCCTGCATAGCTATCAATATTGCATCAAAGTAATATAATAGCTAATTCAATTTTATCAGAAACTTTGATTCATATTGTAGGGAATTCTCCTTTTTATTCATATTGTAAGAGTTTCCTACAAGCACCATTTCTATTTTTCTTCTTTGTGATGCTATTGTATTGCATAATGTTAGAATTATTATTTTTTCAGAATTTGATATTCTGATATGTTTCCTTTAGATGAATTCCCTTTTGTCTTAGGTTTTACAACTTGAATTAGATGGAGAATCACAATTCCGTTTACTTGTCGCAATGGGTACTCTGGTAAGTGGGCATGTCCACCATCTTTAGCTTCCTCCATTTTTACATTTTTGAGAAACCCTTTCAGTGAGTCTTGTGAGATTTAGAAGTAGATCAAAAGTGTCTTATGATTGTAATTAAGCCCTTTTCTCATAACATTTTAAGCAAATTACTGAAAATCATGTTCTTTTAGTGAAAATAAATTAAAGATAATACTTTCCTCTTTAGTGATGTTGCAAGATTTTTTTATACATAATACCTTTAATTATTTTTATGCCTTCAAAAATCTATCAAATTCCTTCAATTACTTTATCTGACATTTCTAAAATATCATCATATATATGGTGCTCCAAATAGTGAATCATATTTGAATTGTGAGTATGGACATTGTTGCAATTAAAGTATACCTGACATGTCTTTCTATGAATCTGAAATATTACCAGGTGCAGTTCAGTGAGAGGAATAAAAGTTACTGTAATTATTTTAAATTTTAGATATTTGAAGATACAGAATCATTGTCATTTGCTTCATCTCTTGGGTTAAAGTCAATTTTAGAAAAGTTGCAATCTGTTAAAGACCCTTCAAAGGTTTGGTTGTTTTTAGTTTCTTCTTTGCACATGATTTCTCCTTTAGCACATATTTACACTAAATTTTATAAGATTTTTTACCAAATCTTTTACATTGTGATACCAAGAGTTGTTGAAGGTATTATCAAATTATCAAAAAAGAACTTGATCATCCAGTCATCAGATTTTGGATGTTGCTATGTATTTAGAGTTCTTGAAAGGCAGATTAGTTCTGAACAGTGCAATGAACATATTTGTCATAATGTGGTTATTTTATCTCAACCAGCTTTCATATTAGCAGCTGAAACAATTTCTCTCCACTATTGTTCAATGTTTTGGCCTTTGTACCAGCACATCAAAATGAAAGGCAATATGGATTACCATTCCAAAGTACTATTTTCATAAACTAAGAAAATTAAATCAAAAGATATTAGCTTATGCTGGAGAACCTAAAATATGACACCATATGACACCATCCAATAGAAATATTAGCTAATCAGTATGGGGAATATTCAATTGGCTGACTGAATTTGTTAGTATATGTTCGGTTTCAATAAAATCCCATGAGTAACAGATAACAAAAAAGAGTTATAAACACACATTAAAAGTACCACAGTTTACGATACTGTACTATTTAGTATTTGTGCTCAAGCATTTTTTAATTTAGTTGTTCTCTGAAAAATTTTTCCATGTCACCATCATCTACATGCAAAGGAATCACTGTCATCCAGCTTTCATTTCTCTCCTGTTACTTTAGTCAACTCTATTTTCACACTAGTTCCATTCACAAAAGTTTATCAAAAAACAAAAGTCACACAGTTTTATCTGTTTTCATCCCTTGTCCTCCATAACTACCTATTGTACTAACATGATGTTTATGTAAAAGAATTCACTTTAGAATTTCTCAAATTATGTCCCAGGCCACAATTAAGATTCAACTCTTATAGTTTACAACATTACGTAAAAACAATACAGTAGTGTATAAAGAATAAAATGTCATCACAAAAACTCAATGCTCCTGCCACTCTTATTTTTAGGTTGGTGATTGTGCTTCACAACTTCTGAACATTATCTAGTCTTTATTGATAAAGGTGCAGAAAGAAAACCCTATTGACATATTCCAGTATTTTGAAAATTTTCCTTCAACATTTATTAAGAAACCAAAATGATGTTCACTACTTAGTTTAAATACCCTATTGAATTATAATTGCTTGTTGTAAAATGGCAGTCAATGCAAAATTGCATGTAGGGGGTGATTAGAAGTTGGTTTAAATGGGTTTTTGCCTCCTGATGCAATAAAAAATTAATGCAAAAAAGATTCACTGCTAAAAAGTCCATGTGATGATGCTCAACTGCTATCATAAAGTATTTTAACAGATACTTTTAAAATCAAAAAGAAGAATAAATGTAAAAGTTGGCTATAGGTACATGATCTATAAGTAAGTGACCAATAACAATGAAACTCCTTTTGTTCCTAGATATTTCATACATATATTTTCCTGAAAGTAGTGCTTTTTCTATGCTAGTGAATTTGATTACAAGTTATGTGATATATATCATTGATTCTCTATAATCAAACATATACATCACACAACAAAACATCTAGATGACAATATTTTCTCAAAGAATCAATATGCTAAAGGAGGCAAGCTTATTCAGTTTTAGTTTATGCTAGAATTTTGCAAATTCAATGGAGTACCCCCATCCCTAACCTCAACTTCCCTGCATTGGTAGTTGATTGTCATGCCATAACTATTAGTTTTCGGCAAAACCACAACATTTTAAAGAATCTTATTATCATGGCTGCTTTCAAGGTAAAACCTTTTGCAAACATTCTCATTTGTTTAAACAGTTTTCACAACCGTTAAGTAACATTTAGTTTTAATTAACATTCTTTTCTTAGTTTCGTGTCATCTCTTGACAAATGCATACAATATTTATGTTACACTTGAATGACTGCACAATTTACAAGAGCTTTAGTTGCATACCTTTAGTTAGTTAATAGCTTAAAACTTGCAGACTGCACAATTTACAAAAAATCCATCCAGAAAAATGCAATCAAGCAAAAAATCAACACAACCTGCTCTTCCCTCTACCTAAAAACTGTTTGTATCACATTTTCTCAAAAATTTCCTGAGGCCACTTAAAACAAAGGTGCTTGGCAAAGACCAAAAAATTTTATGAATTGTTCAAGTGTGCAATCTTTTGATGTTCAAAATCCTTTTTACAATTTCCTAATAATCTTATCTAGAATATGTGTATGAAAGTTCAAGAACGTTTTTGAAAGTATGTAAACCAAAAATTTTGATGAATATTAATGTGCTCTTTGTTTTGATTACTCCATTCAAATATTTGTTTCTAAATGAACAGATGTTTGTTCCTAAATCACTTGGATCTTACCAGTTTAGGGCATCATATCCATTGGTTTTGACAATTTTCTTTTCAAGAGTACTCCTTATTCACATTTTCAACAGCGGCTCTTATTTACTCCCAAAAAATAATTTTCAAACAAAACTCATCAACTTCCAAATATGATGATATTGTCTCTCCACTGTTTTTAATTTAGAGGATATATTAAGATTATAAATGTATTGGGTCATAATAACATAAGCCTTCCCTTATGTGGTGGCATTTGCTTTCAATGTGATGGCTATAGTTTTGTGTGATCTTGGTAAAGCGTTATTTTAGTGTACTGAAGAATGAAAAGCATCGTTCAGTATTTTTGGGTTTACTCTCTTCTTGCACAATGTCTTAATGTCATAAATAAGGGTCTCTTTTCTGGTCCAGAAGTAGGATGATAAATTAACATTTTTGCTCTATGTATGGTAGTTGTATCTTGTCCTTGATTTTTGAATGGTTTTAGTTGTGTTGCCATAATACTTCTGTGATCAGATGAAAAAAAAAATGATTTTTACACACATAAATAAATCTGCTCGACACAAAAACTTCATCTAGATCCATTGTCATTGAAATATGAAAGACATAAATTAAAAACGATACTTTTTAGCCATAAAACAATCATTCTTACACTGCTTTTTATGAGGGAAAACAGCTCTGATATCATGCCTCTGAAGGTAGTGATTTCAACTTCTCCATGCTAGTTTTTAATAAAGTCACAGATACATACAATTAATCTACTGTCAAATTTTAATTTCTAATGTCGTCCAGTTTTGTGATAACTGTAGAACCCCTCTTCACTCTTCCATCCTAACTTTCCAGCAGCCACAAGTTTGTTTAGGGTATCAGGAGCTTTGAATACATCACCTGATGGATGTTGTATGTGAAGCTCATCTGCTATTGATTTAACAAGATCTAGGCCTAGCTCATCTGCAACTTCGAAAGGTCCATGGCCATAGCCAGCACCTAGTCTCATTGCATGATCAATATCTTTAAGGGTTGCATGACCCCTCTCTAGCAACCTAATTGCTTCCAGAATGTATGGAACTAGCAGTCGATTGACAACAAATGCTGTAGTGTCTTTGCATGCAATTGGAGTTTTACCAAGATCCTTTCCAAACTGAAACAGCTTCTTGTAGGTACTGTTAGAGGTGAAAGGTGACTTGATGACCTCAACAAGCTGCATCATGAGCACAGGGTTAAAATGAAGGCCACCAAATTTGTCTTGCCTTTTGGTAGCTGATGCGATTTGGGCTATAGGCAAGGATGTTGTGTTTGAGGCAAATATGGTTTTCTTCGGTGCGGCTTCGTCTAAATCTGCAAAAAGCTCCTGTTTAGCTGTGAGATCTTCTGATATAGCTTCAATGACAATATCTGCATTTTGCACCGCCATCATGGCATCTGTAGATGTGAGGATGTTTCTTATTGTATCTTCGGTAAACTTCTTTGCCATTCTGGGCTCGTCTGGAAACTTCTTTGACACTACCCTTTCTAGGCCTCTCCTTACCAACGTCATACAGCTAGTGAGCTGGGCAGCATTTTTGTCGACCAGTACTACATTGAAGTCATTTCTAGCAGCATCAAGTGCAATACCCGATCCCATAGACCCAGCGCCCACGACGACGACATTTTTTATCTCCTCGTGTCTTTCCACTGAAGTTGTAGTCCCAACGTGTGCAGAAGTAAACTCTAGTTTAATGCTGCTTGATATTCCTCGTACACATAGCCGTGATTGCGATATTGTGAAAGGTGAGCGCATGTATCTGTAAAATCCGTTCAATGCCATTCTTGGTTTCAAATTGGAGATACACGCAACAAATTTCACCGTACGAGAAAACAGTGAATGTCTACACGTTCGGGAATGAAGGTGATAGCATAGTTCATAGGTTAGTCCGAGGTCTGGGAACTAGCTACGTTCCCTGATGACCTTGCAGGCCCTTACAATTCCAATACAAAACCATCGGTAATTGACAGTAATAGTAATACAATCCATCAAAGAAACAAATATCTATTTAAAATTAGAAACCAAGTTTGCAAAAACATCAACAACTGCACCAATATGCCCAATCAGTTCTCAATTAGAACCAGTTTGAATTGGACGGTCCTTGCCAACTTTGATGTACCCAATAACAAGGTGTAGCACTGGAGGACCGTGAGTTTAAATATGTATAAAATCCCAGGCACAGCGGAGCAGGGTGGCTGAGGGCTTTTGCCCCCCCCCCCCACTTTTTGCAAAAAATGCCAAATATTAAGTAATAAACTGCCAGTAAAGCCTTTTTCATAAGGTTTTAGCCCCCCCCTATTTTAGACGGCCCCCACTTTTCTCAATGCTCGGCGGTGCCTGAATCCATAAACCAACGTTGAACAATTTGGCGAAAAAATGGTGGACTTCTACTTGACCTTTGACCCTTTCAAAATAGCTACTAGAAATTAACATACTGTTGGTAAAAGGGCGTGTCGGATGTTTTCCGTTGCTTCGAGAAGGATTTGAGTCAAAATTTGTCTAATTTTACTGAAACTGCACATTTTGACAAAAGTAGTTTATTTTTAGACGGGACTCTTTAGAAATCTTGGCTGACCACGCCATAATTAAGTAGCAAGAAGAACAATCCATTTGTGGTTTTTGATATCAAGATTCATATCCCATCTAAGACAATTGATGATACAAGAGGTAGACCGATAACACTTTTGACAAGTCGTACGTTCATTTTATGCATTTTATCTTGTTTTCGTCAGTGAGAAATACGTTTGAAAATAACTTTTATTCAGAAGAATCCAATAGAAATTTTGGCTAATCTTTACAGAATTGAAATTAAATATACAATTCACAAGCAGCTTTGATTTTGGTCATATATTGTTTGTTTGACTATTTAGTACTGGCTAATATTTTATCAGCTATGCTGTTTTAAAATTTTGCAAAAAAGGGCACAGAGAGGTTATAGAGGTCCCTGGGTAAAAAAGAAAAATGCAGATCACCTGCGAGCGAATACCCTGGGTGCCAGAGCCTCAGAGAGTCAAAGGATGAAGAACGGGGAAGGAATTGCGACCCCGTTCTTCATCCTTTGACTCTCTGAGGCTCTGGCACCCAGGGTAGCGAGCGAAGCGAGCAAAAAATTTAGCAATTGCGCCCCTTAGATTAGCTTAAAATTACTTTTCAGAACGACTTCATGGAGTAATTTTGACACGTTAAAATGTTGTCAATTATCCGACGAAAGCCCGAATTTTCCGACGACGTCGCTGATTGGGGGGGGGGGGGGGCGAGCCCCTAGTGGAAAGTCTAATACTATCAACAGCTTTATTTAAATCTCTGCCACAAGCAGCAAACATTCAACGCACTTTTAGCGATGCAGTGTCTGAACAATGAAGCTGTTGGTTGCTTATGCGTGTTTTATTTTCATAATTATTAATTTTATTAGGCTTCTCTTGTACTTCACTTTCCATGTGTTGTGGTATTCGAAATTACCTTGCTGGGCAGCACTGAGATTTTCATAAAAGACACTTCAGTTTTGAAAGAAATAGTTCTTAAGCGGAGGCATAGGGCCGTAATTGCCCTTTTAGCCCTAGTGACTTTCCGTGGTTTAAAATTGTCCATTCCTTTACATTAAACAAAGACTTTATCCCGCAGTTATGTCTCACTTGGTCCCATAGAACAGGGGTGAGATGTCGCAAAGTTTGCTAACATTCCAGGCAAGGGCGCCTACCCAAAGGGGACAGCACTGGCAGTTGCCCCATTGCCCTCGTAAAATTGAGTGATTTTCTTCGTTTTACCACTGTTTCGCCCCTTTTCTAAGCGCTTTGCCCCCTTTGCCCGCTTTGAGTGCAGACTTCTGTAATTCCGGGGCTATAATTGATTTCTAATCGAACAAATGAAGCAATTTTAACGGAGTTTTCCGCAAGGATATTATTAGCCATAAAAAAACTTTTGTTACAGTTTTTGAAACACGAAATGAAGTGTTCATCATATCTAGCCCATACGTGGAGTTTGTGATTCGCTGAACAGGTAGAAATTCTCATAAATGATAAATACCAAAGCGGCAAGTTCAGACCAGGAAAATCAACCACAAAGCAGAGAAAGATGAGTGAATGAACTCTTAATCGGAGCAGACTACAAAACCTCACTGCGATTTGTGGCAATGAAGATTAATAATTAAATAGCGTTCCGTTAGGAAAAAGGCAGCAAAAAGTCATGATGTTTACTGGTCATCATTCTTTGAAGTCGACTTTTCAAACTCACTGGGAGCTGTTTTTCATGTTAATGTTCTCTGCTCGTTATCGGTAACATAATGGCATTGGTTGGAGGGCTAGAGAGGAAACGGAAATCTCAATCTGAATTTATGGGAGTACATGGTCGTTGCTACGTGGGGTGTGTGGGGGTGTGGAACACCCCTTGGAAGAACATTTTATTGTTAGTAAAAACGAGAAGTTTTTTGCATTTGAGCTGGTTCGTCAGCAAATTTTCAGATTTGTCGCAAATAAATTATGGCTTACCCACTTTGTCGGCAATCAGGGCACCCCCGTGTGCACAAAAGCTAACGACGGCCCTGTGGGGGTATTTAGGTACATCTAGGGCCCCTTGTTATCTTGATGCTTACCAAGGCTGCATCCTCTTTTTTGTTCTGGTCCATGGAAACTCAGGGTTGTTTTCTC
The DNA here is from genome assembly GCF_057945365.1 of Rhopilema esculentum. Lineage (NCBI taxonomy): Eukaryota > Metazoa > Cnidaria > Scyphozoa > Rhizostomeae > Rhizostomatidae > Rhopilema > Rhopilema esculentum. Next base: position 12,229,517 of record NC_142825.1, read on the forward strand.
CAGAGTCCAGAAGTGTCAATTTTTCCTCCTGACAATTTCCTCAAGCTTTGGCAGCCTTGCTTAGAAAGCAGAGACTACGGAGGGTTTGTGCGTCGTAACATTAATTTCTTTTGTTTTTATTGTTTTTCCTCAAGATCATTTACTGTATTACAGCCAATTTTTCTGGACTCTGGTTTTTCTTCAGAAGACACTGAACCCCCTAGCTTCCTATTTCCTATTGTTTGATATCATATAAAAATGGACATCTTTATTTTAAATTTAGCTGTAATTTTACTTGAGAATTTTCCTTGTTAGGTTTCTTTTGTTTGCTTGATCTTTTCTCCTGAAAATAGTTGGGCAAGAATTGGGTTGAGGTCATTATAGAAACAAGCAGTAGTGTTATTAAGAGTAAGGCCTGGTTCAAACGTCGCACTTCTCATGTGCCGAACCTATCTCTGTTTGGAGCCGTGCAGCTCGGCAAGCTCTGTCGATCCAAACTAGTCTGCCGCTCCTAACTAAATCTGCCGTACCAAATTGATTCAAACGTCGCGCGCGACGTTTGAACCAGGCCTAAAGCACCTTGGAGACTGGTGGAACCAGATTGTCATAGTTCATATGGTTGTCATAACACCATCAAAAGTTTGGGCAAACTCGAGGTTTAATAAAAGCTTTGGGTGAAGCTAGTCTTATCACAATATTAGAGCTCATTTTACAGTTGCTTTCACTGCAATTCCCCTTTCAATGAAATGTTTTCTACTGAAAATAAGCCTTTTGTGGAATATTGGATGTTGTATCTCAAAAAATATAACTCGAAGCTTACATTTTTTGGAAAATCTCTGTAATAAAACAGCTAAACAATGCACATTTATTTTTGAGCCACGGAGTTCATATTCAGCACAGAGGGGCAAAGCTTTTTTACCAATTATATAGTTAGTGACTGAGGCTGAAATGCATTTTTGTTTCGACCTGTGGCTCTAAAATTGTGCAAGAAGTATAAACAAACAGCAATTTTCAAACCAAGGAAAAGGGAAAATGATACTTACCACAAAACCTATTCCTATCTTTGGCTTAGTTACACCAGAATAGGGTTGTGAGTTACAAAAGGAAAGGAAGAAAACTGAAGACAATGCTATTTTATAAGAAGACCAATCAAAGCAACAATCTTATGGACTGTTGCCTAATATTGCAAACACACTTCCAAACTGACACAACAATTAAATTCTATTATATCTAATCATATGCTGTCACCTCAGGGCATAAAATTAATGCTTTACTAATTCAATTATAAATGAAAGTGCCTGGATAACCAAATGTTTATTAATGTTCATGTCTTTGATGATAATTTAGTTGCGTTCATTCATCCCCCTTTGTTCCCCATGTGCTCTTTGATGATCTAATTCATGTTTTGTCTTCTCTTCAATAGCTCTGATATCTTCAATTGATAATCCATGCCATTTGTCGAGCCAGCAAAAGACTTGTCTATGAAAATTTAGGAGCAGTCGCCTTACAGCTTTCAGTATAAGAGACTGGACTGCTGACTGGATTAATCTCCACTTAAATTCTACTTTGTATAGCTTATAACAGCACATGTAGGGTTCACAGCTTGAATACCAATCAGCTCCACTCAAAGGACCTCTCCCTAAAAGATTTAAGTTGTAACTAGTTGTAACACCAAACAACAAGTTGTAACTATTTCTTACACTGTTTGTTTAAAACAGGCATCCTACAAAGAATTAAAAGGTTTGCTAAAAACATGAAAATAATTAAAAATTATTTTGCTGTACAATGGAGTATAAATAAGTTTCCCATTAAACTAAGCTCTTAATTTGTTTAAGGGGATACATAAATGTTTTTAAAGATGAATTAAACTAAAAGACCACAGCAATTACCTGATTTATAGCTTCTTATCATCATGTTAACTATACAAACTTCTGTTCAAATGCATTCTGTATCATTTTTCATGACAGACAATGAACCAGAAGTATGTGTATGCAAATAAGGATGAAATTTAAAGGACAAGTGACATGCTTTTGGGGCCAAATTTTTTTTCTTTTAACTTAAAGTAAAATGCTGTATGAGAGTGTTGTTGAAATATTTTTACTTCCTGATTTCATTTTCCTACTTAAAAACCCTTTTCAAATTATGGCGGGAAAAGAATCATGTGACAAGGGGACGTAGATTGTGATAATTTGTTATTGCTGCTACTGGTATACTGTGCAATATTAACGTTGACAACATGCTTTTAAACGAATTCAGAGTTAGTAATTGGGTCATTCTTTTGCAAATTGTTTTTGACATTAAGTTAATAATGACAGGAAAATTCTGAGTTATCACAATGTATGTCATAGGGTCACATGATAAAAAGCAAAATCGCACCCCCTGCACCCCCTGATTAGAATTTTTTGTTCTAAACCAGGAAAAACTTGCTTCTAAATGATGATCTATAAGTTAATGAAAAGAAAAGATAGGGTGAAAAGTATGTCACTTGTCCTTTAAACAATGAATCATAGAACCCTGGCCAAACACATAAAACAATTGGCAGAACAAGGCTCAAAGTTGTTGGTCTATGTATGATGTGTTCAGGCCAAAACACACTACACATGACTAAAAATTTGACTCTATATTGACATATGACCACATATAAATCAGAAATACAATATAAGTAATCACATAGAAACTTCTTTAATTCCTCATTGATTCCTCATATATATATTCTAAGGAAAAAATAAATGTTTATCTTATTGTTACTCCATTTTATTTATTTCTCTATGCGAGAAATTTCTTGTCGGACTAGGCCGAGCCATCACAAAAACTCTAAATATAGTTTTTTACACTTTAACCTCTTCTTTTGATAATTGGATACCTATGAAAACAAGTTTATTTGTTTTTGTGCGGATAGTCGAAAACAGATATGTATGTAACTGACATACACTTTGACAGACATCTTAACTGGAATGTTCTTAAATCTAATGGCCTGGAAAACTGTAACACTGTTGTTTGCTGCCTTTCTCAGAAGTTCTAGCTGGCATATGCCCTTGTCAATAGTTTTTGTCCACCATCGTGTTCTTACAGAGTTCCTTGAAAGTTCATGCAACTGCAGGTTTGAACATGTATGCCATTTGAATTTCGAGGTGTGAATTGAGTAAGATGAAAGGTTACGAGTGAAAAAATTTGAGTTCCTCTAAGTAGAAACAAAATTTTCGAGGCGAAATTGAGGATCTTTATCTGCTAGTCTGGATTGATTCAATTAGAGTGGAATGAAGTGCAGGTTTTCCAAACTGGATGGATTCATTAAAGTGGAATGAAGTGCATAAAAACCCTTACATCCTAATAGGATCTTTTCTATTCTGCAGACCAAGCAATAGTTCCTCATTGAAACCAGAAAACTCATTCTATTACAAATGACCAATCATATCAAACTGCTGGGAAATTTTGAGTAATTAAATTTTATAGCCTAAATATTAACAAACCTGCAATACTGAGAACTCTTCAGGTCTGTTTTTTGTAGTTATTGTCAAGGCATTCACCTTTCTTAGCAAGATGATAGCATATTGAATTTGTGTTTGCGAGAGTGATGATGGAATATAATTACCCTTACTTAGATTTAGAACAAATGACAGGCCATAATTCATAATTCTGAGGCTTCCTGATTAAATATTTTAGTTAGGGATAACGTCATGAAATGAAGCGATTATATAATTATTTTTGTATCAACTTTGAGAAAAGGAACTAATACAACCCACACCACAATACTACTTAACAAGAATAAATCACCAATTAAGTCAAACTTTCTTTACTAAAAATCTACGGATATTTATCCTGCTTCTCTCTCTGATTTTTAATGACAAATTCTCCTAATGTCAGGTTAACGGTTGCCGGACAAGAAAAAAATAAAATACCCTACCTGTCTTTGTTGACTTGAATTTTGTTGGGTCCTCTTCCACTTTGTAATCAGTCGAAGATACCGGATCATTTACAATATCAATGAAATCTACAGTTCTCTTTGCTAATTCGCTTTCAGTCAAAGTGTGATGTTTGTTTGAATTGTCGGTCTTTGAGACTCTTTCTTCCTTGTGCCACGAAATAATTTCGATTCTGAAGTTCTCTTTCATGTAGCCTTTATTTGTGTAAACAGTTTTGCAATAGGGAAAAGCGTTCCACGCCTCCTCCTCCAATGTCAGAGCACCCTTCGGGGCGACTTTTTTTAACCAACCTGGGACTTTATTCTCTAGATGCATCAACTTATAAGTGTACTGCCCTGACCCACCATGCTCTGGATCATCTGTGTACGGCTCATTCTTGACGACTTCCACCCCGTCACCACCGCCAGTTTCATTTTTACTGGCTTCTGCAACAGAGTACAGCTGTGCAATGTGGTACTCGTCAACTGTTATAGGCAGTGGTATGCGATATTCGCGTATAATAGACATCTTCCCTACTTTCAGAAGAAGAGGCCTCACCCAATTCCCTTCGCATGTGAAAGGAAGCCTAAAAAATCCGCGTCATGCATGGGAGCTTGGGGCGAGTAATAAGTTTGACGCAAATTCAACGCGAGAAGTGTTGCTAGTTGCTACGAGGCTTGGAAAATAGCCAGATATCAGGCTCGAACCGGAAAAAAAAACAGAAAAGGTTGGACAGTAAAAAGGAAAAGCTAAAAAAGAAAGGAAAAGAGGTCCCGAAAGCAATGGATTTCTCAGAAGAAGCCTGGGTCATTATTGGGGGGATCGCGAGCCACCCTGAAAAAGCTTGGATGTCTTTATTACTTATAACTTACTGTCAATATTTTTTATTTGCCTTGGTTCTTCTATGAGGTTATATTTTGAATGGACAAATGTTAAGCTGATTTTTCTTTATTGCGTATATGTCATCTCCAAAAAGTGGAGCAGCAATGCAGCTTTCAATTTTACGAAATTGGAAGTGATTCTCTTATGGGAGTATCTTTCGCCAAAGATCTAAACGCAACGTTCTTACGATTCTTGGATATGAAATATGACATCACTGTTTTTGAGGGACAGAAGCTAACCTTGATGATGCAAAAACTCGGTATGAAATAAGTATAGTTGTATGCTGATTCATCAAAAAATACACTGTCCAGTTTAATAAAATCTTCACAACATGCGGGTCAAAGAAAGTGTGAGGGGTCTTTCAAAAGAAAGAACTTCGAAGCATAAGAACCCATCTCCTTTACCAGAATGACCAGAGGAAAAAGCCAATTCATAAAGCACTTACGCAAAGCTGTTCAGTGGCAAAGATAAGTTATTACTATATATATGCACTTAGTGAGCAAAAGTATTGCACAGGACTTTACGATTTGTGACAATATATTTCAACTACGAAGTCAACTTATAACTTTTATGACATTTGCTATGGCTACTTGAATTTTGGTTCGCTAACATGTTTTGTTGCAGTGCCGCCATTTCTGTTTCAGCCTGTGCAATACTTTTGCTCACTTAGTGTACATTGATTCTGTAGCAGAAGAACGAATGGACGTGTGGCTAGATGTTTCATCGTGACATTAGAGAAGAGAAAAAAAGGCATTGATTAGAATTGCTGTTAGCACATCTAATTAACCCTCTGACTTCTTTGTTGGCGGTTGTGCAAGCGTTTGTTCTTTAAATAGACTGATAATAAACTGTTCACTTTTGTGCCACCATTGCTTTGGAGAAGGGGGCACCAATTATCATTGGGGGCAGGGAAGCCTGTATTTGAACGGGGTGAAGTGCCAAGAAAATGGGCAAAACAATAGTATTCCACAAGGGCAAGTGGACCGCTGCCCAGGCGCCCTTTATGGGGGGACACTTTCCACACATAAAATCTTCATTGTTTTTGGAACTGGAACACTGGCTAACCGGTGTATTGCTTTTATCTCTTGACTTTTATTCTGTGTTTCAGATATTTAAACCTAGTGTCCGAGTAATAATCACCTGGCTTTGTAATAGAAGGAAAAATATTATTCTATAATCAGGGGCGCAGCATGCGGAGGGGGGGTGTAAACCCTACCAACTTTCAGAGAACTAGACGGTAGAATTAAATTTATAACAAAATTTTAATATACACTGGACTCCATAGAACACTATTTACAGTGACCAATTAAGAACAAGTTGTCTTTTATATCTTTTCGATATGAATGATATATGAAACGTAATCCAAGCTCTCTTCTATCATCTGGTAATCCTGCAACAAACACTGTCAGTTGTTTGAAGTTGAGGGACCTTTGATCATTGCGTAACATTGAAGATTTATTCCGTTGGGTTTAGATCATATGATAAAGAAGGACTCAAGTTGACACACATGACAAGATTACATGACAAAGAATGATGTATATTAGGGGAATAAGGGGAATATTGCAGTTCCATTTGACTTTACTTTAAGTACTTTGAGAGGTCTCTAAAATGCTAAAATCTTATCCCGTCGGTAGCCTGTAATTCATTAGCCCAACAACTATTGATATTTCGAAAATTTTGGAAGTAATGAAGCAGAAACAATAGTAGTGCCAAACAAAAGAGGGGACCTGAACTCCCTTTATTAAATATCATGCATATTGAAGAAACAGGTGCTATATCTGCCTGTACTTGTTGTTCTTTCTCATGAAGGGAATTTATCATACTATTTTAAATGTCTTTCGACAGACAGGGTCTTTTTAGAAAATGGAACCTTATTGTTAGAACACAGGGTTCCCATTCATTGCAGGACATCACATGACAATTGCATCATTGCGCAGCAATTGCATCAGCTTCTGTAAATTGTATTATTCTTAAGGTATATAAGGGGTGGCTTTATAGTTAGGTTCAGTCTTGATTGCCGTAAGATTGTCGAACTCCGTGTACCTTGTCGCTAGCTTGCAGAATTGTGTTTGCCGTTACATTGTCGCCGTTAGCCGTTTAAGATATTTTTAGTCGTTTGCCGTGAACTGATGAATTAGAAGAAGTGTAAGAAATTAGAGAATTGGATAACAGTTTTTGCCGTAGTTATCGTGTACGTTTCTGCGAACGACCTACGAATTCACATTTGTAAAACCCCCTTTTTAAGTGGTTTTACATTATATCTTGACGAAAATGAAGACTGGTTCTTTTTGGAAAAAAGTACTTAATCTTGACGGAAAGGCACTTTTTCTGATAAAAAGGTTACTTTAACTTACAAAAAGGCACTCATCCGTCAATGAAAAATTGGCAGAGTTTTTTAACAAAAAATGCATCTTTATTCAGGGATGCCGGATCGCATTTTGTAGTGGGGGGGGGAGGGAGGGGGGAAGGAACCTCTAGACGAATTGGCTAACTTTTATAGTAGCTTTCCCCGGATTTTATTTGATGCCATTATCTGAATATAACAGTTCAGCAAAAAGTGAGAGGGCTATACCTCCAGCCCCCTCCCTCCGGCGTCCCTGTTATTCTTAAAGATAGCAACTCATTCACTTTTTCTTATAGAAAAGAGGCGCTTTTTTCACAGATGTTCTTAGAAGATGTGAAACAATCAACGATGGCCTAATGTCTTAAATCAAAAAAGCCAATCTAATTTCAATGGATGCCTATTATAGCTATCATAGCCTTTTATAAATCTTAGAAATAACTACTTGCGTGTGTCATGTATCTTGGAACTAGGCCTATTGACCCAGGGCCGCGGAGAGGATTTATAGGCCCTGGGTCAAAACGAAAGATAGAAAGCAAGTGGTCGGAGGAAAATTTTTGAGACGATTGTTGCTAAAATTGCTGCTATTTTGGTTGATGAAATTGCAATGGTGGCTATTACTTCTTTGGTCATTTGAAGGGGGCCTATCATAGCGGGATCAAAAGCCGCAAAACTGTGCAAAAATCAATCAAATGTCGCAATCCGCAATGAAATTAAGCGCGAAGACGCGGCCGCGATAGCAAAAGAGGGAAATCTATAAGGGGAAATTGAAATATGAAATAATCTAAGTTTTCGGGGAAAAAATATAACCATTAAGATTTTTTGATTTTGAAATACGAAATAACTTTGGTTACCAGTATGAAATAACAAAATAACTGAATACATCTTATAATATTGTGTTAGATTTATTTATTTGATAACAGCATTGACTCAAGTGACTTTTGATATGTATAACTGTTGAGATATGTATTACGCCTGGGTTGCTCTTTTACATTTTTCAAACTTTTTCGGGGCATTTTTCTCAAAGGGGGCGCTTAAAAGAAGAGGCGGCTTTCCAAACTTTACCATTAGTAAAAAGTACCAATGGCATAGAATCTACGGCAAATGGTTTTGGCTTATATTATCTCAACAAAATAGACGAGAACATCAAATGGTATCATAAAAGTGTTTTATCTACATTAATTGTTCCACATCTTTATACTATGAATTCTTTCTAAGACCACTAAATAACAGTTTTTTAATCCATTTAAGTTGCAGGATTGATTTGCTGATAAAATCTGTCCTCTAAATCTTCAAATCTCTAAACAGATGTTGTTCATTTTTCAACTTTTTTTTATCTGAGTCTAGACATGTTTCCCGCGAAGTTATTCTTATTTTAAACAAATCAGACGAAGCACGTAATACACCAATTCAACTTACAGCCTCATTTCTGCGTTAAGTCTACAATACAAGCACAAACAATATGAACAAATTGTATTCAGCCTAAAATTGTGATGATAAAGCCAAATCTGAGCAATAAAAGGTCGTACATAATGAAGTTTGGAGAAATTTCCTAAACGAGGCCGTAAGTCGAATTTGTGTATACTTGAGAGAAGCAAGTAACCAATCTCTCATAATGTCAAAATTATTTCTGGCCATACTTTTTAATTCAATATGGCGGCAATAAACAATGCTAAAAATTGTGGGATATTATGTTTTTGATGCAAGACGAAGTAACTATATTAGATCAAACTATAAGGAAAAATTATGAAAAGCGACGTGAACGCAACCGTAAAGAGAATTTGGCCCACTACAGCTCCTGTTTTTCACACTCGATGAGTACCCCTTGAAAAGACACCTAAAATATCTACTCTTTAGAAACATGTAGTCAATCTGTAGTGTTTATAACTTATTAACGAGTGGGTTTTGTTTAGTTTTAGTTTCGCATTAACTTCATTTTAGCATCTTTTCTTGCTATCTTATGCATCTAAGAGTAGACTGTAAGTGACTAGAAATAACAGCATGACTGTAGTATGAAGAATCGATTAAACAAATGAATTTGGTTATTTAGGCTTTTGGCGGTAGTAGAGCTTCTCTTTAGAGGTTTCTCTAAATACTATATAATATATGATAATGCACCTAAATCTTTCCTTTCCCACTTTTTCATAAACCAAATAGCACTTGGAGGCATTTTTCGGCTTGGGTCTGTTCGGCATCATCATCAGCGTGTGAAATTACCTCAGTGTACCCATTTCCATGCTGGTATCACAATTTGCACGATTCATGTTCTAACAGCCCAGACTATACAGTACAGTACAGCTCAAATTTGGTGCGCAGCGCTATTCACATTTATGAATTGTTTACAGCGCTTGCGTGAAGCCAACAAATGTTAGGCAACCCGGCCAAACGAGCCAACAACACCAAACAGCACCTTGAGCAATAGGGATTATTTTAATTACCATCCAACACCCGTCAACATTTTTGACCAGTTTCAAATCGATCCATCAATTCACCCAACATCTTTCCCAACAATGTTGGGTGACCGAACATGCTGGCCAAACGGCCCAACATTTGAGCCAACTTGCGAAAAGAGCGCGTTGACTGAGATGTTAGGTGAAATGTTGGCTCGTCAGCCCCGGTCTGAAGCTCCAAGCCTTCTGTCGGAAGATTTCTGGCGCCACCTCTGGGTGTAGTCTGGCTAGTTAGTGGCTATCGGGTTGAACTTAGACACTAAAAAAAGAAAAAATATCCAGATTGATGTCCGCTGATTGGAAAGAAAAAATGCCAAATTGATTATTTTGTGCAAACAATATTGTCCGTTAATTAAAATGTCCGCTAATTAAGTGGCCGCTTTTTAGAAAGTTTTTTATGAGACTTTGACCAGAAAACGATCGGGGGAAAAAATTGTCCTCTAATCAGAGGTGTCCGCCTTTTAGAGTGTCCGTTAATTGGAATGAATACTGTAGATGCATCGTTTCCTCCAAATGACTTCGACATACATTCTGATAACTACAACATCGCCTGTAATTGTGATGATTGAGTGCATTTGGTATCAACAAATGCATGTCATTTAAGTGATATTTAATATTGCACTCTCTAGCTGCTGCAAAAGTTTGAGTGCATTACCAAGCGACAATGCTGATGAACAGGGCCTAAAATTAGCGGTAATAAATCGCATTCAAGCAGTAATAATTTTTTTGAACAATAACGCAACGCTGTTTAATGTTAAACAAACTTAACGTCTTCAAAACTTTCTCTTCAACTCTTTCTCCTTACTTTTTCTTCTTTCTCCGTCTTCTTTATCGTCGTTCGCAAAAATTTTGCTAAACCACTCTTGCTTTCCTGCTTTTGTGCTTTCTCTTGCCCGACGATCTTTTTCCTCCATCCAACTCAACGCTGCAGACCTAGGATCAAAGTCACATAGTTGTGGCATATTCATATGTATGTAAAGGTAATCGCTGACGGTTTAGCGCTTGAACGATGATCTGCATGTTGATTTGATCTTGTTATAAAGAGAAATGACCCGCTCACAATCAGCTGAATGGGGTTTGCATGCAAGAATGCGGCCAAGGACGACACAGACATCTGAATACTCATCCCTTGCTCCTTGCACCTTTTTTGCAGCATGCTGAAGGGATCGGCCTTTTGCATTTCGGCACAATCTTGTAGATCCTGATACTGAATGGCTACATTTGCCAAATCCAAGTCAGGAGCAATAGAGCGGTGAACTTCTTTTATTTCATTTTCTGTGGCCATGATCTTAACAAACGGGTTAAATGATTTGGAAGCATTTCTGTCCACTTGAAGTCGCTTGTCTAGCATAGCGGTCAAATCTTTGATTGGCTGAGAGCTCTGTTTGCTACCATGTTCTAAGCCAATCAGCACATAGGATTCTCACAACAAAATCGCTTCGCAGCTAGAATTAGGCCCATTTTCGCCATTTCAGCGTGTTTTTACCACATTGTCTACAAAAAGCATTGCACGCCTCTACAAAGCGAATTTCCACTTTATTTTTTGTCCAGTTCATCATCATGCGTTGCTATTTAACCTATATTGGCGCCACTGTTCGATCGCAAAGAATAATATGGAAAAAACACCTCGCAAATGATCGCTAAATTTCGTGTAAAGGTTCAGGTAAATTACGTTTTTACCTCTCCCCAACCCATAGCGCTTTAGACATTTCACATTTAGACAAAATCAATTATATACTTACCTTATATCTAAGAATGGTTCACAATCCCGTCAAAGATGCAATCACTGTTCAGCCTTAGATTCGGCGGTGATCGCCAATGTAATTATCACAACGGCACGAAGGCTTTCATATTCACCCTCGAACTCAATAAATGTATCTTTGTCCTCTGAAATCAAAATTCATTTCATAAAAGTGAAAATTTTTCAGCAACAGCCCAAAGTAATTTCAATCATGATTGTCCAAAGACAATTGACCATTATTACTAATTTTATGTGATGAAAATGGCGAATACACTCACGCGGTAAGACTGGAATCTAATAAAATTTGAAAACGGCGGGAAAATTTCGAAAATGCACCCTCGAAATTTTCCCGCCGTTTGGTATCTGGTCGGCGTCTTTCCTTCTTCCAAAGCTTGATCCCGTAAAACTTATTAGCTTCTTCATCATACCTTTCTTTGAATTCATTTCCCCAACCTCCCAGCAAGGATCCAGTGCTCAGCTTGTTCACCCTTTCGCGAAACTTCTCTGCCTCTGGCTCAATGTCCAAAATTGTTAGTGAGTCGCTTTGAAGCTTATTTTGGAACACTTTGATTAAGAAAAGTAGGTCTGCAACAAACCACATCAAAATAATGTTGTCCTTGTGGGTAAGAAGCTTCAGAAACTTTTTGCCTTCAGCATCGCATTGCTCTACGTTGAACTTTATGAGTGCTTGCCACGAGCACAGAATAGCATCAAGAAGAGCAGCTGTAAATTCTGCCCATCTGACCTCAAAATACTTTGGGAAACGACGCACTGTTAGCCCTTCCGTTTTTTCCAGCTCACTGGTTCGTTTTGCTGAAACGTGAAAATAGGTAGAAATTGCTGCTAATTGAAAACCAAGTGATCAATTTCTGGGACACTCTTACATAAGTCTTTGTATGCATTTGCAGTCGAATGCACTGCAAAAATAGATTTTAGGAGGGGAGTGTCGATGTCTAATTTCCTTCGTTCGTCATCCAGGAGCTTCCAGAGACCACGATGCTCTCCAACATTCTTATTTTCCCCGTCAGTTGAAAGATGAGTTATCACTTTCATCGAAGCCAACAGTATCGTCTGTTCCCAATTTCAATGCTGCGAGATGCCCAGAGGCACCAGGATCAGTCACGTGTCCAATGCCAATAAACTTGAGATCTGGTTTCCCATTTTCATCGACTACATTAAGTAGCATGTATTGATGATCCTTCTGCGTCTTATCCATGGACGCAGCAATGCAGGAATGAATTTCTTCCTTGAACTTTGGCAGGTCAGAACTGACTATAGTGCGCAAAAGTTCTTGTACAACTGGGGGTCGAATATACTGCAGATCAAAGTCAGAAGGCAAGTATGGTTGGAAAGGTTGATTGTAGTTGAATTTATGAGCAAGTTTTGCAGCAACTACTCTTGATGGCCAAGAAAATGCCGATGATGTCAAACATTTCGCGTCATTGTACACATGGATTATTAGTGACCCTATCTTGTTGGCCAATTTCTGGCACTGCGAACTCAACATCTTAACCAAGGGCACAGTTTGAGATTTCTCGACAGATGAAAGTTTCTTCAAGCGCTTGGCTTCGAGGCATTCTTTATGTGCTTCATTTTGTGGATGCTCTTGAATTGTGCGAGTTCTTGCCTTTGTGCCCTCGGGAAGACAAATTGGTGGCACTCTACCCCTATAGCAAAAACGCTTCAGTATGGTGGGGTACGGTAGGCATACAGCACACAGCACACGCTTTCTTTTAGCTGTTGGTCCTGGCACAAGCTGGATACATTTGTCACTGATTTGTGTATCTACCTTTGAATGGGTCAATGCTTTTTGCTCGGCATCAACTTCGTTTCTCTGAATGGAAGAGCAAGGGCTGACAGAATCATCGCACGTGTTGCGGCTAGAGCTTGTATCCTCGTCTTCGCTAACTTCTTTTTCTGTCTTTTCATGTTCCTTCGATGTCTTTTTTCCAGTCGTTGATCAATTAAAAAATCTATCAATCGTACCTTGCTTCTTGGACCACATTGTTCAGTAGTTTGAAGTCAATTTTGCTTTTGAAAACGTTCTTATTAAGATGTTTATACCAACGTTAAGTTAACTATAAGTATTCTATCTTGTTTTTATGCCTCAAACAACTGATCAAACGGCGTTCACAGTTGGTCAAGCAGCTAAAATTTGCAATATGTATGTACAGAAAAAGTCATGACCCTTTTCCAAGTATGACGAAAATGACAAAGCACCGTTTTTATCACTGCACATTTTCAGTTTATCACTGCACAAATTGGTTATCACTGCACACTAAAATTAGGTATGATAAGAAATAAGCAATGGACAATAAAGAAGAATTAAGAAACTTCAGAGCTCGAAGCTTCAGTACATGCGGAGAAAAATCAATTGCGCTTTATGATATTGTTGTGTGCTATTTTAAAGTAAGATGGAATTTCTATACAGTAACAGTTCTGCTGAGAACACGTTTTTGTTCCTTTTGATGGTGCTTTATGCATGTTCTTAAGATAAATAATCAAAGACGAATTTGTATTTTATCTAACTCGGTTTTGTATACGTTTATGAATAAGGACAGAAAGAAGCAAATATTTTCTGAAAGGGATGTTTTCCGGTGTTTCAAAGGGCGTGGCCGTAAAATAACTTAGGGGCAAGCCTCCTAGTCCCGTTCCAGCCACTCCCTTGTGGGCTGGTGCCAGTGTGACCTAATCTAGCGTAATATCAGCATAATATTGGCCAAAATCGTCGATTAGCATAAAACCTAGCGTAATTTGGAATCTAGCATAACTCTGGCATAATTCTGATATTATTTAAAAGAATCATTGTTTCCATTTATCAATTGTCTATCGTTACCAAATGCAAACACTTTACACCAGTATCTGTGTTTTCATTTCGGGAGTAAATTAGGACTTTCCACCTTCAGGATTTTGCCAGTTGTTTTGAATGGTTGGCAGCCACATATTTTGTGGTTGGCAGCCAAATGCAGCCAGCTAAACGTAATATACAAAAAAGCTAAATTTTTGCTAATTGTTTGGAGCGATACCGTTATCAAAATTTACTTTGTAGGTTTCAAAAGTTTTCACTTACTTTTATTTAAAACTGTCTGTTATCTTTTACTTTGTTTCTTCATTCATCATTTGCAATTTTGAAACTTTTTTACAAAGTTTTGAATTTTATCTGTACCAAAATATTTGTTTCCTTTGCATTTTAGTTGTTTTTTGCAGCATGCTGCAAGAATTCAGCCAAATTTCGCTTCTCCGGCCAAATCAATTTATGACGGGCTAGGGGTTTCGAGAAACAGCCAAAATGGAGAAATTTGGCCATCACACCATGAATCTAAATTGCTTTTTTGTTGATGAAGAATGAGTACATTGGGTTGTCAAAAGGGCCAAATTGCAACTCTGGCCACTTTTGATATTTTGAGCATGCATTAGCCTCTTTTTCGAGCAGGGTTGCCTTGATTTGAAATCTAGCATAATTTTTGCAAATCTAGCACAATCTTATGATAAATTTGGCGTAATTCCAAAATTGAGATCTGGTGCTGGTACGTGGTGTCTGCATTACAAACAAGATGAGGAAAAAGACCATGCTTTCAAACTGGGCGCAAAGAGAATAAGAAGAAACAAGCACAATTTGTACATCAGTGAGAGAAGAGTTCATTTGCCATCTGTAACGAGGCTCTCGTTTATAGTAACAAAACTTTTTGAAAAACAGATTTAATGGAAAAGAATTTGATGGGCTGAATGCAGTTAAGAACTTTCCATAAGTAAAAGAGACGTCCCAGACAAAATATTTCATTCAATCATGCACTAGATTCTGAGAAATAAACGACTAAGATCGCAGAGATCTGAGACTTGTTCTCAGAGGAATTCTACAAGACGAGACAATGGCTCGGATTCTCGCAGCAATCCCTAATTCTATCGATGTAGAGAGGCTGATTCCCACCTACAACAAGATAGAAGCAGGTGGGGAAAGCAGCAAAGTTTCGACTTCTGGAAGCAAGTCTGGGAAGCAAGGCTGATTTAAACGAGTTTTTAAGGTGAAAGGAACAAAAATAACTTTGACAGAGATCCGAACAAACCGTGTAAAGAGTTTTCTTTCGATAACTTTTTTCTCACATATTGAGACATCGCTATATGTAGCGAATTTTTCTTATCAACTCAATCCATATATTGTAAAGAATCAGCTTTTGCTACTTATACTTCATTCATTTAAGAATTTGCTGAATTAGGACATGTTATTTGCACTATGTTTGCAGTTTCTATATTTGCTACCCCCATGATGCCAATCCCAGCAAAGTACCACGCCCAATTTTTATAAAGAATGTGGATCTGTAAGAATTTTTTATTTTAGGCCCTGCTGACGAATCGACGGTCTTTCATTGCTGACGAAAGCTCGGTATAGTTTTTTTTCAGACAAACTTCTATTAGAACATTTTCCTTTTGCTTGAATTTTCCTTCAATACTTAGTTTTCCAGGCAGGCAAATATATCAGCTCAAATGACAATAACACAAAGATGGAAAACTTCAAAATCGAGGTAAAACAACCGAAATTACGACCATCAGCCTTTGAATTCCAGGTGCTTCAAAACTGCAGAACCACCATTTTGATGACGTCATGGAAACTCTAGATAGCAATAACTCGTTACCTGCAGAGTTGATTTTTTTAGAACTTTTTGCTTCTATCACATTGCCAAAAAAGATGACTGGGCAAAATGACGTGATTTCTATTGTGTTACAAAAATGTATCCAAAGCTTAAAATATTCAGCAAGGCTGGAATTACCCAAATCAAGAGCAAAAACTAAGGTTATGCACTTCACTCGACTGTTGATGAAAATTCCCAGTCTATAAGGAGAAAATTTATTGTCAAAATTTGTTTTCCCCTAATGTAATTGTTTTGTGCATTATCAGTCACAAAAACAGCTATCGATGCGTGAAAAGATCTGTTCACAGATAATCAGCTCTTAACTCACTTGTGGGGAACATTTGGTTCGCCACACTTAATTTCAGATAGTTCCATCTGCTGCATACGTCATTAAAAGGATGTTTTATCGTTTCATGTCATGGTGCACATTTCTATGTGCAATTTGAGCAGAGTCGATTTGAGACACAATGCATAGCAAATGTTAATTAACCATCAACATGAAGGCAATGGAGTTCCAAGGAACCGCTAGCCAGCAAAGAATTAAATTATACCTCCATATTCATTTTGTAGAACCTATCAAGTCAGTTACCAGGTTTAAAATTTTCCATGATTTATGTGTAAAAAATTTATGCAATTAAATTTACAGCTATGAATTAATTATGCAATTATTATCAAATTAATTATGCAATTATTGTTTTCACTAATTCCTAGTTAGCTTACTTTGTTGTAATTGATTATAAAATGTATAAACAAATGAAACTTTTTGGCATAGCAAAATGAAAAAGGTAGATTAAAATAAAAGCTATAGAGCTAAATTTAACTGATGCAGGTCAACCCAGTCTTTTGATCAAATAAATTCATACATAAAGGTATGCTGGTAGATGAGAAAGAAAACAACAGGCAAACAGTTGGAGAAATATTAGCTTTAATTAATAAATCATTTTGCTGGAAACATTTCACAACACATCGGTAAGCATATTTAGTAACTAGAATATTCCAACAAAATGACTTCATATCACTTAGGAATTCAAAAATATATAACATGAAAAATCAGAACAACAAAATCTAGTCAGAATTCTGTCTAAAAGCATAAAATTTCTATAGGGTATAGGACTGTGCAATTAATTTAATCTAGCAAATGTCAGCGAATTTTACCTGATTGACTCTTTGCTATGACTTTTGAGTAGTTATTTACTGTAACAATTGCTTTTTCTTTCTGTTTTAGACATTCATTTGCCATTTCCAGTTTTGTACTGGTAAAATCCAGCACCTGACTTTCTGCCATATTTTCCTTCATCCACCAGATTATTTAATGTCTCACTTTCATCGAACAGTGGATTATCTGGGAAGATATTATGCCACCCATTAATGATATACTTTGTGGTATCCAGTCCAACGTAATCTAGTAATTCAAATGGTCCCATAGGGTATCCTGCACCAAGTTTCATAGCTTTGTCAATATCACTTGGGGTTGCTTCTCCCCTTTCCATCATTCTAACTGCTTCCATCATATAGGGCACAAGAAGGCGATTCACAATGAACCCTGGAGTGTCTTTGCAGGCAACAGGACTTTTACCCAACTCTTGAGAAAACTTGAACAATGCATTAAATGTAGAGTCAGTTGTTTCTGGTGTTCTAATAACTTCCACAAGTGCCATCATAGGTACAGGGTTAAAGAAATGAAGGCCCCCAAACCTGTCACCTCTATTTGTACCTTTGGCAATTTCTGTTACTGACATCGAGGATGTATTACTTGCAAAGATTGTTCTGGCTGGAGCTGCCTCGTCAAGCTGGTTAAAGAGTTTTTGCTTCAAATCCATGTTTTCAGGAATTGCTTCAATAATCAGGTCTGCATCCTCCGCTGATCTAGAAACATTCCTTGATACCTTAATCTTGCTCAGGGTGTCATCAATGAACTTCTCCTTTCCCTTTGGCTCATTTGGAAACTTTTTCGTGGTGATTCTATCTAAAGACTTTCGAATTAAAACCATGCCTTTTTGTAGGTACTCATCCTGCTCGTCGACAACAGTCACTTTGAAGTTATTTTGAGCGGCGACTTGAGCAATGCCAGATCCCATTAATCCTAGCCCAATGACAGTAACATTCTTTATGTCAGGTAGAGATCCCGTATTGTCATACCTTTGCCTATAGCCACTCTTCGTTGAAACTGCTCGACCGCAGAATCTAGGCCACAGAAGAGGTGTTTCTTTGAGCAGAAGGTCGCGGGATGCCTGTTCCACACGTTTTACATACGTGAAAATGTTTCCTCTTGTTGTTAACATAATGAGCACAAGTTTGAATCCTTAATTTGCAAACCTCTTGTACACTATAGGAACACAGTCAAAGTTCGTTTTGCCAGCCGGTTAAAGATCAATTTGGTCACAATTTACCACCTGATCGAAATCTTGAAAGGGCTTATAGAATTGCAAACCAAATTTGATGAGTTGAATTGTACTGAAATGTAAACGTTGCTTTGTTTTTTGGAGGGAGGTTTCTTCAAATCGAGGCCCTATCGAATAGTTCGTGCGAAGTGTGCAAGTGTATTTTGTTCCCGTGAAGTCCCTTAAAACACACATTTAACGAATGTTTATTCCAGTGAATTTTCATAAAATAACATTCGCGAAATTTTTTTCCTGTAAAATTTCAAAAAATATACATTTCAAAAAATGCTATTCTTACGAAAAGTCTGAATATAAAAACGACAAACTTGTATTTTTGCTGAAGACCTGGCCAGTATGTTTTCTGCGAGATAATTTGCAGCACAAGAAAATGTAAGAAAATAAAGTATTAGCTACTTTATGTCATTATTCAATCAATGTTATAATGTCACTGAGGGACTCTCTTTTCTTTTCAATCTGAAAATTCCATTGCGAAGAAATTATTTTTGAGTAAATAGAAGAGTTAAAAGGGAAAAGGCAAGTATTTACAAACTTTCTGCAATCTTTGTAGTTTATTTTTTTGGATGTTTGTCAGTGGTGAATAAACATGATCGTTAAAATCAACCTGCGTCAACACTAAGATTTCAGCAAGTTGTTTTCTCAATTTAAAGGTCGTTAAGTGTTTCAGCTTTTTTTAAACTGATAAGTTTCCTTAACAGCTAGAGGGGAGTTCTTCCAAACGATTGGACCAATTCAAGTGCTTATGGAGATAGGCTCCTAGGAGGCGAGGTTTTTCGTCCAGCTCGATACATTCTCCTCCCAATGATAGTGACATGGTCTTTTTTCAATTTGGTGACGACCGTACTGTCTTTTGGATCCGCTGATTAAAAATTTGGTTTTCATTGCGTTTATGGCCAGATAATTTTCATTTTACCATTGTTCCAATTTCTCTAACCACAAATTTGACCTATCAGTGGTAATTTGTATATCATTGGATTTGCCTTACTCGTGTCATCTGCGTATTGGATTGGTCTTGAATCAATATTGCCCGGTAGACCATTAACATAAAGGTTGAAGAACAGCGGTCAAAGTATTGACCCTTGCGGCACTCCGAAATATGTTGTCATTGGTTTCGACTGTTGAGCATCAATTTGTACGTATTGTTTGCGATTGCTAAAGTAGCCGAATGACCAACTTAGAAAGTCTTTTGAGAAATCCATTTTATGTAAAGACCTTATCAGTGTGTCATGTGAGATTATATCAAAAGCCTTTGAAAAGTCGATTGATACAGTTAACGATATTTTGCCGGCGTTCATGGCTCTCTTTATGTTATCTCTCAATTTTAGCAGCGCAGAATCCGTTGAGAAACCACTCCTGAAACCAGTGAGGGTATTTTTGTAAATTATGAGACTTTCTATGAAATCGATGACTTGACTATTCTTTCGATTATCTTAAAAAGAGCGGGAAGTATGGCGATGGGGCGATAGTGTGAGCTTTCAGTCGCAGATGGCACTTTGTTGATTGGCACAACTCTAGCCATCTTCCACAGCGAGGGGAAGCTGTTATTTTTAATGAATGTATTGGATGATGTGAGTGAATGGAGAGCATATGATATTTCCCACTAGCTTTACGTAACGTAGGAATTTCATCTGGGCCCGTTGATAAATCATTACGTATCAGTTTCAGCTGTTTTAATACTTCATCGTAGGTGGTTTGGCACAGGGAGAAAGCTGTTTCTGATGCTGTTTCTGAAAATCACAATGATTTATGTGAGAATATAGTAGTGACGCACAGGACAGAGGTTTGATATGAGATAAAACTTGATATATCGTCTGATGATCGCATTAAACGTGAAAGTCAAAGTAGCAACATAGAACCGTCCTATTCTATACACCGAATAGCGTAAAACTAGATATATAATGGCTGAATAGTTATATAAAATTTTGGAATAACTTAACTGACAGAACCTTTGTTTCACTTGACTCTTTGAAGAACATGTCATGTGCTCTTCTAAAGTAGGTAATAACAAAGAAGTCGAAAAAATTTGAGCGCTGAGATATAAAGGAGAGGCTGCCCTAAAACGAGTGACAAAGAAAATCCTATCGAAAAGGTGGTGATTAAAGATTTGACCCCCGTCTTTTTAAGGCATTACTTGAAGATCTTATATACACTCTTTTTTATAAGAACAATTTTATAAGAACACGAGCCTCAAAATTGGTGAAAAGTTAAGAACAAATCAAAAACAAGCTGAGGCTGAGCTTCTGCAAAATGCAATTTTGAACAATGTTTTTCCTCAAAATCGAGGATTTTTAGCGATGAGTGGGTGCTTTTCGTCGAATATTCAAACTTTTCGGCAAATGAAGGTTGTCTCACTCACTTCGTTGGCAAATGAGGCCTGAACACCTCCCTAGAGCGAAAAAGCTAGCACTCGCACTGCTTACACCCTATTAGATTGAGAACAAATTAAGAACAATCCAGCCTCAGATTTTCAAAAAAAATTAAGAACAGTCAGCCTGAACTGAAATTTACTGGTTCTTATAAAAAAAAGAGTGTAATCTGCTATCAGACTGAATTTAAAAACTTCTTAACTACAAAAGAATCAGGTTATTTCGAAGAAGAATAAGGTTAAATACAGTAAAGGCTGCAGTGCACGTGATCCAAAGCTGGCCGTGACCCCCGGTTTGGGAAAATGCCCATATTCGGTAAACGCAGCAGGTATTCGCCGTTTACTAAATATTTTCACATTACCAGAGGGTAGGGGCAGCTAAATAATTGCCACAATAAACGCCTGGTCTGATAAACTGCTCTTTATAAGAATACTTTAGAATTTCTCGAGAATTATTTTGCTTTGAGTTTTTCAAATCAAATCTCTACTGCCTTCCTTCAAAAGAAATTTCCTTCATTGCAAGGTTAGAGTCCCTTATAGAAAACTATAGCAAAATTTCGTTGAAGCAAAATGAAATTTTCATGTAGTTCCATGCATTTACAAAAAATAATCCCCTTTTGCTATCGTTTTGAAAAAATCACTTTTTCCTCAAAGATGGCGGGGAAAATTAAGGTGCCAATGTTCAAATACTACGGAGCTACCAATGAAGGAACATACCAAATTGCCGACAGGAAAATATGTGACAAATTTGTCTGTTTTGATAAAGTTGCTATTCCTCAAAGAAAATTAGAACTATATTTATAATCGTTGAGAAACTTTTGCCAATTTATATGGCCAAATATGAAAACGAAATACATTTTAGGAATCCCTTAAGACCTGACGTCATCGGCAAGCTGATAAAGATTGGCTGGTTGAAATATTGGGTGGCTTAAATCCCCACCTTTAATACACTTTGCAGCAATCAAGTGTTTTTTACACTGTTTTGAGTTCTACGTAGATAGCTGTCCACAACAATCTAATTGAACACAAATTTTCCTTTTTAAAACATTAATGAAATTTAAAAAATCTTGTAGCAAGTACTAGCCTGTAAGTCGTAACCTAATCCTTATCCTATAAACATACTTTTTGTTGGATATAACAATTGAAATAGAAAGAAACCTAAAATTTTTCTTGCAAAATTATTGTTTTTAAATTTAAACGCGGGGACTTTTTTCACGAAAATTCCTTTTCTGCTTCTTTCGGGAAATTTATTGTGAAAAGGTTTCGCTTATCTATTGCAGAAACTTTCTTCTCTTCGAAAAGTTCTTACCGTAAATATCATGTCAACCTTTATGCCCTTTTGATCAGGGGCGTGGTGAGAAATGTTATAGGCCGGGAAAATCAAATTGTTAGGGTTAGGGACACACCATTTAAATGTTGATTGTTTGTTGGAAGTGAGTGTCGCGGAGGCAGCGTGGGGCTTAACTTCATTTGTTGTTTCTCACCAATCTGATGTTTCAAATACACTAGGGTATCAAAAGTATTGCACCACTTTGAAGGAGGAGAAATGGCGCATGAATGATCGAAAGCTATTGTTATGCAAATTACTTCTGTTTTTAGAGGGCAAATGGCAATTGGTCGAAAGCCAAACAACTACCAATCAAAACTTCAATCTATTAAGAGCATTTATTTGAAAAATAACAGTAGCAAACGTCCTTTAACAGTTTCAAATTTCAATATTTTGATGGGTAGCCGCAAACTTTTGAAACCGCAAAAAGCCTCCTTGAAATGGATCCACATTTTCGGTCAACGTATTCTTGTGGAATTTCGCAATAGACCTGGAAAATTCTTACAATTAATGATTCTCTGGCTTTTGGACGACCATTTGGATCACAGTTTGTAACATTTTTCATTTGAAGTCAAACTTTTTTAGCGATGTTAAAGATTGGACTTGATTCTGGCTATGCCAAAACTTTAATTTCTTTTGTATGGAAATAAATATTTGTAAAAATGGTTTCCGTTTACTCAGGTGACTTTTTCTTTTGTATTTGTGCAAAACACTCATTATATTTCCTGTGGACGGATTTTGAGCTGCAAAACCTTGTGCATTGTTGAGTTTTATGCCTTTTACTGCCCCTTGGTGCTGTACGTAGTGAAATAAAACCGACAAATTCTTTCCTCTTTAACATCAAATTTATTTTGGTCGCCAACTTCTTGGTTTCTTTATTACTGTAAAATTCTCGAGAAATCTTTTTTGATTGACCGCAGCTGTTGTGTAGCTGCATTTAACTTGGTCAACATTTTTTTTTAAATTAAAGACCACTTCCCCGTAAATGTTTTATAGCGACTCGCCTCTCATTTGACAATTTTGTTTCCTCAGGCACGGGCTACATTTTTACAGATAAAAATGTTTTTGCGTAATTTATACATTTTTAACTAAGTTTTCTATGGCGTCAGCAAGATTTGCAAACTTTTCCCGCCGAAGTTTGCTCTAAAATTCGCTTATTTCACCCAATTAATGCATTCAAATGTTTTGCATTGTCAAAAAGTCGACAAAAAGTGCCGCCATTTTGAGCAGGGTGGTGCAATACTTTTGATACCCTAGTGTAATTAAAACTTACAAGAAAGAAAAATCCAAGAAGCTCACATGAAAAGTTTCAAAGACCTGCCGGGAAATTACCGAGTCCCGGTGGGCCATCACGCCCTTGCTTTTGATGCAACCTTAAGTTTTAAGAACTGAAGAGTGCGATTTACCAATTGTAAAAAATTTCCAAAAGGACACTCACTGAAGTAAGGAGATGCGTGAAACTGAAAAGGGATGTTTACAATTATGGATAACTAAGTGGCTTATTGAATCAAGAATCTCTGAATTTGGGTCGAAGTATAAGTCAAGAAAAGAGGTTTAAATCACGGCCACTTATCAATGATGCAATATCAAACGAAATGATTCATCAAAAAAGAAATATTAGACAGAGACAAACAAATATTGCACCATCATGTGTTTCGGATAAAAAATGATCTTCCAAATTAAGAAAATTATTAAGACTAAGATACGATGATGAGATGAGATGCCAAATTAACACCACAAGATAAAAAATGTAGTTGTAGATATTCAGTGTTGAAATAAGAGCAATATTAAGAAATCCAAAATTTTCTCGTTCTCCTCGTACAATCTTTGCTTGTGCTAGCCTCTATTTCGTCTGGTTTCCATGGAATCAGATCAAACCAACAACCACAACACAAACAAGGAAATCAAAATGAACAATCCGCTTGGTTACTTGTCTTTTCAAGATCGCTGAATGTGCCATAAAAATAAATTAATATAGATGTTAACGAATTATGACAGAAATAAAGAGCTGCGGGCCGCTTTGCCAGCATCCTAGTTGCTGGAATGATGAAAAAGATCGGATGATCGAAGCACTCAAAAGATTATATGAAGGTGAAATAAAGACGACAGGCACGCAAGACGACTTCGAAGCAACGGTCAAAACATTGAATGCTGGAATTGTGCAAGGTATAATCTATAGTAACGGCAAGTCTTCGTTAGATTTAACATCAGTCACCTAGACTAGAGGATTTGTTCTATATGATCATCAAGATCAACTGAATATTTGTTTGTTGACAATGAGTAATGATATGGCACGTGCTTCAATAATGGAGATCATTGAAATTCTAATTTCAGATATATTATCAGCATTTGATTATGTATTCTGTGACGTGGTTGCTACCAACAGAGATTGAACATATACTAATCAAAGAAGCATATATGCAATAATGATTATTAGAATTATCATATAAATAAATAAATGAAAGCAAAACTAAAATTACAGAATGTGCGGGCAGAGAGTTAAATAAGAAAATTGAGATAAATGCAGAAATATTGGTACCAAACGAGGAAATTTGTCAGACACTTGCAAAATATGGCCTGTGCACTCAAATTATCTATCTGCACCCTTTTGCATATTGGCTGCAATAATCATCCTAGTTAATAATATTTTGCATTATTACCACTATAAATTTTCTAAAGGTATATGATTTCAGGCCCAGTCTTGGATTGGTAGCATCATGAGCAGTAACCTTGAATTTCTCAGACTTGCCAGTTTCAATTTTGCAGCAAATGTAAAATGTGCATATGAGAACAAAAATTGTAATATATTTTTTAATGCTGAAAGCTTACAAAAACATTCACAGAAAACAGGGACACTTGGTCTTAGGTTGTTGCTTCCATTTACTTTCCAACACTAAAAACATATCAAAATGGTCTTGCTGAACTATAAGTAATTCATTAAAAATTTGTGCATTTCATAGCATATATTTTCCAATATACTTTCCACACAAATTTTTGGAAATGGGGATAAACAGATGGAAAAATTTTCTTTCTTGATGGATGAATTACCAAATTTAATTTATAAATAGATCAGTTAAACTCAGTGGACCCAAAATTAATTAAAAAGTTTTCAATAAAAATGGTATTTTGGAACTGCACATCTGTTTTTCTTTTTGTAGAGCCGTTACCAACTTTGAAAATAGTTAATGTTTTTGAGAATGATGAAGATGACCAATATGATGTTAATTTGGATAGATCATCATACTACCTCCATTTGCTTAGTTCTACTAAAGAAAACCAATTTCCCATCTCATCGGCAGGAACTCGGTATGTATCATTCTATAATAAACTTCTTATTTCTCAATTATTATAGTGGTGTGAGATATCCACTTCCAACAATGAAATATAAAATAGCAAGGACAGGGTTAGAGGCACTATGTCCTGACAGTCAACCCTGCAGAACAAACAATAGTCTCCACAAGCCTTTTTAATTTGACATTTAGCCTTAAGGCCTGACCAAACGAATGAAACATCTATAAAACATCACCAAACATTGTTTTACCAACATTGTTGGGTGATGTTTTCTGACCTGGCCTAAAGAAATAAAGACAATCGTCAAAGCATCTGTAGTGCTCAAGCGTAGCACTAAAAATCTGTAGTACTAAATTTTAACCTACAATTGAACACAAAGTCGTTGATCAAGCATGAGCACAAAAGGAGAGGTTTTAACCTAAAAAACATCGTAAAGCTTTGTGGCCAAACAAATAAAACACGTTTTATCAAACATTGTTGCATGATGTTTTATGCCAACATTTTTTTTGTTTTGCCAGGGCTTTGCATTGCCAATTGGATATGTAACAATAGGTTTATTGTATAATCAAACCAATGGGAAATTTAAATCACCAGGGAAATAAATGATGACTAGTGGTGTAACAGCAGCAGCTGGGGCCCTAATAGTTTTTCAGTTTGGGACTCTAGATTATAAGCATTTGTAAAACATTATAGAAAAAACATGAAATGCTCATCAAAAGAATTTCCATTTGTTAAGACTAAGAGATCATGCAGGCTTGGCCCCCTTGAATTCATTTATCACAGCTTCACAATAAAATAACATCAAAAACATTGTTGCTGGGGCCTTTTTTTAACTAAAGGTAACTTTGGTTCTTTATGTCACTGCTAATGACTCTTAATATTGGATGAAATAGTAACAAAATCTTAATTTCTACTGCTTGCTCTAGACAATGTAATTATAATAATATGTTTTCCTTGTTTTTTTCTGGCTATATTCTGTGAAGTCAACTTTTGAAGTCCATGTGTATTGTGTGGAATCCCTCTTTTACAGCCCTGTGCCATTTGTCACATTACAAAAAACTGATCATATTTGTGTAGGGTGCCTGTTGCTTCCTAAAGTTTATGATGCAGATTTGTGTTAAATCAAAATATTATCTTGACATTTTGCAGATATCATTGATTGCAAGAATGATACAAATTATCTATGTTCTAGGTCATCACGGCTACCAAAAGCTCCATGTGCTACCCCATCTCCTTCATATGCTTCCCAGTACTTCAATAGACAAAGAAAAAAGGTTGGAAAGACTATCACTGATGATAAAACCATTGTAAAAACAGATGAAAATGTCAAGGCTGCAAATGTACAATTACAGGATGTTGACCACAGAGAAGAGAAATATTCACAAACATTTGTGCCTTATCTGGTTTGGGTACCTTCAAAGAGGGGTAAAAATAAAATTGAAGATTCAGCAAGTATCAGGTATGCTTTATAAAGATTTGTATGATATCTATATGATCGTATGATATGATACCCTATGCATGATTTAATCTCTTGCACAATTATCTATTGTGTGTTGGTCTTACCATCAGTTTGATCAAGGGGGTTCGATGACTGAGGTAATTATCATGTTTTTAGAACCTTCTTTGAAGGGAAGACTGCTATTCATGATATTTACCAAATTAAATCCAAATTATAGGTTTGAGTATGTGGCATTGTTATGAAATGCTTTATATGACTTTGTGTGTGAAGATGTATCTATTTCTAGAAGGCACTGATGGTAGGCAACTCTTCGCACCACAACCACCACTGATTTTTGATGATGTCATTATTAATTTTTTGATGATGTCATGAACTAATAATAGGTTATGCAGTACAGTTAGGTCATTGAGTTAGTTAGTCAGTTAGTTAGGACACTGCTCGATAAGCATAGCCTCTCAGTGTCCTAAAAACTACCTTCGGATGCTAGGTAGCAACAAATACAAATACAAATTGATGCATCTGCACAAAGCTACTAGTACTAACAGATAAGACATAATGCAATAAGGCCCACAAAATTATCACAGACAGAAAACGAAAGTGACCAAACGTATAAGAGGTTTGCTAATGCTGTTACAATTTCCCCTCGTTTTAGGGTTTATATAGAAAAGTCCTTTACGTTCTTTAGACATTCTCGATAAAATAGAAACTAAAATTCTAAAG
Organism: Rhopilema esculentum; assembly: GCF_057945365.1. Classification (NCBI taxonomy): domain Eukaryota; kingdom Metazoa; phylum Cnidaria; class Scyphozoa; order Rhizostomeae; family Rhizostomatidae; genus Rhopilema; species Rhopilema esculentum. The sequence continues at coordinate 12,257,001 of NC_142825.1, forward strand.
CGCTTCAATCCTTGAAAAACTATATTCTGAAATCCTTGTCGGGGATTTTGCAGATTTTCCGCCAAGGATAACGGGCTTACTCTGAAATTTTTGAATACTGGTTTTTTGTTTCTAGATATTTGCTTACAACTAATTAGTTTTTACACGCCGAGCTTCCTCGCCTGACACAATTAAGAATGTGATGCGTAAGAAAAGCCATAGCTTTTTCAAACGCATTTACAAAATGGGGTGTTTTCTCAAATCCTTAAGGGTGTGATCTTTCTTTTTCTTGAAGCTCCTTCTAATTTGATCGTTCGCAAGAGCAAATACAGCTATGATCTTGCGTAACTCTATTCCAATTTATATTTTTTGGTTATTTAAATTTTTGGCTTCAATAGGAACAATTTTAAAATTATTTTACGAAAATTTATACTGACCATATTTTGGTCAGAATCTTGTCCTTATTTATATCTCCGTCATTTGCATCCTACATTGTTTTTGTTACCATAGTAAGGTAACCAACAACACACTCATAGTGTCCCTTCGTTTTTTATGTATACACCCTGTATTGTAATTTAGTCAGTAAATTCATCAAGACGCAACGGTCACGTAACATCGTGTCTTGCTGGTTCCGTGTTTCCTGCACGTTAAGAAGATCATAAAGAACGGCTACATCTACAAAAGAACTTATATTTAAACCAATCAAACAGCAACAAGCGTTCCTATAAACTTTAGTCATACTAAGGAACCCCTTTCAAATATTATGTGTTGAATTTTTTGTGACACACCATTGTCACACATATAAAACAATAATTTTGGGTGACAATTTTCTTTTGTTTGTAGTACCCTCATTCTTTAATTTCAATCTTTAAATAAGCTTCCCTCTCGAATAAGTTTCCCTCTCGAATAAGCTTCCCTCTCGAATAAGCTTCCCTCTCGAATAAGCTTCCCTCTCGAATTAGCTTCCCTCTCGAATAAGCTTCCCTCTCGAATTAGCTTCCCTCTCGAATAAGCTTCCCTCTCGAATAAGCTTCCCTCTCGAATAAGCTTCCCTCTCGAATAAGCTTCCCTCTCGAATAAGCTTCCCTCTCGAATAAGCTTCCCTCTCGAATTAGCTTCCCTCTTGAATAAGCTTCCCTCTCGAATAAGCTTCCCTCTCGAATAAGCTTCCCTCTCGAATAAGCTTCCCTCTCGAATAAGCTTCCCTCTCGAATAAGCTTCCTTTTCGAATAAGCTTCCCTCTCGAATTAGCTGCCCTCTCGAATAAGCTTTCCTCTCGAATAAGCATCACTATCCAACATCGAATTTCAAATAAACCCAAAATTATTATGGTAATTTCAATGCAAGCCCAGCGTATGTTAATAGGAGACTGATTTTAAATTCAATTCTCTTATAGCTTTATTTCCATCACTAAAAATGATACCTTGTTTAGCCAAATGTTAGTATCGTTAGAGAAACAATTTGCCTGTAAGAATTTGCCTGCTGCCCATATACCACTTGTCTCAGCCCCTATAATTTATGAACAGATAACGGTCAAAAATTGTGTTTTAGAAAAAGCCACGAAGAAAAACCTGCCTACCGTAGTACCCGCAGTCAATTGTCATCGGGTCAATTTTTATTCTTACTAATCAAAGTGCTCTATTTCAGCGATAGAAACTTGGTTACTGAATTACGTAACCTTTAATCTACAGAGAAGCAAGGATAAATTTGTTAATTCTTTCATTGGATTTTCTTCAGGAACATACACCAATGAATAATCCTGGTTGTTGTTAACTGTGCTAGTTTTCTTATCTGGTTTTGCAAGAGTATTTCGGCATCTATTGTTGTCTACGCAAGAAAAAAGCGTTTTAATTAGATACAAGCCTTTTGTATTTTTGCGATGCTTTGCCTGGGAGATAACAACAGTGAATATGTTATTCGCTCTTTTACAGGTCAACTGAAGTTCCAAAAGTTGCAATGAAAAACATCACTGGAAGCAATCCCGATTTTGGATTTCTCTCAACTCCCTTCAACAAGGTTAGTACAGCTCCTCTTTTTGCTTAACTTTCTTTTGATTTATGGTTTGGGAATCCTATTCATTTTTCAAATGCTAACGGAGCAGGTTGACCGGTTCTGTCCGTTTGTGTTCCTATAAAAGGTTGCCCGGTTCACTGCTATCTTCGAGATAGTTTGAGAGTCAGGTTTTAGTTCTTATTCAGACACGAATGATTTATTATTATTCATGGTATAAAAGCTTTCTTAGTTGAAGGCCATTGCAAGCCACTCACTTTTTAGTTATTCACTTAAGTCAGTTAGTTATTTAGCTATTCAGCTACTAAGTTTTTTAGTTAGTTAGTTCGTTAGTTAGTTAGTTCGTAAGTCAGTCATTTAGTTATTTAGTTAGTTAGTTCGTTAATTAGTTAGTTCGTAAGTCAGTTACTTAGTTATTTAGTTAGTTCGTTAGTTAGTTGGTTAGTTAGTTAGTTAGTTAGTTTGTTAATTCATTAGTTAGTCTGTTAGGTAGTTAGTTAGTTAGTTCGTTAGTTAGCTAGTTATTTAGTTATTTAGTTAGTTAGTTGGTTAGTTAGTTGGTTAGTTAGTTAGTTTGTTACTTAGTGAAAAAATTAGTTATTCAATTAATTAGGTAGTTCCTTGGTTTTTTAGTGGCTTTGACAAAATAAACATTGTCCGACAAACTTAAGCTTTGCGTCACTTACGTATAAAGCATCAGAAAAATGATTTGTTCAATTCTTCCCCCAAAAATGTCTAAGTTTATTAGCTAGTTAGTTAGTTAATCAGTGAACTATTTCGTCTTGATTAATTAGTTAGTAAGTTAGTTATCTAGTTGTCTATTTACATATCCCAAATAAGCAATATAAGATTCGAGTTAAACAAATGATGTATACAATTTAAATAGAAAAATGTACAATAATAAGCTGAAAAAGTGATTTATCGGTGATTTTTAAAGAAGCCAAATAAGTATTTTCTGTATTGTGAATAATGCGACATCTTATCTGAAGAAACATCTAAAGCTAAGCAATAAGGATGACCTTTTTTCGTGGGTGTGATCGCTGTTTGTCAGGAATAGAGCTACCTAATTATTTAAGGTTTTTTTCCTTATAAAGTTTTTTTTCTATATTTGTGCTATTTTTAGATTTACATCTACTTTTCCCTGGAAAATTTTTAGAAAATACTTGTTTAAAAACCTATTATTTTTGTCTATTTTTTATCGTTGAAAACTGTCTTTAATTAGATGTGTCTGCAAGAAAGCTTCTTGAAGTCTATCCGCATTGCACCCAGGTGCCAAGAAAATATCATTTTCTAGAATTGCAACAACCGCATTGCATTTTTAAAAGCAGATGTTACTTTTGCTGTAGAGAAGTGATGCATCCGGGAAATTTAATTCAATTTAAAGATAAGATACTTTGTCGGTGGTTTATGAGCCGCACAGTTTTTAAGAGCAGAACACGAACTATTTCGTCGAATTTATCAGTAATTGCTTCAACCTATTTTGCGTCATAAGATTTTGTTTTGTTCAAAAGAAAAGTTTCTCTTGCTGTCGACCTTAAGTTCTTTAGAAACCATCAACAATGGCAGCCTTTTTTATTTCTAATCCTGAAGAGAGGCTTTCAAGATCACATTTTCAACCTTTTGCTATTTGTGTTTCAATGTGTTAAGTCTTTGGTCACAGGTATGGATTTTACAATAGAAAGAGACTCCAATAAAACTGTTAGACTCTATCAAAATTATGTGTGTTTACAAATTGCTCAAAGTCATAATCGTGAAATGACGTCAGGGCATTAATATGTTAATGTCAATGTATCCTTGCATTGATGGAGCCAAACCGAACCTTTATAAAGCATTCATTCGTCAAAACCTGCAAGCATATATCGTTTTGAAAGAATCCTGCATACAGAATCAGCTAAATCTGTTTGGATCGACTTTCTCGCCTTCTTGACAATAAATGTAGCATAAATTGAAATCTTGTTTCATCCGTAACTGGATTCATAGCAGTGTAGACATTAATAACGAGAAGCTGGTCAAGATGTCAATGGTTGAAGCAGATTTAAACAGTCTAGAAATTCGCTGCTGCAATCCGAATTAATGATGAGCCAATCTCACTGATCGATTAATTATATACATGCAATCCATGATGAAACGACATAACATCATAAATGGAAACAGCAAATCATCATGTAAGTTGTATGCTAGCACATGAACAGCAATATTAAATGATTGCTGTATGCTGAGAGCGAAATAGGTCGCTTCATTCTTCACTTCATTCCAGTTATTTTTTAAGAACAATTCAGTTGCCGATGCATGCGAAGGCGATAAGGTTATTGTAATAGCTGCTGTAAATTTTCGCAAAATTGTACAATAGAAAATCATGCTGCAATCTCTTTGAAACCATCCTCGTACCAGATAATGAAAAATGTACATAGCTTTTCATGTTTTAAAGTACAATTTAAACATTTCGAAATTTTGAGACGTTCTTGTGGTCCTCTGGTGATGACACAGCATAAACAGAGTGGGGATGCTTGCAGGTCGTTTCTGCTAATGTAAGGTAAAGTAAAATTGCGAACTAACCTGTTTTGGTAAAGCTACAATAAGCAAGAAAGGCAAAACGACCGAGGGGCGATTCACTCCTGCAAATAGCGTACAAGATTTTGCCTAAAACAAAAGGATTTCTGAAGATTTTCAGATAAAACAATAGGATTTTCACAAAAGGTGTACGAGATTTTCTTAGAGTGATTTGCCCCTCGAAAATGACTATTTCTAGGAAGAGCAAATTCAGCTATTTCCATGAACGGCAAGAGGAACATGCGAAATTTATGGCTTATTCCGGATTATCATCTTTATGTGCACATAATTTCATAGAAAACAGTTGATGTAACGTGAATGTTACGTGTTTTTTCCTTTGCGTCAAACAAATATTGTTTTAAATGTTTCCTGTTTCCGATCCCATCCTTGTGTTCAAACTATTTTGTACAGGGTATATTAAGGTTACGGTAAATATTTTCTGGATGAAATCATCCATTTTTCGATTTTTTCACATTCAAGCTTTCAAGCACACAATGATACCAAATTTTAAACTAACAAAAATTTTGAAAATGGGAAAAATCCCATAAACAAAGGATTCGATAATTCCTTTATCAGAACTTTTAGTTGAGACCTGAAAATCTGTTGACCTGTTAAGCCGATTATCGTTGGTTTGCGGTTGTGGTCGCATGTCTCTTTTACAATAGAGCATGGCACATCCATGTACCCAATGTACGGCCGTGTTTATTTGAACAGGCTTATTGATCTTAAAGCTTCTAATGACTTGACCCGGATTACACTGTGGTTTACGAGTGTACCGTGCATGTGCGATCAGTAAAGTACCGTTTTCTCCGGACTTACAATTCGTCGACATACAGGTACGAAAAAGTTATTTTGTACCCAAGGAACCAATCGAATGGCTCAAAACTTTGCACACGGCCAGAACAGGGGTCTGGTAAGCAAAGTATGTCTCTAAACTTTTGTATTTGCTCTGGTCCGTCTTTTATAGCCAAATACAGCTATCAGAGGAAAGAAAAATTGTTTGCCAATTTTTGACAGGGTAAAGTTTCAAGGGGAGGAGGAATTTAAAAGATCTGAGACACACTTTGGATCTGCGCTTTCTTCCGATATAAGTCAGATTTTTTTATCTTAAACGCAAGGGTACAAAAAAGCTTTTGAAGGTAGTACACTCATTTAAGTAATAAAATTGCCTGGAAAGTATCATTTTACAATATTTGCCAATTATTTTGATATGGTTGAAATCGCCACATTCTTATGCATCGAATGATGATCTGATTCCGTTAATATTTTTGAACTAAATGAACTATAGAGAGAAAACTAAATATCGTGTCAAAAACGTTTACCGTAACCTTAAAAGCGCCTATATCCAACTTTTTTCACTAAGATATTCTTTTTGCTGCAGAATAATGAATTATAAAAATTATCATTAAATTTCGCAGCTATATAGTTTGTACCGATAGATGTTCAATTTGTCGACCTACTTCAACTTTTTTTGTAGTGTTTTCTTTACTTTGATCTTTGATCAGGTATAATATGCCACAAATAGGCCACAAATGTTTTAGGCTAGTTTTTTTAAAAATGTAGGTAGCTTATGTTTTAAAAATTAATGTTATAAGAATTTTGTATCTCCCCAGACTCACTGCTATATGTTATTTATGAGAAATAAAGATAAACGGAAATCGACTTTGTTTTGTATCGCCTTTTTCTCTGATTCTAGGAAACTGCCTTAAAATGCTACTCTCGTGCAACACATACAGTTAGGTCATCACCGAACAGGCTTCAGCCGAGACGGCTTCCTCCAATTTCAAGAGATGCATCAGACAGATCAAGGTATGTAAACAAGATACACCTATGCTATTAACTGGTCGTTGATGCCCAGGGAAATTTATTTGTATTTTATGTAGCTCAGAATGGCTTTGTTGTTTTGAATTCAATACGGTGGCTCCCAGAGCTGTTCAAGTAAAGTAACAACTTTTATGTACAGCATCATCTGTAAAATACTCGTGAAAATAGGCCTGATAACCGCTCACCCCATGTTTTCAAACTAGTCACAAAACAAAGTGCCAATCGCGGTAATTTGTTTATTTTTATGTATTGTCTAGGCAATAGGTTATAAGATACACTAAAGGTGTAAAAAGGTACAGCCAAGGTCAATAAGCCATTTTTGTCAACGTTTCTCTACCTGATATTTGCATTCTTGTCTTGAAAAGGAAAGGACTGATCGCCTCCCATTTGACCATTAGGGGATATCGATACCAAAATCTTCTGTAATTTGCTGTAAGGGCAGTCTTTCCCTCATTACATTTCTTCTTTGTTTCATTTGTTTCAAATGATGTGTGAGATTGCCATTTTCTTTGAAAACTGAAGATTCAAGTCGGTATGTTTCACTTTCGGGAGGTTCCTCTTTGATTCATTATTGACAAAATCATTTCTGTCTTAGGTCACCAAGACACCAGCCTACCGGGTTGGAGGGTCCAGATATACGTCTGACAGGGGATGGGCTATTGAAATCCGAGAAAAGAATCTTGTCTTTGAATACACCGCAGAACACCCGCGCGTCTATATTCACAAATGGAAAACTTGAAGAGTGGAATTCGCGGGAATCCGCGAGGCACTCGGAAAGTGAAGAACGACACAGCCTTTGTATTGTTGACGATGACACTATGATCATTCACCACGGAATGGAGGCAGACAGTTTTAAAAGGGATTTGTATCAAACTAATGGTAAATTATTTGCGACAAATGTCCCATCAAGGGTCATGCGGGGCATTAAAGATGTCAAGGAGTTCAGGGCTGAACTACCGTTGCCGAGGGTAACTGTACCGAGAGCGAAACTGTCGAAACTCCCAATCGATAATCATTGTAGAAATTCGGTACCGAGTCACAATTTGCCTGATATCGAGATGCAGCCAATTTACGGGTCAGACAGGACCATTTCAGACGTCACTTCCATTGAAAACAGCGTTTCCAGAACGGAAGCAAAAACTTTACCGGACGCAGCTAGTGACGAGGTGCAGTTATCGGAAGAACAATATCAAAAGCTTTTTGAAACTGTCGTGACTGACAAGCGAAAAGGACTGGAGTCTTCAGAAGAGGAGATATATTCTCATTGGTATGATTATAACCTTAATTTTTAGATCACATGGGTATCAAAATCAATCACATAGCATAATAAGGGTGAAAAAATAAAGCATGGTGCAAGTGATGGTACAGACAATTCGTGACACAAATAGTTGGAAAGCCACAATTATTAAGTTCAAAAAGCCTCATCCAAATGCTGCTAAATTGCCTCATCCACCCCCCCCCCCTTAGAATGTTGAATCTTCCATCTTGTGTTTAATGCAAGTAAGATTCTCACCAGCACCCATACAATTTTAAATTTGGCAACATTAACGGGGGAAGGGAAAAAACGTTGTTAAAAAGTGAAAATTTGTTATTCTGAGCGATGTTTTTCAGTTTCAAAATTGACTCCAGTTTTCGATTAGAGTCTCTCGAGCAGTCCTGTTACCTGGCATTTCAATCTTTGCTTTTTTGGGAACGGACATATTTGCTTATCATGTGGGCAACAAATTATTGTACCATGAGTATTTGGCCCAGCGGCCTTCTGGTTGACGCCCCTACTTAAGGACAATAAAATTTAGCAACTTGGTCCTTGCGATACTTGTCAATTGCTTCCACAAGAGAAAAACAAACTCTGATTGGCTTTAGTAATGACATTATTTTTAAGTTATTCTTGAAAAGAAGCTTGTTGGAATGTGAAGTATGTAAGATAGCTGCAGCAACAATGTGCTAATCCAACATTTAAAACATGCCGAAAAAATCTCGAGTTCTTTCTTTGAGATTTTTTCTCAGGATGTTGTGGAAAATTCCAGAAGGTTTTTTACCATGTTGTTTATTGCTTGCATACAGCCTGATAAATATTTCTTATATGCGTATATTAATGAATTTATATAATGTTTTTTCATTATTAACAACACTTGAAAATGTCTCAATGTCGTCAGGCGATCGTAAAGAATCTGTTTTTTTCTTTTAGGGAAGAGGAAACGTTGCAGGCACCTGCACCAACGCCTTCGAGTCCACAAAAGAGAATGGAACCATGTCGGCTCGATGATTCGGATATTATTGAAGCAATCAAAGAAGAGCAGTTGATTGAAAGCATACAAGATTCCGTGAGAGGTACTAATTTCAACGAAGATAGTAGGCCACCACTTGATGATGCTCCCACGCACGATGACGCAACTCGGGTCTCGCCTGTCTTAAGTAAAACGAGCTCTGGAGATTTTCCTAGTGACAAAGATATAATGAGAAAAACATACGAACAGTATCGTTCCTTCACGCCTTTCAAAACCCCTGGTGTGAGCTTAATCGATGCAAGGTTGGAAAGTATAAGAGAGGCAAGCAGGGAGCATACCTATCTATCTGAAAGGGAACGGAGCATTGTATTGTCTAGAGCATATACTGTATCAATGAATTCACGGACAATTCCAAATCATCTTAAGAAGATGGCGCGCGGAAGGGACGGCAGGAGACTGGACGGAAAGGCAAAAACCTCAAACAACGTGCCTTTGCCGATGAGATCATTTATAAAGCAGCGAAGGTCGTACGTAGAAAATGTATCAGACCTAAATTTTAAAAAATTGAAACGAAGTCAACGGAGAATGAAATCTGAATATCTCTCTTTGACACACGATCATTTGGATGCGCCCTTTTTGGTGAAAAAACTTTCTTTGCAAGACCCAGCGACCAGAATACACCACGAAAGCATACCCGGGTATGAAGTTTATGAAGCCCTATTTAGGTCTGATAGTCGCCATAAAGACGAGGGCGAACCACTTCCGTTTGTTATACAAGTACCGAACCCAACACCGGACAAAGAAAGCATTAAGTCAAAATCCCTTGTTTCTTTACATGGTATTGGGGCAGATGATGTTGTTGAGAGCAATGAAAAGCATACCAGCATTTGTGATGCCAAGGCAGTCAGTAAGGATTCAATGCAAAGCCCAGAAGATCGCGCAGTCGATGTGAGTAGCAGTTTGAGTGCAGAATCTCCCGTGAAGTCAACAAAATCAGGTCCGATTGACGCTATATCGAATCTAGATTTGCCAAATGATGAGAGTCATGTGCTTGAAGAAATAGAGACGGAGAAAGATGACGTGGAACAGCACAGTTCAGAACATATTATGTCGAGTAGCGACTTGGAACGAAAGCCTGGTATGATGTCAGAGACCAAGACGAGCCAAGTTTCGTCAGAAAGTGACTCAGAACACAGTTTTCTTGGTTGCATAAATCTCCTATCGGACATAAAATCTGAAATGGATTTCTCCTTGAATTTTGATGATCAAAAAAGCCATTCAACTGTAGGCCATGAATCGAAACTGGATGAACCGTTTTCTTAAAGTTTCAACGAAAGTACTTTTCGTGAATTCTAATGATAACAAAACTGGAAATCTCTACTTTGATAATTCTGTTTTAATGATAAATATGGTATGATTGTTTGTATATAAATTTATGAATTTTAACAATTTAAGACAATCTCACCTAAAAATCTAGTCTCACCAACCTATTGATAAAATTTCTTTCACAGTAATGAATTTTCTGGTCTGTCAGAGCTCTAAAGATGATAAATCAAGAACAGTTTTGAAAGAAAAGTTCCTTGAAAGGTGAGGCTGAATAGAACACCTTTAGTGCTATATCTACACATAGCTTATCTTTATCATTTAATATGGCTACTACACAATATCCTATATGTCTTTGATCTCACAAACAGTAGATAACACACGCCGGCATTTTGCAAAAAGTTCGAATTCTGTCCTGTTTGAATAATGGATTGCAGTGGTGGAAAACGGTTAGCATATTGTTTTCAAAGAGTTGATGTGGTAAGCTACTTCAGCCTACATTTGTCAGTCAGTTTATTAAGAGTTTTTACAATGTTCGATTGTTCAGAAGGCTTCAGAAAACCAAATAAATTTGCTTGTTATTTTTAACTAGTTTCTTATCCAGCAGAAACTTTTTGTATCCAATCAAAATTTTGTAATTACTTCTGAACTTTTATAAACCATTTATGTTAGCAAGCTAGTTCATAAATGGAAATCGGGTTGGTTTTAGAATTATACAGTCAGCAACTTTTGATATGTTACAGAAAAGGGTTTTGCTTTTAGCGTCAAAATTTAGAGTCAAAATCTTTTTATTCTCATCTTCGTTACAATTACAAAAAGTCGGCTTAAAATAACCTTCAATTTTCCTGTTGCATTGCATTACATTTAACTGCTCTGTTCTAATATCATTTAAATCTAATATGATTTACAATTGGAGTAGAAAGAGAACTAATCTTAAATATTGGCCTTTCTTTCTTTTCACATTCGTTTCCCTCTCCTCTAGCTACTACGAAATAAGGGGCTATTACGAAATTCCTTGCATTTTTAGAAAAATTCGAGAATTTCGATATTATAGAAAAATTCATCTGATCACTGAATTTTATAGCTAAATTGAAGGAAAATATAAATATTTTTCAGTTTTAGCACATAATTTTCCTTTCTAGCATTTTCCAAATTTCTTCCGATCGAGTTTATATCAAACAAATCTGCACCTATTATATAACTGAGAATCCTGGTTACTTTCAACTGTCCCTTTGTTTTCAAGGAAAAAATGTTTCCTCGCATAAGGAAAGTCTCAATTCCCTCCGGTCTGTCCGTTCATCACGAAATTGGCCAAAAAAGTTTCATCCAGCACATGAAAAAAATATATCTTAACTCTTGCTTTTTAACTATCTCATTTTAGTACAAAAAGCGTGACTGTTTCATTCAATCAGTGCTCAATAACGTAGTTCGTCTGTAATTTCACAATTTCGCCCTGTCCGATCACAATCAAAAATATGTTCAACAAAAATATAATAAAGGGAATACTTTATGAATATATATTTTCATGATACAGCCCTTAGCTTGATAAATATATACAAATTCATATACTTAAGATACGACTTTTGTACATAGAAGTTGAATATGGTTGCGACGATTCGACCAAAACTTTCATCAGGATTATTAATGTTTGACCTGAAAATTTATTATGCTCGAAAATTCGCAACAATATTCAACTTCCTTGTACAAAGTTTTATATTAATTGTATTAAAGGCATTGAGTCATGGTAAATAGGCTTTCTCTATAGGGGATCATTTGGTTTCGGCGTGATCGCTGCTGTTTCATGTGATATTGGCATCCGTTGTTGACAACTTGCTATTGATAGAAATTGTTTTGTCAATCAGTACCAGGTGAGTTCATGTGACCAGTTCCAGGTCAACCAATAGCATCGCAGTCATGAAAATCATGACTCAGCGGATTTTGGCAATTTGGGTATACCCAGTCTATTTATCATGACTCAATGCCTTTAATTTGTTTTATTATTTATCTGAGTAGGTTAAAAGGAGAGGCTCCTGGCCGAATTGACGCTGCGTAGCAGGATGGCGGGCTCAATGCGAAAATGAATATGGGAATTCATATTTCGAAAATCGAATATGTTGCGTTTGCAGAGACATCGAGAGACGTCGCTTCGGGTACCTTAGGTTATTGTGTTAATGTAAAACATAATGTTTTTAATTAGCGATGCTAGACAAAAATTCTCTAGTGTCAAGGTCACCCATTTCACCAATAGAGACAACAAGTTGACGGGACCTAAAACCTCTAATGCAAATTACTGCAGTTCTGAGTAAACAAAAACTAAGCTTTCTTTTGAATTAGGCAGAGGTTTCATTGAAATTTGAGTGACGTTTTTCAGCAATTAGCTCGGACAAACGTTGGAAAAATTTCTTTGTTTCAGTGCTCATACCAATATTGCATGAGAAAATTCCATGCATACCTCAAATAAACACAATCATAAAATTCACGTTTTGTGAGGCTGAAATTTTCATATTTTAATGGCAATGAAGAAAGCCATATTGATTCAACATCAGAACAGGCAATCTCGTCTGCCTTACGTTGAGCAGATGTCATCTTTTCTCGAAAAAAGGCAATTACACTTTGATAGTGTTCTGATTTCTTTTTTGTGATGTCAGAAAATACATGCAGGTAATTGTTGCTGCTAGCCGGCCAATCATTTTGATGGATAATTTTCTTTGCAATGTGTTCTGTTACGGACCTTGAGGCATCATATTCCAGTGCTGCTATCCTCGTCAAGTCTAGAATTCCCAGACCACCCAAATTTACTGGAAGAGATAGCAACAAACGCTCATCATCACTGCAAGAATGACCTTCGCAAAAGGTGAGAATTAATTTGTGTGACGAATTACATCTTCAACAGGCTAATGTTTAGTACTGACCTTAGTCTGTTGGCTTTGTACGCACATATATTGAATATTCATCTTGATAAGGTCTACAGATTTGCTCGGGAGCGTTTTTACATTAACCGATAATTAGGAACAATAAGATTTATTTTCCAATTTATTTATTTATTCATTCATTCCAAAACCTATAAATATTAATAAATAAAACTGAATCAAATTTTTGGTTTACAATGAATTATTCAGATATGAAAAGAGGAGGTTCAAGGAGAGTGTTTATGGAGCCAAGAATAAACAGGGCAGCCAGTCAAAGGATGCGGTAAGTACATTTCACTTTTTTAACTTTATATTCCGTGCCTTTCTGCGTTTGTTTGCATATGTTTCTTGGTACGAACGACTGCGTCTCCCGTTTATTCTAGCCTCTTTGTGTCGATTAATTATGCGATGGTTTTCTAAAGTAGGGAGCTTTCCTTGTACTTTTCTGTTGAATAACAACTCTGATGGCGCCATTGCCATTGTGCTGTGAGGTGTATTACGATACTGGAACAAGAAACGGTTCAGTTCTTGTGTCTTGTTGCCATACCTTTCCTTCTGCCACTGCGCTTTGTACGGCTTTGATGAGAGGCTGATTGAAGCGTTCGACTTCTCCATTCGCCTCAGAGGTGGCGCCAGAAATCTTACGACAAAGGGGCTGGAGCTTCCGACAGGGGGGCTAAAATGACTAAAATAAGCAGTTTTCGTACGTTTTTTTGTCAAATTTGCTCCAACAATAAGCTAAAATTTTCTCCGATGGGGGCTAGATGCTTCCGACGGAGGGGCTGTAGCCCCCATAGCCCTCCCCTGGCGCCACCACTGATTCGCCTGCGGCTAGTAAGGTGTATCGGGTTTATGATTTATACCGAGGACATTTACATATCGTGCAAACTCTTCACTCGAGAATGGTGGACCGTTATCTGTCTTTAATTGACGTGGTATGCCGTGTACCGAAAATGTTTTGTCCAGCTTCGGAATGACAGTTGATGTTTTCATGGATCGCACAATTTCGGTTTCCGGAAATCGCGAATAACGATCAATGACGACTAAAAGATGATCTCCTGAACAAAGCGGTCCACAGAAATCGGTATGAACAGATTCCCGTGTTCCTTAGGAAAGTCAGTTTGTTGCAGAGGTTCTGGTGGCGATGGTTTGCCGACAACTTGACAAGTGATGCACGAATCTAGGGTATGCTGAACTAGATTGTCCATACCTTGGAACCATACCTTTTCTCGTTAAAGGCCTTTTGTTTTGGAAAGACCTTGGTGAGCTTCATGGGCAATGTCTATAGCTCGTTGCTGAAGTGACTCCGGTATAACTAAACGTGTTCCTCTTAAAACAATTCCCTTCGTACCAACAGTGAGCTCGTCGTTGATTGCACAAAAAGGCTTTAAACGATCAGATGCTTGCCATCTATTTGTTGGTATAGCGGCTCGCAATGCATGCAATGTTTTGCCAGTGTTGGTAGCACGCGCTATTTCGTCTAGCGACATAGCTTGAGGCACAGAATGACCCGTAATCATGTTTACGTACTTCTCCGCGATTCTTTCTTGTTTTCGCGATTGTTGACTGGATGGGTGTCTGGATAGATAATCAGCAGAGTTCTCGCTTCCTGCCTTGTACTGCACTTTAAACGAATAAGGTTGTAGTCGCAAAACCCATCGCTCAATCCTCGCGGACGGTGTAGAGGTTGAACTGCCGTAAATAGTTTCCAAAGGTTTGTGTTCTGTAAACAAAGTAAATTCGTTGCCATTTAGGAACAAATGAAAATGTTCTCCGGCCCAAGCGATGGCTAGAGCCTCTGTTTTCGTTTGCGAGTATCGTCTCTCAGTATCGGACAGTCCACGACTGGCGTAAGCAACAACCTTGTAATTATTACTGTTCTTGGTTGCTCAAAATTGCAGAGACACCTACGGAACTTGCGGCCACCGTAACGAAAGTTTCTTTATTGGTATTGAAATGCGACATAACGGGAGCTTCTGACAGAGCCAATTTTATGTTTTCAAATGCTTTCTGTTGAGATGCTTGCCATACAAATGGTGTATTCTTTTTCGTCATCTCTTGAAGTGGTTCAGTGAGCGTCGCAAAATCTTGGATGTACTTAGCTCTATAGTTTGCCATTCCTAGCAGGCTTCGTACCTCTTTGATGCTGGTAGGTATCGGTGCATTCTGAAGATCGCTTATGCGTGCTGGATCTGGCTGCGTACCATGTTCTGTGAAAATCTGTCCAAAAAATTGAATTGATTTCTGTAGAAAGTTACATTTCTTGAGATTTAGCTTAAGGCACTTTGAATGCAGACGTTGCAAACAATTTTGCAAAGCTAAATCGTGTTCCTTGCGAGTTTTGCCAATAATTCTCAGATGAAAAAGAATTCTCCTTTGCAGTTGTGCTCGGGTATTGCCTTTTCGTCGATGTTTAGCTTCACCGAGTACCCTTTCAGTTTACCAGTTCCTTCAAAGACTTTGTTGAAACGTTGAACTATGGCATCAATTTGCGGATCAATATGTTTTGTAGGGGTTGCTGAAACTGAAAGTTTGTTCAATTTCAGTGTTATGACTCCAAGTTCTTGTGCTGTATTGGCTGAAAATAAACAACCAGCATTACGATCCTTTAGGACATAGAATGTTGCAACCCCATAGCGAGATTTTGTTGAGATTGTCGATTCAAATTTTCCCATAAAACAAACTGGTTTCGAAGAGTTAAATGGAAAAGCTTTTATTTTGGTTTGTTGTAACTTGACTCCTTGCATCTTTTCGAAAGTATTCAATCGATAACGTTGATTGTGGAGCCGGTATCCAATATCATGTTGAACTTGTGACCTTAACCACAACATTTACCCCAGGGCTGCGTTTTGATAATTTGTCGCCATTTGAGACCGTATACAAGTATTCCTCGTCACTAGAATTATCCTCATGCTGCAAAGGTCTCACCGCTGCATGTGATTTGCGAGAATGTGCAGGACGTCTTTGTATCTGCTTCGAGAATTTTGAGCTCCTACAAACTGATTGAAAGTGGTTCGGTTTTTTGCACTTGCGACATGTTTTCCCTTGTGCGGGGCATTAATTTTTGTGTGGCCATTCTCCTCCACAATTGTTGCAAGTCTTGTTATCAGACTTCGATTGCAAACGGTTCGTTGTTTCTGTGTGTACGTGGGTTGTTTCTATATCTCAGGCTTGATACGAACTGGTTTCATCCCGTCTTCCATCGATTAGCTCGGCGTCTTATACGGGTGTCTTTAGGGGTATACGTAGGGTCACGCAAAGATCGGCGTCTTATACGAGAAGATCGACCCCCTAAAATTATTTGTGCCTCGATTTCAAAGTCTTCATCTTCGAATTCGCATGTACTGGACATCTGCCTGAGCCGTGTATGAAGGGTATGGAGCGATTCTTGATCTCCCTGACGAGTTTCACGAAAACGATAAACTTCGTACCGCCGATTTTTCTGCGGCTCGAAGTACTCAATGAGCTTGGCTTTTGTTGTCGCAAAGTTGTCTTCATCCCCTCCTCCGTCGACATCACTCAACTGGTTAAAAATTTCTCGAACTTTGGGTCCAGCTTGATAAAGTAACAAGGCCTTCTGGTGCTTAGCGTCTCGAATTCCGCTAACCACTAGAAAAGTATTAAAATTATGTAGCCAAAGTTTCCATCTGGCAGCAACACTCACTCCAAGTTCTGCATTCGGATCGGACGGTGGTAATGGATTGAGTTGTACAGACATTCTGAGATAATACAACGCATGGGTTGAACAGAAACAGAACGATAACTTTATATTAACTTCAAAGGGCCTACACACATAACTGTAATACTGTCAACTGTAATCTGAAACTATATAAAAATGGGTCACAGAAAGTAATGGTCCTGCGCATAGTCTATTAGGTTACTACAATGTCCATGCTAGAATGTCCATGCTACAATGTTTTGCGTTCGAATATCGGTATACGGTACGATATGCAGTTACCAATTTTATTTGACATAAGTGTTGATTGCTTACTGCTTATAAACCTGTCTAAGGGTTATCTAGATACAAGTAGCTTTATTTTTATTTTTTCTGTTAACCAATCATCCCCTTGAACAGGTTATTCATATCACTTGCGAAAACTGTCTTTTTGTGAACAGTGGCGTAGAATCAAATCCATTCTGAAAATCATTATGCCATTTTCTTTGGCAATGCACTGGTATGACTAACTTGAGGATCCATGCCTCGTTCTGCGGTCATCTTGAGAATGTCCCTCTAAGGAGATAAGCATTCTTTTTGCCTAACACTTTTATACGTATACATCCGTAGAATTAATGCAAAACATCCCGTCCTTATCTCGATTATCACTTTCTTATTCTTCTTGGATGCGATGAGTATTGATTATGTATTCTGTGGCAGTATTTATCTGTAGCCAAATCATGAGACTGATCGTTCGCACCTGTACTCGACAGCGCTTGACAATTCGTTGAATCAAATATCAAGAACATTTGGCCACCTTGTCGAGTGTTGTTGAGCCTTGTCGAGCGTTGTCTAGACAAATTATTCAAACAACCTTTTGGTGGTACAAAACTTGAAAATGGCTTTGAGAAAAGCAAACATTTGAGTATCCTAGAGCTTTTCGTCGGACACTCTTTAGAGTTTAAGACATCAGAACATAGAGCGAAAACTCTACGCTAGGAAATGTATATACCGAGTTGTGGATTGAAATAAGCCAATCAGAAACACGAGCATATGACTGTTAAGGTTGACCAATCAGTGCCGCCTGCTTTGCATCAAAACGCTTATCCATAGGGCACGACGTTCGTCAAATGAAATTTGAACAACCATTTAAAAAACATTTCTGGGTTCAGCACACTACGACCAGTTAAAACAAGTTCTAAAATATTTCCATTTCCAAAGTGAAAAGGTATGTAAGGATATAAGAAAGGCCATTAGCAAAGACAGTAAAGCTCAGCAAAATATATATCCAGCTTCAGAATATGGTCTGCAAAGCAAGCTACCAACTATATAACAGTCAATAGCTCTCGCTGTCGCTATTTCAATTGCTTTCAAATTCGCTAACTATATTCAATCGTTTTTTGAAAATTAGACAAACTTTGTTAATTTTATTAAATTTGCTGATAATTCCGTTAACAAATTGTAAACATGGGTAGCCCTATGGGACCTGCCTTGGCCAATATCTTTGTTGGCTTTCATGAAGACCGTTCGTTCGACTACGACCAAAAGCCAGGTGTCTATTTTCGGTATGTGGATGACACAAATACCATTTTCAAAACAGAGGCTAAGTGTGGTATTTTTTCTTAAAACACCTTAATAGCCTACACCCAGCCTTCCAGCTTACGTTTGGAAAGGAAGAAAATGATTCCTTGCCATTTTTAGATGTTTTGGTCGAAAAGTCGAACACTGGATTTCTTACCAGTGTATATCGCAATCCTACTTTTACCGGTCAGTACATACGCTGGAATTCATTTTGCCCAAAACAACGCAAAGTCAACCTTGTCAAAACTTTAGTACATAGGGCACTTATGATCTGCTCGAAATCTAAACTGCACGCTGAACTGGAAAAACTTAAAACGATCTTTCTCGACAACGGCTATCCAGAAGACGTCTTTTTATGTTATACTAAGGAGAAGATCACAAGTTTTTTGGCTGTTCAAAATTTTGGTCCGCAAAAGTGCCCAGTTTATTTGAAACTACCATGGATTGGTAACACTTCCTTGCGATTCTAGAGTCAGATTAGGCAAGCCATAACCAAATGTTTCTTTGCTGTCTATCCTCGGACTGTTTACAGCACTAGGAGAGCCCTTCCATCCATTCAAAAGGATTGCGTTCCTACCAAACAAAAAAGTTCCGTCATTTATGAATTTACGTGCCAGTGTTATTCTGGCTACGTAGGACGCACAACCCAAAGATTGGGTGATATGATAAAACAGCATGTTCCTTCCAACATAAGAAACAAAACTGCTCCTCAAAGAGAACAGCCTTCTCGATCTTGTAGGTCTAGAAACACTGTAAAGTGATTCTTCCATCGGTCAACATCTTTTAGACAACCCAGATTGTGCAAAACTCTATAATGACGACATGTTTCGGATAATTGGCAGAGCCCGGTCGTCCTTCCATCTAGCAGTCTTGGAATCGATCTACATACAGACGAAAAAGCCGCCATTGTGTTGACAGATAGGGGTTTGTTTTCTCTCTTGGACTTAAGTGGTAATTTTTATATAGGCACGCAGCACTAATTGGTCAACTATACTGGTCTTGTGCTTGCGTTTTTCTGATTGTGTTTCCTATTTCGATTCACAACTGGGTATATATTTTTCATCGTGTTCTTTCGGACTCTTATTCTGACGTTTTATGCTCTGAGGAGTGTCAGACGAAAAAGCTTTTTAGCCAATATGTTGTAAAATGTTTGCTTTTTCAAAGCCATTTCCTAATTGTAACTAAAATGACGTTATCACAAGAAACTTTTAAGATTGAATTACTCTTAAAGAAAAAAATGTGCAATTATTTTGTTAAAAGTTTTCTTCATTGCTGTTTCATGAAATAAAAACTTTAAATCCTTTGCTTTATTGGCAAAAACGTTTATAAATAAATATATATTATTTCGATTTGAAACCATTAGATAAATAATTAGAAACGTCAGAACATAGATTTAAAACTCTAAACGAAGAAATCTTTATATATAAGCAATTTGAATTATGGTATATGTATATGGTCTATGTTCTGACGTTATGCACTTTTAAGAGTATCAGACGAAAATCGTAACTTTGTTTCAAAATTGTTGTCTTTCCAGGCCATGGCTATTTTCAAAAGTTTTCATAATTTCATTCTGAGTATAATTTCAGTTTTCACTTTTAGTGAAAATTTCATACAATATAAATAAAGCTGATTTCGAAGAAGTATTTCCAGAATGGTTTTCTGCTTTTAGTGATTTGATTATGCTTTGTTCATTCAAAAGCCACTTACAAATAAACCATTCCCGGGTAACGTCCGCCATTAAGTCTGGGTAGCAAACTGACCTTTGGACTCTATGGCCGTCAACCGTAGCAATGATGATTTCCGATACATCAATGCCATTCATAACGTCATGTCATTCACTTGTCGATACTTAGTTACACTGTCCATTATCTTTTACATAATTATCCTCTGAATTTCGCCCATTATTTTCCATTGTCTAGCCCCATTGGCTATTTCTTAATGAACTACTAGACCGGGCTACAGTGGCGGTAGGTACCACCTCAGGGCGGAGAAATTCAAATGGATATTTTCAGGTAGCTATGGGTCTGGTTACTTGGAAAAGTGATGGTGAACGGGAAATTGTTGGGGTTTATGGGGTAAATACGGGGGTTAAAGTTCGTCATATTAGCATATTACCTCTGCGGAGGAGACACTGTTTTGTTTACGACTTCAGATAAGTGAAAGTGCTTGTTATCATAAAAAATGATCTAGAGGGAGTCTTTTAGAGCCTCTTCTTTAAATTCCGACATATTGCTACAATAAGAGTAGTCACGTGACCAATTTTTACCCCTTACCATATTTGGAAGGTGAGCTTTTTTAACAGAATACCTTTGTTCTTTTTTTTGTACCACGTATTCTTTTGTTTGATACTCTTGAATGTTAAAAGATGCAAGTTAAGGCAAAGATACCTGCATTTGTCATTGTTTATCCATTTTAGGTTTCATTTTCATTTTCTTTATCATCTCCGAAGGTCACGAAGTAGAAAGATCTGTCAAATTTATGGACCTTTCACCCGATGACTTCCAAATCTTTGCAATGATGTTTGATCGCAATATGTGTAGCCTCAGTGATGATTGGCATGGAGGCAAGAGTGAAATGTCTATGGCTTTGCCTTGCCTTACATACTTCTTGCCAAATAATTTTTTTCCTCACATCATTGACATTTTTTGCCGATATCCATATAAATGGCAAACATATTCTGCAAGGTTAACAAATATTTGCTCATCAAGTTCCCATACCTGCCCAAGTAGGGAAAATGTGTTAACAAATCTGTTGTTCTTCTGGACAACCTCCAAACATTCTGATTTCAATTTGCGGAAAACGACACATAGTTATTCCCCGTGAATGCATGAAAGCCTATCAGGCATTTCTTCAACCCATCTTCCATCTCAATATCAGACAAAAATAGTCCTTTTCTATTCAAACCAACTCCAAAATCGAGATATACTTGACTTTGCTCTTTAATAATACTTAATAAAATTACCAAGATGTCGATGTCTGAGGATGGAGAGCGTACAACAACTTTTTTCGATGGATGCCGAGTTAAAGCGTTTCTTTTTCCTTGTAAACTCTTTGTAGCAGAATTCATGGTGTTTAAATTCTTTAGCTATGAGATCAACATCTTTAATTTCATAATAGATGTTCTGATCGATATTGGCTTCGGCATCTTCTTTTACGTTAGTTCGGCCTGCTTCGTCGTGATCGTTATTGGTACATGATGTTTCTGTTGCCTCTTTACCCGGTACTTTTGGCAAAAATTACACACCTGGGGATAAACATCTGGTCTCTGAGTAGCTGCAGTCTTTAGTGTTTGTGGACGCTGAATAGCTTCAGTGCTAGTTTCTGCGAGGAATTTCTCACGGGACAGGATCTTTGTAAATTTTTCATAACAAGGTTCTATTTGCTTATTTGGATTAACCTCGTCAGGAATGGAGCTGCATTGTTCTTCGTGGAGATTTTTGCCACCAACTCGTAAACGAGTAGCCTTTGCAATTTTTTCTATATTTATGTCGGACAAATCTTTAATATTACTGTACAGAAAATCTTTGCTCGAGTAATGAACAATACAGCTTAGGCCTTGCATGTTTAAAAATATAAATAAAACAGGACCTCCTCAATACTTTAAAGGTACACAGAGTATCCAATTTTCAGAGCGAAAATAACAACTTAAATAAAGAAAATGACGCTTAGAGCAAAACAATTCTTTCTTGGTAATGATGCACACAGGTACAGAAAATCTTTGCTCGAGTAATGAACAATACAGCTTAGGCCTTGCATGTTTAAAAATATAAATAAAACAGGACCTCCTCAATACTTTAAAGGTACACAGAGTATCCAATTTTCAGAGCGAAAATAACAACTTAAATAAAGAAAATGACGCTTAGAGCAAAACAATTCTTTCTTGGTAATGATGCACACAGGTCTTTTTGTTCTGCTACGTATTTCCGTGATTTATTGAGTTCATTGCGTTACATATTTGTGTTACTATTTGTACAAATATTTTCAAAGCGATGAATTGCGAAAAAAGTTGCCCAGCATCTGAAGGAGATGTGGAGTCATCACGTAATAACCAAATGCGCATGAAATCAAACGGACCTAATAAATGATCATGTCTTCGCAACCATTATTCTATACATAGTTAAACACAGTCATAAACTCAAAGTTATTCAGGGTATCTATCAACAACAGTTCGGTTATAGAATAATCTTGCTGATTTGTACATTATTGTAACATTTAAGAGTATTAAACAAAAAAAATTTCAGGTATTCTGTTAGAAAAGGCTCACCTTCCAAATATGGTAAGGGGTAAAAATTGGTCACGTGATGACACTAATTGTAGCAATATGTCGGAATTTAAAGAAGGGGCTCTAAAAGACTCCCTCTAGACTACTTTTTTATGATAACAAGCACTTGTCATGCTCTGAAGTCGTTAACAAAACAGTGGCTCCTCCGCAGAGGTAATATGCTAATATGACGAAATTTAGCCCCCGTATTTACCCCACAAACCCCAACGATTCCCCGTTCACCATCACTTTTCCAAGTAACCAGACCAATGGCTACCTGAAAATATCCATTTGAATTTCTCCGCCCTGAGGTGGCACCTACCGCCACTGTAGCCTGGTCTATACTTGGTCTGAAGTCATCCTTCCCAGTGAACAGAAGAAAGCACGAATTTTGTTTCATTCTCGCTCATCAGAGTAGGCAATTATTCAGTTTACTATAAAGTCAGTAGTTAAATGGCAAGCAATTCAGAAACTTGTCAGAATTTTTCGGATATGGTAGTTAAAAGTTTTGAAGGATTATTCAACAGTAAGAAGAGCGGTATCTGTAAGCAACTAAAATACGGTGGAACTTGTTGGCAGAGCGTCTTCAGCTGCCCATTTGGGTTTGCCTATCGTGATGGCTAGCCCCATAAAATAACTCTGTTTCAGAGCTGTAAATCCTAAGGGGGACGGGGGGACTGGACCTCCCAAAAAATCGGAAGCAAAACGATTATTTTTGGTAAATTATCATCATTTTTCTTGAAAGAAAGAAATCCCTGGTAGCTGGGCTAGAACCAATCTACGTGTTATTGCAACAAACCTCAGCCACTAAGTCATGGTGTCAAGTGCAAGTTGACTTTAGCTGATGGCCGTTATTTTTGAAAGTAGAGTTACCCTTTTTTACTTTTTTATTTTTGAAAACTTTCAAAACTATTATTTTTGAAAACTTTATTTTACGTACTAGCAGTGGATTTAGCCCCTCCACTTTTTTTGCAATAATAGGTTATAAAACTTTTTGGAAAGTTTTCTCTTAACTATGCTCTACCACAACATTGGATAGTATACCCCTAAGTAGTAGCAGTTCTTCTTCACTGGGAACCTTTTTTGTCCATTTTCTAGGTGTTTTCTTGATGTTTAATTTATCCCAAGCTAATTTTGTCTATTTTTTAGCTATTGAAATCTTCTCTGAACCAGACAGTTTATAAAACTTCAGTAGAAATAAGCAATTATTTTCTAAAAGAGGCGTTTTCCGGCTTTCTAGAGGGTGTGGCTTAAAAATCTTTTCGGTAACGCTCTTTTCAGCTCTCCCACATTTAAACTGGTGCGCGGTCCCTGAAGCTGCCCCACCTATCGTTGTTTGAAAAGCCCTTTTCCTTGGTGAAGATCTTCGAACAACACTCTGGTCTTGTTGATTATCTTGTGCAGTCAATTTTCTAATTTCTCAAAATCTGTTGAAAAACCTTAGGGGGGGGGGGGGGGAATTGAGTTTGGCTGATCAGATCGATTTCAATTTTTGCACTGGTAAAACAAGCCACCGTTACAAAAAAATGCTGCTTGAAAATGTTGCTTTTCCAAATATTTCAAAATAGGTAAAAAATACTAAAAAAAGGACTTTCCATGGTCTGAAGGGCGTGGCCGAGAACATTTGCTTTTGTCCATCCCAGTTTTTTCGAGCTGGCGACGAGCCACTGACAGCATCGATCGTGTCTTCCCATGCTACTGTAAATTAGAGCTAAACTAGGAATATATAAGAGCTTGTATCTGTATGATAAAACTTAAAATGATGCAATATATTATAACTAACGGACAAAGTTTTTCTCTATAAAACAACAGCAGCGAGCTCTTCGAACATTTCACAACAACTAATCATTAATAAATAGCTATCGTGGCTAGACAATGGAGAATAATAGGCGAAATTCAATGAATAATTATGTACAAGATAATAGACAGTGTAATTAAGTATCGATAAGTGAATGGCATGACGTTAGAATAGCGTGATTGTGAAATTATGGCATTGATGTATTGAAAATCACCATCGCTACGGTTGACGGCCATAGAGTCCAAAGGTCAGTTTGCTACCCAGACTTAATTGCGGACGTTACCCGGGAATGGTTTATGCTGAACATTGCCAAAAATAGCTTAACAACTACGTCCTAGGTATTTTTTTTAAATTCTCCTTTGAAGACAATATATTTTTTTAAAAGGAACCAGACTAATACACATTTAACTTTCAAGCAAAGTTGATGTTTCCTCTTAACTTTGAAAATTAAGTTTTTTCCATCCATCGATTTAATGTTCAATGTATGTTTGTTCAAGGTATGTATGTTCAATGTATGTTCAATGTCCAATATTTTTAAACCATTAAGTTAAAGTTGAGCTTTTTGGCCAGCCCGTAGAAATAGGCCTAAGCCCATTTCGTAAGTATATTTTCATTGCGGCTTAAAACCCCAGTAGTGCTTTCCTCCACAGCTAGGAGTGCATTTGAGTAATTTGTAAACAAGCCAGGCAAAATTGATGAGCTCTGATTGGCTAAAAGAGAATTGTAAACAAATCATCTAATTGGACGAAAACGAAATTCCGCCTTGCTGGGCAGTGTTCTAGCCCTGACCACATCCGTGATTCCTGGATTCACGCTATGTCTGGAATTACTTTGCTTCGAGTAACGCAGGCCTTCCCTTTCCTTAATTTTAAAGTACAAACCAGACTCTTGGACCTGCACTCCACAAACCGAAATATTGAGCCATTCTTACATACAGAGAATGAAAGAAAAATGAAGTTAGTCGTTTACAGTTATTCGATGCCGTTGAGGAACATTGGAATTAAGATAAAGTTGTTATCAGACTGCAAAATCGTTGTTGCGAAGATTGTGTTTGTCAAATTTTACATAACATATAAAATTAAGCAACAGCAAATCGATTACATAATAAAGGAAATTACTTTATTCTTGGCTTATATCGATTTGCATAACTTAGGCCCATAAAGTATTTTTCTTAAAGCTCGATTAATTCATAACTTTTGTGGTTGATGATTTTCTTTGTAATCCTATGCCGCTTTTGCCAATGATGAAAGCACAACCTCTGGTGGTGTTTTCAAGTGGGATTAGAAGACAATATTTCTTCTGAAAAAATGGAAATTTAGAGAAAAGTTTTGTCTCGTTTTAAATAAATCAAGGAAGCAGCTGATCTGATGACAATAAATTTTGCTCGTTGTTGAATCCAATATTGTAAAACAGGTGCTGAAACTTGCAACTTTATTCACGTAGCAACTGAAAAAGTTTTTAGCGCGTTCTCTCTCTTGAGTATAAATAATTACGTATAATCATCATAAATATATATCTTCTTGTTAGAAAACATGTGTCTCTCTGTACACACCCGCCCAAGTCACAACAGCAGGTATTGCACATTTGGTTTTTTCAAAATGTACCTGCTGATTGCATGATGAAGCATTGCAGAAATAAATTCTGTCCCAAACAGCACAGAACAGCTTTGACAGTTTAAGGCATTCATAAAATGATGAATAAACTTCCGAAATAATGCTGTCTTACATTATCTGGCGTTTTGTTACAAACTTCCCGGACTCTGACATGAATATCAACTGCAACAGTGCTTCCACTTTTCGCTCAACCAAATTCCAGAAAAAATCCTTATTTTTGCTAAAAATTCCTTCCAAAATGTATGAAAAATCCTTCCGATTACCTTCTGCCCTATTACTCAATTTTTTATTGCCCTATTACCCACGTTCGCTCTAGAAATGGCGGGTTTCGACGCCACAATGGTAGTTACATCTCTATGGGTAGTTATCAGTTATGCGGAGGATAATTTCTTTGATTTTGATTTTGAGAAAAAATTTGTTCTTAATTTGTTCTTAATTTTTGACCAGTTTTGAGGGTCGTGTTCTTATAAAATCGTTCTTATAAAAAAAAGAGTGTACCTAAAATACAGCCTCGATGTGAAATGGTAAATTACCTGTGACAAATGTTTATAAAAAAAAGGGTCAACCAAATGCGTCATTCTTTCTCTCACATTACTTTTGATCTAACCTAGGATGAAACTTTTCTGCATACCTTCTTTGGTTATTTTCTTACCTTTTTACTCTAAAGAGCACTATAAAAATAATATAATACTTTAGTATGCTATGCTTCCTATATTTTGTGTAATCTTCAAATATAATATCGTTGCAATGTAAAATAGGTTTACACGTAGTTATGATAAATGTTGATAATGATATTATCAATATAAATGTTTAGACGTATCCTCGTATCTAAAGTAAAGGTTTTTACCATGGATGAATAGATTCATTCGTCATGATCATTACTAAGTATCATCTTTGATCTGAAGGTAGCATTCGATACATGGTCTTAGCAAATATGCTTCATTTAGCTAAAGTAAATATGAATCATTAAAATAGTGTTTGATTGCTGATGGCTCAAATGTGTAACTGCTTTCATATGGAAATGAATCTCCTGGTATTGTGTTCAAAATACTGGGATATTTCTTTGGAACGTATCAAAATCTTTAGGAATTAATTCTCTTTCAATCTATGAGATTCAAAACAAGGCAGCTGTCGTGAGGCAATATATTTCTGTCGTCAGTATCTCTTGTTTTCAAACAGGTGTTGTAGCTTGCCATATGATTATAATAGTTGTGGAAAGAAATTCTTGACGCAGTTGGAAGACAATCAAGCTTTGCAAGTCGGTTTGTTAATATTGCGGCTGCTACCAGTCTATTGAGAGACTAGTTTCTGCAGATATTTCTTCTATGCCAAGCTAAGAATGAACTTTAAAGAGAGACAATAAACCAAAGCAAGTTCTGTAAAACATACCAATCTACAGAATTTCTCTCAGACGACAGACACTAAGATGAATGTTACCTGCAATGATTTTGATGAAAAATTATTTAACAAAGCTTCCTACATTGACAATATTAAAGTCTGTGCTGGATCCATTCTTGGTCTCGCGATACCGACCACATTGTTGAATCTTGCTCTAATCATCGCAATTCTGTCATCAAACGAACGCAAAGAGCCATGTCAGATGCTTGTGCTGAATTTGGCATTTACTGACTTTGCTGCCGGTCTGTATTGCATGCCAGCACTCTCTGTTAAATATTTTTTCATTGCCACACTCAAGAATTCTTGTTCTGTTGTCAAGTATGTATCTGAAGCTGGATTTGTTTTTGCATTCGCTTCTTTGTTTCTAGTTACAGCAATATCGGTAGAAAGATACATACATATCTTCAACCCGTATAATTCTTCTGTGACGTCAAGAGCGACTGCTATTGGTATATTGTGTATTTGGCTGCTATCGATAATTTGGTTAACAGCTTATTGGTGGATTAAGCTTCATTTCTTGTGGCGCTGGTGTAGCGCGTTAATTATCGTTGCTTCTGCTGCTGTAATTGTGTTCTGTTACATCAAGATATTAATTCGTGCCAGAAAAATTCGCAGACAAGTCCAAACAGAGGCAGAACGATATGGGCAGCGGGGTATTACTGGAAAAGAAAGAAATCTACTTCTCATTGGCGGGTTTATAATTATTTCACTCTTTTCTTGCTATACGTTTCATTTCGTAACTGTAGTTTTGAGATTGGTTGGAACTAAAAGCGGTATTTTGAAATATACTGAATGTTGGGGAATGATGTTATTGCTGTCAAATTCACTTTTCAATCCTATGATATCATGTATTTTTAATAGACCGATAAGACAAAGGGTTTTCAAATTAATGACGTTTGGGTGTTTCCAATCAAATTAGATTATTTCTAGTTTTCTAGAATTGTAGTTAAATACTTTCGGGCGTTTGCATAAGACAGGTTCAATCTAAAACTGGAACACTCTCCAAAGGGAACTCAAATTAGCAGGGAAAGCTGATCGATCCTGATTGTTCCTGTGCAAGCGAAAGACTGGATCGATACCGGCCTGGATCGATACCGGCCTGGATCGATACCGGCCTGGATCGATACCGGCCTGGATCGATACCGGCCTGGTTTGATACCGGCCTGGATCGATACCGGCCTGGATCGATACCGGCCTGGATCGATACTGGCCTGGATCGATACCGGCCTGGATCGATACCGTTCTGGATCGATACCAGCCTGGATCGTTACCGGCCTGGATCGATACCGGCCTGGATCGATACCAGCCTGGATGAATCCCTTGTAAACAAGGTCTAATGCTCGTATTTCTGTCGATGAAGTCGTTAGCTGTTGTGTTGATGACTGTCTATTTCGAAAGTTTCCTTTTTTATTTCAACTTTCTAACTATCTTGTACGCGCTGCAAACCCTATTGTTTGCTCTGAACTGTTGACTGACAGGATAAACTGCCTTTAAATAAGAAGTTGACATTAAAGTTAGACCATGCCTTATGGTCATAGCTTGACTGTCTAATTGATGTAATATAAAACAAAAATAGATTTATTATTATAGATTGTCACAGAAAAGAATGTTCCTTACGTTAAAAATTGAAACCAACATTAATATATGTTCTCAACCCTTCTGAAATATAATCATGCGATATTTAATTATTCTTTGTGCTAAATTAACTAGTAATGATAAATACCATTAGCATTAAGGGGGTTAGCAACAAATACGCTAAAATTGTATTTTTACCGAAAAATTTGCAGAAGCGCTCGTTTTCTCCCCACACCCTTGCAATTTCCGCCTCTCATACAAAAAATCAGTGCAAGAGAAATAATGAAAATTCTAGTTGCTTTTGAAAATGTACCAAAGCGAACTGTATTAAAATGTGCACTTTGCAATCGATTCTTCCATTGCCGGTACCGCAGAAGAGAGCAAGAAAGCTAGAGAGTATATTAAGAAAGTATGCTCGACATATATTCTCGACTATAGTCGTTTCAAAAAATTATCTCATCTGCAACTATGAAAATTTCTAAGCAAACATATAAATGTGTCAGCAATTTCTTGCTTATGCAGCATCTGCAAAAATTTTATAGGGCTGCTTGGCAATATAAATCCGAGAGAAGGTATTGTAAATATTATCATAAAAAGAATTTTGTCACTTTTACTTAACCAATACGCAGCCTTTTTTGCCTCTCCCCACTATCTTCTTCTAATCTTTACACGTTAGTTCCACTTCAAAGCTCAGAGAAAACGGTAAACTGTTTTATCTAAAATGCACATGTAGACGGGTGCCAGGGCGAATGCTAACCCGGTTTTCAAAATGTGAAAATATCACCATTGGTCAGGTTTCATTTATGCCTGTTTTCGGGATTTTGCAAAGTCTATCGGGAAATTCTAGCTATCTGATTTACTTAAAGACAATCGATATGTATAGAAGTGGCTCAAGCCACCTGCCAATCAAAAGCTTTTACTATTAGCCAATCAATGAGCGTGCGAATGGAATCACGCTCACTGGTTGGTCACTTTTTGTTTGAAAGATGGCTTAAGTATTTGTCGATTGCCTTTGAGATTCAGATGAACTCCTGCAATTTCTGTAGATACAATCTTTCTTTGGGTACATCAAAGCAGCTTGCCACTTGAAAATAAAAGCTTCAAGATGTTCACTGTTCGCAAATGTTTCCAAAAAGATATTCCTAAGCAAATAAAACTAAAATTCCTAAGCAACAGAATTGGGAGATTTGCCAACAAGTAATTATTTGAAGAAGAAAGTTTTCTTCCGGAAAAGCAGCATTACTAGTTTTGTTTTTTAGAGTTGATTGTCGTACGTGCAACGTGTTAAGCCCGGTCTCTATTTTAATGAATTCTTGAGTTAATTCGCAGAGCGTGTCTCTATTTTTCCATTCATAGGGGAGTCATGTTTCGCTAGGAAGTTGAACTCCCTTAAACTCTCAGTGGGGGAAGCTAACCAAGAACAGGTGGTCTTGGTCAAAGGGGGTCTGGGGCATAGCCCCCAGAAAAATCGCGTGAAGCCACGCCTTAGAGACCCTCGGAAAAGGGGGAAACGCCCTTCTGGATATGTTGAAATCTAGATTGCAGTGAAACATTTTTCACTGTCACATTTTGGAAAAAAGGGGATGAAGGTTCGGATCCTTTCAAGTTCCTCCTGCCTTACATTGAAGAAGTCAAAAGAGCATCACAAAAATTCTTTCTAAAATAAGTTAGATTTGAAAATGTTTTCATTGATTGAAAATTTTTTAAATCATGGACTAAAAAGAAATTGCTTGTACAGATAGGCATATACAGTTGTAATACATACTGGAAAAATAATTGATTCAAATTTTTCAAAAAAGTAAAAATATTTTGTCACAACATGGATATGTCTGATCAACGGTAGATAGGGTCTTGAACCAATTTGTTTTGAATATCAGAGGAGACCCCTGACATTTTGCCAGTACAATACAATCTGAGTCACCGAGTACAAAAGCTCCCAGTAATTACCATTGTTTTCCTTTTCATCCTTTTCAAAGCGTCCTTTTCATCGGGACCTCTGAATTGTATGGTAGTTCCTGTTTAAGGCAGTAGGACGAACTGCTGAAATTAAATTTAAGCAAGCCCTTTTTCTGTCATGAACACTCCATCTCCCCTCGATATCGACTTTCCTGGTACAAAAAAAGAAGATTCTCTCTCGGCAGCGGCGGCAAACTTTTTCTACTTTATAAAATAGGCCTTTGAATATGACTTCCTTCGCTCTCTGCAGTCTGAGAGAAAACTATATGCATATCAGGTTTCTAGCGATGTCTGTGATATTCCCGACTTTAACAGTAAATAGGGGCAACAGAACGATCCTAAACAATTTGATTTCCATAAGTACCACTCCTCTTGAAACGATCGATTCTTGCATAAATCAATTGACGACAGTGTAGGGCCGAAGCTTCTAGCAGCAAAAACTTCTTCAGCAGCAGAATCATGATGTCTTCGTTACAGTTGGTTTTATCCATGATATCAAAATAGTTAAGCCTGACTGTAGCCTGAGTGAAAATTCCCAGATTGTGCAAAACTCTTTAATGACGACATGTTTCGGATAATTGGTAGAGCCCGGTTGTCCTTCCATCTAGCAGTCTTGGAATCGATGTACATACAGACGAAAAAGCCGCCATTGTGTAGACAGAAGGAGTTTGTTTTCTCTCTTGGACTTAAGTGGTAATTTTTATATAGGCACGCAGCACTGATTGGTCAACTATACCGGTCTTGTGCTTGCGTTTTTCTGATTGTGTTTCCTATTTCGATTCACAACTGGGTATATTTTTTTCATCGTGTTCTTTCCGACCCTTATTCTGACTTTCTATGCTCTGAGGAGTGTCAGACGAAAAAGCTTTTAGCCAATATGTTGTAAAATGTTTGCTTCTTCAAAGCCATTTCCTCAGGGGCGGATCCAGACAGATTACCACATGTCTTTTTGTAATTGTCTGTTAATACATTTTAGCATTGTGAATATTGTACTAGAAATGGCCAGATAATAAAAAAAGGTCCATAGAATACAAGAAATAAAAGTTTTGTTTCCTGCTCTAGTTGCTATGATGTCATCTTGTTGTTTACTTTTTTGGTTTTATTCCCTCGTTTTCGTGATTTAGAGATGATATATTTGAAAGAGGGCTCCCCCTTTTACGCATAAATTCACAGAGCACCAATAAGGTTTGATGCGAATGTCGAATGGAATTATAATATATTAGGCATGCGTGCGCAAACGAAGTAGTACTGAAAAATGTATGCCAAAAATTTGTGCGAATGTCAGTCCAGCTATGTTATTTAGCCATCTGAAAACCAATAGGAAATGTATATGGGATTTTTTTTGCGAATGTGGCGAAGGTAGATGCGAACTATGTTTGGTAGCCAGTTGAGGGAGAGAACCTTGGAAAGAGAGCAGATAGAAACCTCGCTTCCACACCAACGGCCATGATTGTTGTTGGAAAGCTGTGGAGATATTTGCTTGCAGAAGGGCAGCAATTGTACTTCTGAGTGAGTGAAAGGAGTCAAATATAAGATGATTTTTAATTTGAATCAGCGGATTTCTTAAATATCTTGATGAATTTGAATATGCTGAATTTTAGAGTTCTAGATATTTTTTATTGATAGATGTTATTATCACAAACCTGTAAATAGTTTGACTGTGCTGGGGATTTGTTTTTGAATAAGATATTGCATTTTCTACGGCGTATTCTTTTCTTGTTAATTTTATGCTGTCAGTTTTGGAAAAATCTAGACTGCCATATTTGTAAATGAGAAATTGTAATAGTATTTTGATTTTATTTGTCTGGTCATGCCATAAGTATTATAACCCTTTTCACAAATTTAATCTCTAAAACTAGTAAAATTATTTGTGGTTTCCACACTAAGAGTATACCATTTGAAACTTTTGGTTCTGAAATACCCTTAAGATTCATTAATTTTTGTTTATGAATTTGCAAGTGACTGACAGTTTTCTTTTCTATGTTATTGTGTGTGTAAATAAATGTAAATATGGGTAGTAAATATGCAATCAATGGAATGATCCTAATGGGGGAATCACTACATTATTAATAAGAAATTCACAGCAAGTTGGTCCTGCCAAGTAAATATCTTATGTAAATCCATATAGTAAAAGTTACCATGTTTGCCTTATTTCTTTGTCATTGCTGACTTTGTTTGATGTACATTTTAAATTTGTAATATATTTATGACGTTCTTGTTATGGAAAGACAATGAATTGTTTTGAATTAGAACTGTTACATTTGTTGTTTTACCAACACCTGAAAATACTAAAATTGTATGATGTTTATTGACCTAATTTGTATTTTTGGTCCTGTTTTAAGGCACATCACACAGCAGTTTAGATAGAAAGGCGAATGCACAAAATAAATAGTAGAAAAGCTCTGAGTCCCTAAAGTATTTGGTGTTGAAGTCAAACATTTGGGTGGATATTGCATTGAAAATTTCTACACTAAACACAGTATTTGATTGTTAAATAATATCATTGTATAAATAGAACTATTATTCCTTTCTTTAAATGGCTGTTTTTACCCCGGTGAAAAATCTTGCAGGATCCTGTATAGGATCCTCGCAGGATCCTCACAGGATATTGGTAAAGGATCCTACAGGATCTTGTGCAAGATTCTGTACAAGATCCTATAGGATCTTATAGGATCCTATGGGATCTTAATAAGATCTTACAGGATCCTGATAAGAATAAAAGTATTCCTTAAAAGATCTTAATAGGATCCTATGTATTTTTTGAACCTTAGTGAAAAATCTTGCAGGATCCTGTATATGATCTAATCAGGATCCTGTATATGATCTAATCAGGATCCTGTATATGATCTGTTCAGGATCCTTTATATGATCTTATCAGGATCCTGTATATGATCTAATCAGGATCCTGTATATGATCTAATCAGGATCCTGTATATGATCTGTTCAGGATCCTAATAAAGGATATTGTAGGACCTTCTACCAAATAAGAGTTCAAGAAGTAGATCTGTAGAGAGCAAATCAAGTTTCATGTGATTCACATTTGATAAAGTCACAATCTTTGTATACTACATCTTCATCAACTATGCTTAATTTACTAGTTTGTCAAGACATTTCTGTTTAATTGTTCTGTTTATAACCTCACTCTGCTTTGCTGTATTTTACTCTCTTTAAACTGCATTGAAAGCACCTAGAATGAGAAAAGATTTAAAATTTCAAAAAATAGAAGGTTCCAGATGAATCATAAGGATTTGAAATTGGTTTTAATTTTACATTGTAAAATTAAGTCTTGAAATGTCTTACGATGAAAATCTCGCAGAAGGGTGACTGTTTTGCATAGCCATGCCCTCTTTCCATCAAGTACAAGAAAGGATGGTGCAACGGACCAAAGGGGGCCACTGAACTCTTGTTTTTGCATGTTTACATGGCAAACAAACTTTTATTTGCATTTATGAACTTCATTACAGTATTATCCCTACTATAATCCTATATATTTTGAATATAATAATGTACCGCTATACCTGGTCCCGTCAAGATATACAATTATAGCGATTTTAAAATATTTTCGGTTATGGCATGATTTGTCTTCAATCTACTATTTTGTCTTCAATCATAGTATGGTAGAACGCTTTATGAACCGATTTCAGTTTATCAACATCATCAATTGATTCTTAACATCAACAAATGTTGCTTTTCGCAACCTCTTGGTATTATGGCCAAAGATATGACTTTCTTGCAAAAATCGTAAAATCTTTCAGCCAAAGGAAATAGTAGATTGAAGACAAATCATGCCATAACCGAAAATATTGTAAAATCGCTATAATTGTATATCTTGCTGGGACCAGGAGGTAGATCTTCGTACCTTGACAATCCAAGGTTGAAATCTCCACAGAACATTACTTGTTTGTTTTCTTTTGTAAACTAAAAAAAATCGTTTTTACAGACAAAAAAGTCAGAATCCCCTTTTTATCAACAAAATTATCATAGCCTGGAGGACTGAGACTTTCAGTTACAGTCTTTTATGAAGTAGATGTTCTAAACGCTTTTTTCATATAGAAGAAAGCTAATATTTGTTTGAAATAAGCTGAAAACGTTATGACATTTGTGTAAAGCATTTTCCTTGAAGTCAGGGAAGCTACAGCCCCCCTGAAGCATCTCATTGTCGGAAAATGTGTACGAAATTTTGCTACTCTGTCGAGATTTTAAGGAAATATTGTCTATCGACAACCTCCTAATACGAATTTTGACTCTCACTGCGCCTGAATTATTTATGAAATGCACGATCATATTAAAAGTAGCATGGTGGCATTTGCTTATAAGTATTTATGACCTGGGTCTGCGCTATCAAGCCTTTCAAGAAGACTGCAACCATTTCCTTGCAACCGATTGTTTGACAGAAACAAAACAAATTGGAATTCAATGTGATTTCTAGTAATGGGGTGTCATCTAGATAATTGAGTGGAATTTAGCTTGTCGGCATTTGGAACAGCCCCAATTTTGGCAGTGGGTTGAAAGATTTGTGCCAGCTCTTTATTTTAAAAGAGAAAGCCTCTTGGATGTGCGTCATGAAACTAATGAGGCGCCAGAAAATGATTCTCTGAATAGCATTTTTTTAGTAGTTTTTTACAGATTTTCCATAAGAACGAGCCCAAAGATGGCCAAAAAATTAAAAAATAGTATTCATCACCCCCAACTTTAAGAAGCTGCTCGAAATTTAGTTCTTTTAGTCGATAAGAAACCTATTTGTGGTTAAATTTTCATAGATAATAGAAAGAATATAACTCCTTACAACTGATTAGGTGTTTGTTACGTTTGATATTCTGTTGCGTTTGTTTGTGTTTTTTCCCATAAAGTAGCTTTTTAGTTCTTGGTATTGAAGCAAACTTTCAATAATAAATTCATTAATAAAGTTAAGAAAATTTTAACTGGTAGTTTGCTTAGTTTCTTATGAAAAATGCGCATGTTAGCTTTTGTGATGTAAAAACTTGGCCCACTAAGAACATTTAAAACGATACAAAGATTTCTAAACTTTGTAGCAAATTGGCTGTTGGCGGTTTGAAACAGTTTTTGAGCAATTTGAAATTTTAAAGTGAAATTTTCAAGGTTCACACAAAATCTACTCATTTAAAGTGTTTCCTAAAATTAGCCTTCTTGGCCTTTACATGTTCTAGCAGCAGTTTTAGGTCAGACTCTAATTTTTTTAAAATAATCTCTGGTCTAGCACAGTACCAAAGAAGAATATTCATTTACCTGCTGGGCTGGATCCATTCTTCTCGATTCTTTTGCTTTCAATCTTGACTTTTTGGAAAAAGCGCCTGACAGATGTTCAGCATTTTGCATCTCTGGTCGCGTTTTACAGCGGGTCGCATTTTGCAAGTCTTTCTTCTGTTTTCCACCAACAGATTGTCTCGTTCAAAATGTGACCCGCTGGACTGCCAAGTGTCCTCTGATTGGTTGGTAAAAAAGGCATGCGACAATTCACTTCATTAGCGATGGTTATCACAGTTTATGAATCCCCGTACCTACCAGAACACCGGTTACAGCACGATCACCCCTTGAAAGTCCCTGATTTTGAATAAGTCGAAAACAAGTTATTTGAAAAATATTCTTTCCAGTTCAACATCGTTTTCTATAACCATATTTACCCGACAGCATATCTAATTTGGGGTGCAATGATAACCAATTTGTGCAATGACAAAACGGTTTTGTGCAGTGCTAAAATGGAAAGCTGCTCCGTTATAAAACTGATGCTTTAATTATGGCGGACGAATTTTATGCCTTTTAGATAAACTTCAAACTTTTTGAACCTTAAAAAGAAAATTGATAGCCTGAACATGCCCAGGGCCCCCAAGAGTTGGGGAAGAGGCAGGAGTGTAGCCAAGAAAATTGTTTAGAGGGATGAAGAGGCGATTTTTGCCGACAAAAAAGGGCGCGTTTCATTCTTTAAGGGTGTGGTCAAAAGATAAATACTCTTGCATGCTGCTTCTATTCCTTTCTGTTTCAAAGTTTATACTCTAGTGCCATACTTTGATAGTTCAACTACACAGAAATGTTGCAAAAAGGTTGCAGAGCGAGTGCCCAGCAAAAATCCTTACTGTGCCGACCAACAAATTGTTGGGATACCACACCCCCACCGTACCCCCCTATGCCGACGCCTCTGGAAAGAGGGGGCAAACTGCAACAGAGAATCAATGTCTAGCATCTAAGGGGCCACATAAAGTAATAAGTTCCATTTTAAAAATGGAATTAATTCAACTTAAAAAGAGTATGCCTAAAAATAGTAAATCGATTTAAGCCAATACATGAAAGTGACATGAAGAAATAATTCTGAAATGTATTTGAAAAAGCTAAACTAAAGGGTGTGGTATTTATATACATCAGAGATTGATATGATCATATATTTTGTTTTTATTGCGCTTTGCTGCATCAAAATTCCACGAAATCGATTGATATACACTTAGGATCAGGGGTGTAGTGCTAGGGGCTGAGCCCCCTTGTTAATGCCAAAAACATGGCAAATTTATATTTTTCTATTGTTTTTTGCAACTTTTTGTGCAAGAGCCCCCCTTGTTATTTTGATAGCACTACACCACCGCTTAGGATTCAAGATGTTGGTAGGATCCTGGTCAGAATGTAACAGGATCCTCTTTAAGATTCTACAGGATTCTATCGTTATATTCAAGATCCTGGCAGGATCCATGTCACAATCAAATAGGATCTTGGAATCGTTATGTGTAAGATCCTAATCTAGTTCTTTTAAGATCCTGCAATGTCACTATGGATCCTAGCAAGATCCTATTCAAGATCCTGTTTTAGAATTCTGTAAGATTTTTGGTAGGATCCTGTGTAAGATCTTCAGTTGTTTATCTCCTACAGGATCCTTATGTAAGATCTTGTATAGGATCCTAAACATTTAGGATTGAAGATGCTGGAAGGATCCTGGTCAGAATGTAACAGGATCCTGTTTGACTTTGTACAGGATCCTATCTTTATATTCAAGATCCTGACAGGATCCATGTCACAATCCAATAGGATCTTGGAATTGTCTTAATCTCCTAATCTAGTATTCTAATTTAAGATCCTAATCTAGTTCTTGTAAGATCTTACAATGTCATTCTGGATCCTAGCAAAATCCCATTCAAGATCCTGTTTTAAAATCCTGTAAGATTTTTGGTAGGATCCTGTGTAAGATCTTAAGTTGTGTTTGTCTTACAGGATCCTTATGTAGGATCTTGCATCAGATCCTATGCACACAGGATCATGTCAGATTTTTTTCTGCATCCGCCCCTGCATTTCCTAATAGTAACTAAAATGACGTTATCGCAAGAAATTTTAAAGATTGAATTACTCTTAAAGAGAAAAATGTGCAATCATTTTGTTAAAAGTTTTATTCATTGCTGTTTCATGAAATAAAAAATTTAAATCCCTTGCTTTATTGGCGAAAACGTTTATAAATAACTATATATTACTTCGATTTGAAACCATTAGATAAATAATTAGAAACGTCAGAACATAGATTTAAAACTCTAAACGAAGAAATTTTTATATATAAGCAATTTGAATTATGGTATATGTTTATGGTCTATGTTCTGACGTTATGCACTCTTAAGAGTATCAGACGAAAATCTTAACTTTGTTTCAAAATCGTTGTCTTTCCAGGCCATGGCTAATTTTTTTATTACAAAAAAGTTTTCATAATTTCATTCTGAGTATAATTTCAGTTTTCGCTTTTAGTGAAATATTCATACAATATAAATAAAGCTGATTTCGAAGAAGCTTTTCCAGAATGGTTTTCTGCTTTTGGTGATTTGATTATGCTTTGTTCATTCAAAAGCCACTTAAAAATGCTGAACATTGCCAAAAATAGCCTAACAACTACGTCCTAGGTATTTTTTTTGAATTCTCCTTTGAAGACAATATATTTTGTTAAAAGGAACCAGACTAGTACGCATTTAACTTTCAAGCAAAGTTGATGTTTCCTCTTAACTTTGAAAATAAAGTTTTTTCCATCCATCGATTTAATGTTCAATGTATGTTTGTTCGATGTATGTATGTTCAATGTATGTTCAATGTCCAATATTTTTAAACCATTAAGTTTAAGTTGAGCTTAATAAAGGAAATTGCTTTATTCTTGGCTTATATCGATTTGTATAACTTAGGCCCATAAAGTATTTTACTTAAAGCTCGATTAATTCATAACTTTTGTGGTTGATGATTTTCTTTGTAATCCAATGCCGCTTTTGCCAATGATGAAAGCACAACCTCTGGTGGTGTTTTCAAGTGGGATTAGAAAACAATATTTCATCTGAAAAAATGGAAATTTAGGGAAAAGTTTTGTCTCGTTTTAAATAAATCAAGGAAGCAGCTGATCTGATGACAATAAATTTTGCTCGTTGTTGAATCCAATATTGTAAAACAGGTGCAGAAACTTGCTACTTTATTCACGTAGCAACTGAAAAAGTTTTTAGCGCGTTCTCTCTCTTGAGTATAAATAATTACGTATAATCATCATAAATATATATCTCTTTGTTAGAAAACATGTGTCTCTCTGTACACACCCGCCCAAGTCACAACAGCAGGTATTGCACATTTGGTTTTTTAAAAATGTACCTGCTGATTGCATGATGAAGCATTGCAGAAATAAATTCTGTCCCAAACAGCACAGAACAGCTTTTACAGTTTAAGGCATTCATAAAAGGTTGAATAAACTTCCGGAATAATGCTTTCTTACATTATCTGGCGTTTTGTTACAAAGTTCCCGGACTCTGACATGAATGTCAACTGCAATGATATTAATGTCA
Organism: Rhopilema esculentum; assembly: GCF_057945365.1. Classification (NCBI taxonomy): domain Eukaryota; kingdom Metazoa; phylum Cnidaria; class Scyphozoa; order Rhizostomeae; family Rhizostomatidae; genus Rhopilema; species Rhopilema esculentum. The sequence continues at coordinate 12,296,459 of NC_142825.1, forward strand.
AATTACTTAACACAGCTTGGTGCATAGAAAACATTTACGCTTGTGTCGGATTCAGTCTTGTCCTCGCGATACCCACTATATTGCTTAATGATGCTCTAATCATAGCAATTCTGTCGTCAAGCGAGTGCAAACCGCCATGACAGATGCTTGTGTTGACTTTGCTGACTTTGCTGCCGGCCTGTATTGCATGCCAGCACTCTTTGTTAGATATTTTTTCATTGCCACACTCAAGAATTCTTGTTCTTTTGTCAAATATTTATTTGAAGCTGGATTTGTTTTTGCATTCGCTTCTTTGTTTTTAGTTACAGCTTTATCTGTAAAAAGATTCATACATATCGTCAACCCCTATAACACCAGTTTGACGTCAAAAGTAGTAGCTGTTGGTATACTATGATTTGGGTTTCGTCAATATTTTGGTTCACAGCTTTTTGGTAGATAAAACAGCTATCTGTGTGGTGCTTGTGCTCTTTATCAATTGTCACTGGTTCTTCTGCTGTAATTGTGTTCTGTTACATGCTGTAATTGGATAATAGTTCGTGCCAGAAAAATTCGCAGACAAGTCCAAACAGAAGCAGAACGATATGGGCAGCGGGGTATTACTGGAAAAGAAAGAAATCTACTTCTCATTGGCGGGTTCATAATTATTTCGTTTTTTGCTTGCTATGCGTTTCATTTCGTAACTGCCGTTTCGAAATTGGTTGGAATTGAGAGCGGTATTTTCAATCATAAGGAATGTTTGGGAATGATGATATTCACGCATTACAACTCTGAATGCTATAACAACTGCGAGCTAGTTAGGTATAGCTCTAAATGCCAAGTTATTTACTAAGCAGCAACAAATTATGGAATATGAAAGCACATGACGTAAATATACTACACTCTTTTTTTTAAAAGAATCAGTAAATTTAAGTTCAAGCTGACTGTTCTTAATTTTTTCGAAAATCTGAAGCTGGATTGTTCTTAATTTGTTCTTAAATTAAGAGGGTGTAAGCAGTGCAATTGCTAGCTTTTTCGCTCTAAGGAGGTGTTCAGGCCTCATTTGCCAACAAAGTGAGTGAGACAGCCTTGATTTGCTGACAAATTTGAATATTCACCGAAAAAGCACCCATACATCGCTGATTTTGAGAAAAAACGTTGTTCAAATCTGCATTTTGCAGATACTCAGCCTCAGCTTGTTCTTAATTTGTTCTTAATTTTTGACCAGTTTTGAGGCTCGTGTTCTTATAAAATTGTTCTTATAAAAAAAGAGCCTACCTAAAATACAGCCTCGATGTGAAATTTAAATTTACCTATGACAAATGTTTATAGAAATAAGGGTCAACCAAATGCGTCATTCTTTCTCTCACATTACTTTCGATCTAACCTAGGATGAAACTTTTCTGCATACCTTCTTTGGTCATTTTCTTACCTTTTTACTCCAAAGAGCACTATAAAAATAATATAATACTTTAGTATGCTATGCTTCCTATATTTTGTGTAATCTTCAAATATAATATCGTTGCAATATAAAATAGGTTTACACTTAGTTATGATAAAGGTTGATAATGATATTATCAATATAAATGTTTAGACGCATCTTCTTATTTCAAGTAAAGGTTTTTACCATGGATGAATAGATTCATTCATCATAATCATTACTAAGTGTCATCTTTGATCTGAAGGTAGCATTCGATACATGGCCTTAGCAAATATGATTCATTTAGCTAAAGTAAATATGAATCATTAAAATAGTGTTTGATTGCTGATGGCTCAAATGTGTAACTGCTTTCAAATGGAAATGAATCTCCTGGTATTGTGTTCAAAATACTGGGATATTTCTTTGGAACGTATCAAAATCTTTAGGAATTAATGAATCAATCTATGAGACTCAAAACAAGGCAGCTGTCGTGAGACAATATATTTCTGTCGTCAGTATCTCTTGTTTTCAAACAGGTGTTGTAGCTTGCCATATGATTATAATAGTTGTGGAAAGAAATTCTTGACGCAGTTGGAAGACAGTCAAGCTTTGCAAGTCGGTTTGTTAATAATGCGGCTGCTACCAGTCTATTGAGAGACTAGTTTCTGCAGATATTTCTTCTATGCCAAGCTAAGAATGAACTTTAAAGAGAGACAATAAACCAAAGCAAGTTCTGTAAAACATACCAATCTACAGAATTTCTCTCAGACGACAGACACTAAGATGAATGTTACCTGCAATGATTTTGATGAAAAATTATTTAACAAAGCTTCCTACATTGAAAATATTAAAGTCTGTGCTGGATCCATTCTTGGTCTCGCGATACCGACCACATTGTTGAATCTTGCTCTAATCATCGCAATTCTGTCATCAAACGAATGCAAAGAGCCATGTCAGATGCTTGTTCTGAATTTGGCATTTACTGACTTTGCTGCCGGTCTGTATTGCATGCCAGCATTCTCTGTTAAATATTTTTTTATTGCCACACTCAAGAATTCTTGTTCTGTTGTCAAGTATGTATCTGAAGCTGGATTTGTTTTTGCATTCGCTTCTTTGTTTCTAATTACAGCAATATCGGTAGAAAGATACATACATATCTTCAACCCGTATAATTCTTCTGTGACGTCAAGAGCGACTGCTATTGGTATATTGTGTATTTGGCTGCTATCGATAATTTGGTTAACAGCTTATTGGTGGATTAAGCTTCATTTCTTGTGGTTCTGGTGTAGCGCGTTAATTATCGTTGCTTCTGCTGCTGTAATTGTGTTCTGTTACATCAAGATATTAATTCGTGCCAGAAAAATTCGCAGACAAGTCCAAACAGAGGCAGAACGATATGGGCAGCGGGGTATTACTGGAAAAGAAAGAAATCTACTTCTCGTTGGCGGGTTTATAATTATTTCACTCTTTTCTTGCTATACGTTTCATTTCGTAACTGTAGTTTTGAGATTGGTTGGAACTAAAAGCGGTATTTTGAAATATACTGAATGTTGGGGAATGATGTTATTGCTGTCAAATTCACTTTTCAATCCTATGATATCATGTATTTTTAATAGACCGATAAGACAAAGGGTTTTCAAATTAATGACGTTTGGGTGTTTCCAATCAAATTAGATTATTTGTAGTTTTTTAGAATTGTAGTTAAATACTTTCGGGCGTTTGCACAAGACAGGTTCAATCTAAAACTGGAACACTCTCCAAAGGGAACTCAAATTAGCAGGGAAAGCTGATCCATCCTGATTGTTTCTGTGTAAGCGAAAGACTTATTCATACCAGTTTGGGATCGACACCAGCCTGTATCGATACCGGCTTGTATCGATACCGGCCTTAATCGATACCGGTCCGGTCTGGATCGATACCGGTCTGGATCGATACCTACCTGGATCGATACCGGCCTGGATCGATACCGGCCTGGATCGATACCGGCCTGGATCGATACCGGCCTGGATCGATACCGGCCTGGATCGATACCGGCCTGGATCGATACCGGCCTGGATCGATACCGGCCTGGATCGATACCGGCCTGGATGAGTCCCTTGTAAACAAGGTCTAATGCTCGTATTTCTGTCGATAAAGTCGTTAGATGTTGTGTTGATGACTGTCTATTTCGAAAGTTTCCTTTTTTATTTCAACTTTCTAACTATTTTGCACGCGCTGCAAACCCTATTGCTTGCTCTGAACTGTTGCAGAAGCGCTCGTATTCTCCCCACATCCTTGCAATTTCCGCCTCTCATGCAAAAAATCAGTGCAAGAGAAATCATGAAAATGCTAGTTACTTTTGAAAATGTACCAAAGCAAACTGTATTAAAATGTGCACTTTGCAATCGATTCTTCCATTGCCGGTACCGCAGAAGAGAGCAAGAAAGCTAGAGAGTATATTAAGAAAGTATGCTCGACATATATTCTTGACTATAGTCGTTTCAAAAATTATCTCATCTGCAACTATGAAAATTTCTAAGCAAACATATAAATGTGTCAGCAATTTCTTGCTTATGCAGCATCTGCAAAAAGTTTATAGGGCTGCTTGGCAAAATAAATCCGAGAGAATGTATTGTAAATATTATCATAAAAAGAATTTTGTCACTTTTACTTAACTAATAGGCAGCCTTGTTTGCCTCTCCCCACTATCTTCTTCTAATCTTTACACGTTATTTCCACTTCAAAGCATAGAGAGAACGGTAAACTGTTTTATCTAAAATGCACATGTAGACGGGTGCCAGGGCGAATGCTAACCCGGTTTTCAAAATGTGAAAAGATCACCATTGGTCAGGTTTCATTTATGCCTGTTTTCGGGATTTTGCTAAGTCTATCGGGAAATTCTAGCCATCTGATTTACTTAAATGCAATCGATATGTATAGAAGTGGCTCAAGCCACCTGTCAATCAAAAGCTTTTACTATTAGCCAATCAATGAGCGTGCGAATGGAATCACGCTCACTGGTTGGTCACCTTTTGTTTGAAAGATAGCTTAAGTATTTGTCGATTGCCTTTAAGACTCCTGCAATTTCTGTAGATACAATCTTTCTTTGGGTACATCAAAGCAGCTTGCCACTTGAAAATAAAAGCTTCGAGATGTTCACTGTTCGCAAATGTTTCCAAAAAGATATTCCTAAGCAAATAAAACTAAAATTCCTATGCAACAGAATTGGGAGATTTGCCAACAAGTAATTATTTGAAGAAGAAAGTTTTCTTCCGGAAAAGCAGCATTACTAGTTTTGTTTTTTTAAAGTTGATTGTCGTACGTGCAACGTGTTAAGCCCGGTCTCTATTTTAATGAATTCTTGAGTTAATTCGCAGAGCGTGTCTCTATTTTTCCATTCATAGGGGAGTCATGTTTCGCTAGGAAGTTGAACTCCCTTAAACTCCCACATTTCGCTAGCGAATTCGCTGCCTATACCCGAAAAGAACGAAAGACATTCCAATCGCTGACGAATTGGGTCATGCAAACTGCTCCGTTGATTGTTCGCACAATGGCTTTTGGGGGTATTGGTGAATTTTTCCGTTTTCAGTACTTCAAGGATCAGCCCTTTTTTGTGTTTTTGTCTCAAGAGAGTTTCATGATGTATACATATAGTGTTTTGTTTCACGAATGAGAGGTTGGCGGGTGCAGTAATTTGAGCGGGGAAGGTTTTGAACGTGGATCAGGGAAGGTTTAGAGTGGTAAAGTATCAAGTTGAAGAGCAGAGAAAAAGATCAATACAAAAATTATGCATGGACGCCAAACTCTCTTTAAACAAGGGCAAAGAGTTCGTAAGAATTAGTTTAGAGTTATTTTGAATTCTTTTGTTATTGTTTACATCGCTAATTAAGTGTTTGACTAGGCAATGCCTTGTGTTCCTTGAATTTATAAATATTTTTCGTTTAGTTATCTTATCGCTCCAGTATCTATTAGCATCTATTGATTTGTATTTTTTATTTTAGAAAACCGTAAAAAATCTACCGAAAAGACCAGTGTTTATTTTTGTCGTAATTTCTAGTTTTGCGGCACAAGCTTTGTACGCGTTGAAACTGCTTCTTGTAGCTGAGAGCTACAGTCACTGCCTCGTTGCTCCGGCATCATTTCAAAAGCGGGAGATTTGGAATCATTTGGCAATTCGGCATCATTTCGATAATGAAAAAAGTTAGCATAGTTTTATACATCCATACATTGAAAAACTTTAAGATCATGGGCATCAACATTTGTTACGAAGACTCCTATAAACTGCGTGGTGACCCACCGGGAATCGGTAGACCCGGTAAAACTTTGCATGTGGGCCCTTGAATTTTTCTTCCTTTCAAGCTTTTATCTTTCATAACATCAGATTTGTGAGAAAAAGGAAGTGAATAATCAAAATGATCTTTCTTGTCTTTCTTTTAAACTCTTTCTGTTTATCTATATGTGCTGAAGAACTTGAAGTCAATTTTTTTTCACTGGTTTTGCTTCCTTTGATATTTAGATGTCACTTTATATGATTTATTTATACTTCTTTCCATAGTAGCTATGTTGATTACTTAGAATCATCCAGTTGATATGACAACCAGAATGAGAAAAAGAAAATTTTCTGAAACACATAGCTGATTTTCTTTCAGATATTTTTCGTAAGCTATATTTTTCATTTATAATTCAATCATCTGATCTTAAGGTCGATTTCACATCTTTAACAGCGATGCGGGAAAAGTTACGGATCATTTTTTCAATGATTATTTAATCACGAGATCCATTCAGTATCAATTATACAAATCCTAATTACAAATGAAAGTTAATTAATACAGTTGATAATTTAAATAAACAGATATAAAAACCAGTACTGTTCTTCCATGGATTCATGCGGAAATATTTCGTGCCAAAATCATGAATTTCTCTATTAAATAGCAATTACAGGATTTTAAAAAGATGATTACTTTTAAGATCTTAACCTATCAAAATTTATCCTAACACAACTTTTCTGATATCCTGGTCCACAATCCAGAAGGTTTCAAGGCCATCGTTCAAACAACTTTTATAAAAAGATGCTTTGAAACATCTGAAAAGGCTAGTAAATCTGTGGGGAGGAAATAAAACCTATTTGCTTCGTTACGAGAGTTTCCGTCCGCCATGACCCGTCTGAGTTGAACTAGAGCAAACGGCATCAAAAGTGGACAGCAAGTGGTTCGCCAGTCTCATTTCTCTCAGTGATTAAATACTACAAGTAATTGCTGCATTGCACAACTAAAGTCAGCAAAAAACTAGACTGAATAAGCTATAGCCCGTCAAATTTAGACACAGACAAAAATACTTTGCTGTCACACATTTCTTAATGTATCTATCCGCCACATTAAAAATTTTAGCAATAAAGATTTGTGAGATATGTAAAGGTTTTTTATCAGTGCTATTATCCAAATCCTTAGTTTTTTAGTCATTTAGTTTTACAAGCCAGCACTATATAAATATAACCGTAAAAAATTCCAGTAATCCAAAAAGCAGCTCCTCAATTGGCTTCAAGAGGAAGGGTAAGTTCAGCAGGACGTATTTTAAAAATTTGTCAATCTGAAGTTTCAAAGCTTTAATTGCAATGAAAAAATAATGTTTCGATTGGACAAATGTGCATGGGCGAAGCACTCCAAGCCTAAATCTTCATGCCATATTTGGTCGGTCTGATACAAACTCAGGCGAGTCATACATACCTTGATAGTCGAGCCGTCACCCTCTTTCTGTATAGATGCAAATATGTTTGATTTCCCCCGAAGAAGATTTTTCTAGACTTTTGATATATTCTTAGAATATTGAAATTAGGATCTTGCTGAAGAACACAGGCTGTAGCTAAACTCTCTGAGCATAACATACAGAAAGAAAATGTAAGCTAGTCGAATGACCAACGTCTTACTTATTCTTTAAGTTAGGAAAAACTTTCTGTGACTACGAGCTAAAACCAAATTTTCTATTCAAAAAGGAGACTGAAAATACTGTAGCCATTTTTCTGAAACGTTTCTTTTTGAACATGCTTCTGAAAAGCATAAAATCCATACCATTTTAAAAAAACACATTTTTTTTGCTAAAATCACTAGGATATTCAAAATATTAACTTTGATACACGATATTTTATTTATAGAAAACTTGGATCAGCAATAAGGCTTTAAATATTTGTGAATGTTAGTACTAACAGTTTCTTTGTCGGTTTCTTATTTTCGAGCCCTAAAGTTAACTTATTGCTTTGAAGCTGATCATACGAATAAACCAACGCAGATCAAAATCCAAAGTATGTTATCTTTCCAAAAGAAAAATAAAAAAAAATAATTTTTTTGAAAAAACCTCGATTGTTTGTTACAAAAAAACGTTTGTTACAACGATCTATAATAAAATCATTTCTACACAGTCGATATAAGTTACAAAGTCTCTAGCTGGAACTCTGTACTCATCGGTGTCACTTTTAAAAATGGAAATTTTATTGTTCCATAATTTTTCTTGATCCTAGTACTACAGGTTCTTAAATTGTCGGCCATCCTAATGCTAGTTTTTTTATAAACCGGTTTCTTATAAATAAATGAAAAACGTGTATGCAATCGTTACTTTAGTTAGTTAGCGATTGCATGCGCTCTGGATAACAGTCGAAGTCAAAATCACTCTTGAATTTTCACTTGCATTCTGTGCTCCATTCTTCTACACTCTGGATTGCTATTTTGGTATCCACCATTCTGGAATAATATATTCAGTTCTTTCTAATTCCAAAAAAAAATCAAGAATATTACTATTATACAGTTAAATGGAACTTTGGGTACCTTAACTTTGTTTATATCCACAAGTTAGTATTCTGAGTACATCTCTTCGTATCAAAGAGTTGAATATGCAGGATATCAACGGATTGAAGAGTGAATTTGCCATTGCAAAAGTCCATGCCCAGCAGATGGTATAATGAAAGACGTCCCTTTTGAATTCAATCAGTTCTAGTATGGATGTTGCGAAATAAAAAGAGTAGCAGACGAAGAATGAAATGATTATGAAGCCACCAATTAGTAGAAGATTTCTCTCCTTTTGAGTAACATGCTGCTGCCCAAATCTCGCTGCTTCTGTCTGTATCTGTCGACGGACTCCCCAAGAACGTAGAAATATCTTTGTATAGCAATAAACGATGATTACGGACGTGTATATTAAGACAATAGCCTTAATCGTATTAATTAGTTTGGCATCTTTAATTAATCGATAGGAAGTCACTAGAGCTATTGAATAGAGCCATTCACAACATACGATAAAATAAGTTAGTTTTGGTGTAAATCTTGTGCTATGCATGAAGGGTTTGAAGACGTATATGTATCTTTCGATTGCTATTGCTACTATTGCCTGTAAAGACACGTGTCCAAGCATACTCCCCAAGATCAGACTTATATACGTAATATTGCAAGAGTCTATTTGAAGAGCAACATGGAGGAATCTGAAAAAAATTGTTGGCATGCCAAATATACCTGCACTAAAGTCGGTAAGTGCCAAATTTAGCACCATTATCTGACATGGCTGCTTTTTGTCGTTTGACTTGAGAATTGCGATGATAAGTGCAAAGTTCAGCAAAGAGGTTGGTATTGCCAGGACAATGTTAAAAATTGCACAGGTGTAATTGCTTGCTTTGAGAGATGTTATATTTTGTACTGCCAAACTGCAACCACAGCAATAGGAAACCATTTTAGGAAACGATGCTTTTTCGCATTAGCTTAGTCCTTCTAATGAGAGAATCTTTGCATTTGTTGGGGTTTTGAAGAAGCTTTACAAATGGATTGTTTGTTGAGCGGCAACGCGAGGGCAAAGAATTTTACTAACTCAGTGTTGCTAAAGCAAGTAAACCTTCAACGCGTTTCACTCTTTTTACTAAATGTATTTAAAGTGGCTTTGAAATGCAAATAGAATGAAGGTCTTTAGAGTTTTTTATAATGGAAGCAGTTTAAATAAAGAATTCATATCAGGACATGATGAATTAAGAAGCATTAAGCACCTGTAGAAGCAACCAGGCACATCATTACTAATTTAAAAGATTGTTGGTTAAAAGGCAAATGTTTACATGTTGTGTAATTGTTATGAGTTAAAGTTGTCCTTGTAAATATTTCATACTCTTCTTTTATTTTGATATATGCACAAATTGCGGGTTAAAATTAATTCCTGATGAAAAAAAGAAAATGTCCCTAATTGAAGAATTATTTATGTGTGCTATTTTTGTGCAGTTCAAAATCGTGAAAGGATATAATTATTTACAGTTTTGAAATTTGATGCAAGCGAAAAATATTTTGCTGTCCTTTACCTTGTCAGTAATAATAGTTCTATTTTAAGCAAAAATCTCTTGTAGTAGAATGGAATCGTCGAAATGGGTACTCTAAGGTCCTTAATAGAAGGGGGGACGCTTATTAATTATTCGATTTCTTTCTGACCCCACCGGAGCTTATTTGGACCCCCCGCTTATTAATTTTTAGATGAAATCATTCATTTCACTTTTTTCATTTGTCCTTTGTTCAGGTGTGAAATTTCTGTAAAGTTTCTCTTAAATGAAGAGGTTGCATTGTACAAAAGTTTTAACATAGAAAAGTAGTATAACATCCGAAAAAAATTACAAGGCCTGGCTGATGTACACAATGATAATTAGCCTACTCATTTTAGTAATACAACAATGCATTATTACATGGTGATAATTGTCATTTTGCTATGGATTGTATTCAGAAGAAAATCTCATTTAACCCAAAAAAGAATCATCTCGTGATTTTTCAGATTTTTCACATTTCCGACTCCCCCCACTAACTAGCACCCCCCTCCGCTTATTTATTTTTTGAAAAATTTCTGACCCCCCCCCCCAACTGTCAAGACCCCCATTTCTATTAAGGACCTTAGAGTACTTAAAAAGGAATCTTGTTATCTTAATCTGGTTTCTTTATCAAGACCTTATGAATAAATTCTTTCTCACTGCCCCCAATAACATTTTTCTAGTAGTCAATGTAAAATTCAATGTTTGCCAGCTGCTAGGAACTTCTTCAAGAAAGAGGAAGTTGGCTCTATCCATTTCATCTTTGCAAGGCATTAAACATATTGCTGGAAGGAAAAGTATGCGCCAAAGGGGCGTCCCCGTAAAAGACCAAAGGGACGTCCCCGTAAATCGTGGATGAAGAACATCATGGAATGGACAAAGTTAAACTTTGAGCAGTGCATAAGAGGAGCTGAAGATCGTGACTACTGGAGAGGAGTAACGACGAAACTTCTTAATTGAAACAGTCACCGAATGATGATGAAACATATCTGGTTTACTGATATAAACATAAAGCTACTACAGTAGCTAGTTCTGTTCACGAAGCATATCTGCTCCATGAGTTAATGATACCAAACTATAATTGCTATGAAAAGGTCCTCTATTGTTGCGAAAATAAAAAGAAACTTGCCGCTGATTTTTCTGCACTTTTTATAAGGTATCATTAGATTTTTCCAGTCAGCAAAGTGGTTGTCGACAGAACAATTGTTATTGCATTAGGGTTGAAAGTTTAGAAAACAGGCAAAGATTTTAGGAAAAAACATTTCCATTGCCGATGTAAATAAAACAAATCACGTTACTGATAGGAAGGTAAACAGAAAATGTTTGAAACCTTCCCTTGATGATTACATCGATAACATTAAAGAGCCTAACATCACTCGTAATTTGAATTTTGAAGCTAGTAGCTACGATGATGTATGTGTAAAAGCAGTGGCGGATCCAGCCAAAAATCTGACTACCGCTGGAATGAGATAGAGGGTTGACCACACCCTTTAGACCACACCCATTTCTTGGTCACACACCCGGTTTTCTAAAATGATTATTGCTTTCTATAATTTCTTATGTAGACTATTTTCAAGAGACAAGCGGTGCTTTACTGAAATTTCATGTATCCTTACAACAAGCTTGAGAAGAAATAAATAATCTTATTCACTATTCTGAGGATGGATACTCTAAAAAAAATTTACGGCATTTAAACGAGGAACACAATAGAATTAGAAAAAAAGATACATTTGGCAGAATTTTGAAGTGTCGCCTAAAACTAGCATTTAGTCGGACAATCACTTATGAAAATCGACTTGTTGGAAATTACAAGTTTAAAAAGCTAGATAAAATTTGCAATTATTGAGAGCAACTTTTGACTAAACAAAGAATCATATTTTTGGCAAATATTGTTGGCCTGACTTTGAAGTTACAGTTTGCCCACTTGCATAATATGTAGGCATCCCCCATCTTTTTGTAACGTTTGAGCCGTGTTGAGCGGCAGTACTACTCAACTCCCCATCTGAGCGGTAGTCAACTCGGATGTTCATTGGTTGTCAACAAAATTTGTATGCATCCCCCCAGGTTGGCAGTGATTTCTGACGAGTTGATTGGTTTAGGCAGGCTGACTACCGCTCAGTGCAGCTCGAATCCACTCTACACCGACTCAACCCCCCTAGCTAGCAAGCCATGATTTCATCATCCCCCATGCTAGCCTTCTATTTGCAAACATGTGGATCGGTATTTGGCACGCGATTTCCATAGCGATAAGGATTAAAAAATATTTCTGTCTCTGTGGAAATTTCAGGCATGTTCCTAGGAAGAAAGGCTTGGTTTGCAGCGCGATCAAATATTTTCAATAATTAAATATGGTTTAATTAAAGTAGTAGGATAAACATGAAAATGATCCTTGTTTCTATAAATTTTTGACTAATCTGACTACTGCTCGAGCGGTAATGGCGGTAGTCTGGGTCCGCCACTGAAAAGCCCCTTCGCATTCACGAATTCTGGTTGAGTTAATTGTTTATTTGTAGATACCAATGTAATATCTCTATTATTACATGGCATTTCATTAACGTTTAACTGAAATAGAACGATTGCTATTTGAAGAAATAAAAATCTGCTTACTCTGACTTTGTCTCAAATTATCTTTACCAGGAGAAGTAGACACCGGAAAGGAGAAGGAGCATTGGCACCGGAAACCATGGGCGAGATAACCATCAGCAGTACAGTTTAGCATCGGCATAAGAAAGTTTCTCTAATACACAGATGAGTCAGTGATTAGACAAGGTGATTTGCAATTATCTACCTTGGAAATAAGTTACTTTCGTTTAAATGAGCATTTGCTTCATTTAACACTAGAATTTTTTTGTTCACCAATGGGATTTAAGAAGTTTCTTTTCTTTTCGTCATTGAGAGTGCCTTTATCAAAATTTTTCCTGCAGTATTGCGCTAGGGCGGCTTTTTTGTCTTTTAGCTTTTTAAGGCTATATGAAAAAACTCAGTTTTCAGCAGCATATTTCGCAATTTTGCACAACATTTATGAACTTAGGCAAATGAGCAAATGAGTAAAAAGTTGAAAAAGCAAACGAGTGAACTAAAAAATTACATAATTTTATATAAAAATGATAAAGCAATAAACAAAGGCAAATAGAGATAAATCAAGATACATAAGATTTTTAAGGGAAACCCTTTAGGCTGTGGAGCCACGTTTTTTTAATTATTTTGAAAGAAGTTAATATGGAGCGGGCACTTGGCTCTCCTAAAGAAATTATGCAATCAATCATGTTTTTTTCTTGAATTTGCTTTTCATTACTCAGATTAGCAGCTTCAGGGAAAAATTTTATTGCGTGACTGATTATTTCTGACAAAACAAATTTCCATTTTTTTCTGGATAAAAAATCGTTTCATCATGAATTGTCTCTTGAAGAGAGAGTTTCAACTTTTAGTATACTGTTGGATTAAGGTTGATTCAAACGCCTAGAAGTGTCATTCAAGCAATTAGCCGCATGATCATGCCCAAATTGCAGAGTATTTCCTGAGTTAGGTAAACCAAAGAGCTTTTTTATTGATGATCTGGCCAAACTTAGCTGATGTAGAACGAAATCGATAGGAGAGATTTTAGAAGACCAATTATCACACTCCACAGCATGCAAAGTATGTGATACTAGCCTTGTATTTGTAATGCTGGCCCTAGCTGGGTTTTGGTGCCATGTCAGTATGTGTTAATTTATAACTTTGATTTGCTGTCCTGTAACTATGTTGTCTAGCTGTGTCTGTACAGTTTGTGTATGCTATGTTCATTGATGAAACCAAAATTACATGTTATATCCAACTTTTATGTAAATTGTATTCTGTCGGTAATTGAGTTTGATGCACATCAGAGCTACACGATAACTTGCAGTATTTCTTGGCCTAAGTCTTCGGAACCCGAACACGCTACATATTACTACGTCTTTGGACGGACTTCGCTTTTTTCTTAGATTGATAGTCTTGTCCAATCTCGTCGAAAATCATGAGAAGCAGTATATCACCAGTTATCTTTTTATGCATATTTATGCATATCATAGATTCTTTCACGATAATAATGAGGGAAAGCCAACTAATCTGTAGGAGTTTTATATATTCTAAGCATAAAATGACACCTGCTTCCAAAGAATATCAATTTGATTTCAACTTGGTTTCAAGCCTATTCCAATTAATTGGTTTTAAAAAAGTATTAAAAAACCTCATTTCTTAAAACATACGACCCAGATTCATATGATCTTGAATTTGTGCTATCTTGAACGAAGAAATCTTTATCTCTGCGGTCCTTGACCCTGCGATCTTTAACCTTGCGACCTTTAACCCTGAGATCTTTAACTCTGCGATCTTTAACAATGCGATCTCTAACCCTGCGATTTTTAACCCTATGATACTGTAGTGAGAAACTACAAGAATTCAGTAAAACTATCTAGTTTCGTGGAGCATGATAAACCAGCATCACTTTGCCACCCGACAAGATCAGCCATGCTTGATACGAGAAAACAACGAGAAAACAACAAAAACACAGTTTAATTACAGCAACAACAAGTTAAGAATTATTGAAAGGCTTACTTGCTTCAAGTTTAAAACATAAATGGTAAAATAAGTCTGTTTTTCTGTCAAGCAGTATGTCGAATAAGAAAAGTTCGCCAATCAGAACTTTTCATATGGTTTTGATGACGCAACTTATATCATTCAAATTTTCTTGTGATGCTTCGGGGGCTGACCTGAATATGACATGGCCATTTTGATTTCTTTTCTTACAGCAGCAGCAATAACAACAACAAGCAATGTAAGAAAAAATACTGACCAATACCAAGCAAAACCCACCGTAGGCTGCGGCTTTTATACCTGTCGATTGGTCGTTTAACCAAGCAAAGAATCCTAAAAAGCAATCAGAGGAAAAGGTAAAAATCTATAATACGGATAAAACGGAGAAGATTGCATGAAAACGGGTGAAAAAGTAAAAAAAAACCCTTTCAGAAATAAATAGAATAATAAAAGAAAATAAGAAAAATAAATAAACAAAGTGAACATAGGTAATAGAAAGCTAAAATTGAATACTCAGCAAGAATTTGTACCTACCGCACTTCATACTTTTCCTCAACAGTCCCAGATCTTTATCTATAATTGTAAATGTTTTCAAAACTCTACCGAACAATTTCAAGGCTATAGAGACCTAAAAAGAAAACAAAAATGAAAACGATGAAGCAAAAAAGAAAACCCAATTATCAGAAGGCGAACGTTTACTGCAAGGTTCTTTGAGGGAAGTGTTGATATTAATCAAAGGCCACATAAAATAATTAATGAGCAGCTGTCATTAGCATTGGTTGTGTCAGGGATGGTATGGGTGGTTGGGGGTAAAGCATCCCTCCCCCAATTTTGTCAAAGAATAACCTCATTAATTCTTCTAAAAAGCCATAAAAGTTTTGTAAGACCTGTTTTTTATGCTGTTACAAACTGAAAAGGGCAACTCTCTGCTTTTACTTCTGGGAATCAGCAGTTCACTAACACGTATGATATTGTATATTTTTTCAACCAAAAATTTAGACCTTAAGTTTGTCACCGTCTTCTCTCTTGTATTCCTGCTGCGGGTTTATTGATTCAACCTTTTAATTTTCATGTGGGATCATTAAAAAAGCGGAATGATCAGAGAAGCGCGATTATCAGAATTTTCAACGTCCTTTCAAAAAGGCGGGCTTTGATTTCCAATATGTTCTTTTATGTTTTGGCGCTGATGTTTGACGAAAGTTGATTGGGAAAACGACGTTGATTAGCTAAAACATTATTCCACTTGCTGTCATCAAATAACAACGACAAGACTACGCGGAATGTTCGAAAATCAGTCAAATCTCCAAACACATTTGCAATCCATGGATTTCTTTCTTTAACCAAACCCGTTTGCGGGATTGTAGGAGAGGCGGGATTAACTTTCGAAAGTATAGAAAAGGTGGGATTATTAGAGAGGCGGGAAAAGTAGAGAGCGCGGGAATACAAGAGAAGACACGGGGTATAAGGGAACTCAAGAGACTAAGAGTGATTTTCACTTTTGAGAAGTTACAGTATACATTTCATTGTCTTAATGAAAGCCCCTCAGGTTGTCTTAATGCATAACAAAAATGGTTGTTATGCCATTGAGTATCATTATGACAAAGTTGCAAGATGCTGTATGATCATACCTTCAAATTAAAATGCTTGGTTTCGTCACGGTAAGACTCCAGTTTTAAGTAGACAGATCCAAGTGGACCTAGGCCGAGGCCCGGAATTGGAATCTCCTGGTCTGAATCGAAAGTATGCGAATAGTACACTCCAAGAGAAGGAACGCTGATGCTGACAGTGACAGCTATTTCATCTTGACAAGTATTCATCTCAAATTTTAGAACAATCTCGTGACCCTCAACTATTTTATTGCATCTCAGTGAATCGCAATAATCATCTTCGAAAGTACAGCCCCGGATGTATGGGCAACCTGTGTGAAAGTAGTCAGGAAAACAGATAAAAAGCTATTGGCATAAAAAGACTACTGTTCACAATAAGCAACAAAATATTTTGAAGTGATTTTAAGTAGATCAGTGAATAATTCTTGGGAAAACAGAATGGGTGATATACTTAACACTGCAAGGTCTAACATGATTTTTTTTCTAAAATTGAAACCCTTTACTAGTAAATCAGAAAACAGGTAAAAATCACCCATGTTTCATCTCAAAAGCAGAATTTTATCTGACCATACCGTAGAAATTGCAGGATACGACACAATAAGAAACTGCTAGTAAACTTAAGAGCTTCACTAACTTATTACTATCTTGCAGAAAGGAATTCAACTGTAAGACATCAAAATTGATTGCTCTTTGCGCATATTTTGACAAAAATTATAAGAAGAACGCATTGGAAAATAATTCAGAGCGAGGCAAAAGCAAAGTCCTGTGTTTGGATGGTTGGATGTAAAGAATTTTTAAGACGAGATTTGATTGCTCTTTTGTATTGAAAAATTTGCGTAGGTAGGGTGTAGCTGAAGGCAAATTTTTGCCTTACTTGAATCAAACAGTTTCATGCGAAACAAGGAAAAACGAAACAAAACGAAGCAAAACGAAGCAAAACGAAGCAAAACGAAGTAAAACGAAGCAAAACGAAACAAAACGAAACAAAACGAAACAAAACGAAACAAAACGAAACAAAACGAAACAAAACGAAACAAAACGAAACAAAACGAAACAAAACATGGGCGGCACAAGAGGGGCTTCAGCCACCAACTTTTTAGCAAAAAGTGTTTTTAAGAAAATAAAAGGAATAAAAGAAAAGGAATAGAAGAAAAGAATAGTGCGATAAATCCTTTTATTGCTTCCAAGGAATAAACCGAGATCAATGGGGCCTTGTGAAATAATGAATTCCATTTTGAGACTGGAAGCAATTAAACCTACTAAAAGCATGCCTTAAAAATAGTAAAATGTTTTACACGATAGCAAGAATTGACTGTAAGAAATATTCTGAAATATATTTTGAGCTTATCTAAACAGCGTGGTCGCAAAAATTTTCTGCTCGCTCCGATAACCTCTCGGCGACCCTTCCAATGTACCGCTAGCATAACGATTGCCTTATTAAATCAAAGGCATAAAATATCGTGAAGCATTCTAGTGCGTTTTTCAAAAGTTGGTTTTTTGGTCTAATAAAGCTATCAACTCGAGCGCTCCCTCCCCCTACTTTGAATTTCGTGGCGCCGTCCTTGCAAAACGAAACAAGACGGAACAAAACGGAACAAAACGGAACAAAACGGAACAAAACGGAACAAAACGGAACAAAACGAAACAAAACGGAACAAAACGGAACAAAACGGAACAAAACGGAACAAAACGGAACAAAACGGAACAAAATGGAACAAAACGGAACAAAACGGAACAAAACGGAACAAAACGGAACAAAACGGAACAAAACGGAACAAAACGGAACAAAACGAAACAAAACGGAACAAAACGGAACAAAACGGAACAAAACGGAACAAAACGGAACAAAACGGAACAAAACGGAACAAAACGGAACAAAACGGAACAAAATGGAACAAAACGGAACAAAACGGAACAAAACGGAACAATACGGAACAAGTGTCTGTTTAAATGAACATACAAGGTGTTCATTAAAACAGACACTTTCAAAGAAAATTCAGTTCCTTCAAAGGAAACCCTTAGCCATTCACTCTTTGAATCTGTCAGGATGGAATTTAAGAGTTTTGATATCTGACAAAACGAATGGAACGGATTGAGTAACTCAAAAATATTAGCAGGATCGAAATAAAAGTATGAGTTTAATGTCGGTTGGCATTGATTTTGAAGGTCTTCAGGAAAAACTTGCCTTTCTGCGAGGAAATTTTAAAATTATTCGATTTATATGACAAAGTAACAAATAAATAAAAGATCGGATTCACAAACGATCATGTGTATTGGCATTTGTCAGTGAAAGGCTTTTGAACTGCAACCAACATACACAAGGCATTTTCAAGAAATTCAAAAAGATATTCTGGAAAAGAAAGATGTTCCGGGTGACTCGTTTGATGATGCATGGAGTTTCTCAGGAGTTCATAGTGGTTCACAAGCTGAAACCCCAAATTTCAATTTCTCCACTCGGTTTTCGATTTCATTAAGACCTTTAGATTTTCGTTCTTTATTAAAGATCTTTAAAGATCTTTCTATATTCTACTACAACACTTTGGCATAAAAGATAACACTGCTTAAAAATGTGCATTTCCCAACGACCTGGGAGCATCAAAATTTGAAGCGTTTCCGCACTCCAGCGGCAACAATAGAACTTCAGGTAGTCACTTCATGGTGCGATTGTCCTTATGTGTAGCTCAGAAGGTCTGATATAGGTGTCATATATATGGAGAGAGCTGCAGATTCAGCTGTTTCTCCCGGAAACACCCCTCTGGAGATAAATGAAAATGTAGATAAGAAGTCTCAAAAGATTGGGGAAACCCATTGGTGGTAAAAATATGTTGTTTCTGGTACTTTTTACTAGTACTTTCTGGTACTTTCTGGTAGAATTTGAACCAGAAGCAGCTACGATACGTTAGTTCTAAGGAAAAATTGAGAAAATTTTAATCAATTCTCCTGTGTGTATTTATCTGCTTTAGTATACTTCCAGCAGCTCACATTAATCTTTAAGTATAAATAGACATGCCTGCTTGCAATATAGGAGCAAACCTCGGTGACTGCCTTTAGCAATGCAAGGGAACATTTTGAAAGCGTTCAAATAAAATCAAAAGAATTTACAGAAGATCAGACCGTCAGAGGACACGGGGCATAGACAGAGGTGTAACCTATAACCTTAAGAAAGAAAACAAAGCTCTTCACGATAAGAACTTAGGGAAGTTTGAAAGGGCCATAGCATGAAATGATATGCAATAGAAAAACACAAAGTAGCTTTGGGTGGAGCAATAAGTGAAAGTGAAAAAAGAGAGACCTTTCATGATCCTGCCTTGTTCGAGCCAAGGAACCTATAAGGCGAAATCTAAAAGAAAGCCCATTGCTTCTTTGTAAGATCACAAAAATAGCACATTTTTAACAAGAGAAGACCAGCCATAATTCAGCAGAGCCTACGACAGAATTTGAGGGTAAAGATACAGGATATCATTCTACAATTTCTTGAGGAAATGTGGATGCTAATACTGATGATGACGACGATGTTTATAATGATGGCCAGCATGATTGTGATTATGCTACGGTAGCAAAACGATTATGCAGCTAGAAATGGCAACCATGAAATCGGCAATGAGCAAGTTGAAGAAACGCAGGCACAAATAAGAGGACGATGTAAATGAACATAATGTAAAAAAGATTTGCCGTGATGAAAATGGGTCGGTATGAAATGCTTTGCTCAAGATATTTAAGTCCGAGTTTCTTGTACGTTTATGGCTCTGCATGCGCTTGAAGAGCGACTTTTGACCAGCAAGCTTGTAGACGTTGGTTTGTTTGTGCTTTGAGCTGACATGGGCCTTCCCATCAATAAGACTTGTCCTCTTAGAGGTAGATGGCAGGGGGTCTAGCTTTTCCATTAGGCCATCTAACATCTTCTTTAATTTCTTGACATTCAATTTCTTTCTCTCGTATAATGAAGTGTCTTTTACATTCAATCGATTTTTTCCAGTCGTTCTCTATTCATTCCCTTACCTCTTTTTTGTCTTTTGATCACTTTCTGAAACGGTTCCAACCAAAGACCGAGATACAACTTTTTGTTTGGGGGGGGGGGGCAGCCCTGATAAACAAGTGTAAAAAAACCATATCTTACAAAATAAAAGTGTTTTACTTTAACTTTTACTCAAGTGTTTTTTTGGGGGGGGCAAGGCCCCCGACTCCCCCCCTGGTATCTCGGTCCTTGGTTCAAACTTTGCCAGAGATGAAATAAGTTAAAATTCTGTGAAACATGACTAAAAAACCTTTGTTTTTGACAGAAACAACACTGTGGATTTCTATCTTTCTTTCTTCTCCAAGATGAAATGTCCTTCTTTTAAAGTCGAAAATTTGCCAAACCCTCCCATAGTAGCTTTACCCAATCCATACCAACTTTCTTGAGCATCGTCATGATGATTGGAGCTTTTTCATGTCAATAGAATTGACGACTACGTCATAATGACATTAGCAATTTTTTATGACGTTTTCAATGACAAAATGACCTTGGCGTATCGTAAGTTTTGCACCAAGATATTCGACAACAAGTACAACGTATAAGAAAATATGACCAGTTTTTTGAAGAAAAAAGGTTTTTGTAAATATTAATTGAGAATAGCCTAATATAGTCAAATCCTAAAAACATACTAATTGCACCAGAACCAAGATAGCGGGGAAGGGGGGCTTTGCAGTTTGGATGTCAAGACTTTATCAGCCCCCCCCCCCCCAAAAAAATAGTCGTATCTCGTTCTTTGAATTGCACAAGGACAACAAGTTTGGCTATCATTGACAATTTTTCTAAAATAGATTTGAGATAATTTTAAACAAATGTAGATATGGTTTGTTACCCCCGCTGAAAGTTGAGAAAGTTTCATAGAAAAATTTTTTTGGGACTAAAAATAGGACATTTAATGCCTAGAAGTATTCTTTGTATAATTTGTTTATACATGTATATTTATGTATATTTTGGGAATAAAGGGTTTGTAAAAAGAAATGAACTTTTAGTACGATTAGAAGATTGAGAAACTACTTTCGCAGCTCAAAGACTGTGGACTAATTCGGGACAAATGTAAAGCTCCATGTCTGGGGACTAATTAGGTGATTGCATGTTGTCAATAAACAAAAGCACAAAGTTGATAGAATTAATCTTAGTAAAAGGTGACTAAAAGTTGGATTTTGCAAATTCGCCTTGGAAAAATCTAATAACATTTCACAGGAACATTCTGGATGTCAAGACCTTATCCTGACAACCAAATCTGAGAAATTTTGTCCTAGTCTGAAAAAATCTATCCAACTATGCTGTATAAGCTAAATCATATAACAACGACAACAGAAAATTTATTCATAAAGCTTTCAGCTTGTAGAAATACCTAATTTTAAGGTGTTGACAAGATCTAAGGGTAAATTATCTTAAACAAATGCAGGAAAACGACTGTAAGAAATAATTCTTGAAGCATTATAAGCCAAAATTTTCTGCTCGCTATGTTCGCTTGAGGCCAAGTTTTAGAGTTTACACGCAGGTCCTCAAAAATCTCTTGTCTGCTTTGAACATTAGCCAGGACTAAAGACAATAAAGAATAACATCAAAACGGCTTGCGAATTATATTCTGCCAAACAATATTTATTTTGAAATGTATTTCCCATTGAAGAAGACAATTAAACTGTTAGAAAAATGAAAGGATAAATAATGGATAAAAACGGATAATCTTAAATTTTAACTATTTGTTCATCATTTATTGATTAATTTGAAGAAGACGAAATATGCTGACACTTTAAATGACTTGCTTTTCTTGTGTCTCTTTGAAAAAATGGCTTTTTCACATTCATAGTGAAAATGAAGGGCGTGGTCAGCAAACTTTTCTTAAGGGTCCCGCCTAGAAACATATTTTTATCAAAATATGCAGCGATACATTTTCCTTAAAATTTGGCTTCCTTGTGTATATCCATTTGTAATCCTTCCTTGTGGATATCCATTTGGCTTTCTTGTGGATATCCATGGTTTCATTTGTAAAAAATTGCTTCAATGTGTGCATTTACCAGCGAAATAGAAGCATCAAAATCCAAACTTTTCCTTTTCAAAGGACGTTGTTGGTAGTCTCATTTTTAAGCACAGGCTTTCACGAATCTTCACCAAATTTTCATCAGAAAGAATAAATGAAATTAAATTGTTAACAAAATTTTTGTAACAGCGACCCGTCAGACCCGTCCATTGTTTAACAGTATTCTCTGAAATTAACGGACACTCTAAAGGCGGACACTTCGATTAGTGGACAAAATTTTTCCCCGATCGTTTTCTGGTCAAAGTCTCATGAAAAACTTTCTAAAAAGCGGACACTTAATTAGCAGACACTCAAATTAACAGACAAATATTTTTTGCATAAAATAGTCAATTTGGCTTTTGTTCTTTCCAATTAGCGAACAATACAAAAAAGTTTGGAGCCAGCAAACAAAAAACTGAGACGAATGAATATTTGTTCAAATATTTATTTCAAACACTTTGACACTTGACAATCTAGTTGGCTTTTAACAGCTTCGAGCTTCTTTACAGCCCAATTTACTAACTTTTCTTGTCCATAAAAGTGGTAAATTACTGGAATTTCTAGACCATGTTACGTTAAATTTAGTTTTTTTTCTTTTTCTAGTGTCTAAGTTCAACCCGATAGCCACTTACTACCCAATACACCTTTTAAATACAAAACTCATGTCAATTTTTTAAATTTGGGACTTACATTGCAAAACTTTCTTAAAGGCGGACACTTCCAATTAGCGGACACCTTGCTCTTGCCCCGACCCGACGGTGTCCGCTAATTGGAGAGAATACTGTATCCAATTTTTAAAAAGATTGAGATTTAGCGTGCAAGAAAGCCTGTGTTGGCGTTGTTAGCGTATTCCATACGCAACCGTATTCAAAAGTATCCGTATCAATTTGCGTTTTCAAATGACTCCGTTTTCATAAAGGAGCAATGTGAAGCAAGGCAAACATTGCTAGTTTTGAGTTTGACTCCGTTTTCATATGGAAACGGATCTGTGTTAACGGCCTAAGTCGGTCGGGATATGAGGAATAGAGAAGCGAAGTGCAAGATCATCAAAAGTGCTATTTTGCAACATGATTTGTCTCCATGCAAGCGTAACGACAGCAAATAAATCTTGCACTTAGCGGCAGAAAAACTTTGCGCTCTGGCCATTTTAGTTACAGTTTATTGTAAATCATACCTTCGACACTGGACAACATTCCAATGAAAAGAAAGAATATTGCCAAAGATCCTTTGATGGTTGCCATATTGTCGATAAAAGGTTAGGAATTTCAACTTAATCCAAACTTTGATAAACGCGGCGAGGTGTGCTAGCTAGAAGTCTGTCAAACTTTTGGCATAGAGACTATGGGCGCACACACACGGACAAAAAACGGGGGACGCCTCATTGCCGAAAAAATCCTCCTCAAGAGATCAAGGCAACCGTTAGTCTAATTAAATACCAAAATATGACCAATTTATTTGCGGTACAGAATTTGAAAATGGCTTTAAAAAAAGCAAACATTTTACAACATACTAAAAGCTTTTTCGTCTGACACTCCTAAGAGCAGAAAACGTCAGAATAAGGGTGCGAAAAAACACGATGAAAAATAGGACAACGGCTATCCAGAAAACGTCATTTTATCTTATACTAAGGGGAAGATCGCAAGTTTTTTGGCTGTTCAAAAGTTTGGTCCGCAAAAGTGCCCAGTTTATTTGAAACTACCATGGATTGATAACACTTCCTTGCGATTCGAGAGTCAAATTAGGCAAGCCATAACTAAATGTTTCTTTGCTATCAATCCTCGGATTGTTTACAGCACTAGGAGAGCCCTTCCATCCATTCAAAAGGATTGCGTTCCTACCAACCAAAAAGTTCCGTCATTTATGAATTTACGTGCCAGTGTGATTCTGGCTACGTAGGACGCACAACCCAAAGATTGGGTGATATGATAAAACAGCATGTTCCTTCCAACATAAGAAACAAAACTGCTCCTCAAAGAGAACAGCCTTCTCGATCTTGTAGGTCTAGAAACACTGTAAAGTGATTCTTCCATCGGTCAATATCTTTTAGACAACCCAGATTGTGCAAAACTCTATAATGACGACATCTTTCGGATAATTGGCAGAGCCCGGTCGTCCTTCCATCTAGCAGTCTTGGAATCGATCTACATACAAACGAAAAAGCCGCCATTGTGTAGACAGAAGGAGATTGTTTTCTCTCTTGGACTTAAGTGGTAATTTTTATATAGGCACGCAGCACTGATTGGTCAACTATACCGGTCTTGTTCTTGCGCTTTTCTGATTGTGTTTCCTATTTCGATTCATAACTGGGTATATATTTTTCATCGTGTTCTTTCGGACCCTTATTCTGACGTTTTATGCTCTGAGGAGTGTCAGAAAAAAAATGTTCTAGTATGTGGTAAAATTTTTCAAAGCCATTTTAAATACCAAAACCTACATAAACAAGCAAATTTGCCAACAAATGAGAAAATTTACCGACAAGTGTTAAAAAAGTTTGTTAAGCGACAATTAAGCTATTACCCCTTCTGCATTTGCTTTTTAATTACACTCATCTTTTTTAAAAGAAACAAAGGTCGATGTTGAGTACTCCAGTTTCTTAATGTTCTGGAAATTTCAATACTCACTGTTTCTTAAGAGTTTGTTAATTATGATGTCATGAATGATGTTATGAAATGTTTGTGACATTTTTTCACGTCAAGAGATTCGCTTCCGTTCTGACGCTGTATTTAGACGTGGCAAGTATATTTTGATTTCTTGTGTCTTAATTTCTAGGCCATTATAGGGCAATCATGTTTTTGGATTTTGCAAAATTTCGTTGTTCTCAGTTTTATCACGATTTAATAGTTTCCTAATTTTTTTCTTCGAGTACTGAAGTTTGTTAATTTTTTCTGGCTGTTTAGTACTCGTTTCTTATAAGCAAGTTTCTTATAAAAATGAGTGTACTGTGTTTTCCCGTCGACGTTGCATTCGGTGTTACATCCCTCATGTCCCCCGTAGCGACGGTCCTGTACTCAAGAAATTATCAATATTCTAGAGGTTTCTGTAAACATGTTGAGATCTTCATTTACTTCATACCAAATGGTTATTGCAACTAATATTTTTAATTATTCTATGATTCAGCCTCCCCCGTTCCTCACCCCCGTTATATAGGAAAGAATTTCCAGTTATTCACACAATAGAAATAATCTGCGGCTGGCTCGATTATCAAATCACTTCTCTGAAATGAATCACAGGTTGCCCAAACAACTGTTAAAAAAAGTCCACCAGTGATAATAGGGAACCAGGGGTGGCTTTTCCTACAGTTCTCACGTAGTCAAGTTCCCAGGTTTATGCATATACATTTACAAATATGACATTTCTCGGAAAATTGAATCTCTTATTTATTATTAAACAGTCAAATACCAAAGCAAGAAGCATAGGGAAGCGCACACTATGTTCGGAACATCTTTGTTTTTTTTTCTTTTTGATGAAATAAATTATATAAACAAAATAAGAAGGGTTACATACTAATTCCAATTGCAAATTCAGAGGCAAATTCAATAAGAAAAATCGATGGGAAAAATCTGTAAGAAACAGAGATATAGGATAATTTAACGCGAGATAGGATAATAGGTAAGAACGTAGAGGCGATCGATGGGAAAAATCTGTAAGAAACAGAGATAGGATAATTAAACGCAAGGTAGGATAATAGGTAAGAACGTAGAGGCGATCGATGGGAAAAATCTGTAAGAAACAGAGATAGGATAATTAAACGCAAGGTAGGATAATAGGTAAGAACGTAGAGGCGATCGATGGGAAAAATCTGTAAGAAACAGAGATAGGATAATTAAACGCGAGATAGGATAATAGGTAAGAACGTAGAGGCGATCGATCATGTTTACCAAAAGCAGGTTGAGGCCAGGCTAAGAACAACAACTTGAGTTTGCAACAGAAACGCAATAAATTTATTTTGAGTGTTAACCCCCCTACCCTTTTGATAAATAACGTAGTAACCATACAATCTTATATTATAAACATTTTGCCTAAAGCAGTTTCTAAAAAAAGAAATATTACCAAACGCTCGATAGTGGCTAATTATCTAGATCTTACCTTTTTCCAGGAAGTGGGCCTGCTAGGTGCACCAGCCCCAGTACTGCCTAAAAAATACCGATTTTTAAGGTCATTAACACCACTTGAAACATTTTCCCGACTGATGCATCTGCCCATAAGACGAAAAGGTCTTCGGAAAAAGAATGATCTCCAGATTTGAAAAATAAACAAGCAGAAAAATAGCCGGGCGGGAGAGGACTTGTAAGATTGGACATTGCTGCAGCAGAAATTTCCATTTGCCGCATGCATAATAGGCCGAAGTGACCCTTGATTTACTACAAAAAAACTAAACGTTATAAACTAAAATGGTTAATTAAAATTGCTATATCTAAAATATCACTGCAAATGGCTACAAAAATTATAACAACTTAAATATACAACAGCAAACTGATAAGCTAAATGTTTTCAAAAAGTCTGGCAAATTTCACGCTTTTGGAATGCTCGCCTCACTGTTCTCGCAAGAATTTGAATCAAATCATTATCTTTTTGACTCATCATCCAAATAAATTTGCTTTCATGAATGAGATTTTGCTTTTTAAACAGGGATGCCCAGAAAACCTACAAATGTCCCAGATATCCTAGGTTAGCCTGCACGTATCAGAAAGCGAAAGAGAGGTTATAGGATAGCAACAAGGTGGGAGAGAGTTAACTCTGTTTAAAACTAGAACTCCAAACAACATTTAGAAGTCCACTTTGGTTGTTTAAGTTTATAGGAAGGGTGGAAGTCTTTGCCAAAACGCGTCATGCACTGAAAGCTATTAGGCTGCAATCAAGTTCTTGGTTTCCAGATGTAAATGATGTATAGATTTACCATTGTTATTATTGGAGAGCTTTTGATCAGACGACTCTATAATAGGTTTGCTGGATTTTTAACCACTAGAGATGCAAACTTTTATTCAATTCCCTTCTTGATGCATAAAGCAACCCACACAGTGAAGAATTTAACATGCATACCAACCGTGAACAATTCGTTTTTGTCAACGTTGATTGTTAAACTTATATACTTGTCTCAATATGCTAAATTAAACATAAAGCATTGTAGATATTTATAAGGAAGACTGAATTTCATGACAAAAGATTGCATGCATCTGTTTTGGTGAAGAAGTTATCAATG
Source organism: Rhopilema esculentum (assembly GCF_057945365.1). Classification (NCBI taxonomy): domain Eukaryota; kingdom Metazoa; phylum Cnidaria; class Scyphozoa; order Rhizostomeae; family Rhizostomatidae; genus Rhopilema; species Rhopilema esculentum. The sequence continues at coordinate 12,323,544 of NC_142825.1, forward strand.
ATAGTTACTTTCTTTTTTGGTTGTTTTTGGTATTTAATTTTGTGTCGAAGAATTTATCAAAATAGAAAATTCTTGATGAAAATTTAGTTAGAACAATTAGCCTTTTTTCATTTTTGAGGATAAAACTTGATCACTGAAACCGAAACCCTCCTCTGAAGGACTGGAAAATAGATATTTTTGCAATATTTCGGGGGAAAATGAAGTGCCTTCAAAATTACATCACACCTTTGTAATATGTTCTTTAACTTGGCCAAGAAATTTCTAGGTAAACAAAGGAAACAAGACACTGTACAGCTGTCAACCTAATTTTTTTTTCTGGAAAATCACAGTAAAATATTAACTTCTATCAACAAATCTGTTTATATGGGTAGCTTCAAGTATTAATCGCGTAGTAGAGTGGGGAGAGAGGAATCTACTTGAAAATGGCACTATAAGTAAAGGGAAAAAAACAATTATGAACTACTTGGATTCTTACCGTTAAAAAGAGCTATTGTACTTTTTATCTTATTTCCCACCAATTTTGCTTTACCCAGACCACAATTCCAAGCTCCAGGGACCACTCTTACTAGAAAAAAAAGCTTAGATTAAGCAATGATTTCCTTGAAGTTGATTAGAACACTGCTGAAAAAAATCTTCGAGAGAACAATCAAACTAAAAACAATCTTCTAGAAAATGATCTTCTAGAAAACAATCTTCTAACTAAGAAAATGTATGACAAGACATTCGTTGTACTTCGTGTTACTCCCCTTTCTCTAAAGCATTTTATTTTTCATATTCTTGAAACAAAGGGCGTACTGCTAGCAAACTTGAGAAGAAAATTTCTAAGAATTATTGGATACTTCTAGGAATGGTATGATTTTTCTAAGAACTTTTTAGACAAGTTAACTTCGTTTTGAAACTGAAGGAAGGAAATTATCTTCAAGTATACCCTAAAATTCCTATGATAAAAAGCACATGGTATTAACGACTTGATGTTGCTAATGAGAAATAGTAGTGAAGGGATATGATATGGCTGTAAGACGTTATCGACCTATGTTCCTGACTCTCCGTATAAAAGTAAAACACAAGACTCAGTTCTTTTTAAGCATAACAGCAGTTACTTGAAATAAATACTTCCTATTAAATTAATTAAAAAGTCAACTAGGAAAATGCAGTTAACAGCAGGGGCGGTGCTAAGGTGGGTGGGGGGGGGGGTTTGACGCCCCTAAAAGAGTCATGAGTCGGCTCTCGATTCAACAGACTCTTCATTTTCAATACTTACTCGACAACCTTGATGACAGTCATAAATCAATAATCAATAATCAAAACGTCGTCTGGAAGGTTCGAAAGATACCCTCTAAAACCTGTTTTAAAACGAGCGATGGATTCTTTTTCTCGAATGTTGTTAGGGATATCATTCCAGTATTTGACACCAGAGAAATAAAAACCTCGCTTTGCATACTCTAACCTAACTTTGGGAATTTGCAGGTCTCCACGGTTTCTGGTTCTATACTCTGAAATCATGGATCTTTCAGTGAATTTATGGCAACGATTTTCGGGACAGAGGTCATGCAAGATTCTATATGTCATGACTCCTTGGTCAAAGGAGATTGAGGAATTTACAGTGAGCCATTTGCAAGTTCATCCGTTCTTATACTTGGCATTCGCTATTAGCCTCTTTGCCCTTGTATGTAAACGTTGCAGTTGCAATAGTTTGGTGTTGGAGAGAGCACTCCAAACAATGTTGCCATAGCCAAGATGGCTTTCAAAGAGAGTTTTGTAGACTTGATAAATTTTCCTTTGCTGAAGGATGTTGTTCAACTTTCTTAAGGAGTTCAAGCCCCCTTTCAGCTTGTTTTTGATAGTTTTGTACTGCTCTCTCCAATTAAGGCATTCGTCGATGTTGATTCCCAAGTATTTTGTTTTGTCAACCCTTTTGATAACTTCATTATCGAGGGCAAAGTCTGGCAAATCATTGCCTACTTTGTTTAGTTGTCGTCTATGGCCTATAACCATATATTCACTTTTGCTGTTGATCCAGCTAAGTTTGTTAATCCTCATCCAATTCGATATATTTTCCAGCTCGTTTTTCAGATCTGTTAGATGCTCATTCAGATTTTCTGATGCGATATTCACACATGTATCATCAGCTTACATATTTGAGATCGTACATTTTAGACAATTCTCAAAAACATTAACGCCTGGTATGAAGAGTAAGGGTCCCAAAAACGATCCCTGACGAATACCACACTTAATGCTGCTTTTGCTTTATCGAATATAAACAAAGAAATAAATGATAGTTGGTAGAATATTTTCCATTTGATCCTCTCCTTCTTGGCACGTTTATATTTTAACTGATAGTAGGCAAACTAAAGTCAGTGAGAACTAAACGTCACGTTAGAATGCTTTAGGATCGTCTCAAGTATCAACGATTGTTGGGTGCGATAACAAAAGACAGAAGAGTTGGGTCTGAATATTTTTCAGCACAGGCTGAAAGAAAGAATCAATTTGCTTGTTCATGTTTTATAATGTGCTTGTTTATTGATCATGTCGCAAAATCTGCTACCTGACAAAGGCTTATGCTATCTAAATAAAGGTGGTTTCTATTCTGTTTAATGATTGAATGAAGAAAGTTTTGCGATGCTCTAAAGGGGGTTATATCAGAGAAAATTTTTTGCGTAATGCTCTTATATTTTAATGTTGCTTTAAGCTGCTGCTTTCACCTCGGAGACATAAGATAATATACAGTACGATGCTCTGAAGTTGGTTATAAATGGGAGGTTTCTTTTGAAAAATAACGGGTCGACCTTGAAAACAGTTGATTTACACTAACAGTAGTAAATTTTTTTCAGAAATCACAAAGACAACAGTTTTGAAACTTAAATGACGTTCAATGAGACTCGGGAAGATTTTTAAAGATAATTAAACGGGAAAGACAGTCTCTACTTTTTTCGACATCTAAGGGTATCATTATCTGATTTCAATTGAAAAATCAGCCGCTTGCCTATTGAGATTGTGAATTGGGCAACCTCTACAGTCATGCATGTGCTCGCGTTTCTAATTGGCCTATTTCGATCCACAACTGGGTATATATGTTTCCTAGCGTAGAGTTTTCGATCTTGTTCTGACGCTTTAACTCGACGAAAAACGAAAAGCTTTAGTTTACTCAAATGTTTGCTTCTTTAAAAGCCATTTTCAAGTTTTGTACGACCAAAAGATTGTTTGAAACTTTTTGAAATTGTTTTTTCCGATCTCCGTCAAGAGTTGCTTTTATCTTAATTGCACCTTCAAAACTCTCTTAAAACAATCTTGTTTCCCAGTGTTTTTGGTTTTTGGAGCGATATCTTTGCAGCTAAACGGAACTCAAAACTTTTTTTCCCGGTGAAAAGCTGCTTAAGTCTTTTTTCTGGTGGCAAGTTTTTAATTGCATTGAGCCTATCAAAGCCGTTGTCATCAAATCTTTGCTTCGAATGTTTTGATACTAGCGAGAGTCTGGTTGCGGATGGCAAATAATCTTTTCACTCGCCGATGTATAAATAGTGGTAGTCTCTTGATCTTCTTTTTTTGCGTGGTTTGAATAAACGAACTTTCTTCCATTAGTTTGTAAGGCGCACCAGTCCAAAGGTGGGGGGGGGGGGCTGAAACGAAGGTCAGGGGATTTTTTCCAGCTACCATAAGAAGTTTATTCTCGTTCCGCTGTTGTAATCTTGAGGGAAACTTTTCAATGCCACTTCAATATAAAATACTTTAACTAAATCGCCTTGCAACATTTTCGGAATTTTTCTTTCTTATTGTGCTTTACTCATTTCTTATAAAGAAAGAAAGAAATTTTCATATAGAATAAAGTGCAATACATAAGGTTTGGATTGGGCATTTGCTTTGGGTTGGAAAACACTTTTCTTATTCTAATGCTTCAATTTTAAACGTTTCGACAAACAAAACTTTTAATAAATGCACTATTTACAAATCCACATTTGCTACAATTACAGATCCACAATATCAATTTACTCCATCAAGTAAATAAGCTTCACGCTCAATTTAGGTCCTAAGAACTTCTCTATGCAAGGAAAAGTATCCCGTTATCTATCACTACTATGGTACGTACAAGAATAGTGCAGTGAAGACTGAATTCCACTGCATTGGTCGGTTCAGACTAAAGAAATTGGCCGGTATTTATCTAAAGAAATATTTGTGTAATCATTTTTAGGGCAATTCTGATAATTAGTAAAGGTTTATTTGTTTACTTTATGTTTTCAAAGATTCTTTTTCAGTTGTGTGTCTTCAAAAGAGAAGTAGACGGTGACTTTTTCATAATTTCTATATTTCCTTTTAAATTTAATATAGCTTGGACAAATAGCAAATTTGTATACTTTGATCGTTTCCAACTTCACTGAATCACAGCTGCCTGTGCACTTATACAAAAGTTAATTAATACATGTGCAAGAAACCGGAACTATGTAAAATTCTGACCACCAGAATTCAAAGTACACTTTGGCAGGCATAGAAGCAATACCTGAAGCTCTATCAATGAACTCTCAATTTGATACCAGATTTTGATGTGCAACATTTTCTTTCCTTAAAAGCAGATTTGCCGAAAGCAAGGGCAATTTGAATAAGTTGATACTATTGTTTGATAATTGCTGGATGCGAGTACTATTGTAGTTGCTCTCTGAGTAAGAAGTTCTCGTGTTTGTAAGCCGCATAATTTTGTCCGGAAAAACAATGGGTAAATGTTCCTCACTCAATTAATAGTCAGGTTTTACGTCCGCATGTCACTATGCTGAGCACCTTACGTCTTCCCACAGGATTGAAAATGCAAGATATTATAGGGTTGACTAGTGAGTTGGCATGCGCAAGTGTCCATTCCCAACATAAGATGTACTCATTTAATTGGCTTTTTACTTCAAAGGCATCAAGGATAGATCTTGCAAAAATCAGTGAATAGCATGCAAAGAAAGACAGTATTATCAATCCACCAACAAAAATGAGACTTCTATCCTTTTGGGCAACTTGTGGCTGTCCATGTCTTGCTGCCTCTGTTCTGATCTGTCGACGAATGCTGCGTGAACGTAGCAATATCTTGGAATAACAATAAATAATAACTACAGAGCTAGATACTGCAATAGCCACACTGACTCCATGCCATATTTGAACAATCTTGCTGAACAAAGAGGCGCTTATCAACAATGAGGAAAGGAGCCATGTACCTACTACAATAACAATTGATGCACACGTTGTCAGTTGCAAGCTATGAAAGTATGGCCTAAAAACGTATAGATACCTTTCAATCGCTAAAGCTGCAATACAGAAAACAGAAACCAATCCGAAAATGTACCCAATCGACAGCGTTACTTTTGCAAAGAAACAAGGATCTTTTCCGTTTGCAGCAAACCAGAATCCTGCAATTAGGTTTGGCATTGAAATGAGACCTGCTCCGAGATCAGTAATTGCCAAATTCAGCACCAGTATTTGACAGGGCTCTCTGCACTCCTGTGATGCAAAAATAGCCATTATAAGTGAGGCATTTAGCAAAATTGTTGGAACCATAAAGACCACATTAACAGCAATACAAGAGTAGAAATTTGCTTCAAAAGATGATTTGTTTTTTTAAAAAAAAGTTGGTATCTATGCAAGGAATCATTCTAAAACTTTCAATGAATTGAAACCGACATTTGCATTCTGCTAAATCATCGTCCAGTAACAGAAAGGTATCGACAGAAAGGTATCAACAGGTATCGACAACCAGTGTCATAGCTATCGTGTTTATTTAGTGAAATAGTATATTGCAATTAAAACCTTTGCACCTGCATGATCTTCTTAAAACTCAATGTAATCAAATTTGATATTCCTTTGAATGTAAAGATCCATGTCAAAGCAAATACAATCCCTATTTGAATGAAACTATCATTTCAGAATATATTTGATTGATCCAAAAAATAAAGAGCTTGCAAAACAAACCTATTGCACAGGCACCCGCATTTTGTAAATATTGGACTTTTGGAAAGATCGAATAAAATTGAACTTAAAAGTATTTGTCAGTTTTAGGAATATGTATGTTGTGGTCACCAAAGTGCACAGCTTAGAAATATGCGAAAAAATTTAAAGAGTATAAACATGGGGTGTTTAGGGATGCCAGGACAACTGAAATTTGATTGTAATAAAGGATAAAATCTATAGGATTTTTCAAGGAGATATTGCAAGAAGTGTGGACTAGCAGTAAAAATTTACGCTCTGTTGAGGCAGAATCATCCCCATCATATTGGCGTTGATAAAATCCAAGGGATAAGGGGTCTAAATAAATTCAGATTTGTTTGTCGAGATGACTTGTACAACCAAATGAGCTATCAATTTCTGTTTGTTGTCAACCAACGCAAATTTAGTGATAAACTACGTGCAAACATACATGTCATAGCGAAGAGATCAAATTATATCCCATGCAGGACATATTTCGTAAGAGAAAGAAATAATGCTAAGTGGGGCTTTATTCCGCGTACCCTTGAACTCCAGTCTTTTCAAATATCCAATCTACTTCTACATTCTTTGTTATAAATAGAATTTCCCTTTTCTTGGCACATTTCATTCCATCTTCAATTCGATTTGGCAAACGATCTTACGTAGTCTTACCCATAATCTAACAACGTTGTAAAAACATGTGTTTTGAAAGTTTTGTTTTTTGCTTTTTGTTTGTGTTTTGAAAACATTTCGTTTGTTATGCTTTTCCATGCTTTTTTAGAAAAAAATAAAACTAAATGTCAAAACTGAAAGCAAATTTGAGAAAATAAATACAAATTTCACTTTGAATCTTTTTTCATGCTAGCTCAACCATAGAAATACAAGTATATAAGGCTTCCAATGCAATTTTGATATAACAGAAAAACAGGGATTTCGAGCGCTCCAAAACTCCAAAAATCCAAGACTCCAGGGTAAAGCTCCAAAACGAAATTATTTATTTAGGCCAAAGACAGTGGGACCAAGTTTGCGTATTGTTGTAATTTCGCTCTACCCTGGGATATAGTCTACTAATTATGCCTAACAAGAGCTCAATTTGAAGGGTGTGACAAGGGGCTCATATTTATGCATTTACTTCAAAAGTGGGGATGGTTCTGACGCCACAGTGACATCATAATCTTGAATTTTGTTTAAATATTTCTGCTGAAATCTAATTATATCCAGCTGCTGACCATGTTTTCTTATAGCAGGAATATTCAATTCAAATTGGTTTAGGGGCTAGCGAGAATAAAAATTTACAATTGCTTTTGTAAATGTTAATAATTTTCTTTAGACTCTTTTTTTAAAATACTGCATTTCTTCAGTAAATAATCTTACTTATCAATAAGGTAACAAGCGTTGTGTGTCATTAGCAATCAAAATGGATACTAGATATAGTTCGCTGGATTTCTTTGAAAAGTAGTTGTTTCAATACTTTCCTCGGGTATATTTAAGCAAGAAAAAGCAAGCACAAGTGAAGACTTCCATAATAGACTCATGGAGCTAATTCCTTCAAATTTTCAAAAAATGCCAACAACAACCTTTTTTCTGCAATTCGGCGATACAGCCAAAAGAATGTCAATTGTTAACATCATTGAAATGGCATCGAGTGAAACTGTTTTGTCTCTTGAAACCACAGAGGATACACTTTACATTGTAGATGGTGGTGATGGTGCATAAAAAATGCCAACTCTCAAGTCTAGGAAGGCGGCTGAGAATGCTGAGAACATGTTTCAGTATGGCATAATGCACTTACGTTAGGCCTGTCCACCGAATGTGGAATAATCGGTATTCGGTCACCTGTTTCACTATTCGAGGGAAGTTACACAATAACCCCCAAATATGATTGTTAATTGGGAGGGAATGGACAGGAAAAGCCTCTTTTCCCCACTAATAGCAGATGCACCAGTCCTACCTAATAGCATCAGAAACTCTTAAAAGCATAAAAGATGCCTAAAGGTATGAGAGGTTTTAACGATGCCATAAAAGAAACTCAACACGCAAAGTTATACTGAAAAGGCATTTATCATAAAGAAACAAAATGAGGGAGGGAGGGCTGGGAAAATACAATAAAACAGCCTAGTTGCATTGTGGCTTCACCAAGCAAGATGAGACCCACGCTATGCCAAAACCTTAAATACCCCTAGATTAACCAAGGGAATGAAAACGCCACGAAACACACATCTCACCCTAGTTATACGCATTGCCCATAAACTAGTAGAGCAGATACAAGAAAAACGCGAGGAAGCGTGGCACAAGAAAACATAACGAAATAGTAATAACAACAAACTCATGCGATTTAGTTAACGCTCAAAAGCCCCTCGTGAAATTAACTCTGATTAAATTTCATTTAATCATCATATTATTCGGTTGGAGACGAATAGTGCGAATAACGTCACTGTTGGAGGTAACGATGGGTGTTCGAAAAAACCGTGACTGATCGAATAGCTATCGAATAGCAATAACCGGTCAAACGCGTTAACTTGCAAACCTAGGATATTTTCAAAAAACAAAAAACAAGATTGGAAGGGGGCAGGGGGAGTTGAGCGTGGCTAACGGGTGGGGTCACGGGGTTTTCCTTGGGAAAGTTTGGTGCTGGGAGCGTTACACTTTTCAAAATGCTCGAAAACGACCCCTTATGGAAGTTATTTCTAGCAAAAAATATCCAATTTGCCAAGCCCGTAGCCCTTCTCTACTTCTCACAAAGGTTGATAAGCTGAAAATATTCATTCTCCTTAAGGAATCGGTTCCGAATCAACAGAAAACGTTATAAAAACGTTTTGCTTTTGTAATTGGGTAGCAACGACAAGATTTCTGAGAAAAACTATATTTTATCAAAAGAATTGAAATTTGGCAAGCCTAAAGCATTTCTTTTTATTCTCGAATATTTCTCTAAGGAGCTGTTGCTAAAAATGTAAAACATAAGCAAGTTTTTTCTACTGTTGTACCAGAGTCAGAAGGACAAGAATTTCAACAGATACATTTTTGGCGAAAGGTATTCAAATTTAACGGTACTATAGCTTTGTCTTAATTTAAATTAGAGTAATGTGTTAAACATTAATAATTCTAAAAGCATTTACTCCTAATCACCATAAAACATTATACAGATAAATTTACACTTGCTTAGAAATACAAGAGATATAATTTTGGATGAAAATTCTTTTGCTTATAAAGATTGTAACTTGATAAGCATATAGCCTTGCTTTTTTGTTAAGAAAGAAAATATTTGAAACATAGATAATTCTCGAAGGATAGACTACAACCATTTGTGATTCATTACCCAGAGCTGTTTTTTTGCAAAGAAATACAAAAGATCTATTGTTTGAATGAAAAAGGCTTTCAGTTAAAAAGAGTCTAATTTGATAAGCCTATAGCCTCGAATTTGTTAAGAAAGTTAATGATTGAAACATTAATAATTCTCGAAGGATAGACTACAAATATCAGTAATTCATTACCCAGAGCTGTTTCTTTTTGCATAGAAATACAAGAGATCTATTGTTTGAATAAAAAAGGCTTTCGGTTAAAAAGAGTCTAATTTGATAAGCCTATAGCCTCGCATTTGTTAAGAAAGTTAATGATTGAAACATTAAAAATTCTCGAAGGATAGACTACAAATATCTGTAATTTATTACCCATAGCTGTTTCTTTTTGCATAGAAATACAAAAGATCTATTGTTTGAATGAAAAAGGCTTTCGGTTAAAAAGAGTCTAATTTGATAAGCCTATAGCCTCGCATTTGTTAAGAAAGTTAATGATTGAAACATTAAAAATTCTCAAACGATAGACTACAAATATCTGTAATTCATTACCCAGAGCTGTTTCTTTTTGCATAGAAATACAAAAGATCTATTGTTTGAATGAAAAAGGCTTTCGGTTAGAAAGAGTCTATTATGATAAGCCTATAGGCTTGCATTTGTTAAGAAAGTTAATGATTGAAACATTAATAATTCTCGAAGGATAGACTACAAATATCAGTAATTCATTACCCAGAGCTGTTTCTTTTTGCACAGTAATACAAGAGATCTATTGTTTGAATGAAAAAGGCTTTCGGTTAAAAAGAGTCTTATTTGATAAGCCTATAGGCTTGCATTTGTTAAGAAAGTTAATGATTGAAACATGAATAATTCTCGAAGGATAGACTACAAATAACAGTTATTCATTATCCAGAGCTGTCTCTTTTTGCATAGAAATACAAAAGATCTATTGTTTGAATGAAAAAGGCTTTCGGTTAAAAAGAGTCTATTATGATAAGCCTATAGGCTTGCATTTGTTAAGAAAGTTAATGATTGAAACATGAATAATTCTCGAAGGATAGACTACAAATATCTGTAATTCATTACCCATAGCTGTTTCTTTTTGCATAGAAATACAAAAGATCTATTGTTTGAATGAAAAAGGCTTTCGGTTAAAAAGAGTCTAATTTGATAAGCCTATCGCCTCGCATTTGTTAAGAAAGTTAGTGATTGAAACATTAATAATTCTCGAAGGATAGACTACAAATATCAGTAATTCATTACCCAGAACTGTTTCTTTTTGCATAGAAATACAAAAGATCTATTGTTTGAAAGAAAAAGGCTTTCGGTTAAAAAGAGTCTAATATGATAAGCCTATAGCCTCGCATTTGTTAAGAAAGTTAGTGATTGAAACATTAATAATTCTCGAAAGATAGACTACAACTATCTGTAATTCATTACCCAGAGCTGTTTCTTTTTGCATAGAAATACAAAAGATCTATTGTTTGAATGAAAAAGGCTTTCGGTTAAAAAGAGTCTAATATGATAAGCCTATAGCCTCGCATTTGTTAAGAAAGTTAATGATTGAAACATTAATAATTCTCGAAGGATAGACTACAAATATCTGTAATTCATTACCCAGAGCTGTTTCTTTTTGCATAGAAATACAAAAGATCTATTGTTTGAATGAAAAAGGCTTTCGGTTAAAAAGAGTCTAATATGATAAGCCTATAGCCTCGCATTTGTTAAGAAAGTTAGTGATTGAAACATTAATAATTCTCGAAGGATAGACTACAAATATCTGTAATTCATTACCCATAGCTGTTTCTTTTTGCATAGAAATACAAAAGATCTATTGTTTGAATGAAAAAGGCTTTCGGTTAAAAAGAGTCTAATTTGATAAGCCTATCGCCTCGCATTTGTTAAGAAAGTTAGTGATTGAAACATTAATAATTCTCGAAGGATAGACTACAAATATCAGTAATTCATTACCCAGAACTGTTTCTTTTTGCATAGAAATACAAAAGATCTATTGTTTGAATGAAAAAGGCTTTCGGTTAAAAAGAGTCTAATATGATAAGCCTATAGCCTCGCATTTGTTAAGAAAGTTAGTGATTGAAACATTAATAATTCTCGAAGGATAGACTACAACTATCTGTAATTCATTACCCAGAGCTGTTTCTTTTTGCATAGAAATACAAAAGATCTATTGTTTGAATGAAAAAGGCTTTCGGTTAAAAAGAGTCTATTATGATAAGCCTATAGGCTTGCATTTGTTAAGAAAGTTAATGATTGAAACATGAATAATTCTCGAAGGATAGACTACAAATATCTGTAATTCATTACCCATAGCTGTTTCTTTTTGCATAGAAATACAAAAGATCTATTGTTTGAATGAAAAAGGCTTTCGGTTAAAAAGAGTCTAATTTGATAGGCCTATAGCCTCGCATTTGTTAAGAAAGTTAGTGATTGAAACATTAATAATTCTCGAAGGATAGACTACAAATATCAGTAATTCATTACCCAGAACTGTTTCTTTTTGCATAGAAATACAAAAGATCTATTGTTTGAAAGAAAAAGGCTTTCGGTTAAAAAGAGTCTAATATGATAAGCCTATAGCCTCGCATTTGTTAAGAAAGTTAGTGATTGAAACATTAATAATTCTCGAAGGATAGACTACAACTATCTGTAATTCATTACCCAGAGCTGTTTCTTTTTGCATAGAAATACAAAAGATCTATTGTTTGAATGAAAAAGGCTTTCGGTTAAAAAGAGTCTAATATGATAAGCCTATAGCCTCGCATTTGTTAAGAAAGTTAATGATTGAAACATTAATAATTCTCGAAGGATAGACTACAAATATCTGTAATTCATTACCCAGAGCTGTTTCTTTTTGCATAGAAATACAAGAGATCTATTGTTTGAATGAAAAAGGCTTTCGGTTAAAAAGAGTCTTATTTGATAAGCCTATAGGCTTGCATTTGTTAAGAAAGTTAATGATTGAAACATGAATAATTCTCGAAGGATAGACTACAAATAACAGTTATTCATTATCCAGAGCTGTCTCTTTTTGCATAGAAATACAAAAGATCTATTGTTTGAATGAAAAAGGCTTTCGGTTAAAAAGAGTCTAATTTGATAAGCCTATCGCCTCGCATTTGTTAAGAAAGTTAGTGATTGAAACATTAATAATTCTCGAAGGATAGACTACAAATATCAGTAATTCATTACTCAGAACTGTTATTTCTTGCATAGAAATACAAAAGATCTATTGTTTGAATGAAAAAGGCTTTCGGTTAAAAAGAGTCTAATATGATAAGCCTATAGCCTCGCATTTGTTAAGAAAGTTAATGATTGAAACATTAATAATTCTCGAAGGATAGACTACAAATATCTGTAATTCATTACCCAGAGCTGTTTCTTTTTGCATAGAAATACAAGAGATCTATTGTTTGAATGAAAAAGGCTTTCGGTTAAAAAGAGTCTTATTTGATAAGCCTATAGGCTTGCATTTGTTAAGAAAGTTAATGATTGAAACATGAATAATTCTCGAACGATAGACTACAAATAACAGTTATTCATTATCCAGAGCTGTCTCTTTTTGCATAGAAATACAAAAGATCTATTGTTTGAATGAAAAAGGCTTTCGGTTAAAAAGAGTCTAATTTGATAAGCCTATCGCCTCGCATTTGTTAAGAAAGTTAGTGATTGAAACATTAATAATTCTCGAAGGATAGACTACAAATATCAGTAATTCATTACTCAGAACTGTTATTTCTTGCATAGAAATACAAAAGATCTATTGTTTGAATGAAAAAGGCTTTCGGTTAAAAAGAGTCTAATTTGATAAGCCTATAGCCTCGCATTTGTTAAGAAAGTTAGTGATTGAAACATTAATAATTCTCGAAGGATAGACTACAAATATCAGTAATTCATTACCCAGAACTGTCTCTTTTTGCATAGAAATACAAAAGATCTATTGTTTGAATGAAAAAGGCTTTCGGTTAAAAAGAGTCTAATATGATAAGCCTATAGCCTCGCATTTGTTAAGAAAGTTAGTGATTGAAACATTAATAATTCTCGAAGGATAGACTACAAATATCAGTAATTCATTACCCAGAGCTGTTTCTTTTTGCATAGAAATACAAAAGATCTATTGTTTGAATGAAAAAGGCTTTCGGTTAAAAAGAGTCTAATATGATAAGCCTATAGCCTCGCATTTGTTAAGAAAGTTAGTGATTGAAACATTAATAATTCTCGAAGGATAGACTACAACTATCTGTAATTCATTACCCAGAGCTGTTTCTTTTTGCATAGAAATACAAAAGATCTATTGTTTGAATGAAAAAGGCTTTCGGTTAAAAAGAGTCTAATATGATAAGCCTATAGCCTCGCATTTGTTAAGAAAGTTAATGATTGAAACATTAATAATTCTCGAAGGATAGACTACAAATATCTGTAATTCATTACCCAGAGCTGTTTCTTTTTGCATAGAAATACAAGAGATCTATTGTTTGAATGAAAAAGGCTTTCGGTTAAAAAGAGTCTTATTTGATAAGCCTATAGGCTTGCATTTGTTAAGAAAGTTAATGATTGAAACATGAATAATTCTCGAAGGATAGACTACAAATAACAGTTATTCATTATCCAGAGCTGTCTCTTTTTGCATAGAAATACAAAAGATCTATTGTTTGAATGAAAAAGGCTTTCGGTTAAAAAGAGTCTATTATGATAAGCCTATAGGCTTGCATTTGTTAAGAAAGTTAATGATTGAAACATGAATAATTCTCGAAGGATAGACTACAAATATCTGTAATTCATCACCCATAGCTGTTTCTTTTTGCATAGAAATACAAGAGATCTATTGTTTAAATGAAAAAGGCTTTCGGTTAAAAAGAGTCTAATTTGATAAGCCTATCGCCTCGCATTTGTTAAGAAAGTTAGTGATTGAAACATTAATAATTCTCGAAGGATAGACTACAAATATCAGTAATTCATTACTCAGAACTGTTATTTCTTGCATAGAAATGCAAGGGATTGGTTACTTGGAAGAAAATTTTTTTGGTTAAAAAGATTGTAATTTGATAAGCATATAGTCCTACGTCTTTTATGAAAAAAGTGTAATAAGGGGAGTATGGGTGATATTGGAACATGAATATTTCTCAAAGGATCGGCTCCCAGAAATTATAAAACATCATTCTGGCTAATTTACTTTTCTTTTAGATTAAAGGAGCTGACTTTTTTGATAAAATTGCTTTTTTGTTTAAAGGGTCAAAATTGACAGGCCGATAGCCTTGCTTTTATTCAAAATAGTGTACACTTGAGACCCTATATATTTTCCTTTGTTTTTCGGATCCAATGAATGTACAACCTTATTGAGACCGGTTCTATAGTTTGTTTGTACTAGATGGCAGTGATTTTTTTGATTGGGTGATGAAAAGTTTTCATGTTGATTCAGGCAAAATGAGCACATAACATAAACAGTTTAAACAAGATCTGAGAGAAAATAATAAATAATAATAAATTTGGATCAACTAATCGCTCCATTTATCTATGGGTTTCTTAAAGTCAGTTAAAGTTACCAGGTTTTTGTCAGCTTCTAAACTTTTTGTAAGCAAGCATTGCATCTGTGGATAATGTCTTCAGCAAAGAATTTAAAACATCTCTAAATCTCAAAGATTTCTGCTTATCAATCTGTAGCAGGATGCTCAGTGACGAAGAATGCCTGGTGATTTCAAAAAAATTGAAGTAAAATTTAGACCGTCCTGCTCTATTCAACAAAGCGTTCTATTTGTTATTAAAATGCAAAATCTACGTTTTCTTTTATCCAAGAGATTCCAACTTAATATTATGTCTTCATGCTCGTTAAAATATCAAAAATTTCAATTAAGAAAATTAATTTCAGCTGATTCTGTTTGACAACGTTTTATCCTTTTGATTATCGAATATCTTTATTTTCCTGTGATAACTTTCGTGTGTGATCAGCTGTTCGAAGATGCTTCAAGAAAACCTTACAAAGAGGTAGATCATCAACAGTGTGTAGATACATGTACTTCAATTATTTTCAAGGGTGGTTTAAGCCAAGAAATGTATAATACTCTATCATTTAAAAGGTTCAACAAAGGTCTGTTATGGGGAAGTACATTGTAAAACTCACATGTTACCGATGCATGTTTTGATTCCAACAAAAGAAATAGAATACAATGCTCGCTTGGTGGCTGATTTTGACTTAAAAGACTACAGATTTTTATTAAATGGAAAGACTACAATTTGTTTCTTGTTCTTAGCCATCAAGACTGCAGATTCGAATGTAAATAGTCATAGAACCAATTTCATTAAAAAATGCTAATTAGGAAGTATGATGTTGAATTCAGATTCAACTTTGTAAATACTCCTTCCTATATTAATACTGAAATGAATTGAAAACGGAACAATTCATCGAAGAGAGAATCATTTGTGCATTTCTCGTTTACCTTTGATTGCTAGAAAGCCAATTTGTAAATCATATTTTTCTCATTCTGAAGAAAATAGACAAAATAAAGGGCATGCTAGGTCTATGTTAAACGTCGGTCTTGTCATGAGCGGAACCTTTAACTTGAATATAACAAGTGAGAAGGGCGATGTTTAATTAAGACCTCAATGCTCAAATTCAGCTAATCTGTTAGGTTTGAGAGGAAAATTAATTTGTTCACGTAAAGGTTTATGCTTGGTAAACTGATGACCGAGATGCATTACAGTAATGTTTTGAAGAAAGATTAGACTTGATGAGAATCATTTCATTGACAATGGGACCGCCATCTATTAATGTTAATAATTCAAACATCTATAAATTGCGTTTGATTAGCTGTAACTGAAAACTTTGCTGGGTTCTGTACCATTTGAAACATTGTACGATCTGAAACAAATTCACCATGCAGCTCTCGTGTCCTGAGTTTGGCATTGCTTTAAATAATGCTTCGTCAGTTCAGTCCAGCAACATGGCGTGTTCTTTTGCTAACGTTGTTATGGCTTTGCCAACAGCACTAATAAACCTTTCCTTGGTTTTTGCCATAATTTTGACGAATGGACTTACCGTACCAGGGCAAATACTGTTGCTAAACACGGCGCTTACGGACATGCTTGCTGGCTTACTTGGCATGCCAGGTCTGGCTGTTATTTTCCTAAACATTGGCTATTTAAAGGACCCTTGCCACTTTGCAGTTTTTGTCATACCATTTGGCATCTTTCTTGGGTTTGCCTCGTTCCTTACAATTTCGATGATTGCAGTCGAGAGGTACTTGAATATTTTCTATCCCTTTGTACATAGTGCTTGGGTTAGTCCAAAATCAGTTGCCATCACGACCTTGCTAATGTGGTTTGCTTCGGTAGCTCTTATACTGCCATCCGTGGATGCCAAAAATAGGCATTTGCTGATCATATTCGCTGCGTCTGTCACCTCACTTGGAACATTCGTTAACAGTTTTTGTTACATCAGTATTTTATGGCACGCAAAGAAAACTCGTCAACGAATTGATACCGAAATGGCAAGATTTGGGAACAATACACAGCTAACAACAAACAGAAATCGAAGCCTTCTACTCGCCGGTTGCCTAATTATGCTATCGATATTCTTTTGTCATTTACCAGTGATGATAATTGCTGCACTAAACCTGTTTCAGTATAGAAGTCACTTTGTTGACAGCCTTTTGTGCTGGTCCTGGACCCTGGTCATGGTCAGTTCGGTTATAAACCCAACCATAACATGTAAGTTCAATCCGCAAGTAAGACAAAGACTCATTAAACTCTGGACTTGTGGATGCCATAGTTTTTCTCGTAGATAGGTAAACACAAATGGTTGTAATTAAATGAGCACTTGGATTCGTTCAAAATAAAGCTATATCTTTTTAATCAACCTGCACTGGCAATGAAAAACTGAAAGCCGATTACCAGAAATAACGACAGTCTGTAAGACACTTTTCCCAACCCTTTTGTCGAGATATCTAGCTGGAGTCGTTCAGGGGCGCAGTGGGAGTTAACTTTTTTTTGGGGGGGGGGGGCAGAGCTGAAAAATTTCCGATAAAACTATGATTTTTCCGACAAATTTTTCTCAATACATTTCTTGAAGACTACTCTTGCTGCATATACTGCAACACTTGATACTACAATATCACGAATGGATCTGGAAATCGTTAACGAATGGATCGTTCGTTATACACCTTCAAGTTCAACAATAGCCTTTATTCTAACAAAACTTACCAAATATAAATCGCTATGAACAAAACTGCAACTAGTTATAAATTTACACCCTACAAGTCTTCTCGCTATACAATAAACTGTCACGTTAGTGTTTTTAACTGTTTATAGCAAAAAGTTTTTTCTGGCAAGTTTTAAATCGCATCATAATTACTTTGCACTTATTTATGCTAAATCTTAAATAGATATAACGCGTCCAAAATATTAGTTCTCCTTCAAATGATATTTATATAAACTGTTACTCAAGCAGCATCTTTCTCAAAAGAGGTGTGGCAGCATACAAATCGATGATGTCACCATAGTCTATCGACTGTAAATATCACTTTCGACGTTGATTGTTATCAGAGAGGAAAGGTGGTCTTGTCCCATCGTTGACCATAGCCGATTTTTCACAATCCCCAGCTTTGAAAAAGCTCTTTCATAGTTTGTTGAGCCTATTGGCAAAGTGACGAGAATCTTGTAAAGAAGGACCAGCTGTGGAAAGGCACTTTGCAGGTTGTACTTATCATCAACTGAAGAACTGAATGGAAGTTTTTTCTATTCAAAGTCTTGGCCAAATGATTCGATTTTTCGCTCGATTTTTCATTCGACTTTTCACTCACGCCAACAAAATGTAGGCAAAGAAACACAAATCGGCTGCCGTGTTTATCTTGTGTGCAAATATCTTGACGAACTCGAGCGACATAAGACCCTGTTCGTCCGTTTCATGCAGGAACCGCCATTAAATACTTATTTCGTTTAAATAAATTTCTATTTTCAGGCAAAATTTTGTTTCTTTCGACTAATTCCATTCTTAAAATGAAATACATCATTTAAAAAGGTCCCCTGGACCTCGAGGCCCCAGGGTAGTATGCTTCCCTGCCCAGCATAAGAGATGATAACTGCGCACGCGCTCACTCGACTCACTCGACAAGGTGGCCAAACGATTCGATTTTCATTTGACAACACCTTTTTCACTCGACTTTTTTGATAGAGATCAAACTTCACTCGACATCACTCGACGCCAATCGACTTGCTCGACAAGGTAGCCAAACGACTCTATTTTTCCACTCGATTTCTTGTCGAATAAAAAATCGAGTGAAAAATCGAGTGGTTTGGCCGGGGCTTGAATAAAAAATTTCTCCTGCAACCGGCTGAGAGCTGATCTTCTCTCTAACTTTCCTAAATTTGCGGTAATTATTGACGAAAAAGCTGTACTCATATCTTTATTTTTCGTCATCCAGGCCGTAATTCTTCGCAACCTTTTTTAATGACACTGCACACAAGCAAAATCTGTCAAAATTGCCTTATGAGACGTGAATTTTGTATTCATTAAGCTGATAGCTGTATTTACTATCACGATGATATACGGATTCCCTATCTCCCTCCAATTCATCTATGCAATTTTCCCCTGGCATCTTTTTCTTTCTGCGTATTCGTCGCTCGACAAAATTTTCCTTTTCTAAGTCATGGTGAAAATATAAACTTTTTGCGTCTTCTACAACACCAGCGAATTCATTTCGAAATGAACTGATTTGAATTTTAACTGTCGGAAATGGGAGTTTATAACATAACTGAGACCAGAGCGTTAATTTCCTTTACAAATTTCAGCAATGCGATGATTCCGATAAATACTCTAATAAAAATAAGTAAGAAGGGTTGAGCATGCCCTATTTTACGACAGGTTTAAAAAATATGCGACCTTTTGGACAGGATCGATGAAAACCTTACATTTTGTCTAATATTTCAAATTTTCCGACAAACGTTGGATTTTCCGACTATCCGACAAAATTTTTGCCAGGGGGAGGCGGCTGCCCCCCCCTGCCCCCCAGCCACTGCGTCCCTGGAGTCGTTTGAATAACGAAAACAGAAGTATATACGAATCATCAATGCACAAGGAAACATTTTGGTTAATGTACAGACTTTGCCACGCTCTGCGCCAAAGGAAATGGTTATGCAATGATCATTAAAACTGGCTGATCCTAAAATCAGTATTTTGAGGAAAAATCGGCAAAAATATTGACATGACAGAAAAAAACTTACAAATTTGCCATTATGCAAAAGCTTTAGATATACAAATTTGTAAGTTAGGGTAATGTGTCTGAACACATCCAAGTCACAAAACAAGAAAAGCAGTCACGTTACCAGACAAGTACGTAAAGGCTCATAAAATGTACGTGAAAGTCACATGAAAGGAAAGGAAAATTCATTTGGAAAGTACGGAAAAGGCGCATGAAAAGTACAAAAAAGTCACATGAAATTTACGGAAAGTCACATAAAAAGTAAGGAAATATCATGTGGAAAGTACGGAAAAATCACATGAAAAGTAGAGAAAAGTCATATAGAAAGTATGAAAAGGGCACGTGAAAGTACAGAAAAAGCGCATGAAAGTACGGAAAAGTCATATGAAATTTACGGAAAGTCACATAAAAAGTAAGGAAATATCATGTGGAAAGTAGAGAAAAGTCATATAGAAAGTATGAAAAGGGCGCGTGAAAGTACGGAAAAGGCGCATGAAAGTACGGAAAAGTCATATGAAAATTTCTTTGCTGGCCATCAATGTTTTTTGCGATACAATCTATAATCTGTTAAACATAAAAAATAAAAGTATACAAAAGAAAACAGAATTTCAAATGTCTTTCTGTTTGAAGAGTACAAAATGATTATATTCAAGCTATGCTAAAGTCTTTGATATATAAAGTAAGAAAAATCTATGAAAATGTTGGTTTCTTACATAGCACTCTCTTTCTCATCCGCCTCTTTATTGTCGTCAATATACACTTTGCCATTTGGAGCATTATCAATCCCGATATCCTCTGCTTTATCCACTTTACCTGCCTCGGGTCCACGCCGCCTCATTTTTATAACAAGTCCGATAACAATGAAGGCTAATACAGCAACTCCAACAACCAAACCAATTACTACACTTTGTAGTGTTTGTTTTTGTTTTTCGCCACCTGTTGTCAGACAATATTTAGTCGTCAGAGCAAGCGTTTATCTGATATATCAATTTGCACAAACACAATATTAATAAAATGCAAAATTTATGGACTATTTCATCTATTCTATAAAGATTCAAATTTCTAACAAGGCGGTAATTATTCCCATTTTTCAAAGGATTTTAATTAAAAATTAGAATTTATGTGTGTAAAAGGCTTACACAGCTTTAGGTATTTCTGTTTTAATTCACAGACAAAATGTGCAAGTTCAATTTTATTGCTTGTTCAGCATTTGGTAATTCACTACTTATAAATTCAACTAAGAGTTGCTTAGATGTAACATTAAGAATCAAACTCGAAGCTGCAACTAAGAGACACCCAGCTGGACATGCAAAAGAATGTACAACTTTGCCTTTACGAGACCGAGCACATGATATCAAGACATAACTGTGCTTTGTGCTGAAAATGGCCCCTATAATGTTGAAGGTTTTTTTTACCTTCAAGCTTATTCTTGCATAAAAATCAATTTGGCCTCAGCGGTGCCGTGGAGGAGGGGGAGGGGAGGGGGGCTCAGCTAAAATTCAGAAAGATTTTGGGGGGTTCAGCCTTCCTTAACAAGTTAGCCCATGTTTGGATGAATTCTGTGTTGGCAAACCTTTATTATACTATAGATTCCTCATGAATGAGCGATTTCTTATCAAACTTTTTGTGTCATCGAAAAGGTTGGATGACTTCTACACACTACGGAGAGTCTTTAACACAAATGCAATTATACTGGGTGCAGTTGGGGTGGGGTCATGGGTGTGTCCTCTTTAATTTGTCTACAGCACAGCCCCCCTTCCTTACTATTTAGGATGGCACTCCTGCTTGATCTTACATAGCAGCATATTTTAGTTTAGCATTTCGTGTTCAGTAGTTATTATGCAGTAATCAAAGGGAGTCATGCCAGTAATTAGTCCGGCATCACAAAATTTATTTGAAAATGGCATGAAATACCGGAAACATTGCTTACTAAAGCAGTTTTCATCCGACACCTTTCAGAGTATTAACGACGGATAATGAATGACCAAAAGTAAGCTGAAAATTTATATCCAGGTGTGGATCGAAAGTAACGCGAAAGAAAGAAAGATGCGTTTGATTGGTTATCTTGCTTTGACCAATCAGCAACCTCAAACCTCTCACCTAATTGAAGAGTCCAAGAGAGAAAACGAACTCTTCTGTCTACACAAAACTGGATCCATTTTTGATGTAAACAGATTCCAAAATTCCTAAATGAAACGACAGGCTGCTAAATGATTTTGAAATTGTCGTAAATATTCATTTTGGCACACTCTGGGTTTTTGAGTAAATGTTTACCATTTGCCAAAACACATTTTATTTTATCAAAAAAGGTCTATTGCACTACTGATCGACTCCGAGAAGGTATAAATTCAAAACTCTCCGTAACTAATAAATTCACTTTAACTTTCAAAAGCGTGCTGTCTTTAAATGCTTCAAATTATTGAAGAAAAGCAACACATTTCTAACCTTGGTTTTTGTTATCACCAATTTGATCATTTTCTTCAACAACAGGACCAGCCTCCAGTAAGTAATATTTTGAATAGGTATCTTCATCACTTGCAAATGTTGATGCTGTATCAACGTCTCGTTTAACACGCCCAATATTGTTGCCAGGGCAACCTGATCTACATCTGAAGTCACGTGATGCTCTTTGGCACAACAAGAAGAGGCAGTGAACGTAAACAGACCCTCCATTCTTTAGGTATCGGAACGCTTGCATACTGAAGCGCTGTCTCTGACCATCAGCAGGAAGGAATTGAACAGTGCTGTCTGTAGGACACCTGAAAAGAACAGTTTTTTCATCCATTCAAAACATAACCTGATCTCAACCAAGATTGAAGATTCGATTAAAAACATTAGCAAAAAAATCACAGGTCTATTAGCTATGCATATCTGAACTATAATAACAATATATTAAAAAAAACAGAAATTTCACGAAAAATTTATTTTTTTTCTTCAGCGAGGTTATGATAATGTGGTCGCATTTTAGATTAAATTTTCTTTTAAGCTTTATCATCGAACACATGTACACTCTTTTCTTTTTATAAGAATAATTATATAAGAACATGAGCCTCAAAATTGGTCAAAAGTTAAGAACAAATTAGGAGCAAGCTGGGGATGAGCTACTGTAAAATGCAATTTTGAACAACGTTTTATCTTAAAACGAAGATTTTTGGCCATGTGTGGATGTTTTTTGGTGAATATTTAAATTTTTCAGCAAATGAAGGTTTTCTCACTCACTTTCTTAGCAAATGAGACCTGAACACCTCTCTAGAGCGAAAATGTTAGCAATCACATTGCTTACAACCTACTAATATAAAAAAAAATTAAGAACAATCCAGCCTCAGAGTTTCGAAAAAATTAAGAACAGTGAGCCTGACCTTAAATTTACTCGTACTTATAAAAAAGAGTGTAAATATGCGTTCCTCTTTTTCCTTACTTTCTAATGTCTTGTTTTATCAAAAGAGTAAAGTTTATTTTTGAAAAACTCCTTGCTGATAAGTTTATTTTTTTCAATTCTTTGTGTTTATTCTTTGTTCATTTTTTTATCGCAGTGTATAATTCCTAACAAATACAATTTCTTTGCCATATACCATCACATCATGTTGTAGCATTGTAGTTCTATACTAACAGACAACGAGAAACGGATTTGTATGTTTACTTCAACTTCTTGCTTGTTGTTTACTTCTTGCTGTTTGAAGGCCGATTATATAAATACAAATGTCACGTGTTTACTATTCGTTTTTTGTTTACATTGTTGATAATTTTAAAACTCTAAATTGTCAATAGTTGATGCAAAAACTTTTATTAAATTTTATATATTTTATAACATGCTCTAGCTGGGGGTAGGTATTAGTTTATTGTTTTTATGATAATAATTCAACACCCACAGAATATATATCGCAGTCGTTTCTAAAGAGGCTGTGAAAGATAATGCTCACTTTAGAGTCAATTCTTGTATCATTATAAAGCCACGTCTCATTTAGGCTAGTAATATATACGATCATTGCGCCAAGTTGTGAAAGGGCTTTAGGAAGGAAAGGGCATGACTTAGAGCTAGCAAAACTAAATATATAAATTCCAATTTATCAAGTAAATCAATTTTGAGCTATAAGTTGGTACTAATTGCAAAGAGATCGCTTAGCTTTGCTGGAAACACACTTTATCTACACCAGATTTGAGAGAATCATTTAAGTGATATTTAGCGAACTAAATAAAATGAGTAACATTCTATACTTAAAATTGATTAAAATTGCTAGAATGTGAAACATGCTTAAAATTTGAAAAGAAAATAATTTCAATTTCTTCGACCAAAGCCATTTACTTTATTCTGGCCTAAAAGATAAAATTGCGTTCATTAAAAATTTCTCGTTCACATTTTACACTTATCGTTATATCGATTATTTATAGTACGCCAGATTCAAAGAGAAATTGCATTATGCATCCCTTGGTAACTTTCTAAGTTCATTTGTTTTTTTTATTGATATAGCAAAATATTTTTCTGAAATTTTGCCAAATACCTACTTTGTACTTGATGCAATTGGCAATCAACTAGGTTTTCCCTTTTATTACAAATAACAAACATTGGGTTCCTTTAGACTACCTTATGGACATACTTTGCAAAAAAACTAGTAACCAAATTTATGCTTCCTCTAAACAAATTGTAAGAACTTGCCATTGGCAAAAGACCTTTGCTTCTTGGCATGAGGAGTTTATTTAGAAAAAGACACAAGCAACAATTTTGTGCAACAACTCCAAATAGTCTTGCCCAATATAAAAACTTTATCAGGTTGTTAGCTGTATGTGGGACTCAGGGTCCTTTAAATCACAAAATTATGATATTTCAATCTGGATACCGTTTTTACAAAGATTCTTGCTCCTATGCAATTTGCAGCAAAGCAGCTGTTTCAAACAAATAAAAATAGATAAAGGAGAAGGGGCATTATCATCATTATCACAAGTGCGAGATTTCCAAGAAAACAAACGGATTTCCAGGGGCTTTCAAAAATAAAACAATGGGATTTTTAACCAAAGGTGCATCTGATTTCCACGGAGTGATTTTGCGATTCTGGTTGTTACGCGTAGCTGCGATACAGGCCTTATGCAGACTGACAGCATCCGGGCATAGAGAACAATTGTAAGAGTGTATGGTCAATTGAAACTTTTTCCCTTGCTCGTCTGTTGAATATTGATGCCTCGCTTAGAATCGCTCCTCGGTTCACTTTGCGTTGAGATAGAAGTTTCACAAGCTTTCCCTCCAAAACGCTGGCATTCCCGAACCTTACTGCGCATGTTCCATCAATACATTTCTCAAAAGTCTCGTTTGCATTTCGAACTTTGGCCGTTCGTATCCCCAACAAAAACCCTCAGATCTCAAAAGTGTTAGGCTGACGGTTCATTACCCACATCTGCAAATTGGCAGAGGAAGTGATTCGTTACCGATCATTCCATTGCTGCACGAGCTTATTGGTCTATTTCTTACCTTGGGTACCAAGTCCTTAAAGGGCTTTGTGGTATTATATATCGATGTGATGGCGATGAATCAGTAGTGAGGACTCAAATATAAATGCCTGAGACTAGATTTTTTAGTATTTTTGAGACTAAAGTTGTTGAGACCCTTACGCCCTGGGTATCCGTTACTGAGACATCAATTTACAATGATCAGTTTACGACATGTTAAAATTGCTTTCCTCTTTACTGCTTTAAATTCAAAAAGGCAGGCTCTCTCTTCATAATGTTGGTCAAAAAGGAGTTGCAGTCCTATGCACAAAATGCTGTTTCTACTTCGAGACAGAAAACAGAACCTTGGTATCCATATTTAGCGACAGCTGACTAAAGCAGAATTCTTTCAAAAAAAGTTTACAGGTGTATTTTGTCTCCAAAACTGAACATTTTGGTAAGCAACAGGCAAAAATTTGAAGCTTTGCAAAAGTTTGAAATGGCTTTATGAAATCAACGGTTTTTTAAAACGGGTACTCGAGCACTGAAACATCCCGCAGAAATTTAAGTTTTTATACCAAAGTATTTAACGATAAAAGGAAGTAAACACAATCTTACTGTTGCTCGCCATTTTACTCACGAACTTTGTAGATTATTAACTCACCCATTATTGATGAACATGTATTTCGAATGGCTGTTTCTGTTCATGTCTGGTGTCGTATAACACTGATCAACAAGTAATACCAAATTGTTGTCCTGCACGCTTGCGCTGGCCTCAAAGTAAAGATAGTCTCTCAATTTCACCTTTGCTGGGTACGAGTAGAAGCGACTGTTGAACAAGCTGTTGCGAAACATTCCGAAATTGAATGTGAAACTTCCAACACCACCTTTTAAGAATACATCAAAAACAGGTTAAAAACGAATTTTAAATTTGAATCTCTAGAAATACAGAAAGATTTTGTCAAGAACAAAAGTGTCGGAAATTCAGCTTTCATACGGATGGGGAAGGGGGTAGGGGCTTGTTTGGGGGCAGTGTTGTGCTCAGACCTATGATTTTTGACAAGAAAACGTTTTGGGTGGGATTTCAGCATATTGAAAGTTTGTCAATTATCCGATGAAAGTCCGAATTTTGCGATAATTTTCGATTTGGGAACGGGCATCTCCTTCCATGCCCCCATAACTTCCGCCACTGAAAAGCAATCCTAGCCACACTTAGGATGGAAAACTATTCCTCCCTTTCAGAGTCTCTCTGTCACAAGTGAAAATTAGAAATGCACTTTTAATCTGGTAAGTCTCTGGTACTCCAAAAATTCTCAATATTGTTTTAGCTATTTTGACTTGAAAACACCTGTTTTGGGAACTTGGAGGCAGGTAACAAAAATGAATTTCAGTGCATCCAAAAAACCTCTAAATAACTGAATCTAAGCAAAGTATAAAGCAGTTTGCCTAATGCTTCTCGCAACCACGTAGCTGTAGGTGTCGGCTATGGGGGGGGGGCAAACTCGAGCAAGAGCCATACCTGAGGGGGGCAGGCTTTAAAACAAGAAAATAGATATATAACAAACAGATATATTTGGACAAAATCAAGGTCATAGAATTATAAATATGCCAAACTTTCAAAATATAATTTGGAAAAAATATAGCCAGAGGGTGCAAGCTGTTGTCAAAATTTTCATTTTGGAGGGGGGGCACAGCGTGCCCCCTTGCAGCTACGTGGCTGGCTTCTCGTCCCGAAAAAAACATTGTGTTTTTTCAAAAGGAATGACCTAAGTCGGCTGAAAAAATGCCTAGAGAAGGACAACTTTCATTTTTATATGTAATTTAGACTTAATCAGGTAATTCATTCAAATGAGCTTTTCATTCCATGAAAAAAATACTGAGCTTTGAGTATTTCTTACCCTGGGTACCAGACACACTCTACGAAAAAGAAGCGAGACAAATATAATCTTTCTTATTTATTCAAGAGTCTAATTCAAGAGGGCTGAATATGAATACAGCCTTGCAATTTGGCATAAAGCGTTTACAAACGAGTTCAAGTGATTTACACCGATCAAGGCCTGAGAGCATTGAACCAGCCTCTCTCCTCTTTTTTATAGAGTGTTTCTGATAGTTTTTACGTACAGGAGTACCAAAACTTTGCGTCTATGGTGAATATGGGCAATAACGTCCTAAACAGAATTTTTATATAGCATTAGGTGCTACTGTGTTGTTTTTGTTAAGGTTAATGGGTAGCCATGCTTATCATGCTCCCTTTGACATCGTCTCTGTGATCTTTTTCTTGTAAAACGCACTTTTATAACATAGGCAATGAAAATTGACTAGAGCCTGCAAATGTTGATGCTGATTAAGATAAGAAATAATTGAATATCATTATGTTTTAATAAAGTATACTTAAAATTAGCTATGCTAAAAGCAGAGACCCTTGCGTGTTTTTTTTTCTGTTTTCAACTTTGCTAAATTTTTTTTGTATCGAACAGACAATTCTTGTTGACAATTTGATTGTCTAGACTTTTTGGCTTTCAAAGTAGGGAAGAATATGGGAACTACTGAATTTTTTTATGCATTTTCCAGTTGTGGTTGATATTTGATTTGTTAGGTTGAATTGCCGATACGTTTGATACCAATAACATATTTTCTGACTTTATAAGACTTGATATGTTATCATGACATGAAGTTTTAAATGCAGAAAAATCTTACTTTCATTGCCACTGACTTTTCGTATTGGATCATAAGATACACTGCTTCCAAAGCCATCCCTATCGTAAATACATGATACATCAATCGACTGATCATGATCTCTTGTAATCATGCCTTCTTCTTGCTTTGCAGTCATGATAACTTCATTTCTATAGATGATATGACGCTGCGTCTCTTCTCTTGAAGCTCCGCAGCCATTTGGGGCACTGCCCAGTGATATGTAAGAGCTCGAAATATACGCAGAGCAATACGGATCACGTAGAGTGATGCGTGAGAATTCAGACGCATTGAAGTATTTGGTATCCAAAATAACACGCATATAGTTGTTGCTGCATTCAACTTTGGCCATTTGATCTGAAATAAAGCACAATTTCAAACCCTCCGCAACAAATAAAATGTCCACTTAAGGTATGAAAAAAAGGTAATAATAATCATCACACGAGAACAAGGCTACAATGACCATAACTGAGAATGAGATTCCTGTCAATTCAACCACATCTCTCTATAGGCCAGTTCATTTCTTTCAAAATCACCATGTTTACAAAAGTTGTTAATGTCTTTTCTACTGCCAAAGCCGTACCTCTTAATTCCCCTTAAAGTGCCCCTTGGAAAAGTCCTCCCAATAAAACTGTTTGATAGTTCTTAGTCCTTAAATATGTCAACGATTCTCCACGATTCCAAATTGACAATTTGGGTCCATCCTCGACTTAGTCCTAATCCAAAAATAGCTCAAAGGAATACTAAGCGAAAAGGGAGCAATTTGAAATATTTTTAAAGTAATTGCTTATCAAATCGATTAAAAATTTATCATGGCTGCCTACCTTCGGCTCCGCAGTACCTGAGATTACAGGAAGGAACACCGTCTAATTTGTAAACATAATATGTCCCGCAGTTCTTTACTTTGATATATGTCTGATAATAGCAGTAGCAATCATAGTATCTTGAAAAACAGACAGTTCTGTAAACCTCTCCCTCATGTATGCCCGGATTGGAGCCTGTCAGCCAGCCTTGAAATTCCGCTGCGCAAAAGCTGCCCTTTCTTGCTGGACATTTGGTAAGCATCCTATTGCCAGCATCACCCATGAAGCGGTACCATCCGTTTAAATGTTTGTCACAACCATGAAAACCCCGCTTGAAGTAATAATCTGCTCGGTTGGACTCTGATAGGACCTGGTAGTACTTGCAGCCATCCAGTGGAGGCTTTGGGGTGGATGCAGCAGCTATTGATGTTGCTTCTATAGCTTGGGACGTAATACTTGCTGATGGTGATATCGTATCCAGAGCGTATAGTGCTGAGGTTTCAACTGCGCTAGGTGTTACATGTACTTGATCTGCCATTCCACAATATCTAAAGTTGCAGGGAACTGAGTAAGGGCGCGAGAAACCGTATACAAAGAAGCCTCCACAATTTCGAACGTTGACTGTCTCTCTGTGATTATAGCAATCGCCGAAATAAGCAAACATGACGGTACGTTGGACAACTCCATCGTACCATGAGGGCTCTGAACCGTAAATCCAACCTTGGTAATAGGTGCCACAATTGATGTGGCTACCGGTATGAACAATAGGGCATCGATTTAACATTTTTGAGCCAGCTGCACCTCCGAACCTGAACCAACCGTTTAGTCCATTGTCGCAGAGATATACATAACTTTGATAATATAAATTTCGATTCCGCTCTGAAAGATACGTGTACGAATGGCAAGGATCCTCCTATGATGGAATAATGAGATATCATCCTTAGATAAGTGCTGAAAAAGATTTGGAAAATTTTCGGACATCAAAGCCTGAGGAAAAATTCCCTCTTGAAAAAAGAAAAAAAAATGTTATTCTAACGAAACAGAAGGATTTCCACTTATCTCAAGGCAAAACACTATCATTCTACAAAGGTGAAAGGCGTTTCCCCTCACTTTAGGAAGTTGGCACAAAAGTTTGAATGCGGAATTAGAAGATAGGAGCAGAGGAGCAGAGATGCTTCTATCTGCTATTTCCGTGCACGTATTCAATAATAATCCTATTTAAAAATAAAAGTATTTACAGTAAAAATATTTATGTAGCTCTGACAGAAAAGGTACAAAAGCTAATTAGTTTTATAATATAACAAGCATGCATATACATTCTGGTGGAGAGATCTAGAAAACTTAAAATCCCAATAAAAAACGACATAAACTATCCCCCACCCCCCCCCCCCCCCCCTTCAAAAATGCAGATTAAATTTTTTTTACCTTACTTATAACTATTCTGAGTAGAATTATTTTCAAATCTAAAGCTTGAATGCTAATTTTATTTATGTGCATGCAAATTAAAAGTACGTGCTATTAAGAATTTACTGCAATGTTGTAGAAACCACGTCATCAAATCGAGACCATCTACATGCACAGCTTGTTATGTGTAGATAAATCATAGAGATGGGTTAAATTAAATAGAGTGCAAAAAATGGTTACCTCTGGGCATTATGGTAGCAACATTCTAAGGGAAAAAGGTGAGGTAGACAATATTCCCTAAAAACTACTCGGCTTCGTCTTCATAAAAAAGCAGAATTATCTATAAGAGTACATGCAAAATATGTTCTTCAACAAAACCCGCGAGGGTTAGGCTAGGGGCTGCTCTTCTGGGGATTGACATTCTGAGTAAATGTGTAGTGCTGTTTTATAATTTTCAATGATATAAAAAAAGCCGAACAAGTTTGGATTACATACAGCAGTTGGTGTTGGCATCACCAGGGTAGATACGGTCAAAATTGATGTTGAAGGTGTTGGGCTGTAAACTTCAATAGAAGAAACGCCCAAATGGGATCCACAGTATCTGTAGTTACAATAGCGAAGTGCATTCTGCTGAAAGTAATACAGGTAAAAGTATCCACAGTTTTGCATCCATATCGAAATCAAATCATAGTAACAGTGGTCGTATCGAGCAAAATATACCGTCCTTTTCACAGGGCCATCGTAATAACTTGGTGCGGAACCACTAATCCAGCCTCCATAATGTGCACCACAGTAACTATTCCCGTATGAACCTCTCAGGTTATGTGGGCATTTATTCAATAGGTCGCTGCCAGCACTGCCAGAGAATCTGTACCATCCACTTCTTAGGTTGTTATCGCAATAAAAATTGCCTGCCGTGCTGTGAACATTGCGATTGCCGTCATTGAGCATGCGGTAATTCCAACAGCCCTTAAATGAAATGAAGACAAGCAATAATAAGTGCAATGTGAAGTGAAATAATATAAAGGAAAGTTAATTTAATAAAAATAGTTTTAGCAGGATTTATTTTAAGGAATTTTTATATCTGCAAAGATTTGAAAATTATTGGCAAGATTTGGGTGTGGCCTTAAAAAATGTTTGATGAAAACATCTTTCAAGCATACTGAAAAATTCGTTAATGAGATTCTTATCCTTTCTTAATGTTCTCTAGTAATTCAATCCCATTCCAAAAGGTGCAATGCTCACAGATACAATGTTGTTATATTTGGGCTGTCTCAAAATAGACCCAACGAGGTGACATTTATTT
Organism: Rhopilema esculentum; assembly: GCF_057945365.1. NCBI lineage: Eukaryota > Metazoa > Cnidaria > Scyphozoa > Rhizostomeae > Rhizostomatidae > Rhopilema > Rhopilema esculentum. The sequence continues at coordinate 12,354,601 of NC_142825.1, forward strand.
GTAGGGACAAACAGAATTTTAAAGATTCCCGTGTCTTATTAACTTTCAGTTTCATCTCTTGCTAGGTTAACCCTGAATTGCTGAAAATAATAGACAGTCCAATGTTACAGTATATTGATGTATATAGTCAGACAGACAAATTTAAATTTTTGCAACATTTCAATCTGGAAGGGCATAGCTACTTCAATACAGCAGATATCATTTTCAGAAATGGACAATAGAATAGCCCATAATGATAACTTTCTAAGGAAGAAGAGTTTTTCTGAAAAAAACTAGCTTTTTAGATTCATGGAATCGAATTCGATTTGCCGATTCAACTGCAGTCAAAGAGGTCTCGTTTTGCAACGAATCAGGCATAACAATATCAACAACATTTAGAATCGATCATGGCGACGATGGCTGTCTGTGCTAAGCTCGTCACGCTTCTCGTGTTTTTAGCTTTGGTACAACGGTATCGGAGAAGTCTATATACCAAAGTCAGCTATGATACTGGTGAAAGCATATGTTATGTACACTATCAGAAGGAGCATTTGGCAATTATTTGTATCATTTTGCTATCTCTGTAAAAAAATTTCCTCTGAGAATTAGGCCATTATCAAACAAGTCGCACGGAAGTAAAACTTATCTTTTATTACTTTTAATCTTAAGTGGCGATGTCGAAATAAACCCATGACCAAACACAATGTCAGTGCAAACGTGCCAGGATTATAAATTGAAAAAGGGATCTTTACGTCAAGGGGATTTGATGCTCTGTTCTTTGTGAAACGACCTTCGCTTCTCGATCGGCATATCTAGTGATACTTCATCAAAGTCTTTGGGAAGCAAACGAAAAGGAAAGGAACAGACGAATGGTCGAACAGAACATGCGAAAAATGAGATTAAACCTCTACTAGCCACCAACCATATTACTGGTATCGATAGTGTGGTGGAACTTTACAGCATAAAAACAGATCTGAGGATTCCGCCAGAACATCCCTCCTTCTTTCTTGATGAGTTCAAAAACCAAGCACATTACTCATTCACAACAGACAACACTCAGATCGCCTCAACTATCCTTGCCTTTCATAACGAGATTTATGATAAACTTGGAATGGATGAAAATTTTGAAATATCTTGGACAGATTTAATTAATACCGAAAAGAATATCGTGGATGAAATATTAATTGAAATCAATAAAGAAGGAAGTCAATGGGTTACTGTCAAGATATATATTCCTTCAGCAACAGTCTGCATTTTTGGAGAGGGTTTAAATGCATTTCAAGTTCATTACAGCTCCTTGGGTAAACTTGGACAAGGAGTGCCACAGGGTTCAATACTTGGACCTCTACTTTTCAATATTTTCCTAAATGATATTTTTTACAGCCTTGGTGAAGGGTCTTTATGTAATTTTGCTGATGACAACAAGATATCTGTCACTGCAACAAATACTGATGAACTATTGCAACTTGTAAAAATAAAAAAACAAAAATGTCTTGATTGGCTTAAATCTAATGAAATGATTGCAAATCCCTCTAAATTTCAAGCTATCACAATCGGCAGCAAAGATAAATGCATAAATGAGTTTGAAATTGACCAAAAACTTGCAATTAAAATAGAGAACAACGTTACTTTGCTTGGTGTTCAGATTGATGAAAATTTAAAGTTTGACGCTCATATCGATAAGATCTGTAAAAGAGCAGCTAAAAAGTTAAATTCTTTAAAAAGACTGGCAAGACAAGATTTATGGGCGACAGAGAGAAAAAGATATTTATGAATTCACTTATACTATTTCACTTCAATTATTGTCCATTGATATGGATGCTATGTGGAAAAGGAAGTCAGGATAAGCTAGAGAAAATTAACGAGAGGGCATTAAGACTAGCCTATTCGGACTATTCATCTTCGTACAAAGATTTACTTGCTAACTCAAAAGAAACTACCATACATTTCCAATCATTTAGAATTTTAGCGCTCGAAGTTTATAAAACACTTAACAACCTTAATCCTGTTTTCATGAAAGACTATTTTGTACCCAAAAGAACAGGTCATAACCTTCGACTCAAAAACCCCCTTGACATTCCAAAAGCCAGAACTACCAATAATGGTATCAGATCATTAAGTTTTCAAGGGCCTAAAATCTGGAATTCACTCCCGGAATCAATAAAGACAGCACAAAATTCTAGACAATTTAAGAATTTGATCAAAACTTGGTTCCTTGAAAACAAGTGCGCATGCTCATTTCGCAGTAAATGAACTGTCTTATGCAATCCTTGAAATTGCTTCATGTTAGTCTTAATTAGTGTATATTCACTATTGAAGAAACTAACATTAAATAATCTACAATAAAATACAAAATACAATACAAAGCCTTTTTCCCCAATCAAAATCTGAAGAATTTAAGTGTTACTAAATGAAAAAGATCAAAACTTTCTTGTTGGTTCTTAAAAATCACACACCATTGATTTCGAGAAAAGTTAATTTTTTCAATTTGGGATTTCCAATGATTTTTAGGGGTTGGGGGATTGAGGGTTGACTCTGTCATAGTGAGGTCTGTTCGCAAGAAAAATTTTGATAGTTGTACAAAAAGTGATACTACCATAAAACCTGGTGAAGATACGCTGAAAATGGAAGGATGTAGACCCACGCTGAATAATGCCATCTTTAGCTATTTTTTCACAAGCTGGATTTGAATCCAGGTTGTTCAGATAAAAAAGTGAAAAAAAAATCAGTCGCGGAAAAAATACCTGACAAACATTCCCGCTCTGATAAAATCATAAGTTTGCTTGATTAGTTAAAAATACTGCTGCTAAACTCAGTGATTACATGAGCAGGATCAGAAAGTGCCAACCGATTTAGAGTTTTGTGTAGTTACAAATAAGAAAATTGAAGTTGTGCACTACCAACTTTGTTTCGTCGTTTTTATAGATTGTCACAAAAGCTCTCTTGATTTGGAACCCTCCCAAAATCAAGGCAAAATTTTAAATCTCTTTTCGAGTTTTTTGGAATTTCGTGACTTGTAAAACCTATATGCGTCACACATCCTTGAAATTCCTCACAAACCTCGCACAGATTGTCGAGTGAAAAGTCGAGAAAAGCGCAACTGTAAGCGTTGTAACCTAACAAAGGAAAATAACTCCGAGAATTTAAACTTTGAGCCGAATATAAACAGGGCATTTTGCACAATCTAGCAAACTACCTAACAAATATTTTTAAAGCTTAATCATAAACAGGGACGCCGGAGACAATAAAGGGCAAGGGGGACAGAAATTTAGAAAGGGCATCTTCAGTGGCTAGATCAGCGCATATGTGCGCCGTAAAGTTACCCTTTAAAGGAGAATTCAGGGGTATGCTTGCTATCCCAGGTAGAACAAGCAGCAATTAAACAGCCAATGTTTGAAAAGTACTTTCAGTTTTCAACAGAAACAAAAAATAAGAAAATATTTGTGTGCTTATTGTCCATATTTTCCGTTGGGAATTGTGGTTAACGTTAAATCTTTAAATAAAAAATAACTGTATTTAAAATTGTTATTCTCTTAAAAAGGGCACATTTGCCCCCTCTGCCCCTCCTGGTGAAAGGCAAGAAGGCGCTGCCTCCCTCATGCCCCCGCCCCGTCGTCCCTGAGCATAAAAGTAAAGAACACTGATTATTTCAAGCCTTGGGAACATTCTGGCAAATGGCCGGAAGTCACGTTTCCAGATCTACCTTCGAGTTTTTCAAAAGCCTTAGTCCTTTGTTTTAAAACAATACTGTCTTAAACCAATCAGTGTTTCGGGGTTATAGCACATGCGCATTAATAACAGTATTCGCACAGCTGTTCTGTCTGGGACCACACAACTCTTGAACTTCCCCTAGAGCTTCAAGTGATAATACGCATGTGCAGTAACCCTGAAACGGGGGCTAGTGTATGTCTGGAAAACGAGCATGATTCATCTCCCCAAAAATTTCTACTTCGTTTCTTCGTGTATTAGTTAATAACCAACTGGCTTGCGACTTTTGCATGAACAAGGTATTGCTAGTGGGCAGAGGAAGGTCATTGTTTCTACTCCGCAACCCCCTCAAAATGGTTGGGGTTTTATTTATGGCCTTCTTTGCAACTGGCACACCGACAGCCCAAAATAAATAGACCAAATGATGAGAAAACGCCATCTTCATTCTTCTGATTGATAATGGTCAAACATTCTGCGGACCATTTTACCCTTGTTTGCTAACGGTTTTTGTTTGGTAACCAGAAAGAAGTAACATTTTCACCAAGCCATAAAACAACGTATAAAGCTCATTTAGCCTCCAAATTCGAAATAAGGATGTTTTTAGAAACGAAAACAGGGCGTGGACCAAATTAAACTTTTCTTGACTTGGCCCTAAAAAGGTATGAATGCGGTGTTACAGATTAAAACCAAAAATTAGCTTCGTGAAAATTAAAAGTGAGTCAGCTTCAGAGCTCCTCTCTCCCCGATTTATTTTCTTCAAACAGTTATCCACTAATTTTAAAAACCTTTACAGTACCATTTTACGAGCTTCTCAAAGGGAAAAGCGTCGATAACATCATTAAAGACAATCTGTTTAGCAACACCTCTTTCAATACTCAACACATGAGAGTCATTAAATCTTCCTTGGCTCATTGTTAAAGGCATCTTTTCTTGTCATTTTGACGGACCCAATATGCGAGCATGAGTTCAAGATCGTCGAAGACGTTCTAAACAAATACTTTAATGTTTAATTTCAGGCCTTCGGGGGGCCCTTTCGGAGAAAGCTTTACCTCGAATGATGAATTATCCTTTTTAAAGAAAAATCACCTTAATTTTGAGCAAGGGGCCTCTTTCGGGGTCCGGCCACTTTCCGGGGTCCGGACCCTGGGGCGCAGAACTGGCTGAATAACGGCGCTACTGGCTATACAACACATTAACATGATACATTGAAGCCACACAATGATGCACTAAAATCACACGACGAAAAGCACTATGCATTTTTGTCCCACACCTCATTCCATAAATCGAAGAGAGTTTATTAAGATGGGGCATGGTGATGCTTCTCGACATAAAGAAAGGCATTCCTATGGCTGACTTTAACGAGTTGAACATTGCTTATCCAATGATGATTTGCCAAACTGTGCCACTACTAAACTACCAAGGGGCACGTCCGCACTGGCGCATCCCCTTATAACGTCATTGTGTCATAACATATATGCATTTTCTTACAATCTATAAAAATCAGAATACTTTAATAGCTGAATATCATTACGTCGCGATTTCGTTTAACATTTTAATTCTAATAAAGCTACTCACATTTGTTGGGGCGCTTTGTCCATAAACCTGAAAATAGAGCATGAAAAGAGTTGTCAGGTTTCAGGAACGTAGGTAGTTCTCTTTATTGCGTATCTTCAACCGATTTTTTATATGATTTAATATAGAATTTAAAAATGCTTCTAGTTCTACGGTCTTGAGAAACTTAAAGGAATACAAAACAAACCTCATTGGAGACATGACCACAGACAAAAAATATTTTATGCTCGAAGTTCAAAACTAGGGGTGAAATTTCGTAGTCGATTTCAGACAGCTTCATTGGCCAACACTAAGAAAAGTTGCAATTTTTTTTAGAAATTCTCTTTTTTAGAAATAAAAATGTTTGTACACTTACCGTTGTTATGAATGTAGCCAAGGCTAGCGCATGCAGGCAGCCTCTAGATAGGGTAAACGTCATTTTCTTCGTCGAATAGCTCTCTTGTGCTGCGCTTGCTCTTCACAAATTCTCACCAAACGCCCAGCACGCATAACCTTTCTTTTTATAAACAGTTTGACAGCCTGTCATTTTGGCGAATCAAACTGAGATGTGTATTTTTAGATGATTTCCGAGAAAACATTTCATTTACAAGAACGGTAAGATGTACTCTGGTTTTATATATTGTGAGTCTGGTACCCAGGGTAGGTAACATGCAACAACAAGTTTCTTTTTTTGACAACCGGAACTCTATTTTGGTTACATTTAACAAACATTGAATTGAATTGATGCAATAATTAGTGAAAGGACCAGCCGCATGTCAGCCCCATTGCTTTCGGTTCGTACCCAATGCAAGTACTCAATGTACTAAACTCTACAACTTGCATGCATGAAAGAAACAGAGCTTATTCTAAGCTGGATTTGGGCTCTTTTTGGAGCTGGAAATTGAAATGTGGAGGTGGATTTGAAATTATATGAAGCTGGAAAATTCAAACAAGTCAATAAGGAAAGGCTTTCATTTCCAAATATTTTTCTAACCACATTTTATTCGAATGAAATAGATCGACTGTGCTGATGCTGAACACTGTCCCGATCAGATGATGTGGCTGATTCAGCTGTTTATCGTAGAAAATGACAAGACTTCTCACCTTAGTCTTATTTTTGCTATTGACTTTTACTGTAGGGCATAAAAGTTTCTGTTTGTAAATTTTGGACAAAGGAAATACATCCAGGATACGGTAGATCGTAAGAGAAACTCAACCCACACCCAGGAGTCTCCTAAACCTCTTGGCGGTCATGCCAACAAGTTGATTTACTAAAATGAAAATAGCAACTGGATTGGTTTGTATCTACTTACCCTGGGTGCCAGAGCCTCAGAGTCAAAGGATGAAGAACGGGGGAAGGAATTGCGAAGGAGAATGGAGTATTTGCTATGGCGAAAGTCCGCCTTTAAAGCGTGAAAATGCTAAAATATATCATAATAATTTGTGAAGCTAGAAATTTTCTTTAGAAAAAGTTCTGGAAAGAAAACTCTACATATTAAACTTATCTACGATGATGTTCAAGGTACCATAGCATTAAAACGTAGTTTAAAATAGCCTAATTTTCGGTTTTAGATGATTTTTCACTCGGTTATGCAGTTTTTAGAAAAATAATGCACGGGCTTACTATTTTTGTAAAAGTTTCAGGCGGTTCTACGGTTTCTAGATCCCCCCAAACACCCCTTCAATTATCTAAGAGAATTAAAAGGTCTCTCATACTGGTAATTCTTTATCAATCAAGACCCTATATTAAACTTGCGCCCTTGGAAAATTGATTTTGAAATGAGCTAGTCCCCCACCCCCCTCAAATTGAATGATTGCCCTTTAGAAAAGTTTCAGTAAGGTTTCTTCTTACAATAATGTAATGCACACTGATACTGATTTAGGCGACCACTAAGTAATTTAAAAAATTGGAGAAGACAGATAATTCACTAATTCAAATGAATATGCACGTTCATTCTAGAGAGCCACATTTAAAGGAAAATCTGGAGCTTTTGCAAACGCTGTGAGCTGAGCTTTTGAATAAAGGTATTGGGAGTGGGCACCGGATTTTGGAGGTAGTGCTTAATTTTTGCTTACTTATTTGAGAAGACTTTGTATTGTTTTCTTGTAAGTATGCGACCAAGGCATTTTGAATTCCCCTGCCTTCCGGAAGAGCTGACGTCATTTGTTTACCAAAGTCTTTTAGTTCATAGAAATCGTTTTAAAACTTCGCAGGAAAGGGTTCAGTGACCTAACCCAAAATTGTTGATACACACTCTTGTTATGCAAAGTAAAAGAATTGTTTCGGAAGCAAATACTAAAATGTTTGTAAATTGACATAGCTAAGATTTCAGGTGGACAGAGGTGAGTGAGTAGAAGACCAGATAGCGATTTGTTTGGATAATTACCCAAAAGGTTAGCCAAGTTCCATATCGAAATATTGTTTAGAACAATACAAAATATTATCTTCAAGTTTTATATGCTCATTGGAAATGCTCCTTTAACATGAAATTATAATTGCGTGCCATGCTATCCTACCCTACCGGCCTATGAGCATTGACAAAGTTAGATTCTGCCTTGAATCAAATGTGCAAATCAAATTATGTTAAACTTTGGTATGCAGGTAATAGGAAGCTGTAAAAAATCCTGCAAGACCTTTAAGGCACAATTTATTCTCCATGATATTGTTGAGGCAAAGTCATAGGTCTGGCTGGAAGCATAGGCCATCAACATGAATTTAATTAGATTCTAGAGCAACCAAATCGATCTTGACATTTTGTCTCCATGCTTATCATTGCAATCTTTTAATTTATTTCAATTATTCGCTATATTACAATGCCATCAGATGCAGGATAATTTTGAGCAACAATGATCGGATGTCACTTTGAAGTGTCAGCGGTCGTGTATGTCGACAATGGAAACATTTTAGCTTCCTTGATTTCTTTCTTCTATCTGTCCCGGAAATTGAATGATTTCATATTATGAAGAAGGGTTCGTGTATTTTGTACCATGGGTACCAGAGTCTCATAAATCCGTGAATAAACTATTGTAGACAACTGCAATGGCAATGACTAATTTCCAACTTTATTTCTTAGACTTAATAATGGAGACTCTGTTACCCAGGGGGTAACCTAGTTCTGGCAATACACCAATTCGACTTACGACCTCGTTTTGGAAATTTCTCCAAACTTGATTATACGACTTTTTTAAGCTCAGATTTGGTTTTATCGTCATAATTTTAGGCGGGATACCATTTTTCATATGGTTTGAGCTTGTATTTTAGATTTTACGGAGAAATGAAGTTTGAGAACTTGTAAGGGATTTGACCGCAAAAATCATTTAGGGTAGAAACTTTACCCCCCTAGTTGCCAATCACGGTCAAATCCCTTATATAATTTTCATCTTTATGTCGTCATAAAATCAATATCGTGAGCAATATCATAATGAAAACTTACAAGTAGACTAAAATCATTGCTGTCAATCCGAATCTGAGGTCAAAAATTTTGTACAAAAGAATTCGAAGAATTTTTCAAAATGAGGCCGTAAGTCGAATTGGTGTATGAGGAGACATACATTTATAAACTGTAGAAAATTTGCACTTTCATCTTTGGCATGGCCTCTCAATGCAAAGTACTCTCTTTCCGAAGTTTTTGCCACATCAAACAACATTTTCATTACTGATTTATTCTTCTCTTTGTCAGCACTCTCTTGAATAAGATCTTCTTTCAGTTGTTGATTCAATTGAAAATCAATAAGAATTGTTCAAAGAACATCCATAGCGACAATAAAATAAGTTTTCTTGTACTCTTCACCAGGAGCTGCTTGGACTCGTAAGCGATGTCATGATCTTCATTGAAGATAACTGTAACCTGCGTGCAGACTTTACAATTAGAGGATTTTCCTCTATTGCAGGCAACTGCAGCTTCCTGTAAATAAAGTGTTAGTAAAAACAATTTGAAAAATTTTTCAATAAAGCCTTTTTGTTGTGAGGAATCCCACTCAGAACGGCATACGCGGTTCCCATTAAAATGAAAGGATTTCCAAAGATTTCCTATTAAGCAAATTTGAATAGATTTTCAAGGAAAACTAAATAAGCCTTGCTTCTAGTGGTTTACTGTTACCATAGACTATGCAGCCTGATTCTCTCTGCTGAAACTCGTGTCTCCCAAGGGTTTTTACGGAAGCTTGGATTCAGAAAGAGGTGGCGGGAGGCATGTACAACTATCCTATTTTTGAAGATCATTTCGTTTTTCACTAACAAAAGTCAATTCCATGAATCAAAGAACTTTACACTAGAGGATCCCCCAGACTCCCTATCGCTTTTCGTACAATTTCCTTTCATGAAGTTCTGGATTTGACCCTGTAATTAAGAAATCTAAAATTGATAAAGTTTCTTTTACATGTTTACATTGCTATAGTGGCTGCATTTATTGTATTCATATAGGAATCCATTGTATTCACTTCAGTGGCAAAAATTACGGGGGCATGGGGGCATGGGGGGCTCAGGCCACCCTCCCAAACAGCCTTCTCGTCGGAAGATTCGGGATTTCACCGGACAATTGGCAAACGTTTAACGAGCGAAAGCCCATTAAAGATGTTATCATCTCGTCGAAATTGTGAGCCTGAGCACCCCCCCCCCCCAAAACGAAAGCCTGAATTTGCAACACTGATTCACTTCACTTCTTTTTCGATAGGGAAGTTGCCTCAATATTGTGTAATAGAATTTTAAAAGAAATTAAATCGAATATTCCTCAGAAATAATCTGTCAACTTTAGTTAACATAGTAACAGGGTTGAAAGAAGATTGTGCTCTCTTTTCAAGTTGGCTCTACCTTGCGCATCAAAACCATGATGGATATCTTCAAGACTGTTTTACATTTAAAAAGCAACCATGTCCCTCTTCACTTTCCAAGATCGGACAACTTCGAGGAGAAACGACGAGATCTTTTCGGCCCCTATTCTGACGTTTTATATTCTGAAGAGTGTCAGACGAAAAGCTGAAGACATGTTGTAAAGTGTAAAGTATTTACTATAAACAGAGTCAATGATTGTTTGTTTGCAATGTCCAATTTGCGAATCGCCGTCGTTCTATTCGGTTTGAGGCGAGACTAACGAAATGCACAGTGACGTCAAAATTGCATCACAGTGTCATCAAACCGAAAATTTTTGTCGGTTAATTCAATTCAATTATTGTTATGCAAGAGCTTATATCTCACAAACGAATTCGTGATAAGCAGGTTCAACTCCTTTCGATTAGCCAATAAAATGCAAGTGCAAAATTTGCCGGAGAGGCCCTTTAACAATCAGTGCTTTTACCATGCACAAACGATGTCACATGTAATTAAAGCACTTTTTGCTGCTTTACTTTGGAAAAATTTGAAACTGACAAAAAATCCTCTTGTTTTAACAAGCTTTGTAAACAGGGTCTCAACATCATTGTTCCAGTTCCATTAATAAATATCAAGTTCAGTAAACTGATATGAAAATAGGTACAGACTCACCTTCCTAACAAAATATTATCATTGTATACATTAAAAATTTGAATTCTTTCAACATGACACTGCTAAATCTCTGGCCAGGGACGCAAATTACTGAAGGAAAGATAAACTAACTCTTTGGACTTTGGAAGGAGATCGATCAAGTTACAACTGTTTTTTGTCAACCCGTTTGCTGCCTCGAATAGGAAGGAGTTCGGTAAAAGAGTAACTCAAATGTTTATATATCAAAAACACCAACGTTAATGTTAACTTTAGTTGCAATCAAAAACGAAGTGGAATACGTTTCGATGTAAATAAGATATAGGATTGTTCTGTAACTGACAATATAGTCGTCTAACTTTATTGTTACCAAAGACGCAGGAATCTAAGCACGTTTTAAACATCTATTGATTAAATGCTCACCCAACACACAGGCAGGTCAAGATTCCTGCCACCATTAAAACGTTCTCTCATTTTAACTATTCGACAGTATTTAACTATTTGACTTTCTCTCAACAGTATTCGGTACATTGTCATCGACCATTTCTTCAACTGAGGTAGCAACTCCACCTTCAAAAATATGTATTACCTGGGTCCCTTATTCTGATGAAATAGGCGGTAAACGTTAATAACTTGTAACTTGCTAGTAATAATGAAAACATTTTTATTTTATATTCTTCTCCTTACAACAATAACCTCACTTTACAGGTAGTTACTATCGGCTAGCCTGGTGACAAGTCTACTAATTTTACAAAAGTTATAACATTTAGATAAAATCATATGAGTGCAAAGAATCTTTAGAAGGAGAGCAGTTCAGGGTTTGTCCAAGTCTTATTGTGCATACAGAATATATAATAAGATGTGCATATAATTATTGCTGACAGTTTTTTAATTAATGAATTATGGTGTTGGTAATCAAGTTTTAGTTTGTCAGAAATATCAATGAAAGAATCACAGGAGTTACCAAAGATACCAAGACAGCTGATGGATAGATTAACAAAGTTCACTTTTTTGAACTTTGGGCGTAGTTCCTTTAAAAGGGAACGGTACTTCTCAGCTTTGCGCGAAGCGTTATTATCCAGGTTTGTCTCGAACCCAACAGTTAATTCGATGACATATAGACAGTCGGAACATTTGATAAGCATGTGGGGACGGAACGAATCGCCAGTTATGATACATGGTGATAAATAAATGGGAATGTCAGCATATGATTACATCTCGGATACAATGAAATGACGATGCAATGAAGTGCAGGGCAGAGTCGTGCCTCCAAGTAAAACGCCCTTGCTCAAGGTATTTGTTACATCCAGCTACGACATGAAGAAGTGATTCAGGCTGAAGGCAGTATGAGCAATCTGGAGAAGAGCTAATTTTCCATAAGCTGAGGTTGTTCCTTGTGGCTAATGTGTTGTTGAGGTATTTTATCGTAAAGTTGAAGATGATTTTTGGAAGATTACTTTGAGCTGCAGACCAGAGTGCGGTTAGCTTTGCATAGGAATGCTCAAGCAGGAATGAAATGACGAAGCCTTGTGTACCGCCTTAGTGTTCTGGTATGCGTCGAACTGTATATTAGGCCCATAATTGGTGTTTATCCATAGGGATTTGATGTTTTCGTTGGGCGAAGATTTGAGTGAGTTTCGAAGAACAATCTGGCACTGTTGAAACTTTACGGAAAGAAGCAGAAGCTCAAGACCAAAGTGTTTACGAGAAAGAACTATGCCACTCAGTGTCGAAGATATTGGAAGCTCGAGACACTGTCGAACGAATTTTGTTACAAGCTGATCTAAGTTTTCACTGCGCGTAATAATAGCACTTTGCTTCTAAAATTGGCTGCTAGAGAGTCTTAATTAAACTCCCCTCACAAAAGTATTGCACCACCTCGATGGAGGGAAAATGGCGCAAGAATTATCGAAAGCTATTGTTGCGCGAATTGATTGTTTTTAAGTTGCGAATGGGAGTGTGTCGGAAGTGAAACAACCACCAATCAAAACTTCAATCTTTTTAGAGCACTTTTTTTTAAAATAACAGTTCCAAAAAACGTCTTTTAACAGTTTCAAATTTCAATATTTTGACGGGAGCTATGAACTTTTGAAACCGCTTTATGCCTTCTTGAATTGGTTGCATATAATTGGGCAACGTATTATTGTGAAATTTTTAAATCATGGTTCGTAATGTTTTTGATACGAAGCCAAACATTTTCAACAATGTACAAATCTGGACTTGAACGACGCCACGGAAAAGCTTGAAATCTTCTTGTTCGGAATTAAATCGTTGTAAAAATGGTTTCCCTTTACGCAGGTGAATTTTTATTTTATATTTGTGTAAGACCCACATTATTTTTTGTTTGGGAGAATTTTGAGCTGCAAAACATTGCTCAGCGTCACGTTGCATGTCTTTTACTGTCCCTTGGTGTAAACATGGTGAAATAAAACAGACAAAATCGCTACTCCTCTAACGTCAATTTTTTTTGTTCACCTACTTTTCGATTTATTACCACTGAATCATATTTGCCCATTGGCACCATCTTGTAAAACAGTTTAGCAATAATTGATTTTCGCGTTCTTCACTTGTGACAACTGCAGCATCATCAGCGAATTGAAACCAGTGAACCGGGTTGAACAAGCGATCATTGCCGTCATGAGGAGAAAATCCAAGTTGTTTATATTTGTCTTGTTTTACCAACTGAATGAAGGTGTTGAAACATAAATTGAAAAGGAGAGGGCTGAGGCAGTCCCCTTGCAGTACTCCTCTTTTGACTGGAATGGCCGTAAACCTGAAATTATCGGTTATAATTGAAGTGTGGAAATCAGTATAAAGATAAGACACGAGATCTTGAAAGTGAGCAGGGATGTGATGATAGTCCATAGCTTTAATGATTAAGTTATGATGGACCTCTCCAAATGCGTTCTTTAAATCAAAAAGAGCAACAACCACAGAGCGTTACTTTATGCTTGCTTTATTGATAATATGAGCCATCAGTGAAGTATGTTCCAGCACTCCAGAGATGTTAGGAGTGAACCCTTTCTGGATCTCGTGTTCATGAAATTATTATGTTTGAGAAAAGAAAACAGAGCATCACGCAGGCAAGAGGTAAATATTTTTAGCGGTACAGACTCGAGGGTAATAGGTCGAAAGTTTGCCGGATCATCAATGCTGCCTTTTTTAAAGACTAAAACTGGACAAGCTTTTTTCCATTCGCTAGGAACGTGGCCCGTGGTCCACACAACACGTATTATTTCAGTCAGAAATGACCGGGTGTAAGGGCACCTCTTGAAACAAATAATAGAAATCTTGTCCAAAGGGCATGGAGTTCCTGCTGACTTTATTTTGCGAATAACTTTTGTCACTTTTTCACAAGACGGGGGTTCTGCATCAAATGAAAGTGAAGGTTGAGAAAGAGAAGGAATCCATGGAGGTATGAAAAATTGCTGGTCTGGGAAGACTGCTGAAAACATTTTAACGAAAAATTGTGTACATCGGTTAACAGAGAATGATGGCAGAACGGCAGATTGTTTTTCGATAACATTTTTTACGAAACTCCAGAGCTTATCGTAATCTTGGGATGTTGTTGCAAAGCTGCATATGTTACGATCCTGGCTGAGTTTTGATCGAAGAAGGCGGGATACAAATTTAGTAATAATAATAATAATAATAATAATAATAATAATAATAATAATAATAATAATAATAATAATAATAATAATAATAATAATAATAATAATAATAATAATAATGGAAACATTTCATTTTCAATTCAATTTAAACTACAATTACAAATCTCACTATTACAAGGTAATTTGCAATTGGCTAGCCTGGTTTTACAAGAAAAAACTATAACAATCGTAAGGTAAAAGGAAAAACTGAGAAAAATAAAACAACCAAAATTAAAACGGATGTAATTCCGGATTTGTCCATGGTTTATTTTTGCAACAAAATATGTTGCGCCAAACACAGCTAATGTAGTCCACAATTTGTAATTCTGACTACTTTGGTATATCGAACGCACCACACCTAAATCCCCAGCAGATAACACAGCAAGAAACAACACAGGTTCTGAGGTGATGTGTTAAACGTGGTTCGCTAAAGAAAAATGTTAGCAATTAACATACATGAAGATTATAAGTTGAGAATACGACAAGAAGCTTAATATTTTCATGTATGTTAATTGCTAACATTTTTCTTTAGCGAACCACGTTTAACACATCACCTCAGAACCTGTGTTGTTTCTTGCTGTGTTATCTGCTGGGGATTTAGGTGTGGTGCGTTCGATATACCAAAGTAGTCAGAATTACAAATTGTGGACTACATTAGTTCGAATCTATTAGTCCTCGTAGCCATAAAAATTTTGCACGACGGCCAAACACAGCATATAGAAACTACCAGGCCAAAAATTGCATGTAAACGATAGAAAAACTGCCCCCAACACAGCGCAATGCAAGACGAGTAAATAACCACCCAAAACGTGGGGTGCAAGTCCTTTATAGCTACCGGAAGTAAACGAGGAAAAGCAAGAACACGCAAAAACGGAAATACCAAATATTGGCTAATGAAACGTATACTAAGAGGCGTAAAGAAAACAATGAATCTATAACCACCGGAAGTAAACGAGGAAAAACGAAGAACACAGAGTTGCTAAGACCAGTAAACAAATTAAGCAATTTGATGGATGGGGAAAATAAAGAAAAACTGCCCCCAACACAGCGCAATGCAAGGCGAGTAAATAACCACCCAAAACGTGGGGTGCAAGTCCTTTATAGCTACCGGAAGTAAACGAGGAAAAGCAAGAACACGCAAAAACGGAAATACCAAATATGGGCTAATGAAACGTATACTAAGAGGCGTAAAGAAAACAATGCAATGTAAAAACGAGGCTAGATAAAAATAGCTTAAACTACAACGACCAAGGGCTATTCGCACTAACATATGTAGTACGTAGTACGGATGGCAATGTTGGAAAGTTTAGAGATGAGATACCGTTTTTGTTGTTGATCGATGGAGAGAGAGTCACACATTTTGAAGAAGGAGATGCAGGAATTGCCAAAGATGCCAAGAGAGCTCATAGAAAGATTCACAAAAGAGACACATTTGAACTTCCGCTGTAAGTCAGATAGGAGAGAAGCATACTTGCTATGTTTTCTTGTTGCATTTGAGTCAAGATTAGATTCAAAACCAACAGTAAGCTCTAAGATGTATAGGTAATTGTTGTTAGTCTTCAAGAGAAGATCTGGGCGAAGGTTTTCTCCAGTTATGATTGATGGTGAAAGATAATAATAATAATAATAATAATAATAATAATAATAATAATAATAATAATAATAATAATAATATGATGATAATAGAAATAATAATGGAAACTTTTCATTTTCAATTCAATTAAAACTACAATTACAAATTTCACTATTACAAAGGTAATTTGCAATTGGCTAGCCTGGGTTCACAAAAAAAACTATTACAAGAACAAACAAAAGAAATTAACAACAACAAAAAAAGGAAAAAGTATGTTCGTCATTGTTTGCTTTAGAAGTTCTTAGTAGCAGAGATCGTTAGAATTGAGACTTATTTCTGCGGCAGAAAATGTAATAGGTAGTACGGATAGTTAAGTTGGATAGTTTGGAGATCATGAAGCGGAGATGATTCTCGCTGATATCTAGAGCGTTGCACATGTCGATGAAAGAGGAGCAGGAGAGACCAAAGATACCTAGGGAACTGATAGAAAGATTAACAAACATGATAGAAAAATAGGCTGAGCTTAGGCTGTGAATGAGATGGGAGTATTTCTCTCATTTGCGGTTATCATTAACATCCAAGTTAATTTCGTATCCTACTGTAAGCTCGAGTATGAATAGCCGATGGTCAGAAGTGATTAGAAGTAGATCAGGACGTAAAGAGTCTCCTGTTATGATAGAGGGTGAGAGACAACCTGAAAGGTCTACGTAAAGAGAGCAATTAGGTAAAGCTTTTAAAGACTGTGCTAGGAAGTTTAATGCAGAGTTATGGCGCCATGTGTAACGGCCTTCTTCAAAGTATGTTTTGCAGCCTGCAACAATGTGAAGTAACGTTTCTGTCGTAAAATATCCTAATCAACACATTCGGAGAACATCTTTACGATAGAGAAAAACATTTGTGCGAGTGCAAGCTATATCGATCAACAAAACTATCAACTTTTACAAAAAACGTGGTCTCTAATCAAAACGAGGCTATAACAAAATGGAGTCATGGGGTCTAAGCTATAATTCAGTACATTTCTGGCATATGGCAAAAAGAGCAATCGGACGACTGAGTTATGTTCCATTTAGATAGGTTTTTCGCGTGGCAAGGGAGTTGCTAACATATTTGATAGTAAAACTGTAAATGTTCTTGGGCATGTTGCTTTGAACCGTGGTCCATATTTTAGAGGCTATAGGAAAAGAGTGGTCAAAGATGAAGGAGAGAACGGTACCTTGAGATATAAGATGATTTTGAAGGCGCTCTTTATGTTCTGATCTAACAGCCTTCAATACTTCTCTGGTATTCCTGTAAACATCATATTGGATGCTCATGCTCTGGCTGGTATTCTTCCACAAAGATTTGATGTTTTTGTTGGGAGAGGATTTCAGTGCATTACTATAAACAGTTTGACACTGCATGAATTCAACAGAAGGAAGAATCAAGTTAAGACCGAACTGGGTTTTTGACAGAATAATGCCACTTAAGGTAGCTCTTATGGGTAAATCGAGCCAATGGCGGATAAATGCAGAAACGTGGTTAACAAGGTTTTCGACGATCCAGGTTTTTGATAGATAGGCCACTGTGAGGTGCCACAAAACTTGTGAGAGAAGATAGCTGTTATAAAGAAGCAGCTTATTCTTTGGATGGAGAGGTAAAGAATCAATTTGCGTTAGGAGTTCTGTGAAGATGGAGCTGAGCTGCTTAGACATATGTTCTTGGTTGCTCATATTAAAGTCGAAGTGACGCCCAAGATACTTAAAAGACTCTCCAGTTATGACAGGAGGGACCATTTCATTATTGATGAAGAGCTTTGGCTGATATTGTAGGGAGCGTGTTGAGAATTTTTTAATACCAAAGGTTGTGCATTTGTCTACTCTTATAATCATGTTAGACCATTGACACCATCCTGTAAAGCAGTTTAAGAGTAGCTGGTTTTCTTTCTCCCCGTTTGTAATGACTGCAGCATCGTCTGCAAACTGAAACCAGTGCTCTGGGGTGAACATACAGTCTGGTGAACATATGGGGAGAGAAACCAAGTTGTTTGAATTTTTCTGCCTTTATGTATTGAATGAAAGTGTTAAAACACATGTTAAATAGAAGGGGACTGAGGCAATCACCTTGAAGAACTCCACGTTTAACAGGAATAGCAGGGGTGACAAATTTATCTGTGATAAAAGAGACTTGAAATCAGGGACTGGATGTTTTCTGGTACTTGGTGATAAGACAGAACAGATTTGATTAGATTGTGATGAACCTCTCCGAAGGCATTTTTTAGATCCAATAATGTTTTGACTAGAGACCGTTGTTTTATTCGAGCTTTGTCGATTATATGGCTCATCAACGCAGTATGTTCGAGTGTACCCGATATCTGATGGGTAAAACCTTTTTGAATCTGATGTTCTATGAAACCATTTTGTTTGAGAAAATCAAATACAGAATCTCGGAGGCAAGATGTGAAGATTTTTAGTGAGACCGATAGTAATAGAGATAATGATGATAATAATAATGATGATAGTAATAATGATAATAACAATAATAATAATAGTAATAATAATAATAATATGAAATCAAGACCAGTTTCTCCACAGAGTGGCTCTTCAACTGGTCGCTAAAATTACTTTATTTGTTTTTAAAATTTAATTATTTACAAAATAAAAGGTAATTAATTAAAAAAAGTAGAACACAAATTCATGTCAAACTAATGTTGTACTGGAAGTCTTTTATTTGCATCTGAATAAAAAAATATTGCATATTTGCTTCGAAAATTCGCTTGTAGTCTTCGCTGTCCTGATTTCTGCCGGCAGTTTATTGAAGAGATCTGCTGCATCGTTCCTGAATGTGTTAGAAGCAGGCGATGACGCAATAAAAGGCACAGAACTATAACTTAAGTTTCGGGCGTTTTCTTTTTTCATTATTGATAATAGACGTATAGGCCGAAATGGCCCTTAATTCACTACAGCAAAACAAAACATCATAAATCTAAATGGTTAATTAAAATTGCTACATCTAAAATATTAATACAATAAGATCATTGTTATGAATAAGATTTCTTATATAGGGATACCTCTCTTCAATTCAGTGATCTGTCAATATATTTTGGCTTTCTGTCATCATGAACGTACTTATGAGAAAGATTCAGTAGATGCCAATCTTGGCGCTCTTTCATTGGCAGCCTACCAAGTGTCACCACGACTTTCTCCTTGGCGTAGCAACCTAATACAAAACTTGCAGCAGCGTTTTGAATCTTTTGCAATCGTTTTAAGAATCGTAACGGAAGAGGACGAATAACAGCATCTACATGGTCCATCTTTGATAAAACGAGGAGCTCAAAAACTTGTCGCTTTAATTTATATGGCATAAGATATTTCAATTTTCGTAGTACGGACATGGTATAGAAGCATGAGGATGTTACTTTGGCTATGTGGTCATCCAATGACAGATGCTCATTAAAGACTACGCCAAGCATT
Source organism: Rhopilema esculentum (assembly GCF_057945365.1). Lineage (NCBI taxonomy): Eukaryota > Metazoa > Cnidaria > Scyphozoa > Rhizostomeae > Rhizostomatidae > Rhopilema > Rhopilema esculentum. Next base: position 12,373,969 of record NC_142825.1, read on the forward strand.
TTACTGCAATGTTCTCGTTCAAGGTACTTTTCTCCAATCTTTAGAACTGGATTGTAGTCTTCGAGATTGTGATGCTTTGAGAGTTGTTTTGTACTCATGACCATAATCTTTGTCTTATTTGGGTTTAGAGCAAGATTCGTAGATGAATACCATGAAGTTAGCTTTTGAAAATGGCTTTGAAAAAAGCAAACATTTTACAACATACTTAAAGCTTTTTCAAAAAAAAAAAAAAAAAAAAAAAAAAAAAAGCTTTAAGTATTTGGTAAAATTTTTGCTTTTTTCAAAGCCATTTTCAAATTCTGTACCGCAAAAAATTGTTCACGAAGTTAGCTTTGCCAGATCTTCATTCGGGGCAGTTTCAAGAGACGACAGATCGTTTGGCTTTCCATGCGCAAGTATAGTCGTATCATCGGCATACTGAAAGCATGGTAGTTTGATTTTGTTTTGGAGGTCGGTGAAATACAAGTTGAACAGGTCAGGACTTAGAATCGATCCTTGTGGCACTCTAAAGTTCTGATGCTCTATCATCTACTTGAACAAACTGGTAACGATTGTCCAAGTAGCTTAGTAACTACTTAAGAAAACTGTCGGAGAAACGAAGTGCATGCATCTTTTGTATCAAAGTTTTATAATTAATGGTGTCAAATGCTTTTGAGAAGTCCGCAAGAACCATGAAGGTAACTTCGCTTCTTCCTATAGCTTGCATGATCATATCTTTTATTCCAAGTAGTGCTGTAACTTTGGGACGTCCTTTTCTGTACCCACATATTCTTTCGTACATAAGCTGTTCTTTATCGATGAAGCTCACGATTTGTTTCATAACTACGCGTTCAAAGAATTTTGATGAAACTGGTATGATGGAAACAGGCCTATAGTTGTCACTGCTTTTAGGGTTATTAATTTTAGGCATTGGATAAATGCGAGCTTTCTTCCATTGTGAAGGGGACTTTGCGATGCAGGAATTGATAATGTGACACACTGGGGAAGCGAGATATTCTGCGACTGGTCCGATGAATTTAACAGGGATTTGATCTGGTCCTAGTGAGCAATCGCCTCGTAGAGATTTCAGTTCAGCTAAGATTTCTTTATAGGTGACCGGGCCTAAAGCAAAACAGTTGTCTGGACATGGTAAATTCTCGACGAGTCTGGAAAGATTTTCGATGTTAGCAGGTGAACACTCTAGTATTCTCTGTGCTGTACTATTTAAGTGGTTGTTGAGTTCATTGACATCAGGCTTAATTGGCTGTGGGCTGGGATTCAGCACCCTGTGTAAAGTTTTCCAGACTTCTTTTGATCGTCTTGATGGCAAAGCTGATTTTAAAAACTTGCGTTTTGTCTCTGTAATTGTTGTTTTAAGCTGGTTCCTGACATTTTGGAAAGCTTGCCAGACTTCATTTGATTTTATTTTGTGTGCTTTATACCTAAGCTGATCTCATTGTTGTTGAAGAGATGATATATTTATATCCTTTAACCAAGGGGCTGGAGGACGTGTTACTTGGTTCTTTTTAAAGGAGCAAGTTTGTCTATACACTCTTTGACTAATTTTTTTAGATATTCTACCATAACAGTTGCTTCATCTGTAGAGTAAATAAGGTTGAACGGCAAGCAGGAAAAATCATTAATGTATGATGCAATAGAAAACTTCTTTTCATTTCTTATATATTTGAGCCTTGGCACATATCTGTTCACTCTTATATTGAGGCAGGCATATGGAGCATCGTGGTCGCTGATATTACTACATGGAACCACATCTGTAAAGGTGACCCGTGAGGGGCTGTTCGATATTATATTGTCGATTAGAGTGCTCGAGTTTCTAGTTGTTCTAGTTGGCTTCGGAACATGCTGTTCTAGGTTTAATGCCTTCAGTGATTGTCCCTTTTTTAGTAAAGTCAATGTTCATGTCGCCTGTGACCACTAAAGACCATTCCATTGAGATACGATATTGCTGAGGAAGCTCTTAGTCTTACCTATTCATTCATTTGCTTGTAATAATTTATTAGAGCGATAAAAAACTGCAAATAGTAAATTATTATTTTTATTCTGTCCAGAAATTTCGAACAATAGTGTCTCTAAATCTATTTCAAGATCCTCCAGATCCTTTCTGCGCTTAAACGTTATTGGTCACGAAAATCCGCACTGTAAAACGCAGTCTGCTGACGCATTAACGCTCTGTTCGTGCTACTTCCAGCAAAAGCAAAACTCGAATCAGCGTTGAAGAAATTTTTTGGCTACTTAATTTATATATCCACTAAAAGATTACAAGACAGATTTACAAGCTACGCTACTTTACAAAATTACAATTCAAATATACAATACTTCTTTGACGGTATCCCATTAATAAATCTAATGGCATCAAAGTTTTGAATTTCTTCAATCTCAATACCAAGTAAAATCGCCTTGCCAAATACCTTCCAGTACCGTAGTAGGGATGGTCTTGGACGGGCATCATAGTTCAAGAATCAATAGCTTGAGTTCAGGATCTTAGTCTACATTTAAGTTTTGCGTCATACATGAGTCGTGATATTGATTTTATAACGACATAAAGTTGAACATTTTATAAGGGATCTTGTCGTGGCGGAAAGCCATGATCAGCCATGGCGGAAAGGTGAAAAGTTTCATCTGGAACGAATTTCGGGATAAATCCTTTCGAAATTATGAAACTGTATATCATCATGAACTTACAATACAAGCACATATGTCGTTCTGAGTGAACCATTTAAACGAACTTGAAAGAGTTAACCTTAAGATATCTATTCGTCCGAAATTTCTCTGGAAACGTCCGAAATAACTTTGAAAAACGTCCTAAAATATTTTGTCCGAAATTGTTTGCCTTTAAAGTAAGAGAAAAGCAATTATAATTGTTTATTATTGTCATTTTTGTTGGATTTTATGTGATTTTTTCATTTCAAATAGCACATTGCCAGAAGTTGAAAAAATAATTGTTTTAATTTTCAAATCAATTATTTAAAAAACAGGTATTGCCAACCTTGCTCTTTGAACGTCCAAAAGAAATTATGATCACTATAAATTTTGAAGGGCGTGGCACCAGTCCCACCCGAAACTGAGCTGCCCTCAAATTTTTTTGTAGATCCACCCTTGCGATATTGATTTTATGACGAAATAAAGATAACATTTTTATAAGTGATTGGATCGTGTTTGGCGACTAGGGGGGTGTCGTGAAACTGGCCTATTGCTCTTTACTTGTCCCAATGTGTAGCGAACTATTTGACACCTTCCTTTGAACTGGATTGGACAGATTGAGTTGACTTTGACAAAGAATGGTGATAAAACTCAATCTGACCTTAAAAAAGTCGTCTAATCAGATTTAGAAAAACAAATCCAAAACGAGGCCGTAAGTTTTATATCGTGTATACAATGATTGACAGCAAAGAAAAATTTTGTGATGGCCTAATTTTTCTATAGGAGCGAGGCACTGATTGGAAAACTATGCCGGTGATGTGCTACATTTTTCTGATTGGCCTATTTCGATCCACAACTGGGTATATATATATATTCAATCGTGTTTTTCGGAACCTTATTCCGACGTTTTATACTCTGAGGAGTATCGGACGAAAAGCTTTTAGTAGTGTGCTGTGAAATGTTTGCTTTTTTCAAAGCCATTTTCAAATACACTCTTTTTTTACAAGAACCAGTAAATTTAAGTTCAGGCTAACTGTTCTTAATTTTTTCGAAAATCTGAGGCTGGATTGTTCTTAATTTTTTCTTAATTTAATAGGGTGTAAACAGTGCGAGTGCTAGCTTTTTTGCTCTAGGGAGGTAGTCAGGCCTCATTTGCCAACAAAGTAAGCGAGACAACCTTCATTGGTCGAAAGGTTTGAATATTCACCGAAAAAGCACCCACACATGGCTGAAAATCCTCGATTTTGAGAAAAAACGTTGTTAAAAATTGCATTTTGCAGAAGCTTAGCCTCAGCTTATTCTTACTTTGTTCTGTAAATTTAAGTTCAGGCTAACTGTTCTTAATTTTTTCGAAAATCTGAGGCTGGATTGTTCTTAATTTTTTCTTAATTTAATAGGGTGTAAACAGTGCGAGTGCTAGCTTTTTTGCTCTAGGGAGGTAGTCAGGCCTCATTTGCCAACAAAGTAAGCGAGACAACCTTCATTGGTCGAAAGGTTTGAATATTCACCGAAAAAGCACCCACACATGGCTGAAAATCCTCGATTTTGAGAAAAAACGTTGTTAAAAATTGCATTTTGCAGAAGCTTAGCCTCAGCTTATTCTTACTTTGTTCTTAACTTTTGACCAATTTTGAGGCCCGTGTTCTCGTGCTTTGACCAATTTTGAGGCCCGTGTTCTCGTGCTTTGACCAATTTTGAGGCTGAGGCAAGCATCATTGACAATAAACCCGGGTTTCGATCAAATATCAATTTATTCAATTTAATTTGTTTTCTTTCCTTTCCTACTTGTTAAAGCTATACGCCTGTAGCTCTAATACGCTACTTATTAAAGCAACGATATTATCATTAATTATGTTAAAAAAACATTATAATTATGTTAAATAAACATTATAATTATGTTAAATAAACATAATAATTATGTTAAATAAACATTATAATTATGTTAAATAAACATCAGGTATTTTCACATCTCAACAATCTCTAATAGGCAAGGGAATTGGTGCAGTAGCAGGCAAATATAATGGCTAGCTTGTAATTATGTATTGGCATATAACTACGAAATAATGTCACAAAATACTATGTTTTGTGGATATATCTATTGGCACTTATAAGAATAACTCCTAGCTATCGAGTTTTGCACAATTATATATTCAATGTTCATGGGATTAACAAAGAAATTCTGCTCAGATCATGTTACATGTTACATGAAAAATATCCGCATTTTCGTATATTTGGGAGTGATAATCAAAGGTTAATAAGTAAATTTAAATTTCAGGCGCTGTTTCTTTCTATTTTGAAATTTTGCAGAGATCAACGCTAAATTTAAAACAAAATGACGATGTAGTAGTGGGTTTTTGAAGGGGCCTAAGGGTTTGCTGAGCTTCGACAGCGTATGTTTCCCAACCCTTCAGTTTCTCCAACATGTGTTGAACAACGCCTTCCTATTGATGCAGCTCAATATAATTACGTGCAAGGCAAAGAAAACGATCACCGATTCGTCGTCCAAAAATCACGTATTTTTCTTGAGCTGTTATATTTTATCACGATGTTCAAGTATTATCGTATGTAAAGACAGATAAGTGAGGCTTGCATATATCTGAATAATATTTGCTTAGACAATTGCCAATTGCATATTCACAAACTGATACGGTGAATGCACTATTTTCAAGTAAGAACATAGAATATATTGCAACAGATTTTGATAAAACGTATATATCCAATATTGATCAACCGTTACATTGTTTACGTTGCTTATCAACTTAAATCACCTGACGACAAAATGCTATAATCATAGATAAATATGGTTATTGAAGAGTGAAAAGAAGAATTCATCAATCAAGAGCTTGTTATGCGTTTCAGCAGAGAGATAAATGTTGACATCATAGAACATTTTTTAAAATTTTTACCCGAAACTTCATAACCCGAAATAACACCATGAAATACCTCTAATTATTAAAAAGCAACAAAATTTATTGCGAATTGGCTACAATGTAAAAGACCTGTATTTTATTATTTCGACGAATTACTGTTGTTTTTACCAATTTGGTGGGAACGAGCATGGGCTCATGAGGCATCTTCATAACATTACATCTCAGTCAATTTGTAGCATTCTCAACTGATATGCACATTTCGAGGTATTTCGTGGTTTATTTTCTTATATCATAGTTAAATTCTAGAAATAGGATGACTTTATCATTCAACAGCTCTTTTTATCGTTAAACTTTTTTATGTCAATGAAATATCTATGACATTTACTTTGCATATACAAATGTTAAATAGTCTATATATGAATGAAAGAAATCATACAAAAAGGATACTATTTTGACAAACTATCTTTTTGGTCTTCATTTTTATGCTCCTCGTAATTGTTGCCTCTTAATGATACTGATCTCACATTGGTACCTTCTTTCAATTCAAAAGCTTGAAGCAGGTCAAATTTCTTTGATAGTTCGCACTTCTTGAACAGAAATTGAAACAATAAAGAAACCAAGATAAGTGTCAATAATGACACAAGCATGGCCAATGTTCGAAACGGGAAGAGCTGCTTCTTCAATTTTTCATCGTACAAAGGATACTTGATAAATGGAGAGAGACCAATGACAGCCTCGCCACCACCAAGCCTCAGGATGAGGCCAATGCAATACGCTGCAACAGATCCGTACGTGTTAACGAATGGCACGTAAATGGCACAAAGCAACTGCGGGAACAAGATAACAAAGACAAGATCAGAACATAAAGCCCACAAACTGTATATGCTTTTGATTGTAAGGGCCATCACTGTCGAGAGAGCACCAACAAAGAAGATGCCAATTCTTATAACCCATATCAGCTCACGGTCAGAGGCCTACAAAGAAAAAGCATACATTTGCAAGAAGAATATAATAATAATGATAACAATAACTTCTTCATTTAGGGTTGGATAATTTTCTAGCTAATGCTAATTATAGTCAACCACATTAAATATACAAGTCTATAATTAGATAAAACATAGCTTACAATAATATAGAATAGAAATAAAGAAACTAGCTTAATAAAGACACGTTAGCTATAAAACGCCAAGTATTTGAAAATTGAAATTTACAAATTTGAAAATAAAAAAAAGATTTGTTAATTTACTTTGCAAGGTTAACTTTTTGTAGTTTTTATTAACATTCAATTAAGTGAATATTCAGGAGAAATTCCGATGGCAGGATGTAATCATGGGAAATTTAAACGGGCTGAATAGCATTAAATGAAATTCAACCTGCTGAGAAATGCTAGTTGAGAAATGCATTGTGAGAATGTTTCTACAGTAAAAATAATTAATGAGATCTCTTAAACATCATTAACGTTGGGAAGAATTAAAAACTGCAAAATTGGTCTCTGATTTACCTTAGGCCGTAGAATTTGTTTATAGATATTATAACCAAACATGGAGCTTGCTGAGAGAACAGAGGAATCAGCGGATGACATGACAGCTGCCGAGATGGCGCCTAGGCCAAAAAATGACACCCATTTTGGGGTAAGATACTGTAACACTAGCGGCAGTACAAGTCTTGAGTCAGCTAATGTGCTATTATCACTGGCTAAGGCATGGGGAATTTCGACGTCAGACCAATCTAGGAGAAAATTTATGCAATTTTCAATGACAATAAAAATATCAATAATTGTGTGTCACATCTACCAATAGAACGTTTAGTTTTTAAATGAGATTGATTTAATAGTCTTATATAATGGTCTAAATGATTTCTTTTTAAATTCATGTACAATATACTTTATGAAAAACTGGTCAGGAACAAAGCAATACGAAGACGAGAATCCAATGTAAAGATATATAATTTCAAACTGATATTTTATTTTATGTCGGTCCTAAAAATTTCACGCATGTCTTCTGTGAAAGCAATCAAGAAAACAAAAATTCTCCTCAATTGCAGTTATAGAGAGTTTGAGCAAATAAGATTAATAAAAGTTCATCAAAGCATGGAGTTGCTACTGGTAAGAAAAACGAAAAAGGAAAAAACAGGCCAGGAAAGGGTGCAAGCAAAGAAAACAAGAAGGAAATGAAAGAAGAATTGTCATTGGCATTTTAAAGATGGAATCAAATATCTCATTCTACAGTTCTACAAGTAAACATTGTTCTTTCAAATATTGATGGCGAAACTTTTTTACTGACAATAACCACTGCTTGTTCATAGAATTGTTGTTTGCAAGGTTCAGTGCGTTTAACCAAACCGTCTTGAGAAGGGCGCTGAGCAACGCTGGGCAAGATTTGCAAACGTTTAGAGTTGCTCGGTAAGGTTTTAAGTTTGTTTGGCAGGGGCGTCAGAGAAAGCAGTGTTTGTTAAACTTTCCAATGAGCGTCTAAAAGATCGAAATAAAAGCTAGCAGATGCAAGAAAGACCAGAACTGACAAGAATTACAGATTTTGTTTGTAATCGAGACAGCAAGCTATGGGTTATGAATTGTAAATTGCAACTTTTTACCGCATTTTTATTTGAAGAATATAAATCTCAATACTCAGATAGTGAAAACAAACCGAACACGAAGCAGTTATCTTTAAGAAAAAATTATTGTGGTTATCAAGTAAGATAAAAGACTTAGTTACTCATTTTTGACTCTGATGAAGCCCTGTATGCCGAGTTGAAATATTATATAGTATTCATTAAATTAAATTTATTTTAAAATTGTATCTCATTATATTGGATTCTCGTCCACTTGTTGCTTTGTTCCTGACTATTTTTTTTAAAAAGACTTTATTCGTTATTTCATAAGAGTTTAAAAAATTCGTTAATTTGTGCAATGATAAGATGGGAGATCTTAACATAATGAGCCTTTGAGGATTATATTAATTTTTGAGGGATTATCTCGTCTTTCGTTAGCTGCAAAGGATGCTTAATCTATTGGCTGGATCGATCACATTTGGATTGATATACTGCACTCCTAGACTCTTTGCTCGTTGCAAAAGCACGCTTTTATCCTTGCACAAACCATTTAAAACAAAAATGCTACTATATGGTAAAATATATACCCTTATAAAATATTGCTTCCAAAGCAAAAAGAAACAAAAACTGCAGCAAAGTTGCTATTTATCATGATAGTCAAGTTCCCTGTGAACGCATGTTGCACCATTGGTTTTATTCATTTTAGTTTAAATAAACTGCATTGAAATAATTTAGGTTAATGCAAGAAACAAAAATTAAAAGAGTTTTGAAACAACATGTTATACTAAACTGTCTCGCCTTTCTTTTCTCGCTACGAAGTGACGACTTTCTTAAGCAAACGTGGACTTTTATGACATTTTATGACGTTTTTCGTTGGACTTTTATGAAGTTCGCCTAATTATCAAATTTCGTTCTTGTCAGGGAGAGGAAATAGGAAGCATCAATGGTAGCATGCAAAAGAGAAATGTAAAATCTTGGTGCTTTAGGGCAGTTCAGTATCCATTTTACCTATTTAAATGAAAAAATGTTCACATACCAGAAGATTTCGCAATGGCACCAATCAAGACAGCTGGAATGGCCATTACAATACAGCCAAAAGCCGCATTGATTGACAGAATCTTAGCATTTTTTGCTGATTTGGAAGACAAGACTCTTTGAAAATAAACCTGCCACGGAACACCGCCAAAGCACTGAAACAGATACAAAAGGCAAATTCAGATAGGAACGCTGTTTGGCAATAAAAGGCCTTGGATCATCTGCCTTGGTATTATCAATGAAGTTCATCAAAGTTTTGATCAATTCGGTGCAGCGTATATTGGAGAAAGGGGTTCAATAGAGGGAAGTGTTTACTGTGAATTTGAAAAAATATTTAGTTATTGAAGGGGATATATAAAAGATAGAACAATTAGCTTCTAAAGACCTAACATTGGGTAAATTGAATAATAAGATTGAAGGATTAGACCGTAAAAACCTATTCTTAGTTGTATAAACATCATAGTTGCATTTTTAGAAATTTGCTAGGCCATAGTCTATGGCTAGGACCATATGAAAAGAAAATATGATTGATAGAAAACGTAAAAACGTAACAAATGAGAGAGCAACGAAAGTCTGTATATACTAAAGCTAAATAACATGGGTACTCAAAATATTGGAAGTAGCTAGAGAAGGAAAACAGAAAGAGAAAGAAAGACTGGACAAGATTGTCGTTCCTGCACTCTTACTGCTTTCAAAGCAAAGGAATCGATTGCAATGGCTTTTCATAAAAAATTTATAAACCTGCGGCATTTTGGATTGAATATTAAATTTGTGAAAGATAATATTTGTAATTCTACATATTGATGCATGAAAAGACGAAAGAAACTGACCATTTTAGTATATACATGTTCTCTCGTATGATTGCTGCAAATTTTTAAAGAATATTTACATCTAAAATCAATCTTTTTTTTCTGAACCTGTTTTGTGACAAATCAACTTTTCAGGGCAAGATTTTAAAAACTGATTGATTGTTTCATACGCTGTTCAAGGTTATGGCACGTAAAAATTGAAATGACACTCATTCACAGTCATTTGTACAGTTTCTGTCCACCCTAGTTGTTGGCCCAGGCACATTTTAGAAAAAAAACTTTTTCCAAAGTAAAATATATAATTTTATGCGTTGATTTAAAAGTTATAGAGCCCGGATAAATCGGCCCGCTCGTGAATCGAATACGCTTGCCATTGACAAAACAATAGATATGACCCTTACCAGAAGCATTGCATAGTCAAGCCACTCCCCTGTATACTTATCATCGTATGTTCCAACCCACGTGGAACTTGTTGTTGCAATTTTTTTCACGTGCTTATTCGTCATCGCAAACGGGATTGTGATCCACTGAAAAGATCAAACAATTTGTTAGGATGTGTATAATTGAAAAGCAGTCTTAAGTTCACTTTCACCATCACATAAATCGTATTATCTTGGTGTACTATAACCTAAACATAACGACATGCTAATTGTGGCTGTTTATATAAACACATCTTTGTTTATATAAAAAGAAGAGCTTTAGAAACGTAGTCTGGAACTAGCTCATCCAATACAATTCATCAATTTGTCATCCTGACAACTGGCAACGATATTGTACGTCTTATCACACGAAATACACACAGTACATAAACTATGGTAGACTCTAGTAAGTACAAAAAAACACATGTTACACAAAACCCGAGAGACACTCCTATTGATTCGAAGTACAACTACCATCGTTGACTCAGTAGTAATGATATCATAAGACGTAAAGCAGGGGTTCTTGATTATTTTAAGTGCCGGGCCAGAAAAAAATATAGATTTTCTTCCAGTTGGTTTTCAACTTTTACATACCTTGTGTAGGCTGCTCAAAATGAAACTCAGATCTCATTTTTACCAGGCTAAGTTAGTGATAAGATAGACAGGCCTTTTATTTCGTGCCTGCCTATCTTATCTTCCTTTGCAAAAACCCAAAAAATAGTTTTCACAAAGGTTTGTAACTTGAGTCAGAAGTCAGAAGTGAGTCAGAAGATCGTTCTTTGCTATTTTTAGGCTAGAAGCACCTGAAGTCAGATCGAGGGACTGCACACAGTATTTTAAAGAGAGGCCAAAATCTTATGTTTGCGGATGTATTTGGTCAAGGCCAAGAAAAATTTTAGGTTATATTGATCTAGGAATGGCCAGAAACAACACCTCAAATAGATTTTAACGGGAAAAAATTCAAGGCAATATTTTTCAAGTTTTCTATTGAATCTGTTGAAATGAAAAAGGAAACGCTATAAAACGATAAAATGATCAAATAAAGCATTTCCTTTTTCGGTACTCCCTTTTGGACTAATAACTTTTCATTGAACGCATTTAATATTTACTACAGAGAAAAAAGAATATCAGTGGGGACAAAAGAAAACCAAAGATGAATCGAATTCCAAATTTTGAAAAAATGTTGGCAAAAAATATTTTCGAGATAAAAAGCATTCGGCGGGCCGGAGGAAATTATGGAAGCAAAGACAAAGATAATATTTTATATGACCAATCTCTGCTACATGTGGCCTAATCTTTGTCTGGATCAGCTCTTAACACATACACCCATCTTAAACGAAAAATGCAAATCTTTATTGAGTTTAACAATAGACAAATTTCTACAATGATACGCACCAAGCCAACAAAAATGCAGATTAGTTGTACAACATCCGTATAAGCAACAGAGTACAAGCCACCGAAGAATGTGTATCCAACAGCAATAAGTGCAGAAATGATAACTGCTAAATCAATGTTGAGGTCCAGAATAACACTAAGTGTAGCTCCCAGGGCGCCTAAGATGGCAGCGGTCCACATCGTTTCGCCAAGAAATGCCGGGATGTATAAAAACCCGCCCATCCAGTTTGAGTACTTCTCCTGCAGCGGGTCTAGCATTGTTACGTAGCCTTTTTCGCGCATAGTTTGGGCAAAGAAGAAACCACCTATAACGGAAACACAATTGATGTTATCAAGGGTTCAATATTAAAGGATATCAAACTCGAGTAATTCAAACTTTTACCAAGTCGAATAAAATTCTTAGGTTCATTGAAAATCTCTAAACAGACCCTCAAAACCAATTTTGTCGTCTCCCTGAGGAAAACAACAAACCTTTGTTGTTCGAACATTCTGCGAGATTTAAGAGAAAAGCTGGCTATATAAGTACTGTTATTCAAGGCTGTTATTTAAGTCATTTCCGATTTTGAATTGACTGTTGACTGTTAACCGTTGAATCTTGAATTATTTCATGGTTTGTAACATTATGAGTATTAAACGGATGTAAAACATAAAAAAAGTAAAACTGGACGCTAATGATGAAAATTAAGATAAAATCTTATATGAAACTTGGGTAGTAAAGATAGCAGCTCACCTATAAGTAAGCTTACAGCATATCCCCAAGGAGCCTGGGCCCAGACCAGACCAGAAGTGTACACGGACTCAGCTGTACCGTTTATGTATCCACCTCCTACCCATGTTGCTGTCAAAGAATAGAAATACGTTATTAACTTTGTCAAAAGACTAAAGAAATCACATAATGCCACCAGTGCTACTGTATCCAAGGCATTATAGGTTTGACGGGAAGACAGACACAGCTCAGGGGCGGATCCAGATGGTTACGACCGTTGCAGTTGCAACTATCTAATTTTGGCAATGACTGTTCCTTTTTCTGCAACTTCGGATACCTGAAATACTCCTTACGAGGGGCAGAGACGATCTGCCATTCAAACGACCTCATTAGAGTTTCGCGGCTTTTTGCCTATCAGCTACCTGCTCCATTTCCACAGCACCCTGCGCAGCAAAGATGAAGCCCTAGTAGTTGAACGCTTACCAAAAACAAAAAATTCAACCAAGGCAAGAACTTATGAACGATGGATGAATCCAGCAAGTACTGTAGGAGTTAGTATTCTAGTTGTGCGTCGTACTTTATTCCAACAATGAAAATAAAATAAGTTAATAATTGTAGTATCAAAAATGAATGAGAATGTGACATGTCTGTTTCACAGACTTATTGACTTTTGGCACTTAAGTTATTTAGTTATTATATTGTCAGTACTTTAGGTTTTATTTATTCTGATTAAAGAGATGACAATTTGGTTTTAAAAATAGGTGATCCACCAAGCATGCTGTTACACATTTTTCTAACTCAATCGTGAAAAAAATTGAAAAGGGGTCTCTTGACATCAGCAGTTTGGCAAAAAGCATTCTGTTGTACATGATGGACATAGCTCTGAAATGCGCCCATTATCATATGGGGGTCCACAAGAATCTATCCACGGTCCATTGATGTTCACATTACTGATGAATGATATCGAGACAAATTTAAAATTGTGTGATATAATTCTATGTGCTGACGATGCAATTTTTTATATGCTGGAAAGACAAGTACAGATATTGATAATATTTTGAGCAGTGAATTAGAACAGATTGCTTGCTAGTATAAAGAAAATAACTTGTGATAATAAACCTGAATCAAAAACAGAGTGTATTTTTTATGGGACAACCAAAAAAACAGGAAAAGCGACAGCCCTTGAAATCAAGTTGATTGGATTGAAAATTGCAGAATCAACAGCCCATAAATATTACGGGATCATTATGGATATACACATCAAAGGTCTTATATACACTGAACACATAGAGAAAACTCTAAAAAAGACAGGCTCAAGAGCCAAATTTCCAGGATAAGACCGAACTTGACCCATCACGCAGCAGAAACAATATAGAGATACATAATACTGCCACTGCTAATTTACTGCAGCAACATTTTTATAGACTTGTCACCATCTAAGAAACAGCTATTTGAAAACATCCAGATACGATCTTTAAAGATTATAAATGGCAGAAGAAATAGTCTTAAAAAATCAACAATAAACCACATCAGAAAAAGAAAGTGTGTGCTACTGAGGTCCTTAAATGCTTGAACGGTCTTGCACCCATTGATTTTATAATGTACTTTCAGAAAATAAACATTAAAAGACAACCCGCAAAAATGGACAATGAACTTTAATCGTTTCTTAAAGGGTCATTCCATGTCAAATCATCAGACCCATGTAACCCATGGTCTTAGAATTTCCTGATTTTTTTACCACAAAAAGCCATTTTGGAGAAAACAGCACATACAAAATTTTATTCTTATATCTCTTACGGCTGCGATTTTATAGCCGTTTCAAAAATGACCCGTTTTAGCCAAATATGCCACACCCAGTTTACCAAGCGATAGGCACGGCTTTCTATCAGTAGCTGTAACTTTTCTATAGTTGTAAATATTTCCTTGAAAATAATGTCAATTATTGATTTGATACTGTAGATTTCAAATATTGCATCAGAATTTGACAATTTTCTAAGGTTAAGCAGATAGTCATATGTTAAAGGTTATCACTTGTTTTGAAAATATTCCGAACCGATGTATATAAATATTGAAAAAAAGTCCTGTAGCTGGAATCATAGCATTAGAAGCTTGCTATATTCTGAAAGTGTATTCTTTGGGCTATCAGAAAATGTTTAAGATTACAATTGCAATTGAAGTATTTTGAGTTAATTGCACCTTACAAAATGGGTATAATTTTGCAAGAATCGTGAGCAAAAACAAATTTGTAATTAAGGTAATATTGCATGAAATAAAAATAGCTGCTAAAAACATTGAATCAATCATGATTTCACATTCAGAGACAACAAAGAATAATTAAAAATTATCCATAGCCATGGACAAGCTGAGATACTGCTTTATAGTCACTGTATAACTGTTTGACTGGTAATTGTTTTGGATGAATCAGTTTCGCAAAGCATGTAAATGTGATACCCAGCATATTTCTGATCTGCTTGATCATGTAAAGTTCTGAGTGGGTTCAGGTGGGTGCATGAAGTTCATTTGAAAGTCCCCTTCATCTTCATTAATGGAATAGGAACCCACCCGTCATTGTCATATAGGCAAGCAACATACTTTATCGTTCGAGTCCCAATGCCATTCTCTCCCTTCTTAGAAAGAAAAGCAAAGTTTCCTGCAAAGTCTCTGTCATCAGAAAATTACTTGAAAGTAATCTTTTTATCTTTAAGTAGATGAAACTGGGGTGTAGCATGCAATTTTGCTTGTTCCAATGGGCTGACTGAATTTCATCTTAAGTGAAAAATTCATAGTTTTCGGCAAAGTCAGCCAAAAAACAAGAATCATCTTCATTTCTTCCTTTCACTTAAGGTATTTTGACTGCCATTGTGTAAGAAAAGAATGAGAGGTCAAAGCAACAATACACTTTACCAGCAGCTCAACAAAATCAGCAATACTCAAGAACCTTGTTACTATTTTTGATCTTCTAGTGTTATCACCTTGCTGAAATAGAACATCACTATCACCATCATGTAAACACTGATCAAGAAACCTTTTAAGTACAGACGTCCATGCATTGCTTACTGTCCTTGCAGCAGACAGTCATGTCTATCATATCTCTGTATGTTTTGTTAATGGCAACTGGAAGTAATGAATTTTGATATGTAGTACAACCACAAACATAATTGCTTCTAATCAGTTTATTCCACTTAAAGATGAAAATATTACTTTCAAGTAATTTTCTGATGAAAGAGACTTTGCAGGAAACTTTGCTTTTCTTTCTAAGAAGGGAGAGAATGGCATTGGGACTCGAACGATAAAGTATGTTGCTTGCCTATATGACAATGACGGGTGGGTTCCTATTCCATTAATGAAGATGAAGGGGACTTTCAAATGAACTTCATGCACCCACCTGAACCCACTCAGAACTTTACATGATCAAGCAGATCAGAAATATGCTGGGTATCACATTTACATGCTTTGCAAAACTGATTCATCCAAAACAATTACCGGTCAAACTTAGAGCTTCAGCTACAGTGACTATAAAGCAGTATCTCAGCTTGTCCATGGCTATGGATAATTTTTAATTATTCTTTGTTGTCTCTGAATGTGAAATCATGATTGATTCAATGTTTTTAGCAGCTATTTTTATTTCATGCAATATTACCTTAATTACAAATTTGTTTTTGCTCACGATTCTTGCAAAATTATACTCATTATGTAAGGTGCAATTAACTCAAAATACTTCAATTGCAATTGTAATCTTAAACATTTTCTGATAGCCCAAAGAATACACTTTCAGAATATAGCAAGCTTCTAATGCTATGATTCCAGCTACAGGACTTTTTTTCAATATTTATATACATCGGTTGGGAATATTTTCAAAACAAGTGATAACCTTTAACATATAACTATCTGCTTCACCTTAGAAAATTGTCAAATTCTGATGCAATATTTGAAATCTATAGTATCAAATCAATAATTGACATTATTTTCAAGAAAATATTTACAACTATAGAAAAGTTACAGCTATTGATAGAAAGCCGTGCCTATCGCTTGGTAAACTGGGTGTGGCATATTTGGCTAAAACGGGTCACTTTTGAAACGGCTACAAAATCGCAACCGTAATAGATATAAGGATGAAATTTTGTATGTGCTGTTTTCTCCAAAATGGCTCTTTGTGGTAAAAAAATCAGGAAATTCTAAGACCATGGGTTACAAATCTTAAAAATATCTGATGATTTGATATGGAATGACCCTAAAGTGAAATTTGAAACAGGACGGAAAACAAATATTTTAGGAGCACTAGGTTAACAGGTCCTTGGTTGACAACTGCAAATTTATTTTGCTGAACAAGTTTACCTGTATAAATATGGTTTTATTATTATTATCGGGATATTCTCTAAAAAATATCGTGGTGGTAGCATTCGAGCAAAGAAATGAAAACTATGAGAACATTGTTTACTAGGTAAGTTGGTGTATTTCTAAATTTAAAACCAAAAGGCGTTGAATGGTGTTCTCAAGAAAATGAAATCTGCTAGTTTCTCGCGCTTTTTCTTTCTTGCGTAGGATTTGACCAAAAATGTAGTGTCTGACGTGAAATCTATGTTTATTAACTGGAAATTTTTAATTTTGTATCTAATTTATTGTCAACTGCCGCAGCGTTAAAGAAAGAACTAGCTTATAGCATGATAGGCTGATGACTAATAAAGTACAACAGCAGTTAACTTTTGATATGAAGATTTTAACTCGTATTCTAGAGGTTACCATGTTCCATGAATTCAGGATCATGTGTCAATGGTTTGACAGCAACAAAAGAAAATTTTATAGATATTCCGTAGAACCAATTTAACCGCCGATTTGTTGAAAGCTTGGATTTTATTGTTATGAAGATAAACTTGACTTACTATTTTCATATATAATAATCAAGGCGATAGGTCAAAGCCTACGACGTTCTGTCCGTATCAGCATGAATATTCCAGCAACATCTTGTCTGAAAGCAAGAATTTCATATTTCAAGATATGAAATTTTGAATTTTATAATTTAGGTCTGGGAATATTTAAATAATATTTCTTTGTCGAATCTTGCCTCCTCAGTTTCGATTCACAATCAAAACGATAGCAATAATGGTCCAAAAACATCTCAGTCCCGCCAAGAATGTCTCTTTCTAGCTTTAAATTGTTATCTTAAACTATGTACTCATTCTTTATTGGCCGTTTTATTGGGAACTTTATCAGTTTGTCGGCCTTGGCCAGGGGACAAAAACAGAGGTTGCCGCAAACAAAGGCATCTGTGGGTCGAAACCACAGCATGAATCACAAAAACCTGTGTATGCGGTAAGTAAGAGAGACAACAAATTTCAAACTTCTAAGTGAGGGAAGCACAGTGAGAGAACGACAGTAATTTTTTGCTTCTTCAATATCTTTTTTAATTAGTAAGATATTAGCATTTAAAAACAGAACATATCTCCTAACCAGGGGTGTAATGATAGAGGGCTCAGGGAGCTGAGTCCCCTTTGTTAATGCCAAAATTGGCAAATTTCTACTTTTGCTATGGTTTTTTTGCAATATTTTGTGCAAGAGCCCCCCTTGTTTTTCTGATAGCACTACACCAGTGCTACTATCAGTCTAGCAAACAGGCTGACTTATATTTTCCACGACGGAACCTGTTAGATACAACTCTGAACATGAATATTTCGATGTGAAATTTTTCAGAATATCCCTTATTGTCACATGTTACGTGATCAATAACTTCATTCTGCTATAATTTCAGTTTTCGAATGGGTCGAATTTGGTCAGTATTCGTCAAATGAGGACAAAACTTACATTAAATAAAATGCTTTTTTATTGTTCTGTACACAGTAAGTGTTTGATGATGTCCAAATTTTGCAATCATGTGACTTTGAAAATTTTTAATGTCTCCATGATCATAACTTCACATGATTATTATTTATCAGATGACCATATAAAATACAGCTTCAAATCTTTTGATTATTACATATTCGTTAGTTGCTGATGTCAGTGTTTTTGTAATTACAGTTAAAAAAGGTATGCCGTAGATACGCGCCAAAGCAATAACTGATTGTGCAAGTGGCAGAGTACTTAATAGATGTTGCTGATGCCAAACAGGCAAAAAAATACACCTGCACAATAATTATCCTTGCTGTTCCTTTTTGCCTCCATTTCATTCCTCTCTGCACTTTCTTAATACTCCAGATCATCTTTTGGCCTCTGTATGTTTGTTAGATACATAAGCAACTGGTGTTTCATCACATTTGTATGGCTTTCGATTTCTTGTGAAATGGCTGCACTTTTTAATATGTTCAAATTCTTAGTCTGCTTCAAAACTATCTGTTTCTTTCCTTTCTCTTTGCTTCAGGCCTGGCCATAAGAGTTTTAGCAGGGGATTATCAAACAGCTCTGCTTGTAATATCCAGGTGAGCTATTCATAAATACACAAAAATAGAAATGTGGGGAAAATTATTTTTAAAGAGGGCAATTTGGTTTTCTGAACAGTTTAGGAGAGCATCAGCAGCCCCCCTCTAGCATTTGAGGGAAGCCTGGAAGTGAACAAGAGCTATGGCTCTGCTCAAATGGTCAGGCCTGCTGTTTGTCCCCTTTTTGCAAATTATCAGCTGGTTCTGGCATCTAACAACCAACAAAACCTTACTGGGGTGGTGATAGAGTTTAAAGTTCTCCACCTAAATTCATTGGTACTCAGGTTCATAATTTCAAACCACTTTAGCCATGTCAATCACTGCAAGTGAATTTCTAATAAATTGTTCAATTCCAGATTGGACAGTAGTGGTCCAAATGATTTAATTTACATTTTCAAGAAATTTTGGAAAATCTTAATGAAAATAAAACACAACAAAAGTGAGTTTAATGTACAGGTATTAGAATCATTTCTTTTAATGGCAAATAATTTCAGTAATACTGATTGTTATAACAGCTTGAATCATTCACTAAGTACACATGGCCTCTGACAAGGAGGTAAATGGGTTTCGACACATGACCCCCTTTTTTGCAAAACCTAATCCGACGCATGACCCCTTAATTTGCCCTTGCAACCCCCACATCCTATTTGCGTATAAATCCCAGTTACATAAAATTTTATGGGTATTTATGCAAGTGATTGGAAACATCTGCATCCAGCAAAGATCTGCTTTGGAATGCTTTCAATTACATCTACAAAAATCTAAAAACTAACCATTTCATTAAGCTTACAGAATTTAAGGAAACAGCTTTTTCCCACAACCAACTTTATTATACAATAACAGTAGAGAAAACAGAAAGTACCAAATGTTGAAATTGCCTATAGACAATGAAGGCAAACGCTTGAAGCAGAAATGTGTCAAAAGCCCAAAAAGATCAGTATGCTTCAAGAAAGGCTCTACTGATGGTTAACAGTAAGGTAGGGAGAATTAAGTGTAGAAAATGCCTTTCAGATCATGAATATTGGAAACATTCAACAGACTTTGCTACACTAAGCTTGTGAAACATAAGATGAGTGCACTTTTTGTATTTGTTAATGCTGCCCAAGCTTGGCTTAGTTTGTACAGTATTTTGTCTGGTGAAAAGAATTTGTTTTTGAGAGGGGGGGTGCCATTGAAAACTTCCATGTCAGTGACAGACACTTGGGGGGGCAAGGGGGGGGGCGACTGCCTCCCAATATTTTAGAGGACAATGGTCTTTTGTTCTAAACCAATGGGAAATGTGATGTCATTTTATTAAAACAATAGGCTTGCCCCCCCCCCAATATTTGGCCAAGTGTCCGCCCCTGTTCCATGTTCATCAATAAAGTGCACAAGTTTTTAGTCAGAAAAAGTTAGGGATGCAGTTGCCCCACAGCTCGTTCTGCCACCCACTTACTGTACTTTCATGTCAGGCTTGAATTGCCTATCAACTGCTATAAATTCCTTTGGAATAGAGAATCCCAGATATAACAAACCCTCATTATTATTAACTTAATTGTGGGTCCCTTCATCATAATTTTCCTTGACAAAACAAACTTTTCTAAAAATCTTCACCATTATTTTGACTAAATTTATTCCTGATGTTCATTTATCTCTACTTTGCGGGGGAAAGTTATTGTCATGCACTTTTTATGATGCTGAAATTAAAGAAAAGATGAGTCCAAAGGTTTACACCTTTTTTATGGCTTTATGGAATTTCATAAAAAATCCAAAACACAGAAGACTACAACAACTTTTTGCCCTAGAATTTCAAGAGGAACATAAAATGCTGTGAACAAGATACAATTTGACATTAACGATCACTAACCATTAATAATTTTTGAATTCAGCCCTCAATGTCTCTTCGAAGGATTCGTTATTGAAGTTGATGAAAACTGCTGCTTATGACATGGCAAACATTTTCTTGTACTTCTAGTGCCATTTTTGTTGAAATATTAAACAAGTTCAGTTTATACTTGTGTAGAAACTTGCTCAAGACTTGAGACATAACACGCTTTTTGTTTCAAATAGTTATTTTAAGAATTTAGCAAATAAAATGTCATCAAAATTATTGAAGTTATCATTGTTGTGTCAACAATTTTTCTGTTATCATTGTCTGCTTAAACAGGCCTGGCTGTAAGACATTTAACAGGGGAGCGGTAAACAGCTCTCCTAGTAGTATTCAGGTGAGCTATAAGAGTAGAAACAAAGGAAAAATTGATTTCAAGGAGAGCAAATTTGCTTGTTAGAACAATTTAGGAGAGCAATCTCTAGCTCCCCTCCAGTGTTTGAGGAGAGCCTGGAGAGGAGCAAGAGCTATGGCTCTCCTCAAATGGCCAGGCCTGCTTAAATCTATCATTAATAACCTAAAATTTTGCAAGAAAAATGTCATATGCAATTATATCCCTAGGGGATTTCAGGTGAATGATGGTTAGCACAACGGCAGCGTGCATATGAAGACATTTCTGTTCTGCTACAACCTACATTGTAGACCTGGTCAGCAGGTAAACAGTGTTAATAGAGGGCTAGGGGCATCCACAAAAAGATCAGTGAATGCTTAGGGCATCCCAAACCCTTAATTCACCCCTGCTTTGAGAGTAGACCCAATTAAACACTAAGTAAAAGGTGGAGTGGTTCTTGGGTAAAAGATTTAAGGTTTTGAGATTAAAAACCACAATCTTTCTTTCTCTGCAGCTTACCTATTTTGAAATTATTTTAAAGCCTTTGCAATAAACACATAACCACTTCGACTTATGGCCTCGATTTGTGAATTTCTTCAAATTTTATTATATGACTTTTTAAGCTCAGATTTAGTTTAATCGTCATAAATTTAGACTGGTTACAATTCTTTGCATTGTTTGCGCTTGCATTTTAGATTTTATAGAGAAATGAAGTTTGAAAACTTGTAAGGGACTTGACTGCAAAAATCATTTTGTGGAAACTCTCAGTCAAGGTCAAATTCCTTATAAAATCTTTATCCTTATGCCATTGTAAAATCAATATCGTGAGCAATACCATAATGAAAACTTCCAGGTAGATTAAAAACATTGCTGTCAATCTAAATCTGAGGAAAAGGTTTGTAAAAAATTGAAGAATTTTCAAAAATGAGACAAAAAGTTGAATCGGTGTATTTGGGAAGATTATTGAAAGAGTCTGCAGAAATCAATAACTGGCTCAAACTCTTGATTGTAAAAATCTACAAGATCTTAATCCATCTGGTTCTAAACAATGCATAGTTCATTTTCAATGATACAATGCAGCCTGTGGTAATGTTTGCGTATTATTTATAGCATATTGCAGCCTTTTTGTAGCACATTTCTAAGAAATTACTATCAAACTGAAACAGCAAGTCTTTCCTGAAACAGCTTTTTACCAAAACAAAATGGTTGTATCAACTTACTGGCTTGAAAACATATATGATTCTGAGTATATGTATCAAAAAGCAATATGAGTTTCTGAGGAGCGAATGGGATTAAAATGTGCTGGGAAAATAATATACAAGCAACACACATTAGAAAATTTGCAATCACTTGCAGTTACAAGTAAGGCTAAGGATACTTGCCTTGTACTGGCATGCAGCTTGAAATCATTCTCAATGGTATCTCAAGAAATTTTTTAGGTTATAGACAAACTAAAATACTGGGTATAGAACTAGTAGGGTCAGAGGGCCCAAAAGTAGAGTATTTCTACTTTGGCTATTGTTTTTTTTGACAGCCCCTTTTTTTCTCAATGCCAATACCCCCCTTCCAAAATATTTTGCCTGGGATCAAAGCACCCTGTTGTCATATTCTTTAAAGTTCCACTCACAGCTCATAAACATAGCAAACACAAAGTGCTCACAGTCAAGGATTTTGCAATAAAGACATGGACAGGTCAGGCAAAGTGCCAATAATAAGGGTAAAACAATAGGACAGTGAAGAAAATTTACATTTCATGGGGGCAGTGGGGCATTCCCCTACTGCCACTGTGGTGTTGGTATCACTATTCATGCTCACATCTATGCTTGGCAAAAATCAAACATGCATTTTTCAAACCTGTTTTCCAAACTTGCCAGATTGTCACCTACTATTTATCTAAAACTTCTGACAAGAAAACCACAAACAGATTTCAATGGATGAATAAATTGTACGATTGTGTCTATCAGTTCACTCGCAAAAGCATGGAAAAATCCCCAATTATTTTTCTACACACAGCTGGGACCCAATAAAAAAACTGATCTGATTGATGGCTGAACTAATCAGGCTGATGACCTGCCAACTCAAAATTTTGAATTTATTTGTTTAAAATTGCGTGCGATTGGCATTCCTTTTGTTAAGGGATTAAATCAAAGAGGACCGTTTCTTGTTTTTCTTCTGAGGGCTGGCGTGACGTGCAAAGTCCATCTCGATATCAAAAAGTTGTTTTGGAATGTAAAATTGATTGAACTTGGCTTTGTTGGTTATAAAGATGGTACTTTATCATTTCAGTTCCCTTGTTTGCACAGATTAGTCGCAGAAAAATGAAGTAGAGCAAATGCACATTAAAGGTCCAGCAGGAGATGTGACGCGAAACACTGAGTTTTACAAGGTGGCGCTAAACAAACGCCTATTTTCAGTCTCCAGGGCATCGTCAGTAAGCCCCTTCTCCATACTTCGCTCAAAGGCTGATGTCTTGCCGCCATATTTGGTGTCCTACAAAGATAAAGACATTGTGATTGCTTTACTAAATCTAAGGCAACTTACCTGTCATGGTAAATGTTCCGACGAAAAGTCCAATACTTCTTCCGGCCAACATGACCTCTTCTCCCTCCCCTCCCTCAGCTTCATCTCCGGATTTCTTTTTTCGAGCAGCTAATAAACCAACCAGGAATATTATGATGTAAAATACGATCACTGCGATAAGCCCAGGTATGTTGACTGCCATGCTAAAATGCAACAACCATTCTGAGCAGCAACAACCGACGTTCTGTGTTTCTGCTTTCAATTCTGCACTTTGCTCCGATTCAAAGAGCTCAAAGGTCAGAGTTGATGAGCCACGCTTGCCCCAGTCGCCCCAGCAGTCCCTGCCTGACCTATGACGTATCGACAGAGTTTGTTTTGTAAAATATCGAATTCACCTTGCACCAACGCGTCATCACATTCTGTGACGTCATATAAAGAGACCACAAACTACGGAAAGATAATTCAAAATGCCACAATCGTTCGTTGGAAAAGTATGATTGTGGTTACAACATTCATAAAACCAATTTCCCAAAACCGTAGTTGTACAAAAATCAACGTTCAATGAAAAAAGTATTCAGACACCAATTTCGCAAATTATTGCCCCCCTGCCCCCAGTGCCTACGGGCCTCATGGTTAAGGTAGAAAATATTGCTCCAATGAGACATTTTCCAGCGAAGTAGATACATCAAAATTCGAAAAGTTTCTCACCTTCTCACCTTCTGCGGCAACCATGGTGTTCCCTCAGGTAGTAACTTTCGTGTACTTGTTTATTGCGACACGAGCATCTGCAAGCTGGCAAAGACCTAACCTACCTAAGTAAAATTGGTCCCTATTCTGTTTAATGATTAAATGATGTATTTTTTTTTACCCAGAAAAATATAGAGCGTTGGGAATATTGAAAAATCAAGAACAAAGATCTACAAAGAGCTTTCTTAATATGTCTGTTTTCTTGTAGGGACATTTTGTTAAAAAAGTGAGTCCCCACAAAGAATAATAATCCTGCTCTAAGTAGCTGCTCTTTCTTGTTTGTTAGATTCATGTCCTGTCATAATCTTAATGTTTGTGCATCCTTTTCAACTGGGATTCCATGTTTTCACTCCGATTGCCGAGCCCCCCTGTCGGAAAGCCAAGCCCCTCTGCCGGAGATTTTCTAGCACCACCACTGCTAGATTTGCCACTGTCCTCAACAGTATTTAGTTGCTTTTCTTCAACTCTAATTTGGGAACACAAACGTTGAAAGCATTTCAAAGGGGGGGGGCGAATTTAGAAACGAGGTACATCGGTGACCTGCAAAGTACTAAACCACTATTTATAAAACGTGGAAGGGCATCTGCCTCCTTACCGTGGGTGCCAGAGCCTCAGAGAGTAGGCTCTGGCACCCAGGGTAGTGCCCCCTGTGCCCTCCGGTTCCTTTGTCTATGATAATTGTTTTTCTACCATTCTCTACATGACTGTATTGAAATCCTTTTATTATTCTATTACCTGAAGGGAGATGAATATTTTGCAGCAGATTATAAACCGTTAAGCAGATAGGGGTCGCATTAGGCTGCGTTTAGAATCGTGAACACATCACAACAATAAGTCTTGGTACATTAAAATAAATATTTGCACATTTTCAATAGCATCTCCCTTACACCTTTTTTAAAGGAACCCGATAGCTTTTGCGAGTCCGGCTCTTCATATTACTTAAGATCTTATAAGCACAGCTTGATCTGACAGTATTACGTAAGGCAGGTATAGAAAAATGTTAGAACACAGGGTTCCCATTCATTGCAGGACATCACATGACAATTGCATCATTGCGCTGCAATTGCATCAGCTTCTGTAAATTGTATTATTCTTATGGTATATAAGGGGTGGCTTTATAGTTAGGTTCAGTCCTGCCGTAAGATTGATGAACTCCGTGTACCTTGTCGCTAGCTTGCAGAATTGTGTATGCCGTTACATTGTCGCCGTTAGCCGTTTAAGATATTTTTAGTCGTTTGCCGTGAACTGATGAATTAGAAGAAGTGTATAGAGAATTGGATAACAGTTTTTGCCGTATTTATCGTGTACGTTTCTGCGAACGACCTACGAACTCACATTTGTAAAACCCCCTTTTAAGTGGTTTTACATTGGTGCCCCGTGTGAGGAAGACGATTGAACGAGAAAACTTTTTGAATGCAATAACTTTTTTAAGATTCTCCGCACGTTAGAAATTATTTTTAGCCGTTTGATGATCAGTTTTCACGTCTTTTCGAAGATCAAAGCCGTTTTTCTTCAAGTAGAGAGAATTCCTTACAAAGAGTGAACTTTGTGTATTTGCCTTACAACGAGTAAATTCAGTTTATTATCCTTGCAAAGAGTGAACTTTGTTTATTTGCGTTGCATCGTTTGGTTTAAATAGAACGACTTTATCTGCAAGATCTCTTTTTGTGAGATATACAAGATTTTATTGGACGTCCAGTGTGTGCGTAATCGCTGCAATTTCTTTTCTTTGACTGACTCAATTTTGCTGAATAGTGTTTTAACGTAGTTAACTTTATTGGTAATCGTTTCGAAATGGCTGAGCAACTCCAGATAACAGTAGACAATTTACAAACGCAATTAAGTGTTGGCAGGCTGCAATAGATGGTAACACAAATTCTAGTTTGTTTAAACAACCCCCGTTTAATGGCCTCCCAAACGAAGATGTAAACGAGTGGCTGGCAAAATTCGATAGACTTTCGAAATTTTACAGTTGGTCAAACGCAAAAAAACTCGGTGCACTTCCGTTAATGTTGGGTGGCCCTGCACTGGCCTGGTTTCAAACATTGACTAATGAAACTGCCAATGATTATCAAGCTTTGATCGAGGCCCTGAAAGGCAGGTTTGGAGCCCAAAATTTGGACTTCATTTTAAGACAGGAACTTTATGCACGTAAGCAAGGACCAAACGAGCCTTTATCAGTCTACACGGAAGTGATAAGAAAGTGCCAACGTCTTTCTCTTTCGGACATGGAGATGATGAACTTATTTATCAATGGTCTAAAAAACGAAATTGAAAGTCATGTTATTTTGAACCAGCCTAAAACGTTCGCAGAAGCTGATAATTTAGCCAGGCTCCGATCAACAGTTTCCTCCACTTTCGTATCTGAAAACCTTTTTCCGAGTTTAAGTAACACCCTGCAGGAGCAACGAATAAAAGAACTTGAAGGCCAAGTTAATTTGCTGATGACATATGCCTCTCAAAAACAGGAACAAAAACCAGTCCATGCTATCGACACTGCGTTTCAATCCAGTTTGCCTCTTCAAAATGGTCTTCATGGCTTTTCGAATGCCTTTAACAGCGTTCCTTACGGCAAAAACGAATTGCAAAACATAAATTTGGCTGCCATCGATAATCGTTTCCAACAGCCAGTTCACAAAAATCCTCAAATTTCCAGGCGCTCATTCCAAAACGGTGCAAGGGGTCGCAATCTTCGTACCACTGATGGTCAGCCCATATGCAATTCTTGTCAAAGAGTCGGGCATGTTTCTCGTTATTGCAATCTGAGGCAACAATATCCTGCTCCTAGTCAAAACCAGCGTCAATTCAACTTTTGGCAGCGCCAATCTAATTTTGAAAACGACCGATTTGACCAAATCTCGTTATCAGCAAACACGATATGGTTCGCCTCGTTTTCAGCAAAGTCAATCATCCTTTCAGCAAAATTTAAACGGGAACGGGTCTTCACGTCTGGGGAACTGAAGACCCAAACAGTTAAAAATGAACAACCTCCCCTAATGGACAATGAATTAGGTAAATGGGGACAGCAAAGAATGAGCAGCCAAAACTTTCTTTCTGATAAAACGGAACGGTGCAAGGAACCTGGTGTTTCAAAACCAACTCCAGAGCCGGAAAGTGACCCTAAGAATTCAGCCGTCGTTGAGGTCACTTGTATGCAGTCAGCCATGTCAGCTCCTTTGTCTTCCCCTACTAACGTGTTAATATGGGGTACTGTTGCTAAGCAGCCGGTTAAACTTTTAGTAGACACGGGCGCAGAGGTCTCTGTAGTTAGTGAAAACTTTTACGAAAGTATTTTGCGCGCAAGTCACAGCCTGCTGCACAAAGGAACAATTGACAGTGTTAAAACTGCTAATGGACACGTAGTTTTTGTTTGTGGTTTCGTTTCTTTCCCTGTTTTTATTGGGAAAAAGGAGTATCAATGTGATGCATCTGTCGTTCCTGGTTTGTCTTATGATGTTGTGTTGGGATGAGATTTTCTTCATCAATTTAGCGCTGTTATTGACGTAAAGGGTTGTTTTGTTACATTTGAAGAAATTAACACTGTGTATTTTGCCGTTGGTGATGTTCCACCTTTTGTATCAGAGGTCAAGGTTTCTGAAACTCATATTATTGATGCTCAGAGCGAGGTTATTATTCCAGTTTCTCTGGCGACATTTTTTTCTCAACCAGTAATTTGTCTTCTTGAAACTACGTCAAAACTTTCAGACAGGTACCATCTGCTTGGTGCTTCATCTTTGTCACGTTCTTCAGAGGAGGGCTTTGTCTCCTTTCGTCTTTTGAATCCATCCGACGAGCCAGTTTTGCTTCATAAGGGTACTGTGGTTGGCCAGTTTGAGGAAATGCACCCAGACGACGTTGTTGTATCACTTGAGTCAAAGCCGTTCATTGCACCTATTGATGCGATCAAATGCAAAGAAAAAAAAGATCTTTTGTCCTTTTTTGACTGTTTGCCAAGTCCAGCTTTGACCTTTTCAGAAAACTCTCAGCTCAACGGTTTACTTGAAGCCTATGGAGAAATATTTGCATCATCCTCCCTTGATCTAGGTCACACTTCCATAATTCAGCATGAAATAGACACTGGTAATTCCAAGCCTATTAAGCAAGCACCATACAGGGTTTCACAAAACCAGCGAGACGAAATTGAAAGTCACATTTCTAAAATGCTGGAACAGAACGTAATCAGTGTTTCTTCTAGCCCATGGAGTTCACCTGTAGTCTTGGTTAAGAAGAAAAAAGATGGTACAACCCGTTTTTGTATAGACTACCGTAAACTGAATGCAGTAACACGTAAAGACAGCTTTCCTTTGCCCAGGATAGATGATGCCCTGGATTCTCTAGCTGGCTCTATTTATTTCACTACTCTAGACTTGCAATCTGTTTATCACCAGGTAGCCATGCACCCCTCATCTAAGGAGAAAACGGCGTTTATAAGTCATGCAGGACTGTATGAGTTTAACGACATGAGTTTTGGGTTAACAAATGCTCCCCCAAACTTTCAGCGTCTAATGTCAAGACTTCTTCACGGTTTAGAGTGGAAGATCTGTTTGATCTACATCGATGATATTATCATGTTTACAAAGACATTCGAGGAACATCTGTCTCGCCTCAGTCTCGTTTTTGATCGCCTTCGTGAAGCCAGTCTCAGAAGATGAGCACTTATCGATACCTGCGAACCACAGACGACCAGCCGATTTGCAATTACTGCAAAAGAGTGGGACACATGGACAAATATTGCAGAAGACGCCCGTTGAAGCAGCAACCATTGCAAGGAAAAGCTTCTGTGCCTGTGAATGCAAAAATGAGCCCAGTTTTTGAAGCCGAAATTTGGACGAGAATGACAACCCAAACCACAACTGAACCCTACGTTGCTCTGTGCAAGTTGTTCTGCAAGTTAGAAGAGATAACAAAGGAGCTTGCTAACTTGATGAAAGAGCAATTGGGCCAAACAATAGAGTTCGACGAGGCATGTATTTTCAAAACGCCCCTGACAACGATATTCAAAGGAATGACGTCAATCACCGATTTACTGTTAGCCCCATCACATCAGTGCAGATCAACATCACCATTATTCTCATTACCAAAAACGAAAGAGTTTCAAGGCATGTTGTATAAATGCGAAGAAGAAACGCCACAAGAAGACCAAGCCAGGAGGCTTGTTTTCAAAGGAGGGGGCTATGTTAGAACACAGGGTTCCCATTCATTGCAGGACATCACATGACAATTGCATCATTGCGCTGCAATTGCATCAGCTTCTGTTAATTGTATTATTCATAAGGTATATAAGGGGTGGCTTTATAGTTAGGTTCAGTCTTGCCGTAAGATTGACGAACTCCGTGTACCTTGTCGCTAGCTTGCAGAATTGTGTTTGCCGTTACATTGTCGCCGTTAGCCGTTTAAGATATTTTTAGTCGTTTGCCGTGAACTGATGAATTAGAAGAAGTGTAAAGAGAATTGGATAATATTTTTTGCCGTATTTATCGTGTACGTTTCTGCGAATGACCTACGAACTCAAATTTGTAAAACCCCCTTTTTAAGAGGTTTTACAAAAAGCTATATTTCTATCCATGCCCCCCTCCCCCCCGAATCCAATTTAGCTGCTTACGGGCCTGAGGCGGAACGCTATTCTCGTCATTCGCGCACCCAGCCCTGAAACATTGTAATGTGGAGTACTCACTGGCTTCGGTTTGCCATTTAAATATTGACGTGTCAAGGTGTGAAGAGGATCAAATCGAAATAGAAAAAAAACAATCAAATATACCATCGACTATCATTGATTCTTTAGTTGATGCAACCGCCAAATCTGCCGAGTAAACACCGAAAATGCCGAGTCTGCCAACTTAAGAAAAGATTCAGAACTCCTGGGGAGGGGAGGGGGTTGGTGCCACCAATGTTTCCCAAAGTGTTGGTTATTAGATCTCCAATGTTTTTATGTCTTTTTAATGCTAGTATAGGGGGCTGTTTCCATACTTGCTTAGTTTTTTCTCTTTCAAAATTATGTCCCAGTGATCTTTAAACAAGTTGCTTAAAAGGGGCGCACGATTATAAGAGCGGAATTATGGGTTCAAATTTTTAACCAAAATGGCACGTCCCCGTCAAAAATTAGGCTTAGTTTACCCCCCCAAGAATGAAGACGCAAGAGATTTTTAAACTTAACAAATATCTAAACCAGGGGTTCTTAATTGTTTTGAGTGCTGGGCTGTCGGAAATCTGTGACACTTCGAACCGATAGCCTAATAAGATGACTGTAACTTAACAAACAATAAAAATCGCTACCCTTGGCGCAAAGACCTACTCGCCGACCTTAGTCCGAACCGCAAGAAAAGACTTTAAGAACGAGATGGTAAACTTGAACGTAAGGTTCAATTAATGTCTTAACAGAACTACTGATATTAACTACAACAAGATATCAAAATACACAAAATCAATTACTAAATATATAGCAATGCCTAAGTAATGCTACTTAGCGAAAACTCGTCTTAAGGACGTAAACTTAAGAGCGGGTGGTCTCCTAATAGGTTGGAGACGACTTCTACCAAACTGCGCGATGTTACGGAGATTACTTAAACGCTTACTTAACGCAAGGTCAACGGGGTAACACGAGTGGACACTGTGGGCGTTACCTAACAATTGCTACTGCACAAAATCAAAGCAATACAATATAAACAACAATGCAATAAATCAATGCGTAAATACAGAGTAAACTTATTCAATGTCAAATAGAACAACGTAGTATAGTTCTCGATATATCTTAGAAGTGTCCACTTCGTACTTGCGCTTCAATCTGTAATGATTCTTATAATGATCCCAACTGCAACAAGAGCTTAAAGTGCCTTTCGCAAATAATCAAGGGACTCACCAGCCACAATTTGGTCTTTGTCTTGACTTTGACTTTACTTTGTCTTTGCTACACTAGCTTCGAAGTTGCTGAACGTTTTGGTCACTCTGCCCTAGCTACACGACACCCTCTCACACACACTCTAGACCAGGGGTTCTTAATTGTTTTAAGTTCCGGGCCAGAACATATGGATTTTCTCCGGGGCCAATGAGTTTTCGACTTTTACATAGCTTGTGTCAAAAAAGTTGCGCAAAATGAAGTTCGGATCTCATACTTACCAGGCTAATTTAGAGATAAGATAAACAGGCCTATTATTTCTTGTTAGATTCTATATTCATAAAATCTATGAAGTGCGCTTATTTTCATGAAATAAATTTTGGAATTGTGGATGAGAGGAGAGAAAAAGGGAGGGCGATGATGATAACATTTAGGAACATGATGCTGGCTTGATGTTAGAGGAATTGGCTCAATGTGCAATACCCGACGGATTTACATGCCAATGCAAGGGGTAACTTTTCTGGGGGAGGGGGACTAAAAGCTTTCAACTGTCACAAAGTATATAAAGCCAAAAAAAGATTTACACCAAAGTTTGCAGCATGCATTTCTTTTCCAGGTTGATTCAGAAGACAGCTGTGCTATCTTTAGGGTACAGGATTCAGGTACAGGTGTTGGGTTAAGGATTCCCATGTTTTCTTGAATAAAATGCTCTAATGGATGATAGCCTGCATTTTAAAAAGAAAATGACGCAATTCACAAGGCTGGGGAACAACCGTTCATTTCTTACCAATTCTATATCCTCTTTCAAATTTCTACAAAATATTTCAGAATTCCTCTCTCATTAACATCACCTGTCAAAGGCTCAAAACGTACCTGAAACTTTATTAAGAAATCTGTAAATAGAGTCAGGGGCGGATTTAAGCAACAATGATTGGGGGGGGGGGTGGTATTAGACACTAATTTTGGTTCCACACCCTTCAGATCACTTGTTAATGATGAAAACGCCCATTTTTAAAATTTGGTTTTCAACTTTAAGGTAAAGATGACAAAAACAGTGGCGTAGCCAGGGTTGGAAGATTGATTAGGGCAAAGAGTAGACAATTTTTGCTGACCAGATCTCTAAGAATTTGGGAAAACACCCATTTTGGAAATGCATTTGGAAAAGCTATAAAATTTTTACGTGGCAATTTCCCTTTATACAATGTCATATGTAGCGTTTTGTGTGTAACGTGTGCATGTGTGCATGTGATGTCATGTTCGAAGGCACATCTGTAGAATCATGAGTTTTCTAATGGTGTCATTAGGCAATGCTAGTTAATGACGTATTGCTTGTGCTCGTCATGTGATGACATGTCACGTTTATCAATTAATTGGAAAACCGTGATTGTTCGAAGATTAGAGAATTGGAATATGCACTAGAGACACGTCTGTTTCTGTTGTCCGTTCTGCCCGGTCATAACAAATTGGTGACAGAGGTAAAAGCAATGGCGAGTAGCATTTTGCCGGAAAAGTTTGATTCTGGTGATTTCCCGACTTGGCTTCGCCAATTTAATTGTTGTGCCTCCGCTAATGGCTGGACAGACGACCAAAAGTTGCAAAAGCTGCCGGCATTTTTGCGAGGGTTGGCGGCTACGTATTTTCATACATTATCCGATGATGAAAAAGAAACGTATGCACATTTAGCAACCAGTCTCCAGACTGCCTTGTGTCCTGCTGTCGGACGAGAAGGCTATTTTCGAGAATTTGAAGATCGTGTTTTGCGCAGTTGTGACGATCCTAGTGTTTTTCTGTGGTCTCTTCAGGAATTGCTGAAAAAGGCGGATCCTACTTTGGAAAAAGCTGCCACTTCTGCCTTGTTATCCCGACAATTTATGAAGGGACTTCCCAATACCATTCGTTATAAACTTCTTGAACATAACCCGACCCCGAAGTTGGATGATATGCTCTCCTTTTCCAAACAGTTTCTGGCGATAAGTGACAATCATGGACCTCACCCTGGTTTGTTTGCAGCCACAGATGTCGTCCCTTCACCGACATCTATTGAGGGACGGCTGGACAAGCTACAGTAGAGGAGCTGAAAATGAACAATAGTTTGTACGTAGCCACTATTCAAAAAAAAGAACCGACCTCCCAATTTGCTGGACGTCAACAGCCAGTACGCCGTGTGACATGTTACTTTTGTTCTAAAGAGGGTCACATAGCAAGAAATTGCCCCCTAAAACGCACAAGCAGGGAACAAGGACCCATTGATGGTTCGTTCAAATGCCAGATGTGCAATGGCTCGGGACATATTGCTTCGCAATGTGCGAATAACTGGGTTGTTGACAATCCGAATACTAAGGAAGGTAATCGTGTTGCTAATGTAAAAAATATTCCGAACCGATTTGTGTCGACTTTAAACTCCAAAGGGGTGGCCCAATAGAAGGCTGGGATGGTCACCCCGGATTATATATAATTGGAGACAGTACTGTTTGTAGTAATCAACAGTCCATCCAGTCTCTTACCCAGCCCTTTGTTAAGTGTTTGTTAAATGGGTTGCAGGTCGAAGCTTTAATTGATACTGGATCTGCAAAGTCCTTTTTGAGTAAATCTGCTCATGCTGCTATTGTAGAACAAAAGTTAAACAAGCTTGAGGGGGGAGATGTAGGAACTTTCAGCAGTACTGCCTCCGATCGGTGCATTTCCGTGACAGGTCAAGCCCTGCATATAACAGGAGTTTTTGAGGGTAGTGTTACTTTACATGACAGTAGTGTTTCTTACTTTCATCGATTTGTTGTTTGCGATAATATGTTATCACCGTTGCAATGTATTTTGGGTTGGGATTTTATTCAAGCAAATCGATTGCAACTAGTTAATGATAGAAGAATTTATTATTTATCTGGTCCACATGGAAATTTACCTTTAACCCCTGTTTATGAAAACAGTAAAGGGTCTTCCGAAACTTTATTTCAGTCATCTACTTTAGGCCCAGTACCTGTTAAATTAACTAGTGCTATAGTTGTGCCTCCAATGTCAGAACTTGTCATCAAGTGCAGTATTTCAAGAAGTTCCAAAAATTTGGTAGGTATGATAACATCGAATTGTGACCAATCCTCCCTTCCCACAGTCCATGTTGCTCATGTAGTTTGCTCTGCTAACAATCGTGTTGTACCTGTTCGACTTTTAAATAATCATACTAAAGAAGTTGAGCTTCAAGCAGGGCAAAAGATTGCTGAATTTTGCCCCCTTGTTAGTCAAGGAGTTGAACTGGGCACCTCGAGTTGTAGTGCTGCGACATTTAGTAAGGGTGATAAGTCTCACGAAGAGCTCGCCGCAGCAATAAGTTCCTCTCTATTGCCTGAGCAAAAGGCTTCCATTCTGGATGTGCTATACCGGTATTCAGAGGTATTTGAGGATACTTTAGGCCATTCTTCTGTTGTTACTCATTCTATTGACACCGGGAATGCAGCCCCTATTCGCCAGCACCCCCGACGTCTTCCATTTGCATACAGGGAAGATGCTCAACAGCAAATCGCAAATATGTTAAAACAAGGGGTTATTAAGCCAAGTACTAGTGCATGGGCATCCCCAATTGTTATGGTTAAGAAGAAAGACGGTAGTTATCGATTTTGTATTGACTATAGACGCCTTAATGCAGTCACTCAGCGAGATGCACGCCCTCTACCACGAGTCGATGACCTTTTAGACTCTCTTCAGGGTTATAAGTACTTTAGTACTTTAGATCTACGCTCAGGGTATTGGCAGCTTGATGTCAACCCGAAAGATAGGCATAAGACAGCTTTCGTTACTCCTCAAGGATTGTGGGAATTCGTTCGCCTCCCTTTTGGATTGTGTGGAGCTCCGTCAACGTTTGACCGAGCCATGAAAATTATAATGTCAGGGTTAAATTACGAAAGTTGTCTGTGTTATTTTGACGATATAATTATTCCGTCAATAGATATAAATCAACACTGCGAGCGTTTAGAATTGGTTTTAGAGAGACAACAAAAGGCAAACTTAAGAGTTAAAGCTTCTAAATGTCTTTTTGGTGCAGATAAGGTTGTTTATCTAGGTCATACTGTTTCTGCGGAGGGAATTCACACTGAACCGAGCAGACTTGAAGCAGTTCAAAAAACGTGCCCCCCAAATAATGTGGAACAAGTGAGATCCTTTCTTGGATTGGCTGGGTATTACAGAAAATTTATTCCCAATTTTGCAACTATTGCGGCCCCATTGACGAGTTTAACCAAAAAGGGTTGCAAATTTCAGTGGTTAACGGTTCATCAGCGATCTTTTGACTTATTAAAACGGCAGTTGTGTAATGCCCCAATACTTGTTTACCCTCAGTTAGATGCACCATTTATTTTACAGACAGATGCTTCAAATGTTGGGTTGGGAACTGTATTAACCCAGAAAGATAGTTCTGGAGATGAGCGTGTTATTTCTTACGCTAGTCGTGCTTTGACTGAGAGGGAAAGAAATTATTCGGTTTTTGGAAAAGGAAGCCTTAGCTGTTGTTTTTGCTACTCAACACTTTCGGGTGTATTTACTTGGCCAGAAATTTAAACTTGTTACCGATAATAATGCTCTAACCTGGCTACATAAAATTGAGCCTAAAGGTAGGATAGCACGCTGGATAATGGGTTTACAGGAGTTTGAATTTGAAATATCCCATAGGCCTGGGAGGGAAAATGCTAATGCTGATGCGCTGTCTCGGCTAGTTGATACAGAAGATAAGCATAGCGTGGAAGAAATGTCTGACAAGTATACTACTTGTTTTGTCAAGTTGACACCTGAGTTGAATTTGCACCAAGCTCAGTTAAATGACCCGGACATTGCTATAGTTGTAGCTCTTAAGGAACAACGGCTACCTAAACCCCCTCTTTTTGTATGGAAGAAAAACGAAATTTTGCGCACTTTGTGGTATTGTTGGGATGAGTTATTTCTCTCAGACGGCTTGCTTGTTAGAGCTATTTCGACAGGTCAAAAAGTGCCCCGACGTGTGTTTGTCGTTCCACAATCTGTCGTAGGCCAAATTTTACATAGCCTTCATTCCGGGCCGTCTGGGGGTCATATGGGAATTACACGTACTTTATATCGTATTAAGCAACGCTTCTTTTGGCCAAAAATGCAAGAGTGCGTGAAAAACTATATCACATCTTGTTCAGAATGTATGCAAAGTAAACTGTTACCTAACCAAGGGAAAGCTCCACTTACGCCCATTTTGGTAGGTGAACCCTTCGTATTTTGGGCTATTGATTATATGGGCCCACTTCCAGAGACATCAAGGGGTAATAAACATTTGTTGGTTGTCTGAGATCATTTTACTAAATGGTGCGAAGCATTTGCAACTAAAGATCAAAAACACAAACGGTAGCTAGGCTTTTAGTCTCAAAGTTGTTTTCTCGTTTCGGTCCCCCCGATATATTGCATTCTGATCAGGGACAAAATTTCGAGAGCAACTTAATGCACGAAATTTGTCAAATTATGGGAATAAAGAAATCCCGTACGACTGCATATCATTCACAAGGGGATGGGCAAGTGGAAAGGCAAAATAGGACATTGCAGGAAATTTTGTCTTCTTTCGTGAGTGGACATCCTGAAAATTGGGACTTGTATGTTGATCAGGCTGTTTATGCGTATAATACCAGCCGGCATGAAACAACCGGGTATTCCCCCTATGAATTAGTTTTCGGACGAGAGCCAAGGATGCCCATAGAGGTGGATTTAGGAGTGCCTTTGCAAAATCCCCGGAGTCATTCAGAGTATGCTCGTGAGGTTAGACAAGCCATAAGGAATTCTACTGAGATAGCACAGAAAAATTTATATGCAGCTAAAAAAAGGCAGACTCTGTATGCTGATGGGAGAAGTAAAGAGTGGAAGCCCTTTGAATTAGGGTCATATGTGTGGTTGCTGCGACCAAAAAAGTGGAAATTTGGGAGGAAGTGGGTAGGCCCATATAAGGTTCTTGTTAAAATGGGTGTTAATTATAAGGTGGAGTCGCAGCACGGAAAAGCCATGGTTGTTCATCATAATCAGTTGAAACCTTGTCCTTTGTCTTTTAATGATGAGGGTAAGGACATTTGTCCAGTTTCTGAAACACCAGATTGTGAAATTGTAGAGCAGGATACTGATGATGACATGGACGAAAACCCTGGGGAAATAAGAAATCAAGTTTATGTACGCCCCCCAAGATTACGTCAGGTTGTTAATCCCCCTTTAAGGTGTGGTGATTATGTTTCTCATTAGGCTTGCTCTTCATCGAGAGAGGGGAAGGTTTGTAACGTGTGCATGTGTGCATGTGATGTCATGTTCGAAGGCACATCTGTAGAATCATGAGTTTTCTAATGGTGTCATTAGGCAATGCTAGTTAATGACGTATTGCTTGTGCTCGTCATGTGATGACATGTCACGTTTATCAATAAATTGGAAAACCGTGATTGTTCGAAGATTAGAGAATTGGAATATGCACTAGAGACACGTCTGTTTCTGTTGTCCGTTCTGCACGGTCATAACATGCGGCTGAACATATTCTACAACTGTCTATTTCCTTCACCATTCCTCTAATGTTTATATCCTGAATTGTGTAAGGCGAGGAAGAACTACGTGTAAGATGTGATTTTCCAAAGTTGCTATCAAATATCTAGACATAGTAAACAGTATTCGAAATTTTTAAACCAAGTCCCTTCTCCTTGGAGTAAAATCCACGAGAAGCGTTTCAGAATCCAGTTTTTTTATGGATTGGATTGCTATAGCATTTTAGTTTATATTTTATTGGGAATGTCTCAAGAACGTGGAGGACTTTTTTTTACAAATCAAAAAACGAGAGGAAAATGTTGAACATCGTGTAGAGATATAGAGGGTCTCCTGAGAGCGCAGCGAGCAGAAAATTTTTGCGACGACGGTCTTGAAACAACGTTTACCAAAAGACACAGAATTATTGGGGAATGTCGCACCCCCAACACCCCCCCCCCGCTAAATCCGTCCCTGAACAGAGTTGCAGGCAACGCTAGCTGACACTTTTGTTCTACCTGATTCAGAAGACAGTTGTGCTATCTTTAGCCTACTACATCAATATTCGTTAAGGTCGATTTAGTGCACTTGAAGTCGGATCTAGGGATCCAGGGGTTTTAAAAATAAAACTAATTCGAGTTCAAAATTTTCAAAGTGTAAGCCAAAAATATTTTTTTGAGATAAAGCGCTTGGCGGGCCGGATAAAAACGTGCTGCAAGCCGGCCCGCGGGCAAAAATGGCGGCTGATCTAAACGATTAAAACGGGTTGAAAATTACAAGAATTGTAAAGGACGTAAGTAAGTCCTCAGGAACTTTTATTCACCTGGATAAGAGACTCTGGAGAATTCCTTGTCCTTGCGAAAAGTAGCAGTTTTTTATGTATTTTGCCTTTGTTTTGCCTATTTTCTTATCGCCCTGCAGTGCTTCCGGCGTCCCTGAATGGTGTTGTGTAATTTTTATTTATAGACAGAAGGAAGTCGCAAGCTGGAATCTTCCTATTATCTTTCTAAAATACTTCTAAGAAATCATTTTGTGGATTCCCCATTTTCTATCTTAACCAATCAATTCTCTTGCTTGATACGGGCGCATGCGAAGTGAGATTATGATGCGCTCCTGCCCTTATCTGCGAAGTATTCGTGCAAGACTCGGATCTGGGGAAGTAGCAGGCACGGAAGAAAGAAAGCAAGAACTGTAAGGAATAACCGTTAATTTTGCGAAAAAGAAATATAGTTTTTGTTGGGGCCGAAGTGGAATTTTTCAGACGGTCGTCTCGGCACGACAGAATGACTGGGGCGGGCGGCTCTCAATGTCCGCAATGTGAGACCGTTCTGGCTGAGGGATCCAGATTTTGTCACCTATGCGGTGCCCCTTTGAATACACAACCAAAGGCAGCAGCAAATGGTGAGAATTTATTTCCCTGAGAATTTATCTACAGAATTTCCCTTGGCAATTTTTAAAAGGCTTCGAAATAGGACAACTGATGCTTGATAATTTTCACTGTACAACATTCATATTCAGTCCCGGCTTTAAAACATGTATGGCCTTCCGTTGCAAGGCATTAAAGTGTTTCTTTTTGCATAGTTTTATGTAGCTTTTGGTGCCAATTGACAGTGTTTTTTACTTCTTATGATATTTTTGAAACAATAAACACGACTGCTTCAGCGCTTCGTCTCAAATTTCAAATATAGTCTCATGTCCCGACCTGAACAATCAGGGTGCGTGCAGACAAGGCCGCTGAGGGGTTTCTGAGTGAGGGACGGGCAAAACTAAAAGATCAGGCAGTTCTTGCAACCAGGGTTGCCAATTTGGCAATTTGGTTGCCAAAATTGGCAATGTTGGCACTTTTTCATGTTGTTTGGCAACTAAAAATTTAGATTTGGCAACTGTCTAAAGTTTGGCAATTTTTTGGCACTTTTTGAACATTTTCTCTTCACGAGTTTGTGACATTTTCTTAGTATCTTTTCGTGACATTCTCCCTTCAAATTCGATAATATTCCGTTAATGACACCCTGTGCCTCTCCCTGACACTTCTCGAAGTTTCATTCACTTGACTTGGGTGACCGGAACAAAGTACTTACATCTTGGTGTGACCCTGTGATGTCGGCAACTTTGCTAATGTTAAGGTGTGGTGTCGGTGATAGGAAACAATGTGTAAATATTTCAATAGAACAATGATTTTTTATGTCTCTATCAACATTGCCGATCTTGATTCTCGGACATGATAGTTAACTTTGGGCCTAAGTACGCATGCGTAACCTGTTTGGCAACTTTTGGCAACTTTTCAAACAGAATTTGGCATCTTTGGTCCCAGGCCACCTGGCAACCCTGCTTGCAACCATACATACCCATTAGATTAGTTTAGTTTAAAATACTTTTCTGAATATTACTTGATGTTATTTTCTTCCAATCGTTTAAAATGTTTTACTATTTAATACGCACACTTTTGTT
Source organism: Rhopilema esculentum (assembly GCF_057945365.1). Lineage (NCBI taxonomy): Eukaryota > Metazoa > Cnidaria > Scyphozoa > Rhizostomeae > Rhizostomatidae > Rhopilema > Rhopilema esculentum. Next base: position 12,414,040 of record NC_142825.1, read on the forward strand.
GTTTTTGATTAACTACATTCTCAAAATTAAATAGAATTCGTTACTTTACGAGACATCCTAAACCTCGAGCCTCCAGGCCAATCGACTCTCAGCGGCCATGAACACATGGGGCTCCCACTTCAACTTGAAGTCTTCAAGCCTATCTGTTACATAGCCTCCCAGTTCAATGCATATTTTTCTTGCATGTTGCCAATCTTTTAATGAAATGGAATTATTTTTTGTTTTTTTCCTTTGTGTAAACTCAGGTTCCGAAAAGGTTTCGAAAACAAATGTTCACTTGACCATGCAAGGGGACCGCAAAAAGGGACTTTCCCTCTTAATGGAGACTGCATACCATAATTATTCCATTTTCTTTGTCTCCAAAGTTAAACAATCAATCATGTGCTAAAAAATTTTAAGCCAGCAAATTCATCAGTGATGTGCTGGCAAACAACTATACTTGCTTCAGGATGGGGGGGGGGCTGGGGTGCACGAGAAGGATGTGGTCGATGTCTTGAGAAAAATTGATAAGAAGAGTTGGTAGTTGATGAGATAATCTTTTGGTGGGATAAGGAATGGTGGGATACAAAGGAGAACATTGATTAACAATAAATAGAATACTGGTGGGTTTGACAGACTAAAAGGTTGCAAAAATATTGTCTTCTAGTCAACCTTCAAGTTCATTGACAACTAAAATTGACAACATTACCACTGTCCCTAGTGATTTACTAAGAATTGATCTTTGGAGTCGCCATCAAGCTTTAAACTTTGGCCTTCTGTTACTGTATATTTAACTTCTCTTGATACAATAGCACACCTGCAGAACAGCATACAAAAGTTATTGATTTATGGAGCCTTGTATTTTTCAAAACTTTTCTGTGACTGTAGAATTTTACAAAAAAATTCCAAAAACAATTGATGGCACAGGTTGAACTTTCCAAATGTCTAAAGGAAACAATTATGATATCTTCCTTTTGCACTCTGGACATCGTTAGCAATTTTTGCAACATTTTTCAATCATTTTGCTCCAAACATTAAGGATTTCCCAATTTTTTGTAATGAGTTCCATATCATAATATCAAACACAATTTTACAAACAGTCTTTAACTCAACTAACTACCAACTACAAACATGCGAAAATACATAAACAAGTTTTTGTTAAGAGATCAACTTCTGTGCAATATAGCAATGTGGATTGACACTTCATGTGAAAGGGCTACACAGTGACATTGTTTTTTTTATTATGTTACTAAAGATTGCTTTCTTAAGACTTGTCACTGGAATACATGGCACATATGCATTTCTTCACACATTGGAAGGCTTTGCCAGGATCCATATGCAGGTGATAAGAAATCATATTGTCACCAATGCAAATGTAAATGCCAAAAGCTGATATTCATTTTTCAGGTGAGAGGGGGGGGGGGAAGCAACAAAGTTTTTATGGTTCAGATGTTTCTGCTTCAATCAGGGGCTGTGTGGCCAGGGGGCAGGGGGGCCATGGCCCCCTCTGTTTTCAAAATTTGAGGGATTTTTGGAAAAATTGTTGTTTTGTCAGAAAATTCTCAGCTTGAGCTCTGGGTAATTCTCAAACTTTTGGCAACATAAAAATGATTTCTCAGGTTTTACAGATTTCTACCATAGAGTGATTTGCTGCTTGGATTTTGTCAGATAAAATACAAATCTTCAAGGGCCAATTTTGGTTATAGAAATTGGTCAATATTTGTCATAAATCATATCTTTATTTGATATTGAAGACTGGGACAGCGCTGGTTTGTGAAAATTTTGTCCTAGATTTGAAAATTTATGCAGTTTTGTCGTGTAAGGTAAAGCAGGAAGAAGTTGATCAAAACCATCGCTTACCCACGGTGGATATTCAATTTAAGAATAAAATTTGATCATCAAAATTTGCTTCAAATACTGCAATTTCTGGCAAATTTGAAGCAATAGGTTATGAAAAAGTTTCACCTTCCACAGCAACCATGTGGTCGCTTCAGGTATCAACTTCTTCTACCCTTGTCTTAAGCTACAGATGAGAGAACATTCACTGTCAGTATGAAGAAACAGCGACAAGACAAAAAAAATGCATTTTAAATATCTTTCCAGCCAAGGCAAAAGTTAAGAGTCTTTCTGCCCTGACTCTGCAAATGCTTCTATTTGAGTAAAATAAATCAAAGAAATTTTGTCAAAAAATCTTTCTTTCTTCTCCACTCTAGAATTCATTTGCCACGATACCCCTTGCTGCGATTGCTCAAGCTACTAATGAACTATAAAACAGATTTTGAGTTTTAGATCTGAGTGTGTAACTTTGTGGCTTAACAAATTCCCTAAGGGATGTCAGCCAATAATTTACCATCAAAATTAGGCTTTGCTGGTAATGTAATGGTCTTTGATGTGGCATTTGAATGTGTGTGTATTTACTTGTTTTACATTGATTGTTTAATTCTAGTGCACTATATACAATTTTACTTGTACAAAGCAAACTAATCCGAATTGATAAATTACTAAATATGGATGGATGAATAAATACTTAAATTAACATGAATAAATATTTTTACAGTATTATACTTAAAATGATATATAAAAGATAAAATGTAAAATACATGCTGACATGCGTTGCGTTTACAGTTTGGACCATTCCACTTTTTTATCTAGCATTTGAAGATATTTAAATCTTCTGCTGATTTTATTTTGTTTGGTAGCCCATTCCAAATTTGGTTTGTTCTATAATGTTGTAAATCATTTGAATTTGTTGATGAGTAAGTTGAGGATCTATATTTTAAAAGGTTTTTCATGAAAGACGGGTTTAGATTTTCAAAGTCTTGAAAATTTCAATGCAAACTGCTCTCATACGGGAAACATGCATTGTACAATTTTCTGAATTCATAAGTAAGTCACTATAAGAGGTGAATCGATCATTATATAAAAATCTGAGGACACCTTCTTGGATTTTTTCATTTAGATATGGTGAACATTATTCATCAAAATCTAAAAATACTTTCAGCCAGTATATAAGGGTAGTGGGAAAATATATTACCACAAGAAACACTTTATCATGGAGAAAAATTGCCAAGCATCAAAGCAGAAAAATAGTTTTGTTGTCAATAAAATACAGGAAGTGTGTGTGTTGATATTGTAACATTGTTGGGTTAAGGATTCCCATGTTTTCTTGAAAAAAATGCTCTAATAGATGATAGCCCGCATGTTGAAAAGAAAATGACGCAATTCACAAGGCTGGGGAACAACCGTTCATTTCTTACCAATTCCCTATCGTCTTTCAAATTTCTACAAAATATTTCAGAATTCCTCTCTCATTAACATCACCTGCCAAAGGTTCAAAACGTACCTGAAACTTTATTAAGAAACCTGTAAATAGGTTCAGGGGCGGATTTAAGCAACAATGATTGGGGGGGGGGGGAGTATTAGACACTTATTTTGGTGCCACACCCTTCAGATCACTTGTTAATGATGGAAACGCCCATTTTTAAAATTTGGTTTTCAACTTTAAGGTAAAGATGACAAAAAGCAGTGGCGTAGCCAGGGTTGGAAGATTGATTAGGGCAAAGAGGAAAAAGTTTTTTTGCTGACCAGACCTCTTAGAATTTGGGAAAACACCCATTTTGGAAATGCATTTGGAAAAGCTATGAAATTTTTACGTGGCAATTTCATTTTATACAATGTCATATGTAGCGTTTTGTGGCCGACCATATTCTACAACTGTCTATTTCCTTCACCATTCCTCTAATGTTTATATCCTGAATTGTGTAAGGCGAGGAAGAACTACGTGTAAGATGTGATTTTCCAAAGTTGTTATCAAATATCTAGACATAGTAAACAGTATTCGAAATTTTTAAACCAAGTCCGTTCTCCTTGGAGTAAAATCCACGAGAAGCGTTTCAGAATCCAGTTTTTTTATGGATTGGATTGCTATAGCATTTTAGTTTATATTTTATTGGGAATATCTCAAGAACGTGGAGGACTTTTTTTTACAAATCCAAAAACGAGAGGAAAATGTTGAACATCGTGTAGAGATATAGAGGGTCTTCTGAGAGCGAAGCGAGCAGAAATTTTTTGCGACGACGGTCTTGAAACAATGTTTACCAAAAGACACAGAATTATTGGGGGGATGTCGCACCCCGAACACCCCCCCCCGCTAAATCCGTCCCTGAATAGAGTTGCAGGCAACGCCGAGCTGACACTTTTGTTCTACCTGATTCAGAAGACAGTTGTGCCATCTTTAGGCTACAACATTAATATTCGTTAAGGTCGATTTAGTGCACTTGAAGTCGGATCTAGGGATCCAGGGGGTTTAAAAATAAAACTAATTCGAGTTCAAAATTTTCAAAGTGTAAGCCAAAAATATTTTTTTGAGATGAAGCGCTTGGCGGGCCGGATAAAAACGTGCTGCAAGCCGGCCCGCGGGCAAAAATGGCGGCTGATCTAAACGATTAAAACGGGTTGAAAATTACAAGAATTGTAAAGGACGTAAGTAAGTCCTCAGGAACTTTTATTCACCTGGATAAGAGACTCTGGAGAATTCCTTGTCCTTGCGAAAAGTAGCAGTTTTTTATGTATTTTGCCTTTGTTTTGCCTATTTTCTTATCGCCCTGCAGTGCTTCCGGCGTCCCTGAATGGTGTTGTGTAATTTTTATTTATAGACAGAAGGAAGTCGCAAGCTGGAATCTTCCTATTATCTTTCTAAAATACTTCTAAGAAATCATTTTGTGGATTCCCCATTTTCTATCTTAACCAATCAATTCTCTTGCTTGATACGGGCGCATGCGAAGTGAGATTATGATGCGCTCCTGCCCTTATCTGCGAAGTATTCGTGCAAGACTCGGATCTGGGGAAGTAGCAGGCACGGAAGAAAGAAAGCAAGAACTGTAAGGAATAACCGTTAATTTTGCGAAAAAGAAATATAGTTTTTGTTGGGGCTGAAGTGGAATTTTTCAGACGGTCGTCTCGGCACGACAGAATGACTGGGGCGGGCGGCTCTCAATGTCCGCAATGTGAGACCGTTCTGGCTGAGGGATCCAGATTTTGTCACCTATGCGGTGCCCCTTTGAATACACAACCAAAGGCAACAGCAAATGGTGAGAATTTATTTCCCTGAGAATTTATCTACAGAATTTCCCTTGGCAATTTTTAAAAGGCTTCGAAATAGGACAACTGATGCTTGATAATTTTCACTGTACAACATTCATATTCAGTCCCGGCTTTAAAACATGTATGGCCTTCCGTTGCAAGGCATTAAAGTGTTTCTTTTTGCATAGTTTTATGTAGCTTTTGGTGCCAATTGACAGTGTTTTTACTTCTTATGATATTTTTGAAACAATAAACACGACTGCTTCAGCGCTTCGTCTCAAATTTCAAATATAGTCTCATGTCCCGACCTGAACAATCGGGGTGCGTGCAGACAAGGCCGCTGAGGGGTTTCTGAGTGAGGGACGGGCAAAACTAAAAGATCAGGCAGTTCTTGCAACCATACATACCCATTAGATTAGTTTAGTTTAAAATACTTTTCTGAATATTACTTGATGTTATTTTCTTCCAATCGTTTAAAATGTTTTACTATTTAATACGCACACTTTTGTTGTTTTTGATTAACTACATTCTCAAAATTAAATATAATTCGTTACTTTACGAGACACCCTAAACCTCGAGCCTCCAGGCCAATCGACTCTCACCGGCCATGAACACATGGGGCTCCCACTTCAACTTGAAGTCTTCAAGCCTATCTGTTACATAGCCTCCCAGTTCAATGCATATTTTTCTTGCATGTTGCCAATTTTTTAATGAAATTGAATTATTTTTTGATTTTTTCCTTTGTGTAAACTCAGGTTCCGAAAAGGTTTCGAAAACAAATGTTCACTTGACCATGCAAGGGGACCGCAAAAAGGGACTTTCCCTCTTAATGGAGACTGCATACCATAACTATTCCATTTTCTTTGTCTCCAAAGTTAAACAATCAATCATGTGCTAAAAAATTTTAAGCCAGCAAATTCATCAGTGATGTGCTGGCAAACAACTATACTTGCTTCAGGGTGGGGGGGGGCTGGGGTGCACGAGAAGGATGTGGTCGATGTCTTGAGAAAAATTGATAAGAAGAGTTAGTAGTTGATGAGATAATCTTTTGGTGGGATAAGGAATGGTGGGATACAAAGGAGAACATTGATTAACAATAAATAGAATACTGGTGGGTTTGACAGACTAAAAGGTTGCAAAAATATTGTCTTCTAGTCAACCTTCAAGTTCATTGACAACTAAAATTGACAACATTACCACTGTCCCTAGTGATTTACTAAGAATTGATCTTTGGAGTCACCATCAAGCTTTAAACATTGGCCTTCTGTTACTGTATATTTAACTTCTCTTGATACAATAGCACACCTGCAGAACAGCATATAAAAGTTATTGATTTATGGAGCCTTGTATTTTTCTCAAAACTTTTCTGTGACTGTAGAATTTTACAAAAAAATTCCAAAAACAATTGATGGCACAGGTTGAACTTTCCAAATGTCTAAAGGAAACAATTATGATATCTTCCTTTTGCACTCTGGACATCGTTAGCAATTTTTGCAACATTTTTCAATCATTTTGCTCCAAACATTAAGAATTTCCCAATTTTTTGTACTGAGTTCCATATCATAATATCAAACACAATTTTACAAACAGTCTTTAACTCAACTAACTACCAACTACAAACATGCGAAAATACATAAACAAGTTTTTGTTAAGAGATCAACTTCTGTGCAATATAGCAATGTGGATTGACACTTCATGTGAAAGGGCTACACAGTGACATTGTTTTTTTTATTATGTAACTAAAGATTGCTTTCTTAAGACTTGTCACTGGAATACATGGCACATATGCATTTCTTCACACATTGGAAGGCTTTGCCAGGATCCATATGCAGGTGATAAGAAATCATATTGCCACCAATGCAAATGTAAATGCCAAAAGCTGATATTCATTTTTCAGGTGAGAGGGGGGGGGGGAAGCAACAAAGTTTTTGTGGTTCAGATGTTTCTGCTTTAATCAGGGGCTGTGTGGCCAGGGGGCAGGGGGGCCATGGCCCCCTCTGCTTTCAAAATTTGAGGGATTTTTGGAAAAATTGTTGTTTTGTCAGAAAATTCTCAGCTTGAGCTCTGGGTAATTCTCAAACTTTTGGCAACATAAAAATGATTTCTCAGGTTTTACAGATTTCTACCATAGAGTGATTTGCTGCTTGGATTTTGTCAGATAAAATACAAATCTTCAAGGGCCAATTTTGGTTAAAGAAATTGGTCAATATTTGTCATAAATCATATCTTTATTTGATATTGAAGACTGGGACAGCGCTGGTTTGTGAAAATTTTGTCCTAGATTTGAAAATTTATGCAGTTTTGTCGTCTAAGGTAAAGCAGGAAGAAGTAGATCAAAACCATCGCTTACCCACGGTGGATATTCAATTTAAGAATAAAATTTGATCATCAAAATTTGCTTCAAATACTGCAATTTCTGGCAAATTTGAAGCAATAGGTTATGAAAAAGTTTCAACTTCCACAGCAACCATGTGGCCGCTTCAGGTATCAACTTCTTCTACCCTTGTCTTAAGCTACAGATGAGAGAACATTCACTGTCAGTATGAAGAAACAGCGACAAGACAAAAAAATGCATTTTAAATATCTTTCCAGCCAAGGCAAAAGTTAAGAGTCTTTCTGCCCTGACTCTGCAAATGCTTCTATTTGAGTAAAATAAATCAAAGAAATTTTGTCAAAAAATCTTTCTTTCTTCTCCACTCTAGAATTCATTTGCCACGATACCCCTTGCTGCAATTGCTCAAGCTACTAATGAACTATAAAACAGATTTTGAGTTTTAGATCTGAGTGTGTAACTTTGTGGCTTAACAAATTCCCTAAGGGATGTCAGCCAATAATTTACCATCAAAATTAGGCTTTGCTGGTAATGTAATGGTCTTTGATGTGGCATTTGAATGTGTGTGTATTTACTTGTTTTACATTGATTGTTTAATTCTAGTGCACTATATACAATTTTACTTGTACAAAGCAAACTAATCCGAATTGATAAATTACTAAATATGGATGGATGAGTAAATACTTAAATTAACATGAATAAATATTTTTACAGTATTATACTTAAAATGATATATAAAAGATAAAATGTAAAATACATGCTGACATGCGTTGCGTTTACAGTTTGGGCCATTCCACTTTTTTATCAAGCATTTGAAGATATTTAAATCTTCTGCCGATTTTATTTTGTTTGGTAGCCCATTCCAAATTTGGTTTGTTCTATAATGTTGTAAATCATTTGAATTTGTTGATGAGTAAGTTGAGGATCTATATTTTAAAAGGTTTTTCATGAAAGACAGGTTTAGATTTTCAAAGTCTTGAAAATTTCAATGCAAACTGCTCTCATACGGGAAACATGCATTGTAAAATTTTCTGAATTCACAAGTAAGTCACTATAAGAGGTGAATCGATCATTATATAAAAATCTAAGGACACCTTCTTGGATTTTTTCATTTAGATATGGTGAACATTATTCATCAAAATCTAAAAATACTTTCAGCCAGTATATAAGGGTAGTGGGAAAATTTATTACCACAAGAAACACTTTATCATGGAGAAAAATTGCCAAGCATCAAAGCAGAAAAATAGTTTTGTTGTCAATAAGATACAGGAAGTGTGTGTGTGTTGATATTGTAACATTGTTGGATTAAGGATTCCCATGTTTTCTTGAAAAAAATGCTCTAATAGATGATAGCCCGCATGTTAAAAAGAAAATGACGCAATTCACAAGGCTGGGGAACAACCGTTCATTTCTTACCAATTCCCTATCGTCTTTCAAAATTCTACAAAATATTTCAGAATTCCTCTCTCATTAACATCACCTGCCAAAGGTTCAAAACGTACCTGAAACTTTATTAAGAAACCTGTAAATAGGTTCAGGGGCGGATTTAAGCAACAATGATTGGGGGGGGGTATTAGACATTAATTTTGGTGCCACACCCTTCAGATCACTTGTAAATGATGGAAACGCCCATTTTTAAAATTTGGTTTTCAACTTTAAGGTTGATGATGACATAAAGATGACAAAAAGCAGTGGCGTAGCCAGGGTTGGAAGATTGATTAGGGCAAAGAGGAGAAAATTTTTGCTGACCAGGCCTCTAAGAATTTGGGAAAACACCCATTTTGGAAATGCATTTGGAAAAGCTATGAAATTTTTACGTGGCAATTTCCCTTTATACAATGTCATATGTAGCGTTTTGTGGCTGACCATATTCTACAACTGTCTATTTCCTTCACCATTCCTCTAATGTTTATATCCTGAATTGGGTAAGGCGAGGAAGAACTACGTGTAAGATGTGATTTTCCAAAGTTGTTATCAAATATCTAGACAAAGTAAACAGTATTCGAAATTTTTAAACCAAGTCCGTTCTCCTTGGAGTAAAATCCACGAGAAGCGTTTCAGAATCCAGTTTTTTTATGGATTGGATTGCTATAGCATTTTAGTTTATATTTTATTGGGAATGTCTCAAGAACGTGGAGGACTTTTTTTTACAAATCCAAAAACGAGAGGAAAATGTTGAACATCGTGTTGAGATATAGAGGGTCTCCTTAGAGCGAAACGAGCAGAAATTTTTTGCGACAACGGTCTTGAAATAATGTTTACCAAAAGACACAGAATTATTGGGGGGATGTCGCACCCCCAACACCCCCCCCCCCGCTAAATCCGTCCCTGAATAGAGTTGCAGGCAACGCCTAGCTGACACTTTTGTTCTACCTGATTCAGAAGACAGTTGTGCCATCTTTAGGCTACAACATTAATATTCGTTAAGGTCGATTTAGTGCACTTGAAGTCGGATCTAGGGATCCAGGGGGTTTAAAAATAAAACTAATTCGAGTTCAAAATTTTCAAAGTGTAAGCCAAAAATATTTTTTTGAGATGAAGCGCTTGGCGGGCCGGATAAAAACGTGCTGCAAGCCGGCCCGCGGGCAAAAATGGCGGCTGATCTAAACGATTAAAACGGGTTGAAAATTACAAGAATTGTAAAGGACGTAAGTAAGTCCTCAGGAACTTTTATTCACCTGGATAAGAGACTCTGGAGAATTCCTTGTCCTTGCGAAAAGTAGCAGTTTTTTATGTATTTTGCCTTTGTTTTGCCTATTTTCTTATCGCCCTGCAGTGCTTCCGGCGTCCCTGAATGGTGTTGTGTAATTTTTATTTATAGACAGAAGGAAGTCGCAAGCTGGAATCTTCCTATTATCTTTCTAAAATACTTCTAAGAAATCATTTTGTGGATTCCCCATTTTCTATCTTAACCAATCAATTCTCTTGCTTGATACGGGCGCATGCGAAGTGAGATTATGATGCGCTCCTGCCCTTATCTGCGAAGTATTCGTGCAAGACTCGGATCTGGGGAAGTAGCAGGCACGGAAGAAAGAAAGCAAGAACTGTAAGGAATAACCGTTAATTTTGCGAAAAAGAAATATAGTTTTTGTTGGGGCTGAAGTGGAATTTTTCAGACGGTCGTCTCGGCACGACAGAATGACTGGGGCAGGCGGCTCTCAATGTCCGCAATGTGAGACCGTTCTGGCTGAGGGATCCAGATTTTGTCACCTATGCGGTGCCCCTTTGAATACACAACCAAAGGCAGCAGCAAATGGTGAGAATTTATTTCCCTGAGAATTTATCTACAGAATTTCCCTTGGCAATTTTTAAAAGGCTTCGAAATAGGACAACTGATGCTTGATAATTTTCACTGTACAACATTCATATTCAGTCCCGGCTTTAAAACATGTATGGCCTTCCGTTGCAAGGCATTAAAGTGTTTCTTTTTGCATAGTTTTATGTAGCTTTTGGTGCCAATTGACAGTGTTTTTTACTTCTTATGATATTTTTGAAACAATAAACACGACTGCTTCAGCGCTTCGTCTCAAATTTCAAATATAGTCTCATGTCCCGACCTGAACAATCGGGGTGCGTGCAGACAAGGCCGCTGAGGGGTTTCTGAGTGAGGGACGGGCAAAACTAAAAGATCAGGCAGTTCTTGCAAGTTGCAACCATACATACCCATTAGATTAGTTTAGTTTAAAATACTTTTCTGAATATTACTTGATGTTATTTTCTTCCAATCGTTTAAAATGTTTTACTATTTAATACGCACACTTTTGTTGTTTTTGATTAACTACATTCTCAAAATTAAATAGAATTCGTTACTTTACGAGACACCCTAAACCTCGAGCCTCCAGGCCAATCGACTCTCAGCGGCCATGAACACATGGGGCTCCCACTTCAACTTGAAGTCTTCAAGCCTATCTGTTACATAGCCTCCCAGTTCAATGCATATTTTTCTTGCATGTTGCCAATCTTTTAATGAAATGGAATTATTTTTTGATTTTTTCCTTTGTGTAAACTCAGGTTCCGAAAAGGTTTCGAAAACAAATGTTCACTTGACCATGCAAGGGGACCGCAAAAAGGGACTTTCCCTCTTAATGGAGACTGCATACCATAATTATTCCATTTTCTTTGTCTCCAAAGTTAAACAATCAATCATGTGCTAAAAAATTTTAAGCCAGCAAATTCATCAGTGATGTGCTGGCAAACAACTATACTTGCTTCAGGATGGGGGGGGGCTGGGGTGCACGAGAAGGATGTGGTCGATGTCTTGAGAAAAATTGATAAGAAGAGTTGGTAGTTGATGAGATAATCTTTTGGTGGGATAAGGAATGGTGGGATACAAAGGAGAACATTGATTAACAATAAATAGAATACTGGTGGGTTTGACAGACTAAAAGGTTGCAAAAATATTGTCTTCTAGTCAACCTTCAAGTTCATTGACAACTAAAATTGACAACATTACCACTGTCCCTAGTGATTTACTAAGAATTGATCTTTGGAGTCACCATCAAGCTTTAAACTTTGGCCTTCTGTTACTGTATATTTAACTTCTCTTGATACAATAGCACACCTGCAGAACAGCATACAAAAGTTATTGATTTATGGAGCCTTGTATTTTTCAAAACTTTTCTGTGACTGTAGAATTTTACAAAAAAATTCCAAAAACAATTGATGGCACAGGTTGAACTTTCCAAATGTCTAAAGGAAACAATTATGATATCTTCCTTTTGCACTCTGGACATCGTTAGCAATTTTTGCAACATTTTTCAATCATTTTGCTCCAAACATTAAGGATTTCCCAATTTTTTGTAATGAGTTCCATATCATAATATCAAACACAATTTTACAAACAGTCTTTAACTCAACTAACTACCAACTACAAACATGCGAAAATACATAAACAAGTTTTTGTTAAGAGATCAACTTCTGTGCAATATAGCAATGTGGATTGACACTTCATGTGAAAGGGCTACACAGTGACATTGTTTTTTTTATTATGTAACTAAAGATTGCTTTCTTAAGACTTGTCACTGGAATACATGGCACATATGCATTTCTTCACACATTGGAAGGCTTTGCCAGGATCCATATGCAGGTGATAAGAAATCATATTGCCACCAATGCAAATGTAAATGCCAAAAGCTGATATTCATTTTTCAGGTGAGAGGGGGGGGGGAAGCAACAAAGTTTTTGTGGTTCAGATGTTTCTGCTTTAATCAGGGGCTGTGTGGCCAGGGGGCAGGGGGGCCATGGCCCCCTCTGCTTTCAAAATTTGAGGGATTTTTGGAAAAATTGTTGTTTTGTCAGAAAATTCTCAGCTTGAGCTCTGGGTAATTCTCAAACTTTTGGCAACATAAAAATGATTTCTCAGGTTTTACAGATTTCTACCATAGAGTGATTTGCTGCTTGGATTTTGTCAGATAAAATACAAATCTTCAAGGGCCAATTTTGGTTAAAGAAATTGGTCAATATTTGTCATAAATCATATCTTTATTTGATATTGAAGACTGGGACAGCGCTGGTTTGTGAAAATTTTGTCCTAGATTTGAAAATTTATGCAGTTTTGTCGTCTAAGGTAAAGCAGGAAGAAGTAGATCAAAACCATCGCTTACCCACGGTGGATATTCAATTTAAGAATAAAATTTGATCATCAAAATTTGCTTCAAATACTGCAATTTCTGGCAAATTTGAAGCAATAGGTTATGAAAAAGATTCACCTTCCACAGCAACCATGTGGCCGCTTCAGGTATCAACTTCTTCTACCCTTGTCTTAAGCTACAGATGAGAGAACATTCACTGTCAGTATGAAGAAACAGCGACAAGACAAAAAATGCATTTTAAATATCTTTCCAGCCAAGGCAAAAGTTAAGAGTCTTTCTGCCCTGACTCTGCAAATGCTTCTATTTGAGTAAAATAAATCAAAGAAATTTTGTCAAAAAATCTTTCTTTCTTCTCCACTCTAGAATTCATTTGCCACGATACCCCTTGCTGCAATTGCTCAAGCTACTAATGAACTATAAAACAGATTTTGAGTTTTAGATCTGAGTGTGTAACTTTGTGGCTTAACAAATTCCCTAAGGGATGTCAGCCTATAATTTACCATCAAAATTAGGCTTTGCTGGTAATGTAATGGTCTTTGATGTGGCATTTGAATGTGTGTGTATTTACTTGTTTTACATTGATTGTTTAATTCTAGTGCACTATATACAATTTTACTTGTACAAAGCAAACTAATCCGAATTGATAAATTACTAAATATGGATGGATGAATAAATACTTAAATTAACATGAATAAATATTTTTACAGTATTATACTTAAAATGATATATAAAAGATAAAATGTAAAATACATGCTGACATGCGTTGCGTTTACAGTATGGGCCATTCCACTTTTTTATCTAGCATTTGAAGATATTTAAATCTTCTGCCGATTTTATTTTGTTTGGTAGCCCATTCCAAATTTGGTTTGTTCTATAATGTTGTAAATCATTTGAATTTGTTGATGAGTAAGTTGAGGATCTATATTTTAAAAGTTTTTTCATGAAAGACGGGTTTAGATTTTCAATGTCTTGAAAATTTCAATGCAAACTGCTCTCATACGGGAAACATGCATTGTAAAATTTTCTGAATTCACAAGTAAGTCACTATAAGAGGTGAATCGATCATTATATAAAAATCTAAGGACACCTTCTTGGATTTTTTCATTTAGATATGGTGAACATTATTCATCAAAATCTAAAAATACTTTCAGCCAGTATATATGGGTAGTGGGAAAATTTATTACCACAAGAAACACTTTATCATGGAGAAAAATTGCCAAGCATCAAAGCAGAAAAATAGTTTTGTTGTCAATAAAATACAGGAAGTGTGTGTGTTGATATTGTAACATTGTTGGATTAAGGATTCCCATGTTTTCTTGAAAAAATGCTCTAATAGATGATAGCCCGCATGTTGAAAAGAAAATGACGCAATTCACAAGGCTGGGGAACAACCGTTCATTTCTTACCAATTCCCTATCGTCTTTCAAAATTCTACAAAATATTTCAGAATTCCTCTCTCATTAACATCACCTGCCAAAGGTTCAAAACGTACCTGAAACTTTATTAAGAAACCTGTAAATAGGTTCAGGGGCGGATTTAAGCAACAATGATTGGGGGGGGGGGGGGTATTAGACATTAATTTTGGTGCCACACCCTTCAGATCACTTGTTAATGATGGAAACGCCCATTTTTAAAATTTGGTTTTCAACTTTAAGGTAAAGATGACAAAAAGCAGTGGCGTAGCCAGGGTTGGAAGATTGATTAGGGCAAAGAGGAAAAAGTTTTTGCTGACCAGACCTCTTAGAATTTGGGAAAACACCCATTTTGGAAATGCATTTGGAAAAGCTATGAAATTTTTACGTGGCAATTTCATTTTATACAATGTCATATGTAGCGTTTTGTGGCCGACCATATTCTACAACTGTCTATTTCCTTCACCATTCCTCTAATGTTTATATCCTGAATTGTGTAAGGCGAGGAAGAACTACGTGTAAGATGTGATTTTCCAAAGTTGTTATCAAATATCTAGACATAGTAAACAGTATTCGAAATTTTTAAACCAAGTCCGTTCTCCTTGGAGTAAAATCCACGAGAAGCGTTTCAGAATCCAGTTTTTTTATGGATTGGATTGCTATAGCATTTTAGTTTATATTTTATTGGGAATGTCTCAAGAACGTGGAGGACTTTTTTTTACAAATCCAAAAACGAGAGGAAAATGTTGAACATCGTGTAGAGATATAGAGGGTCTCCTTAGAGCGAAACGAGCAGAAATTTTTTGCGACAACGGTCTTGAAATAATGTTTACCAAAAGACACAGAATTATTGGGGGGATGTCGCACCCCCAACACCCCCCCCCGCTGAATCCGTCCCTGAATAGAGTTGCAGGCAATGCCTAGCTGACACTTTTGTTCTACCTATCTTCTACTTGTTTTGCTTTTTCGGTGTACTTATAGGTGCATTTTTCTGTGCATCAAATGAGTTTTTAAGGGTGATTTTAAAATTCATCATTTCATAGTTGAAAATTTTATTTACTAAGTATTATGGTCAACATAAGTCCAAAGTTTTAACTGTCAAATTTTTTTAAAAATTTGAGAAATTATTCTTCTATCACATGCAAAATTTTGGTCACCAGTAGCCTTCCCTGTTTTGAACTTAGCTGCCTTTTAAAAGTGCCATTGGTGCAAGTTTGTATTGCAGAGGGCTTTTGGGTAATTGCTTTGCTGCCGTACTCTCTTCCCGGCATAATAGAGTAATTAAATGGTGACGGCAAAAATCTATTTTGAGGATTTTTTAATTTTAGCCAAATTACCTAAAAGAAAATCATGTAATAGCGTGAATTTTGCAAATTCAGTTGAATATTTCAAAGATTTGCTGAGATATGATAAAATAAGCAAAGGGCCCCTTCCCCATCAAATACTGTGACTTGACCTCTGTCTGAAGCCAATATTTGAATCAATACAAAATAAAAGTAATCTGTCAGCAGAATTGAAATCTCTCTTTGCCCATTTCCCACTAAATTTTCTACATGTTGATATTAAATTGCATAAAATTTCAGTTCAGAACAATATTACTTTGAAGGGGCAGCCAGAATGAAAATTTTTCCACTTTTCTGATAAGATTCGACTTTTCAGAGAGGGATACTGCATCCCAGGTTGTGACTGCGCTGATGCCTGGTGGTATTGAAGACAAAATTATCATTTTAGAAACAATCTGCTATTGAATTAGCTGAAATAAAGTGTTCAGAAAAAGAAGATGTCTTTTTTCTCTAAGATCATTAAAAGCGACACAAACTACCTTTGATAGAATCTGTATAGTAAATATACTAGATATATTTGAAAATATTATAGGATTGTACATAAATGATATAGAACAGGTCCTTACATAAGCGTTATGAAAACCTTGATGATGCTGTTCTTCCTGTCCTTCTGTTTAATAGTAGAATCAAGCAGAAAGTTGAACACGAAGTTTTTCTGCAACAAGTTTTGCTCTTTAGAACTTGCATAGTTAAAGGAGCTCCCTCTTTCATTACAGTTCCTGCACAATTAGAACACGGCCAAACAACTCAAGCCAATGTCTCATGCGACAAAAAAGGTGACGTGGGTACCCAATCAGAGAACTCGAACGGTGGAAGAAAAGATGTTCAACCACCCATTCAAACACCGAAGGACGTTGCAAAGCAGGGGAGTATCAAGGTATCGGACAATGGTAAAAGCGAATCTTGTTTGAAAAGGATCGCAGTGCAAGGAAGTGAAGGTGATGCAGAAGACAATAATGATGCACTGCAGGGAAAAAGCAACATGATGCAAGGTAAAAGGGCTAAAATGTCAGAATGTAGCGCTACGATGCCTGAAAGTAAGGGTGGAGTGGAAGACGAAATTCTAGGAAATAAGCGTGCAGCAGAAAAAGTAAACGATTCACCACAAGGAAAAAAAGCTAAAATGCCAGATTGTAGTGATGGGATGCAAGGAAATATAAGTAGGGCAGAAGGAGTGGATAAACAATTGCAAGGAAATCAGAGTAAAGTAGAAGGAGTAAGTGATGGAAAACAATTCATAAGAGATGAAACACAGGAGAAGACCAAAGCTTTGCAAGATAATAGTGCTGTACCACAGAAGGTTAATAGTCCAATACAAGAGAAATTCAACGGAACAGAAGGAAGTAAGGACATAAGTTGCAGTGTAGCATTGGAAAGTATTGAAGCAACAAAAGGGGAAGAGGAGGTAGTGCAAGAAAAGGACAATGCTACGCAAGGGAAAGTGCTTGCAACCAAAGCGAATAGAAATAATGCCGCAGAAAATATTGATGCCATAAAGGAAAGAAGTGATGCAATGGAGGGAGACGACAATGCAGTGCAAGTAAGTGTTGATTCCGTGAAAGGAAAAGGGGATAGAGAGCAAACAACTAACGATGCATTGCAAGGAGATATGGTTGGAGAACAAGGAGGTTGCAAGTTAATGCAAGATAATAAAAACTGTGCACATGCTGAAGTTGAATCGCAAAGACAAATCAAGTCATCGAATTCTATTCTGAGCACTGGAAAACCGGAAACTCTTCTTTCCCAGGCAGAACAGTTTCATGTTGAAGAAGGAGTTGAAATGCATGATCAGGCTGAGTATAATGATTCAGATTCAAGCGAAAATATTAGTTCTCAGCAGGAAAACCAACCTGGCGATAACAAAAAGAAACGTAAAACTCAAAGCAAAGCAAAGGTCAGTATTAACTTTGTATTCAAACTTTAGTTGTCTTATGGTTGTTGTAATAAAAAGCTTGCTGTTTCTGCTAAAGCGTAGATATAATGGATTTATACCTTAACTACATAACTAATGCCTGTATGGTATTTAGAGATTTGTTTCTCAAGAAGGGCAGCAAGATGAAAATATATAGTTTTATTGCAAATTTCTCACTTGTATTATTCAATCTGTATAAGATAATTTCTTTCACGCTAACAGAATTTAATTGTTCTGGCTAGGCAAAACACATGCTGAAATTTTGGT
Organism: Rhopilema esculentum; assembly: GCF_057945365.1. Lineage (NCBI taxonomy): Eukaryota > Metazoa > Cnidaria > Scyphozoa > Rhizostomeae > Rhizostomatidae > Rhopilema > Rhopilema esculentum. The sequence continues at coordinate 12,431,958 of NC_142825.1, forward strand.
TTCACTAGAAAATGCTTGCAGTAAGGGGTGTTAAAAGGATTCATCGGTAGCTGCCCTATCAGTTTTGATAGATGGCAGATGCTATTAACAACTCCTTCCTGAAATTCATAATCAGTGTTTTATTTCCAGTAACATATCTTCAAATAGATCAGTTAATAAGCAAATATCCCAATGTCCTGAGTTACAAGTGTAAACAAATTTTCTCATTTTCCAGACGGATCGTAAAAAGAAACAAGAAAGGAAAGAGAGAGCGGAAGAAAGGAAGAGAACTGGTGATCCATTAGGTGCTCAGGTGAAGGCCTAAAGTTTTATGTTGGCTTAGAGCTTGATATGTAAGGGAAACGAAAGGGGGAAAGGACTTAAACAAAAATCATTTATAACATGATTACTGATTCAATGTATTGTTGCTTAGTGGAACCCAAATGCAGTACTACCTCTTTTGTTCTTAGAAATAGTGTTTTCGGGGGATGCATTTTAAATATTTAGCTAAAACTGGTTAAATCTTTTCTTTAAGGTTGCGCCTACTTTCTTATAGCAGTTTTCATTTTTCGCAGGAAAACAGACTGCTTATTGATATCTTATTTCATATCTCTGAATCTTTAATGATGTGAAGTTCTTGTATTGCCCTCTTGCATCCTCTATTTCCATAAAATTTCTCCAACATCTTTGCATCATTTCCTTTGCACCAATTTAGCTGAACCATGTTCATTGCACCATTTCCCTGTCAGAGATTTCTTGCACCATTTTCCCCGCACCATTTCTATTGCACCGGTTTTCTTGAACAATTTTCTATGTAAATATATCCATGCACCACTGTAATTGCAGTTAACACCATTCCCTTACAAAATTTTCCTAAAACAGGCTGCAAAAGATTCGAATGCAAGCGATGAAAATACTGATTTCGCAAAAGCGAAAAAGGCAAGCATGTCAGATCTCGAATCAGGAAAAGATACGAAATCAAATAATGAAAAACAAGCTGGTCTGGTTAAGGATCATACCGAAGTAGCAAAAGCTCCGAAGGCAACAAAACCAGATCTCAAAGCAGAAAAAGAAACAGCACCAATAAGTGAAAAACAAGCTGCTCCGGTCAAGGATCATCAAGAAGTGTAACAAACATTTTATTCAGTTTTTACGCACTGTAAATGGCTAGGTCTCTTTGACCTTTCTATCATTTACCGCAGGGATTAAGGACAGCTGTGCATCTCCTTGTAGATCAAGAAGACTGTTTCGTCAAGTTGTACATCGTTTCTGCTGTTATTGGTCAGTAACAGTTTTTGAAAGTGTTAGCAAATTATGTTTATCTGACGTCCCATTTTCTTTGTTTTAGCCCACAACGACAAACAAGGTCCCAAACAAACAAAGCAAACCATGAAAAAATGCTTAAAGGAACAGGTGAATCAAATGAACTCGTGGTGCATTTTTATGCCCTTTTAGATCCAGCATTTGGTGACGCCAAGAATATGTTCATAGTTATGGGTTATCCAATTGGTGATTGGTTAAAAGGACCTATAATACCTGTCGAAGCAATCGGGTTAGTATTTGAACGCAATTCTAAGTTGCTAAATAAGATTTTGGTACCGCAAAATTCGAAGATGTCACCAAATAGCGGAATCATAGCATGCTAAAGCACTTGAACCGTTCCAGAAATCATCTATTTTCAACTAACAATATAAAGAATTGCTTAACGTTTCTATGAGTCTATGCCTTCCTAAAATATGTTTTTGATCTGAAGCAGTCGTTGTTGTTACCATCAACACAAAACTTGCAGTTTAAAATCTTGATAGACTATGAAATTTAACTTTGTCGTTTTAAAGTTTCTCTCAAAGTTTAAAGCAGGAAAATTCAATTTACTTGGCCGGTGAAATTTTGTTGTTCAAACAAAAAGTTGTCTTTTTCTGTCTTTTTCTTTCACTGTTTTGAAAATCTGCTAGGAAATCTGGTAGGAAATCTGGTAGGAAATCTAGTAGACAATGCAATACTAGATTTTCTGAAAAACCACTTAAATACAATGGGCAGAAATGTTAAAAAACAAAAAATTGAAAACACCTTCTGCAATTTGAAAGCAGTGAGAAATTGTGTGTATAGCTTTATGCTGATTTTGGTAATTGAAGTCTTTCTTATTAAAAAATGTATTGCCAGGTTCCTTTCTAAAACCTGCATGAGCTCCTTTCCAAACGAATGACACTCCACACCTTTTTCCGTGTGTTATTACAACAGGCATCGAGTCTTGAAGCAAGTAGATCTTGGTTTTTTCAACTACTTTTTTAAATTACTTATGAATGTTATTCTTACAGGAGATTTGGAGAACTTGTTATCCTGCATGGGAAAATGTTCATTTCTTCTTTTTACAAAAAAGACAAGCTGATTGTTCCTTATAAATATGGGAGAGCTGATGGTAAAAATTTCATTTTTGAGTTTATTTCAAGGCCATTTATCCCAAGTACAGAACAGGGTGTCGTAAACAGATGTCTACTTGTGCTGGCTTCTGACTGGCGAGGTAATCAATTCAGCGGTTCCTTCGTCTGCGTGTTCATTTTGTACTTTTTAAGGAACATTTTATTGATAATTGGCGGGGAAATAAAGATCACTTTCCTGTGAAAGGAGAGGACAAATCATTGTATCATTTGGCTATGTTATGTCGGTAAGATGCCTTAGCCGGAAATAACTATTGCTGCCTGAAGATTCTGGCCAGTTTTAATTGTTACCAGTGAAAATTACTTGCTCAAAGTAAATCTCATTCATTCATGGATACACAATTTATAAATGATGTCCAGACGGATTTCTCCCGGAAAACTACACGTTTCATGCCATCACCATTTTAAATGGTCTCGTTGTGCTTGTAAAGATGGTTGGCAGTCAGTGAATTTCTAATCGATTGTTTGTCTTCTAACTTTGTTAATTAGATTGATTAGAAACATAAACGCCTATCAGTCTCATGGCACACTTATGAGGAATAAATAACCTAAACCTTTCTAGGTCCTTACCTTTAATATTATGTTAGGCACCTTGAATGTTTTTATCCCTTGTACCTAAGTAGACGTGCTTGTCTGCAACCTCCAGCTATTCTATACCCCTCCGTTTCAAGTAAATATGACCGCTAATAAACTAACGGGGTATTGCTTAGTTACCAGGTAGCAACCAGCAAAGGTGCCATTGTCTATAATGAATACTCGTAACCTTTTTCATTGTTTCGTAGATAATTTTGTAATTTTAAAGAATAGGGCTCGAATATTTACTTATTGCAGGAAATTCTTTTCACCAACTTCGAAGTTTTTTATTAAAAGATTTACAGATTTTTTCATTATACGTAGAGTCAAATCTTTAATAAGGCAGAATTTCAGATTCACTTTGTAGCTCTTGGAGCCTATGGTAAGGCATTTACACAACATTCGTGTTTTCAGAAACTTGGCTGTTTATTGCAATAGATCTTAAATGTAATCCATACCTTTCTATCTCAAAATAGAATTACTTTAATTTTGTTTCACTGTATGTAATCATTCGTTCTTCTTTTTCAAGATAATAACTTCCCTCCTTAGGAAAGTTCAACAAACTTGACGGCATTGTCTCTCCGGAATGCGACAAATCCTTTTTTGAACGATTCTTATTTTGGAAAACAAACACCGTTTCGTTGTCTAAAACATTAGAGGATAAAGATGAATTTATTTTATGCGTGAAAGCGTTTAGTCACAAGAATCCCAGTCAGCTAAACGTCAGAAATTTAAAAGAAATTATCAACTTCCTGAGTTCACAACTGGTATGTGATGGAACTGGGAAAAACAAAAAACACAAATTCGAACCGAATTCTATGGAGAGATATCAGGTATACAATGTGTTAAATGTCAAACAATCATTTGAGATTTGATATCTTGACCGCAAGTTGATGGGGGAATTAAACTGAACTAAAAAGCATTTGTAACTTGGTATTTCAACTAAAAAGCGTGAGTCTTGGTATTTGACACATAGCTAATTATAAGGGTCATGACACGTAGCTAAAAACAAAAATTTGCAAAGGAGAATTCCACTGTTTGCTCCAACATATGTATGGCCAATGATCATAAAATTATTTTGTCTTAGAGCTTTGTAAATTAATCAACCTGTCGTTAGCCTCTATAAATTGTCAACAAAATAGCATTAAATGAGCTCTTTTTATGCTGTTGATAATAAAAAATACACTTTAACGATAATGATGAAAATGATACTGATGACTCTTTTTTACGATTTCAGATTTTTGAGGAATTATTTAAAGATAAGATCGAAGAAAACTACAAGATGTTGCAGGATACTAAGAAATGGCAGAACAGTTTTTTGTCAAGCATTTCAATATTGGTGATGTTCCCATTTTTGAAAGTCGACTTTCTTCCAACTGGCAGTCATTCATTGTTGCAAAAACTGCTTGAATGTATTTCACTGAAAGGATTGTATCACGATGATTACAGTCCTGAGGACTTGAAGATGCGATTGGAATCTGAGTTCGGAAACAGGTTTGTGAATTATCTGGATTAAGTATGTTTGCTTATTTAGCTAGTCATCGTATTTAGTTGCAAATCGAGATCTCAAAAGTGCGCTCTTTAAGATGATTGATTAGAGGCTCTTTCTAACTAATATTATGTGACGATGATGATAATTTCATGAGAACGAGGATTTTTACCATGTTTGAATGAATTACATCTTACAAATTTTTCAGCTTCTTTCATTTACATGACTGGGTTTAATGTGTTTTTGATAAATTTATGCTGACTTTTCTTCACTTTTGCTCGATATTTGTGTAAAACTTACAAGTTAAGACAATTGCCTAATGATGATAGTTGTAACTAAGAACCTTCATATTCTTTACCCCCAAAGTACGTTAAGATAATTATAAACCATACAAATGAAAAGGAAAACTAGCAATGCAAAAAATTTTCCGACAAGTGACGACTTACTTTTTCACCCATTCCAAGCAAATAAAGCTATGCTAGCTTCAATTGCGGCAATTTTTACAATGTCTATCCGACAAAATGGTCTATTGGACAAAATACCCCAAACTCACTACGCAGGTTTCCAAACCGACATAAGACACAAATGCTAGGTTGCTCGATGATGATAATTTAATGGTCCACTATTGAAGAAACCTGATTTCTTCAAATTGCAGACTGAGAGAAAATTGAATTCTGAATAAAATATAGTGGGTTTAAAACAGACAAATATAGAATTATCATAACAAGGCTTATTTCACAATCCATTTCAGAAATGCTAGCTTGATGCGCATAACAAGGCTTATAACAAAGATAGCATAAGGAGAATAGAAAATAAGTACTTTAATAGCAGTTTCTTACAGTCTAAATATCCTCGTAGCCATGTTCCTTGCCGAAAGTAGAAAATATACTGGCCTAAGTCAAGGAACTAGAAACTTTGGCCAAACTAAAAGAACCCTTTTATCTCGAAGCAGCTGTTGTAGTAGTAGGTGTGCTGTATTTACCCCGTAGAAAGGCTTGCAGGGACTTTATAGCAACGAGCGATGCACGAAATACAAATAGCATGAATTATTTTAACGACAATAACTGTTTATTGTATAAGAAAGAGTTCAAGGATCAAAGTCAAAGCACAGCAATTCGAATTAGGCTCGAGTGAATGTTTTAAATTTGCACGCTTTACAATGAAATGTGCATATTTTTTTGCTTCTTTCATAAAAGGGGCTAGCAGTGCTAGGAAGCATCTCTTTCAGGCATTGGCTGTTTTGAAGGAATTTTTTAATCCTCTCTCTTGCTTTTTTAGCTATTAGGACAGTTCACACAATCCCTTTACTCCTCCAGTTCTTGTTCTTTTTCTAAATCTGTTTTTTTCTGTGTAACCCAAATTGTCCTTTTAATCAGTATCAGCTAACATTAGCTTAAAATCTGCATTTGAAAATTCTCTGAGAGAAAAATGATTTTCCAATTCTTCAGCCTTATATTGTGGAGCCGATGCGGGGTATATGATAGAAACAGTGCTTTTACGTATATCTGAATGTCATGTTAATCGTTTAGCAAAGCTTTGATTGCCCTTGCAATATATTTTCAGTCTTGTTCAAGACCTGGTCAAATTCATTAATGTTGTGCTCGATCACCGAGAACTTTTGGGAAGTACGGCTGCCTATTGGAGTCTTTTCAGCATAATATCACTGCTTGATCCTGACTTTCCAATCCAAGAATTTTCAGGGACTCGACATTATCTCATCGAAAAGTCGTTTGAGTAAGTTTTGTGGCATTTTTTTCTATAATTTTACGGGTTACTTGTTTATGCTAGAAAAACCGAAATTTGACAATGTTTTTTAATATTTTATTATCCGACCGGATTCAGATGGATTGTCGGAAGAAAGAAAAATCACAAGATGACTTTGCTTTTTTCTTCGCTCATATTAAAAGTTCCTCATTCTCTTGGAATTGCTTTCCAGGAACAATGACCAAAATTTGAATGAAATCAATGCAGCGCTGCACTTTTCTCCTAAACTAAAGAAATTGATGATGTCTTTTTTCAATTTGAAAAATCACGAGTTTTACCTTTTGATGCCTGCCATCGACTACTTTGATCTGCTAACCACTTTGGGAAATCATCTACATGGGAAGCGACGGATCGTAAGTACGCTTTTGTCAGACGTTTCTATTAGATGATTCTACATACCATTATTCCTCACAATGGTTGTCATCACAATGGTTGGATATCAAATGTAGATCCTGACGCATAATTTTCAGCCTCGCTTTGAAACAATTTCAAAGGTTTTATCTACGAGTTTAGAGACCACTTTTGGACTATACAGTTTCAATTACAATGCGATTTTTCGCAATTATATTAATAGAGTTAGTAATTATTTTTGGCCTTTAGAATGAAAATATCATGAATGGAACTTAATTACGTTACATTTCAACTTATACGGAATTTTGACAACAGTGGAGAGTACTTTGAAATACAAGTATATCCGTATGTATGTATTGTGTGTCTTAGCATTTGTCCATTATTTAAAAGTTCATTGTTTCATCTTTAGCTGCAATCAGAAATTGAAAAAGTCAACATCTTGTTGACAGTTTTGCTGTCAAAGGTTGAGATAAATGCTCCAAAGGATCCAAAAAGGTATGAACGAAATTATGCTGCAGTTTCACGCCTTACATTTCCATGAGTATCTTTTAGAAATTGTATCATTTCTATGAATTGACCACGTTTTTTGAAAAACTAAATAGAACATAAAGGTTTATGCTATCCACAAAATCCACCTAGAAACCATTTTTTTCCTAATATTCTTTATCCATTTTTTAGGATCAGCTCTGGGATTGACGTTTGTTCTACTTTGTTTTCGAGAAACTTTCTTTCAATCAAATATTCCGAAAACATGGAATTTTATAGCTGCTTGCTGAATCTTCTTCAAGCTTTCACTAAAGAAGCAGCATCAGAACCTGGAATATTAGAGGAGGTTTTGAAAACATTTGAAAAGAGAATTGCAAAGCTACTAACTGGGATTAAAACGGAACTTTTCAGTTTCACAACTGATAGATTCTCCAAGATATCGAAGGTTTGTCTTACATATCAGTGGTTTGTTTTGAACAGGTTTCTCTTATTTGTTTTGATGCTTGTTTTTATTACAAAGCACCATAATGATGTCAGTATTTTCGTGCCAGTTACGGTGCTTTTAATTTGTAGATACGACTCAATATTTTTGCCAATTTTTACGAACCATTTGTGTTTTACAAATTGTTGGAACAGTTGAAGTCGATGATGGCCCATGACCACCTTGGCGTGCATATCGCGCAAAAAAAATTTGAGATGAACCGGAACTTTTGAGATGAAAATGTTATTACAAAACACATGATGAAAATTCATGCATTCTTTCGTCAGTCAGTTAGCTCATTATTTAATGGTCAACAGTAAGTAAGTATTAATAAATCCAGGTATGTGAATTGCTCACTGGTTAGGGTCGCGGACAACAGACCCAAAGCACTTAAAGTTATGCAAGTACAAGCTCCCTGTATTTCTAGGCGTACGAATCACGAGATGTTGCCACAAAGAGAGAAAGGATCAGGGTACTTCTCGATAAGCGGAGCTTTTCAGTGTCCTCAAACAACTACCTTGCGATGCTATATAAAAATAAAAAACAAATACAAATAAAAACTCCGGTTTAACGTTTATAAATAAAGAAAAAATAGTTTTTTCATATTATCTTCATTTTTCAGTATCTTTCTTTGCATCAAAGTTCCAAGTATACAATAAGATACTGTTTAAAATGACAAGGCTTTGAAGAAGCATAACTTAACAAGTATTCCAATTTTGCAAGGTTTTGAATCATATTGATATAGTTTCTCATATTTCATTCTCAGATTTGATTCTTTGATTTTTTTCAACAGTTCATGGATCTTTTCTTCAAACTGCCTTTGGAGATTGACTGCATGAAGAAGTTGTTGGATGATAAAGTTGAAGATGCCATGCAGTTTTTCATCGAAAAAGTTTGTTTTCTATTATTTCAAATACTTCTTCGCTTCATCCCAGAAGCATTATGTTACAGAAGACCCTTTTTCTCCATCTCAAAACTGCTGACAGAGATCCCAAGATACCTTTTCCCTTCGCATGTATGAGTCCGGCAGGCCGCATTAGCACTGCTCCATTTCCATATGAAACGGAGTAAAACCTATCCGTTGTTGCTTCGCGTTTACACTGCTCTGCTATTTAAACAAAGTCATTTGAAGACGCAAATGAATACGGATACTTTTCAATTCGGTGCCTATTGAATACGCTCCGTTTTCAGAGTGAACCCCGAAAACGGATACATATGAATACGTTAACAACAGCAACAACACGCTTTCTGGCACGCCGAAACTCACGTTAAAATTTAGGTTTCACAATGGACGGGTCGCAATTTTAAAAAGTTATCCATTATTCAATTTCCTCTAATTTTTATTTCATTCTTATGCCAATTTGGCGAGGATTTCTGCAATTCTTTGTTTAAAGATGAGGCTACCAACAGCTCTTTATTGAAGCTGTGTGAACCCCTAACGTGTTCGTATCGTATGCATTTTGAAACTGATCAATGTGGACGGACATCGTTTTCTTCAACGAACACGGACAGAAATGAATAGGGACCAGTGTGAACGTAGCGTAAAAGGCATTGAGTCATTGTAAATAGGCTTTCCCTGTAGAGGGTCGTTTTCTATCGGCGTGATCGCAATGGTTTCATGTCATGTATCGGCTTTTGACAACCTGCTATTGACAACAACTGTTTTGTAAGTCAGTAAGGGTTTATTTGATAAGCTTCTGGCTAGCCAACAGAACTGCAGCACGAAACTGATGACGCAGCATAATTTACTATTGTGTTTTTAGTATAACCAATTATTGTGTTTTTAGTATAACCAATTAACATATCTTATTATACTAACCCTATATTATCTTGATATTCCTCCTTTTTATTTTTCATTCACATTCTTCTTTTGAAATGGAACACCTACACCTATAAACGTCCAATCGGGCATATGACCTAGATAGCTCCTTGTGAGTTCTTTTCATATGTCCGACAGCAAACATACCAAACTTTGAACTATCTACTGTTTGTAGTTTATCTTTTTTGTAAAAAATAATTGTTATTTGTGGTTCAAGTATTAAATAGAAATGTAGTAGTTAATTATTGCTGTGAATGAAATGTTTTGAGTTTGAGTTTAGGTAAGTTTGTTTATACTCTCTCCTTACTCCTTATACTCTCTCCTGTTTATACTTTAATCATGACTCAATGCCTTTAACACAATGCGTACAATCAGCAACCAATCGTACGCTCAGCTTTGACCTACAACCTACTATAGCTACGCAGCATAAACAGTTAATATTAATTTTACCATTTATCTTGAATTTCTCGTTAAGTATTCACAATCTCACAAGTACTGCGATAAGTCAATGGGCAGTCAAACATTACGGACTTTCTCTGAATCATAAGAAAGAAATATAGCAACTCAGGAACACACGTTCATACAAATTAGAAATGAATCGTTAACCCTTCCCGCAGACGATTTTTTACGACCTCTTTATTCATTATTAGAATCCTTCATTTAACAATTTTGAATGTTTCATGCTTCTATAAAAAGACTTACAGTGACACAAGAAATACGAGCAAACAAAGTTGATCTAGAATTTTGAATCTTGAGGAATCCGTATGTGGCATCTTCTTGCAGCAACGCATTGAAAGGAGCAAAGAATATCCACGTGGATAAGGTCACCTAGATCCTCTTTTGATAAGGATTCCAAATTCAGCAGCAGGCCTGCAGGAATATTCAAACATACAGCCCTTTAATCACTCTTTTCTTGGCCCACTGTTATCGCTGTCATGAATGATCGTGGCTACTGCTTTGTGTGCATTTGAATTTCAATTGTTTTCAATGCAATTTTCATGAAATTTTGTTATTGTATTTTCTCTAATTTTGTTTTATTAGAATTCTGCTATAAGAGCCGAAACTTCGCTTATATTTCTAGAGACTCAACTTCCACTTTGCTTTTTACTTTTGCTTTCTTCGTGAAAATATTTTCATTTTCTCAAGGTTTTCCATATATTTCAAATATACGACCCTTGGAAACTATCTTTCCAACAGCTTAATTCGGGCAAATACTTCTAATTTTCCTGCTGAATGCATTGCATTCTACACGAAGAAGTGAAATGTCTACTGTGGGAGTTAAAAAACTCTGCAAGTATATTATGAAAGTCTTACAGTAATAAGGTACTGTAAGGTAAAGGTTTCATCCAAATATTAATCTTTCTCATCATTTAATTTTTGCCAGGAAGCGAAGAGCAGTTCTTTAGGGCAGGAAAAAGTTTTTGAAGTGATCTGTTCAGTGAATGAAGAAACAACCTCCCCGCAGATGATGAAGTTGTTTCACAACACAGCGATCAATTTCATTGATAGCTCTCAAGTAAGGTTTTTTTGTAACTATGATTTTAGTTAGTGTTAAAGTACATCTTAATTAATGTAAAGATATATGTGTAACAACAAGTGATAATAACTTTGTTGTTTCTTAAATATTGAATGCTTCTTCGCTACTTTAGCATATAGTTGTTCAAAACTTTACAAATGTAATTTGCTACCTATCGCTCAGGTTTTTCTTTCATTCTTTTTTTCACAAGGAAATAAACAGCCACCGCCTCGTTACATTGTTCATGGACAAAGAAAAATTGAGGTTCTTATGGCGACTCTGTGATAAAGAACTTACAACTGTCAATGATGGCTTCTCTATGCTCAGGAAGCTGCTATGCTGGCCACCTTCACTCGCTTTGATAAAATTATCAATTGGTGAGTCTTATTTTCAAATTTAAAGAATTTATCTCACATCGATTTAACCATTCGTCAGATAGTGCACTTACAAGAACCAGTAAATTAAATTTCAGATTGGCTAATTTTTTTTAGTAAATTTGAGTCTAGATTGTTCTTCAGTTGTTCTTTAATTGTCGAGGTGTTTTTAATGTAATCAATGCAATTTCTAGCTAGTGTGTGTTGAGGGGGATGTTCAGACCTCATTTTCCAACAAAGTAAGTGAGACCTTTATTTGACGACAGGCCAATAAGTTTGAAAGTTCACCGCAAAAGCACCCGTAGATGGTAAAATATTTCCCGTTGTTGAGTTGAATTTTTCAAGTGCATTGTTGAAAATCACATTTAACAATAGCTCAGCCAAGGCTTGTTCTTAATATGTTGTTTACTTTTAACCAATTTTGATGCTTGTGTTTTTTTAAAGTTTTCTGGTATAAAGGATGTAGTTTGAATTGTTATCTGTGTTAATAATTCTTCATATTCAGCTGAAAGATTGTCGCTAGAACAGGATAGATTCTATGAAGTTTAAAGTTACTTTTTGTTCTCTCTATCTTAATAACATTTGCTCTCTCTATCTCTCTTGTTTTTTACAATATGTTGATTATTGCAATAATCTCCCGACTATTAGAAATTATGCATGAACATTTGATGATGATGGTGAATGTAAAGTTTGAGTAATATTTTTTGCTGCATATAAAGCTTTTTGTTTGTTTTTTAATAAAGGAAGATCACCTCTTTGTTAAAAAAAAGTTTGCTTTAGAGACGTCCAATCTCTGCCTTGAGTTTTTAGCGTGGAAATCTTGGCCTGATAATTTGAAAATGCATTTTCAATATCCTTGCGGAAAGAGCGAAATTCAAGGATTAGGAACATAACTAATCAGTTAAATCTCCTGTTAAATTACTTGTCTCTTATCAAAAGTCGACATCTGTAACGGAATTCCATATTCCTAACCACATGGTACAATTTGAGCCTTGGCACATTTTGTCTCGTTTCAACATTTCTACCTAGCAAGCAGAACCTGCAGCTGTAAAATCTTTATCACCTCTAGTATTAGAAAGCGTATTGTAATCCTAGTTCTTTGTTTTTTGCTGAACTGTACTGAACTGTACTGAACTGTACTGAACTGTACTGTGCATTTCTTAACGGTTCAACGTCAAATAAAAGGCTAAAGATAAAAGGAAAGTTTTCTACCGACAAATTTCTGAAAGTTAGCCCAATTAAATTGGTCAATTGATTCTAAATGCTATTTTTTACGAATTCTACGCAGTACACTATTTTGAATAATGGAATTATCTAATTTACACCGTAAAACCTTCATCGCCAAAACCAATGAAAATATCAATATTATGGACTGAAATATCTTTTTAGCAATGATTTATCCTTTGGTATGATATCATTGAAAGAGTTACGAAGTATAATTACAAACGAAATGAGCTTAAAAATTGTGATAAAGCTACGAAACGAGCAATTTGAATGGAAACTGTAACTGATTTTTGTAAGGCCCAAACTCAAAACAGCCCCCATCTTACCTAAGTAGTACCTAAATAGTTGAACATTATGATTGTTGTTAATTTAGGGATCGTTAAAACAATATAAAGGTACGTCCTTGGTCGTTTCAAGAGCTTATCTTTAAAAGCAAGTTTTTGTTTGCAGGAAATATGTCAAAAAAAGAAGCTGAGAGCTCTGGTGAAGGAAAGTTAAAGGCTGCCTTGGATCATTTTCGATCTTTTGAGAGCCAACTGTTTTCTGGTGAGGTCATACCAAAAGTGCTTGAAGTAATTTGCAATAAAAGGAAGGAATTTTGCGAAATTTCAGATGCTTTGAAGATGGTTCCTAGTGGAGGGAATGAGCACAAAGATAATGTTGATATTATGATCGCCTTGAGGGCAAAGGAATGGAAAGAATTTACGTTTTGGAAAAAGAAAGCGTCGATTTTGGTACAGATGTGTGAAAAACCAAGAGGTCTTGAAGGTATATCATTCTTCGTTCTTTCCCCTTTGCCCATCAAGTCATGAATTTATCTTTGTTTGTATTTTATTTCTAAACTCTGGAGTAAACAAAAATATCTTGATTAAGTAGTAAAATTCCATTTTTTAATTTATCTTTTTCGACCATTCAAATAAAATTTTTTGTTAAATTTCAAAGCCGTTATCAACCGATATTCTGTTATTTATTAAGCCACAAAGAGTTGCTCATGTTATTAATTAAAGCAGGTTTTTGTAAAGTAACTTTCAATTGTTGCAATGAAATTTGACAAATTCACGCCTTTTTCTTTCCCAACCTCTACTATAACTTAGTATACTTGAAAACCCTTATATGTATTTTGCTTTTTGAATAAAAAAAATTTCTTTATCGTTTTTCAAATTATTTCTATGTTTTAGTGGAACTGATGGAACTAAAGGCAGCTTTAGAGGAAAACACTGAAAGCATTCCACTGTCAAAACTCTGTACTTCAGAGAATGGGGTAGTGACAGTGACACACTTTCGTTTGCCTTCTAACATCCTAGAGGAATTTGGAGCTATTTGCTTTGCAAGCTCAAGTACCATATTCAACCGTACTTGGGAAGAGTGTGGACAGAATCTTGGAGATTTGACCCTGGAGCAAGTAGCTGAAGAATTGTACAAACCTGTCACTAGAAAGCTAATCAAAACAGTTAACAGTCTGTTCGAAGAGTCTATAACATTGTCAAAGCTGAAGCAATTCCTGAAAGATTTTACTAAGTGTCAAGAATCCAAGGAAATTGTAAAAGAATTAAAAATACTTTTGTCTGTGCTTGTTGATAAAGATGGAGCAATGATGGAGTACAGCAAGGACGAAATCGAGCATATAGCAGATAAAATTGTCCAGTTCTTCAAACTCAACATCAACGTAGATAAAGCAGCAAAAGTTATTAAGCTTGGCGAGGCATTTGGACTGCAAGGAAACTTTGAAATATTTAAAGACGTGCAAGAAAAGGTATTGTTTCTACTTAAATCTATGACCTTCTTGGAGAGTTTTATGTAAATTCGGCAAGCACTGAGAGTTGTCAATGTTAGCGATTGTGGTGGTGATGAAGATTATGGTTATGATTTTGTTCTGTTTTAGGCACTTAGTAATATGAAGGAAACCCAACTGAGGTCATTAAACCAAACCCATTTTTCAGCTGCAAATGCTATGCGAAATGTGGACGATAGCATGGAAGAGTGCATCGACTGTGTATTGCGTAGCATGAATTTGATTACGTGGCTCCGCAACAAGCTTAAAAGTAATTTCATTTTTAAATTGTTTTCCTCATATGTTCCTTCTGCATTACGTATGCTGTTTGCTTAAGAAAGAACTCTTTGTTGTAGTTGTCGTTTGTGTACTTGTCATAACTGTGTACTTGTATACTATAACTGTACTTGTCATGTCCTCGATAATATTATATACATTCTTTGGAACTACAATCCTTGCCAAAAGTTTTGGAATATTTACGAAGATTTTTCTAAATTCCCCAGCCCCCCTATCCCCCCATTTATCGTTTTTTAATTTCGCTATTTTATGGTGAAGGTGAACATTTCTTTACTGTGAACTGTACGAAAGTATTGAAAAAAAGTCACCATTGTACGGGAGGGAAGGATCAATATTTTAGGAGCAACAATGATATATATTGGTAAGGTAGTTTTAGACTCGCTTTGTCTGTTTGCATGCAGTCAGGGGGAATGCATTTCAACTATTTTTGGTAAGGATTGAAGGAGCTTTAAAGTCGTCTTATCAATCCCTGTCTTTTTTGTTTTATTTCTTATACAGTAAAAACCCGCGTGTTATAACCTACTTTCTCAGGGTTTAGGATTAGAGGTTCTTGTATTATGGGGTAATTAATGACAGTTTAGGCTAAGAAGATCCTTAGTTCGGTTCTTAATTTCTACAGTATTGTTGTTTATCATCAGGCAAAAGCATTAAATTTGGTCTGTTCTTCATTCTAAGAAATATAAATACTGTTTTTAGAAATATAATTTTTTGCTTGTTTTTAGAAATATAATCTAAACTGACATCGAAATCAAAACTGCAACCTCCATTTTTAGGATTTTGTTTTGTGTTATTTCTTCTGATAAAAGACGTTGTTTTATATGGAGTTTGAAACATGTTTAATGTTAATCGCTATGAATGTGAATCTAATTTATATCATCCAAGCTGATGATTATTGCTTGTTTGTAGCTGTAATGAAACTTTTCCTTAAGGTGTCAGAGATGTTAAAACATTCGTGGAGTTGCTAAGTATATCAGCTGGTGAATCTGATTATGAGGCTGATCGCGTTTCGTGCTTGCACACTGTCTGCCTCGACCTCGAACCAATTATTTTTCAACTTGACTTGCAGTGGGGACCTGTTGAACTTGTTGAATGTTTTAAGGGGATTCTTGACAAGACTGCAAGGGACCCAACACTTTTGAAGAAACTAGTAAGCAATCAACACAATCCCTTAATTTGATTTTATATTTCTATGTATGCTAGTCTACATTCGTGTAATTTTACTGACATTTTCACACCTGCTCTATTATTAAGCTGCATTCCCCTTTTTTTGCTAAATATGAACCAATATTAAGACATTGCTACAGTTATGCCAGGTCATAGTTTGTTATGTCCTTACAAGGTTTTCCTTTTTTACTCTAGTATAGTTGTCATTTTCTCTAAACATTGTATCATTCTTCATCAATTTATAGCCCTCCTGCTTATTTTTTGTCCTTGATTTCTTCGCAAGATTACAAAATCCTGCAGACGGTCTATTCTTTTTTTCAAACATGATTAAATTGTATGCAACTGAACAGTAAATTAGAAAAATTCCATTTACACAGCCACAAGTGTGCTGTTAACGGATCCTACTTTTTTGCGCAATCTGAAATTCTTATTTAATTTTTTAGACAGACAGCAATCGATATTTGGAATGGTTCAAACGAGAACACGAGTCCTACGGCTCTGTAGCGAAGTCCTGCATGATAGAGGCCGAGGCAGCAAATACGCGGGGATATTACATCATTGGTTGCTCTGAACAGAATTTTGACATTCAAACTACTGTTGTTACTTTGGAAAACTCTTTAAGACTGCGGGTGCCTCAGGAACCGAATAAAGATGGCTCTGAAGATGTGAACTCGGAAGCATGCTTCAAAGAATACAATTTGGATGAAATTGGCGATTTGCAATCAAAACTGGTATTGATAGGCGGAAAAGTGAAGGAAAGAGAGATTGGTCAGTTTGAAAAAGACCATTTTTTGCAGGTGATCCATCAACCACTCCTATTTAACTAAAATTGACATTCAAAATTAGATTAATAACTTTAAGAATTGCAGCCTCTTGTTGGAATATGGTAGTGAAGGGCTTGGCTCTCGTCTTTATATGGCACGTTTTTCCGCTGAAAAATTGCGGAACATGCAAGCTGTTGTCGATATCCTTATTGTTCCCTCGTGATTCTCCTAACAAGAAAAGCAAACATGAAGTCTTGCCTCCACGATTCCTTAGTTGCTGCGCAAGAACCTTTTATCGCAAAGTTATAGCCACGACATTCAGCTAGACAACCCATCAATTTCAATCCTACACTTTCCTTCTATTTTTTTCCTCTCACTGGTTTTTATTATTGTATTTTCCAGTGGCTTGTTTTGCCTGGAGGCAAATAGGCAAGCAAATATTGGGGTAGGAGACAGGGGTTTTTGATATGGATCGCTCAAATACTAAATGTGTATTTGCACTAAAGGCTAGGTATAAGGACTCAAGTTGTGTTTAGTGCTCCTACTTTTGTTGAATATTAGACCAAGACCTTCTTTAAAAACTATTAATAAAAGTCATATTGTAGTTTGCAGTGGCAGCCATTCGAGATTTTTCATGTTACACTTCTTGCCCTGCGTGAAAGGACAGTAAAAATCATCATCCATGGTCCGTGGAAACCTTTTTTGCTTATTTCAATTTCTTATTTCTGTTAACACATGACAACACTGATAAGTTTAGTATTAGAAGCAAAAATTAGTTTTTGGCATACAATTTATTCTTAGGTCTTCGAGTCTATGACGAGAGTGGCAAATTTATACGTTGATCTGTGCAATTATGGATGCTATCCTTATCTTTCATGGTGGAAGAGGTTTGATTGTAGCAGTGCCGCCGATTCGCATATAGAAGAGCAATGTAAAGAGCTTGAGAAAGACCTAGAGGAGTGGCAGTTAAAGCTGCACCAGAAACGCTGGGAATTTCCTCCACTGAACTGTTTCACGGTTCGGCAGTTGATGTTTTTGCAAAAGGAGTTGAAAGACGTTCTCATAAAGGAAGACATTAATGTGTTGAGGAATCTACCAGCACAGGTATTCACCTTGCTAGAAGAAATACACCCCGAAATAAACCAGGATATTTTCAGAAACGTTCTCTACAAGTCATCTTATGATCGTCGCTATGGGAAGCAAAAGTCTGAAAATGAAAACTGGCAAAAAGTCCACAGAGAAGAAGATAGATTTTTTGGAATAGCCTTTGAAACGTTGGAAAGATTTGTGGAGGAACTCGAAAAGGAAGGCCACGATGAAGACGTTGCAAAAGCGGCGACGTTTCATTGTGGAATAACAGAGAGAGCGAAAGCATCAGCCTGGGCATTTGACAATGCTGATGACGAAAAGAAAATTGAAGAGCTAGCATCTAAAATGACTGCCATTATGGAAGAAAAGGAGGCTCAAGGCTCGAACTCGTAGGTTTTGCAGTCTCGTTTTAATAGCCTCTTGTTTGTTTTTGTTTTCTTGTGATCATAAATTCTAATACGGTAAACAATTGAAAGATGGAATGAAAAAATCGAATTTTTACATCATAGAGAATTTCTAATAAGCTTAATTTCTGCCAGCTAATTTCTCGGTCTTGCAAATCTAAAATTTCAACCAAAACCTGCGTTTCTGCTATCGGGCAGCATTTACTGGAAAACCCAGATTGTGCAAAAGCTATAATGGCGACATGTTTCGGATTATTGGTAAAGCCCGATCGTTGTTCCATCTAGCAGTTATGGAATCTATCTACATAAGCACGAAAAAACCGCTACTGTGTAGACAAAAGGAGCTCGTTTTCACCTTAGGACTCCATTGGTAACATTCTCAATAGGTAAACGGCACTGATTGGTCAACCTCAACTGTCATGTGCTCGTGTTTCTGATTGGCCTATTTCCATCCACAACTGGGTATATATATTTCCTAGCGTAGAGTTTTCGATCTATGTTCTGACGTTTAAAACTCTGAAGAGTGCCAGACGAAAAGCTTTAGTTTACTAAGTGTTTGCTCTTTTCAAAGCCATTAATAAGCTTAAAGGCAATCTGTCACGACATTGATTGATTATAAGAACAAAGGGATTTTTTATTGTTTCCAGTCCCCCTTTAATTTATCGCATTGTAAAAAATATGGCGGAGCGCTGGAATTGTGTTTAGGCTATTGTTCCAACTATTGTTCTCGTTAACCAATCTACAACGAGACAGATTGCCTTTAATATTTTCAGCTCATTTTGAGACCGCATTGTTTGATACATATACTAGGATTTTATGCTTGAACTTATATTGATAATCTACTTACATCAGATGATTTAAGATCCAAGTTGCTGGATCGAGAATTAGTGTTAATTATACCTTGCTACAGTATCATTTAAAAAAGAAAGTTTAATATTAATTGTTTTCTCAAAATATCTGAAGCTCTTACCAATCCTTGTCATTCTTTCTTTTCTGAAAGAAAACAACCAGAGTAAGTAGGACTTCGCACAGCGTCTGGCAATATCTTTCAACGATGACCGGTTCTAGATTAGAATTATTAGATTATAAATATTTAATGTTTTTTTACACTTTTGATTATGATCTATCATCAGCTTGATTATTTTCTCTTTTGCAATTTAAGTTCACATATGGACGAGCAATCTGACGAGGCGCCCGAAATAAGCTTGGAGGAACATGAAGAAAACAGCGATTTCCTCAAAATAGACGAGCTTGGGAAATTTTTGATGGCCTTGGCAAAATACAGGAGTACGTATGATAAATTTAAAGAATTTTTTTAAATTGAGCTGTAGGATATGAAAAAATACGTATAATTATGCATAATCAGCTTAATTTTGGCCAATAAACGGCTTCTATTATGTTTGTTTGGTTCAGAAATTTAGAGCCAAGACCAAATTCGGGCCAACTGAAAGGGAAGAAGCATGCTCTCGTTTGGCAATGCAACTTGCTCTCAATAGATTCAAATTTATTTTCACATGAATGGCTATTTTTATAGTTCTTTCAGACTATGTTCAATGCTCCAAATAGGCCTTTCACAATATTCTAGAATTGCAGCTTTTCGCAAAAACACTTGCGTAAGACTGTAGATACTGATCAAAACATTGAAGTTTCCAAATCATTTGACAGACAAGACCTTCTTTTTTGTTGAGCTGCTTTCAAAGCTGCGTAAAATAAAAGAACAAGATTTGTGAAGACAGAGGGGGCTCTTCAACCTCGTTAGTGTTCAGTGGTCGCTGATTGGTTAGAGGAGGGTCAAGTCAAATAAGCCATTGTTTTTCTTTCATATTTTAGGGTCCAGATTACAAATTTCAAAATACCTTTTCGTCCGTTGATAATTAGTCTCCCTTTTTTTCATGAAGACAAATGCTTGTTTTTGCCACTCTCACGTGGCATCGTGAAATATTTATTCTGTATTTGGCTTTTTGGCCATTCTATTTATGCTGCTATTTTAACGAATTTTGAACCAAGAAAACTTTGTACCAAGAAACCTATCGGACCGTTATATATTTGTTTTTCCTTGCAGAGAAAAGAACAAAAAAGCTGCAAATCATTGAAACTATGAAAAAGAAGCATCCAAGCCTAATGGTCGTTCCAAAAGGTAGTCAGGGATGGTTATTAAATTTATTTATTCTTTATCAACAAGACTACGCAAATTTTTCATTAGCAGTTGATTCCATTTTTGAATTATTTTTGCTTTTGTTTGTCCTTTTAAAAGTAGATTGTTTCACCTTTTATATCCTTAAATCATGAATAAATCGCTGAATTAAGTACTTACAAAGAATACTTCGGTTCTCTATTACACAAACACTAAAAATAAACATGCGTGCTAGTATCATACTAATGGTACATTATTTACTTTGCGCTATTGAAAATATAATGTGCGAAACTATTTCTTTTGATTTAGATGATCTTCTGTGTATTATTATTGACATATACAAACAAGCTTGTGATCGGCTACCCTTACCAAAAGAAGTTGTAATTTGCAACAGCACTACATCCCATGAAAAGGTAATTTTATGATAAAGAAATTTTTTAACACCATCTATTTGTAAAGTAGACTCATATTGGCTGATGCACTAGCAAGGTATTACTTCATGTGCCAAGATTCAGGGTTAACAGTTCTAGCGTCGCAATCATGATGCGGCAGGCGATTCAACAATGAAATTCACTGGCTTTTTGTTAACTGTTAATTCAAGATTTTGTTCCTCCTTGTCTTGTAGTCTGTGACCCATTTTCGAGTGTCCACTCTTTCCCTACAGTCTCTTCGACCTTTTCTGCACACAAGATGTCATGATGATATCCTTTCTTTTCGAATTCTCTTGATTCTGTAGAAAGGTGAATTTGGTTTTAAAAATAGCTGATCATTTATTTCTTAGTTTTATAATAGAATCAAACATCAAAACGTTTGTTCATCCCAAACTCTTCGCCGCGTCTAGTCCTTGACTAAGTATCTTTTCATTTCTGTAAAGCACATATTTTTCATGCACAAATTCTTTGAGCATCTTCTTTGAATTAAATTTCAAAAAATCTTGTGCACTTTTAAGCAAATTAGCAGCAAAATCTTGCCTGCATCTTCGGATACTGCGAGAAATATTATTGAGACGACTTATTTTGACTTAAAATCTCCTTGTAGATCGAGCTTTTGCTTCGAAGAGCACTTTTGGACCCAGACAGTATCTATACTGTGGCTTTTATCGACGAGTTAGATTACAATGTCAGCGAACAGGCATTCAAAACATTAACTCTACTTTTGCAAGAACGCGTTGAAAAAGGTAAGCTTTGGTAGAAAAGGCAAAAAGAAAGGTATTAAGTATTTTCCGTATTTAATTGAACTGAATTGAACCAGCCTTCCAACAACAGATTTAGAAAATACTTCATTCAGCAAAGTATATTTTAGTTCATGGGAAGAACTAACTAATAGTTGTCTAACATTATTGAAAATCTACGGTGATCGCTAATCAAATTTCTAATTGTATTTTACTGTTTAAAAGTCATGGGAGATGCTAACTACAACCTATTGCTAATGTGTGCAAGCGAGAAGGAAGATGGATCGTATCTCGCATCTGCATGGGACGAGTACCATATTGTTGCCCATCGCTGTCCGAGTCAAGAAGAAACAAGAAAATTTTTGTTTAGTCAGTTTAAGTACGTGTCAGCGACTTCCGGGACAGATTCTCCTTACGCTGCTGCTGCAGATGAAGATAGGTAAACGACTTTATTGAATCCATGACTTTGCTCCTTTGTGACACAGAATTGCCATGTGAGTTCTTAATAGTAATAAAGTTCCTGTGATCTGTAAAGCTTTTTGTTATCAGAAGCGACTAAACTCATACTTATTATCATAATGGATTCAGGAGTGTGGTCATTCTCCAAAAGTTTTTTGTCTGCAGTTAAATGAATCGGTATAAAATGTGCCGTGATCCTACTAGTTGCAGCTAAGGGGAATGTAAAATAAGGATGTGCTATCAGATTTCCTTAAGGATCATCTTTTTCGTTAGATACAGTTATCTGGCAATTGTCATAAATTCTCGAGAGTCAATTTTTTAGCATTTCTTATTTGCAATTGCAAGACATTTGTAATTTCAACTTCTGCTTCTCTGATTTTGAAGTTCCATAACATGGCCTCTCTTTGTTGGAAGTTATAAGAAATCCTCAAGGATGATTCCTCGTGACATTGCTACTTTTAAAATTTATCCGCGTTTTGCCTTAGCTTTTAACGTTTTCTTCGACTGTGACCTGTGACTGTCTTTATCGATTGTTTTCTATCAATCTGGTTATTGGCATTGAATCAGTTAGATAATTTCGTGCACAAATTCAATCTCGCCGTGCTCAAATTCGTCTTTATTTTCTCTATTTATTTCAGCTCAACTGTGCGTGTCGTCAAATCATATGAGGCAGGAACAGGAAAGTCCTTTTGCATTAAAAAAGTTGGAGATAAGCTCGGCGAGATATTGAAAAATTCAAAGGTAGCTTCAAATCAAATCTTCAGATCTGTCGACACTGAACCAATTATTACAACATCTCTGCAAGGAACAATAGTTGATCAAGACGATGTGGTTAAAGAGCTTCTTCCGTTTGACAAGAAGAAAAACGATGCATTTCCAAGAATATTTCATTTTGACATAGCCTCATCGGTAAGCTTTGCATTCAGTTTATATTTGTTGGAAGAGAGTGGCTTGCATCAGGCGCACCTGATGTTGCGGATTTTTTGCCCTGAAGTAAACCAGTAAGTATTATAAACAGAAATGCGAATGCAATGAAACTGAAACAGGACAATAACAAAAATTTTGTATGTAGGGAGTTGTTAAAAGGAAGAGCTTTCTCAGTAGGTAAACTTATCGAGTAGACAGCAACCCCTTTCATCTCAACATTTTTTTTAATTTTGGCAAATTTGGATAAAAGTTTTCTGAAGAACATGCATGTATTTATCAGATCAAGGATAGAAGTTCCTTAAAGCTTGTTCTTATTATTCCGCTATATTCATAAGAGTTTAGAAATAAATTATTTCACTAACTTAAAGTTGTTACTATAGTTGCTGCTGTTTAACATTTTGTAAATAAATACACCTAAATTTTTGCTGCTATTTGTCTCGAATTTTTCCAAATAGTTAGCGCGTGGAATTGTCTTGAGTTTTTAGCCGTTGAAAAGCTTTACCATATTTCCGTATTAGATGCAAAACCTGGACAGGTTCATTTTTGAACTCTTAATTCTCGGATCCCTGAGCACTACAACTGGAAGTGTTTGGAAGAAGAAACCAGCCGATCTTTACATGCTTGAAATTACGGAATCTGTTTTTCAGAGGGAAGGAGACACGGTATTCGCATTACTTTTGTTGACATTTTTTTGCTTTGTTATTCCAGGCTGAGTTATCTACCTCAACAAATCGTTGATTTTGTTTACTATTTGGCTCTAAAAGTTAACTGATCCTGGATATTGTTTTCAATTCAATATTTTATTTTGATGCTTAAGACTATTACCTGCAGAGAAAGAATATAATTTACCCGACAATATCAATCCAATTTTGTTCTTTATTGATACTTAATTAGACATTAGGCATCAGATATTACAGTTTCTTTTAAAATTGTGTCTTCAATCAGAATTCACACGTTTAGAAACAGTTTTCAATTTTCAAGGAATTTTCTTCCACCGGTTTTTATTTTATACCAATTTTATCCACATCCATGCAGAATAATGAGACTGCTACGAAAAAGGTGAAATCAAACATTGGAATTATAATACCACTTTTGCCAACAACGTTATGCCGAGCTCCTGAAGAGACGTTAGAGTTCTTGAAAGGCGGTAAGGGCCTTGAGTCCTTGTTTATAACTGTGCATCTCTTGAAATAACGGAAAACTAATATACCGATATATGCTATGCTGGATGGATTTTTGTTTTCACGCCATAGCGTTTTTAAAATTTTCAAAAAATAGCACTTCCTGTCGAATTGCATCTTTACCCATTCTGGCATTATCTTGTTTGCAAGTTTTTCCTTCCAGCATAGCATTTATCGGCCGTGCTGGAAAATCCCAGAGCGTGTTTGGCTTACCAAAAATAGATATTATAATCATCGAATCAAAATTTGAGAAACAACACGTGTGCTAGAGTCTGTTTCGCCAGTTACATGTTGTTTCTTTCACAGCACATGCTGTTATGCTTAGATTGCAATGAACTTAAGGTTATTTGAAGAACCGGCCTTTCAAATCAGGACAGTCACTTTAAAAAACCTTGATGTCCCTTCGTAGCTTATCGTAATCTAACTTGGCTCTTAACATGCTAGCCAAGTCTACAGTACATTGCTAGCCATGCAAAAGAATTCCAGGTCAACGATACCATAAAAGTAATTTAAATGGCCTAAAGCCTCGAAGACAATCATTAAAGAGCAAGATTTGAATACGCACAATTGCGATGTCTTTACTCTAGCCTATAAAGTATGAGTTTTAGTTCGGGTTTTTCCTTTCTTTCAGGCCAAAATATTAAGCCTGGATTTGATTCCGAAGAATTTGAAAGTGATTCGTACCAACGTGTGTATCAATATCTGAATCAGTTCACTTCAAGACCGACTTTGCTCGAGCACTTTTTATTTAAAGCCAAGAATGATCTTGGCAGTCAGAGAGAATGCCTCGAAGTGTTGCTAAGGTAATAAACCTTTACATTAGTTGCATTCTGCATTTGTAAGACGGCCCGTTTCAAATAACCAATAGAATCATACTTGAAGCAATGTTTTCTTCCTTTCAAATTACGAAAAAAATTGAAGATTTAATTAAAGGTACAGAAAAGCTGCAGCATTTCTTTCTTACTTGTAATTCTTTTGCCTAATGCCTTGTATGTAAGTAAGTCCATTTCCTTTATTTTAATTTCTTAGAGTT
Organism: Rhopilema esculentum; assembly: GCF_057945365.1. Classification (NCBI taxonomy): domain Eukaryota; kingdom Metazoa; phylum Cnidaria; class Scyphozoa; order Rhizostomeae; family Rhizostomatidae; genus Rhopilema; species Rhopilema esculentum. The sequence goes on from NC_142825.1 coordinate 12,456,843, forward strand.
GTTGAGTTAAATCATTCCCAGTGAAATGTAGACTTGTAAATTTTGTAACTGGACATCATAGTTAAATCTTGATGACATCATGTCTTTTTCACTACCACAGCCATAGAATACTCATAAAATCAATATTTAACAATGAAATAATGATATTTATGATTTTAAACAGTTGCAGTTACATATTGAATTCAAAAACTAAAATTGAATGTAATCTCCTAAAATCTATAATCTGTAATCCCAAGGTATTGTGGAGTCGATCATCCGTCATGGAGGCAGCTCAGTCATTTCGTGCATTTCTTTAACAGTCAGCTCTATGACTGCGAAACAAGTGTTTTTTGCAATCCATCTTTGGTTGGTGACACGATGCCAGGGTTCAGAAAATTTGTGATAACGTTCATGCTAATGATGTCGAAAGTAAGTATGCTTTCATCAATCTTGTGACAAACAGACCATGCTGCGTGTTGTGCACTTTCGAGATAGGAAGCTAATTTTGTAATTTCTTACGCTTCAGTCGGAAGCCAGTTGATTTCAGTCGTAGGCCAGTTGATTTCAGTCGTAAGCCAGTTGATTTCACTCGTAAGCCTATCCAACTGCCTGGTATAAAAGATAAAACTTCTTTTGTTTTCAATTTAGGACTTTGCGACTCCGTCGGTTGATGCTACTTCACAGCCCCAGCAAGGGAGCCTCGTTAGTCTCAGAAGGACTTGGGAAAGGAGGTAAGAAGAGCCGCCTGGCTCAATTATTGTGATCAGAGCAGAATTACAAATTTTATACGAATTACAAATACGCTGGTCTTTAAACATCATTTGCTACAGGTTAGGCGACGATTTTCATTGAATGCGAATTTATTTTGAAATTTGAAAATGTTGAATAAACGGCAAAAGTCAGTTTATCATACATAATGTAGACTTGTAAATCGTATTGAAACTAAATAATGCATACTTTTTTTACCGCCATCTTCTTTTATGGTTGAACTCATTTATAGCAACAAATAGCTCTCTACTTTTACATAGATATACTTATTGCATAGAGAAACTCAAAAGCAGGATGAATTTTCCAGTATTCGTTAATCCTTACTTCATGTGCCATGTTTTAATTTAAGTGGCTTTCATTGGAATATGCAATTTGCTAGTTTATTTAGGTTTTAGAAAGCGCTCAGAGCTGTGCGAAAGGTCCAAAGCTAGGGTTTTTGTTATTACTTCCCAAAAGTTTATTCTATGCTGCTTGACAAGGAACATATGTTTCATACCAACAGCGAGCATCCATATTTGTTCTTCAATCAAGATCATGTTTCCGTTTCATTTCTGGGTTTTGTTGTTAACTCGCATGGTGATTTGTTGGACAAATTGAGCAGAAATGTTATTGAGAGAAAAATAATGTCGCAACAGCTCATAGCTGGATTGAAACATAATGGAGTCGACCTTTCCTCGTCTTTTGATAATTGGAGCAGGTCTGTATGCAGTTCTTCTATAATCCGAATGAGCATAAAAATGCGTAGAACAATTGAATTTGTAAATACGAGGTCACATTAGTTAACTACTAAATTCTATATCTCATAACTGCCTAATTGAATCGCTGTTTAGTCACATGCACTATTGAAAGTGGCTTCTAATGAAATTTGCTGTTTTCTATTCTCCAAATATATAATTTCTATTCTCGATTAAGCATTGATTTGTAGAACAAATCGATTCTATATTTTGTATTAATCGAAGATGACGAGAAGTGCCTGTCGCGAAATGCCCTGTAAATAGAAAGAATTAACAAAGCCACAATAAATCTTTCCGTAAAAATGTGACTTTATTTTCGATGTATGTTATATAGCTATAATTAAAATGTAAAGTTTTAACAAACTGGATTTTTTTCCAAAAGTAAACACTTGGTGTTGTTCATCTTGGATTCCCAACTTACGTTTAAACTTCAACGGAAATAGAACCTGTAAGGTTTTTTCTCTACCTAGCTGTTTTTATTAAAATGGTATGTGTAGGCCCAATAAGTCTTTATTAATATATGAATCTCGTGTGAATCTATATGAATCGGTTTGTTGAACTGGCTGACACCCGTGTTACAAATCTACATGCGGAATCGATTTCTGGCAATTTTAGATTTGTGAATACTCGTTGTTTCTTTATTTTGTTTTGGGTCTCTGAATCTATTTTCATTGCTCTGCTACCTTTAAAATATATGTGTTATATATTGATAATAGATAAGCTTGTTTATTTATCGATATATTTATCTATTTGTTTATCATAAAACTACCTTGCTTAACAGACGAAAAAAACTGGAAATGCTTTGTTCGGTGATGGGGGTTAAAGTGGTGTACGATCCAGATCAAACGTATGAACTGACAATGGACAATGTGATGAAGATATTGGCTATACACATGCGATTCAGGTTTCGTCATTATTGTGATGTTTAGAAAAGAAATTAAAATAATTATTTCACCAGACGTTACTGATAAAATTTGTCAAAAGTTAAGATGAGTTTGTAGTGATGTTGTACCAAGGGTTTTGAAGAATTTAAGAAAATGGCTGTGAAAGAACATTTTTCTTGCTATTAAGACTCGTGTTTGACGCAAGCATGTTTCCAGGTACTGGCTGTCAAAAACAGTTTGGAAATATGATGAAACAAAGCAATCTGCAGAAAGATGATGCCTGAATTAAAAAACGTAGTTTAAGTATTAGACATCAATCTCTCTTGTCTTCCTATTTGCAAATATCCATTAAGTTGCGTAATTAGCATATTTATTTGGTTGTCAAACAAGTTTTTTGTTAAATGCAAAATTTGAAAATGGCATGAAATGGTAACATGTTCGTGTCATGCATTTAATATCTGATTATGATTATATAGTATACTGTATGTGGTTTAAAGTGGAATTTTAGCAATATGGGAATTTTGATAAGAGTTTTTGTCTGTTTGAATTGTTATCTACATTTGGTCTCTGATTACTTTTAGGTCAGGTATTCCGGTTATTATAATGGGTGAAACAGGCTGTGGGAAAACAAGATTGATTCGTTTTATGTGCAGACTCAAAGCTGGACAATCCAATCTACAAAATATGGTCCTTGTTAAGGTGTGTGTTCGAGATTTATGACTCTAAGGAATTCACGGCTATGCACAAACGCATGACATCCTGTTATTGAGATAGGAGGAGCTCACTTCTCGATTCGTTTGACTACTGAAAGAGCTCCTTCTTAAGAAGTTATCTCAATACAATTTATCTTATTTTCTTTGTTTTCTTAAATGTATATTGTATAATAAGTTCACTAACCGATGTATTATTTTTCTGTAACATTGTCTTATTTTCTTGTAGTTTAGCTATTTTTTTGTTTAATTATTGTGATAAATTGTATGAAGTGGAAAAAAATGAAACTGAACTGAAAGAAGATCTTGTGGCAAATGTTTGTAGCAATGGCTTAGAAAATTTTTTTCTGATGTTATCTTGCTAAGAATGTGTTAAGGTAAAATTGGTAGCTAAGCTTCCAGAACGTAGTCAACAGCCTCATTATACTCCATAGTTAAACTACGTATACAGTTGAACTTGCCACTGTCTGTAGTGCTATTGATAGTTAGGCTAATTCTCCTCGGTATCCATGATTCGAAATAAAGATTTTACTCTTATAACTTTTTCAAATTATCAGAAGTAAAAAGTATGCTTCTTTTTAAAGACAAGATTATAGAACAAAGCAAAACCGTGACGAGAATCCAATAAGATAAATTTTCAAAATAAATTTAATAGAACGAAGACTTTTTCTGCTGTGAGCAATGCTTTTTGCCGACTAAGGTGTAACATGCTTTGGTTTATGAGCAGGACGGTGTTGAGAGGATTACGTTCAATGACATGACAATTACTCATGATCTGAAGAATTCATAACAGTACAGAATAATCGCTTATCGCTTAAATAGAACTCTTGTTAGGGAGACAAGTCTGAATTCCAATTGTTTATGGTCATTATTCTATCCATTTGTCTGAACCAATGAGAAAACACATCTTATGGGCATGCGCATTAGGATGAAGGCAAAAATTTAAATTTAATGGCGCCTCACAGCATTTAATCAAAACTATTATAAATCATGGTTGCATATACAAAACAGGGTTTTATTCTCACTCATCTCATGATACCCTATTCTCTATTTCCTCGAATTTTTTATTCGAATTCGCCAATTCCATAACTTCCAAGAATGTTCCTAACACAGAATATATTATACGGAGTGAAAATAACAACGATTTAAACTACGCATATGCATATGCGAAATTTTGAGAAGGCCACGGTCCTTCAGACAAATGCTGGTTCGTCTTTCCAATAAACTATTGGAGATCTATAGACGCTTAGATCAGTCTAGTTTTTTTGGTATTTTAGGTACATGGTGGAGTAACTGAAAATGATATAAAGAAAAAAGTGCAGAAAGCTATCGAGTTAGCGCAGGCAAACAGAGCGAAACGAAGGGATCTCGAAACTGTTCTGTTTTTTGACGAAGCAAACACAACCACTGCAATAGGGATGATCAAAGAAATAATGTGCGACATGAGAATGGGTGGAAAGCCGTTGGACATGGCATCATGTGGTTTACAAGTTATTGCTGCATGCAATCCATACCGCAAGTAAGTTAAAAAACTGAGCCATAGGATTTTAACTATTGTCATCTTTCTATAATGGAATCTCATTGTGAATGTCAGAACTACAACTTCAAAGTTTCCCTTTCTTAAAAACCTTGGGAAAAGAGACAGATTTGACTTCTTCGATATCAAACAGTGCAAAATATAGAATTTTTAGCCAAGCAGAGTATGCCTGTACTTTAGTGTTAAATTTGCCAAAAATCTTTTAACTGCATACGTAACGAATTACATTTGAAAAATAACATGTATAAAGATTTACCAGGGACGCCTTTATTTGAATTTATAGCTGTCTAGCACATTCGAAACAAAGGGTAAAATTCAATGGAACTTTCGGCTCAAGGAACTATATAAAATTGCAAATGCTGCAAAGATTTGGTCCTAGGGTATATTTGGTTCAGAAAATTTCCGGTTTAATATCTTTGTCTGATGATTTGCACCTATTTTTAGAAATTTTCAAATGATACAAGTTTGTATTTCTGTGACGATTATATAAACAAAACTCAAACATGCATCTAGGTTGAAATATACCTGACAAAAGCAAAATAGAGATAAAAAGGAAATTTTATAGAGTAAACATTGAAACCTTTCCCCAAACCCAGTTGCCTTAATTTTTATCTCTTCCCCTAAGTCGTAAACCCCAGAACTGACAGCATTGCTACTCTAGGTCCATTGGAGATGATATTTTTGCTAAACAAGCATCGGAAATTGAACTTGGACTATTCATAGACATTCGTAGGCTTTATCCCAGCTTTTGGACAAAGTCCCTTCTCAGGTGGCAATGCTCTCTCTTGTGCCTCTGAACTAGCGTGGTTCCAAAATATATCTTTACTTATAGTTATTTTGGTATAATAATTTTTTCCCTTTTCCAAGACGAATCGGAATCATTTTAAAAAGCGTTTATTGTAATTTTCCTCTACGTTTCTCTTGACTATTCACTTAAGTTTATATCTGCTCGCCTTTAAACTGATAACAAGGGTCTTTTTGTCATTTTAGGCATACCGACGATATGATAGCAAAGCTCGAGTCTGCAGGTCTTGGCTATCGCGTCAAAGCTGAAGACGCAACCGAGAAACTAGGTTTGTTTGCTGCTTGTGTACGCATCAGTTGAAGCATTAAAGGCAATCTGTCACGACGTTGATTGGTTATAAGAACAAAGGGATTTTTATTGTTTCCAGTCCCCCTTTAATTTATCGCATTGTAAAAAATATGGTGGAGCGCTGGAATCGTGTTTAGTCTTTTGTTCCAGCTATTGTTCTCGTTAACCAATCAACAACGAGACAGATTGCCTTTAAAGCATATAGTTTAAATTGAATAAATACAATGCTAATTGCCTATCATGCTGCACCAACGAAGTTAATCAAATAAGCGCAAAATTTGACGATAGCACGGAATAGTTCTAGGAACTCTAAAACAAGGTAAGAGTATTGTGGCCACCGAGTGGTCAAAACCATGGAACCAATCAAACATGCCATTCTACTTCTATGTATCTATTTTAGATCCGCATCTAGATTTAATTTTTCTGCTTACCTTTGGTCATAATCCGACCTTTATACATTAGGGTTCAGGCGAAAAGTATTATAGATTTTATGTTTCCGCTCCTCGAAGCCATCTTTCAAACGGAGTTTGAAACATTTGAAGCATATGTCCTTAACGAAACTTCTTTAAAGACAGAAAAGTAAACGAAGCTGTAGAGGCAACAAATAAAAGTCATGATGGTAATTAGCTCTTTGCAACGTTTTGCAGTCAAATAGGAACACAAATTTTGTCTAAAGCAGGTGATGTTTGACTGCAAGGATATGGATAACGGTTGCGATTGTAAAGCTCACTTGATTGGAAACTTCAAATGAAATATCTACGCATTTGTGAAGTTATTTAATTATTTTTTCTTTAGGGAAAATACCCTTGAGACAACTTGTTTATCGTGTGCATCGCCTTCCTGATAGCATGTTACCTCTTGTATGGGATTTTGGTCAGTTGTCACCTGAAGCTGAAATTTTGTACACAATGCAAATAGTAAATCGCTATGTAAGTAGTTTAGTCGAAACTTTCACTTACCGTGTTGCCAGTTGTGAATTGCTTAGCCAGCAAAAATTGTCATATGACATCGGATCTCTGTTTTAACTTATTTTCTTTCTCTTTCAAAGTCTTAAAAGTCTGTTAATGCAGATGTCAATTCCGTTACTATCAGTGAAAACAGGGAGGATAGTTCGCCTTGGCCTTTGCTTTATTTCAGTTTCTTTGGAAGCTCTTGCAACACATATGTTTCAAGAAAACAAGAACTACAGACATATAGTAACATTTATCACGATTAATAGCTGTTGGTGATCGTATTAGGCGTGAAACTCACAGTTGTTGCTTAGAACTGTCTTTTTCATTGCACCAAATGTTATAAATCTCTGTCTTTAAGGCATCGAGTACCAAATGTCAGACCGGTAAAGCAATAATTTTTATTCTGTCTTGATTATATTATATTTTTCTTTTAATTCCTGTAGCATTTTCAATAATTCCTATAATGTATGCGCGAATATGAGCGATTCTCTTTTAACTAACCAACAACTTCACAAAACTTTATCTCATATCCAGACATCTAACCCGCCCATTTGCATAGCATCTTTTATTTTGTTTTTTATACAGTTGAGTGCCATTTAATCGGGCCTTCAAGGGAGGTAAATAAATGGTCCGGCTTTACGACTTTTCCGAGGCTCGACTTTTGACTTAAATAGGCTAGGAACTAAATGGTAATGTAAAACAACCCGACTTAGTGAAAGTCCGAGGTAATCATGAAATAATATCAGATTATAATTTGATAATATTTCACTATGTTTTCACATGACTCCACCTAGAATTTTTTATGAAAAAATTGTAATGATCAAATTTTTCTACATATTATGTGTAGGCAAGGAAAGGAGAAATACCCAATGATCGTGAGTTTTTAGATGTTGTGGCACATACATTAGGGGCTTCACAGTTTTTCATGAGAGAGCAACAGGTACTTAATTGATTTTACAGCGCCACATGTATTTATTATTTCCATTAATCGTTAATTAAGAGAAGCCAGCAGTAATTAACAATATACCAGAAATCTGTTTGCAAATTTCAACACTAATGAAAGGTCTGAAACCTCATAAAATTAGGTGTTTGTTGGTTAACTTTCATTTCTTTAAGGTAAAAATTCATTTTGTTCTATCTTTAGGAAATATAGCTAATAAACCTCATTATTATAAAGGTTTAGACTGACGATTTTGTTCTTTTGTCAGCTGCTCATCGAAAAGGAGATACCTGAAATCGTATGATCAAAATATGCCGTTTATGATTTCTTTCTTGAGATCTTTTTATCTTGTAGAATGAATGCAGTTTTGTTAGTCTGCGTGACGTAGAGAGAGCCGTCCAAGTTCTTGCTTGGTTTTATTCAAAAATGCCTGAGTTTTTACCTTTGATAAAAGATACGAAGAACAAGTTGTTGCATGTTGACGAGAAAGAAGATGACACAGACAATGAAAGCAATGATGATTTCTTTGACGAAGAGGTTTTTTTAACTTTATTTAATACTGTTTCTATCCTGTATGAAGCTGCGGTATGAAGATGAAAAAAATCTCAAACTTCCAGCAGTGATGATCTAAACGGCATAATGTTCCATTAGGACTTTCTTTGTTGCATTTGTTCTTCGTTTTCTCTATAAAATCTGCAAATATTGCTGCAAAATCGTTGATTCCTAGCAGAGCCCAGGAAACATTACGGTTTCACGGCTGTGAACCGGAGGAAGGTTACCCCCACGTTGCAGTAGTTTTGAGGAAGGCAAAAAGACTTGACATGTTGATATAAAATTGGAGGAATTTACCACCGTGCTTTAACTTTTCTTAATTTTTGACAAAGCGTTAAGACCAATGCATCGATACTTGTAATCAAATTCCATTTCTTGGAGACTTTTTTCAAAAGATACCAGGTCAATTCTGAGGAAGGCCAATCCAACAAAGTTACATCCGGAGGATTATCAAGGAGTTTTCTGACCTCTGATTCCTAGAAAATCTCTGTGGTGAAAATTTGAAAAAAACTTAGTCACCTATAACACTGTTTTTTTAGGAAAACACAGCAGAGATGGTTATATTGTCTTTATCTCTTGCACTCACTGTTTGTTACGCTGTGCGATTGGAAAAGCGGGACCGGTATTATCGGCAAGTTGCTCGACATTTCACCGGAAACTACAGGCTGATAAATGGCTACAAAGAACTTAAGGACGATGCACATTAGTGAGTATTTATTTTCATTTTCTTTTCAAGTGAAAAACCACGGAGTATATTAGTTTTAAGTGATGACCAATTTATGTAAAAAAATGTTTTAAAACTTCTAATTTCCAACAAATATGTTTTTTTGATTCATTATTTCCTTGCGTTTGATGAGTGCATCCTTTTTCAAGGCTTTTTGAGAGCATTTCATTCGTGTTTGCATTCATGAAGAAGACGAATGCTTTGATAAAATTACAGCTTTATTCCTTAAATGTTTTTTGTCTGAATCTACGTTTGCCTCAATCAAGCAATTAAGATTTTTTGGAATGCTTGTTTTGTTCAAGTAGCTTTCTTGGAGTAAAGCGGATTTGTCAATAAAACATTAGTTTGTTTGTATTTCAATGTTCTTTACATTGACGTAGGAAGCTTTTCAAATGGAAGGGGAGGTTTCACCTGTAGGCAAAAAGGGGAATCTCTATGAGCTGCAAAGAGGTGCTACACTTCAGTCGGGAGGGGAGTTAGGGCCACTTGTGCCCCAGTTTCTACATCTATTTTGTATCAAAGTTTTCACACATATTTTTTTAAGGGCCGGGAAAACTAACTCGCCTGTATGCTCTAGTTGTTTCCCAACTGTTTACTTTTAAGTACTAAATTACTGTTTACGTATTTTTAGCACTAAATTCACCAGAGAATATAATACCTTTAAGAGTAGCCTATTCGGACTATTCATCTTCGTACAAAGATTTACTTGCTAACTCAAAAGAAACTACCTTACATGTCCAATCAGTTAGAATTTTAGCGCTCGAAGTTTATTAAACACTTAACAACCTTAATCCTGTTTTCATGAAAGATTATTTTGTACCCAAAACAACAGGTCATAACCTTCGACTCAAAAACCCCCTTCACATTCCAAAAGCCAGAGCTACCAATAATGGTATCAGATCATCAAAATTTCAAGGGCCTAAAATCTGGAATTCACTCCCGGGATAAATAAAGACAGCACAAAATACTAGAAAATTCAAGAATTTAATTAAAACTTCCTTGAAAACAAGTGCGCATGCTCGTTTTGCAGTAAATGAACTGTCTTATGTCTTATTGAAATTGCTTCATGTTAGTTTCGCTGTTCAAGCAGGTAATTCATGATCCTACTTTTCTTTTGATGTAGCTGCCAACAAATGTTTCTAGACGAACTGCAGCTTGGTGAAAATATTGCAAAGAACACAGCCTTAAGCGAGAACATTTTTATGATGGTCGTTTGCATTGAATTGAGGATTCCCCTTTTCGTGGTGGGCAAACCAGGCAGCTCAAAGTCGCTTGCGAAAACTATTATACAAGACAATATGCAAGGAAAACTGTCTCATTCAGATCTTTTCAAGACATTCAAGCAGGTATTTTCATTGAATTTACATAATTCTTGGCTGTTTTGCAAAATTGTAAAGCAAACGGTAGAACGAATACAAACTTGGGCAATCAGATTTGTTAGGACAGGATATAATTTGAACTCGAAATGTTAACCAGACATGCTTAAGATTTGCTTGAAAATTTCTGAACATAGGTATTAGCATTTTCATTTTCCAGACTTTCGACAATGAAGCGTAGAGTCTTTCAAAATGTTAATTCTCGTTCTTAAATTAGTTCTATAATTGTTGATCTTTAATTTATTTGTAGATTCTGATGTGCTCGTACCAGTGCAGTCCGTTGTCAACTGCCGATGGCATCATTGCTACATTTAGGCAATGCAGTCGTTTCCAAGAAGGCAAGGAATTGGACACTTTTGCGTCTGTTGTTGTCTTGGACGAAGTGGGTCTAGCAGAAGATTCACCGCGCATGCCACTTAAGGCCTTGCATCCGCTGCTCGAGGATGGAACTGATGGTTCCGAGGACCTGACAGTTGAAGGGGCCGAATCTAAGGCCAAACGTGTCGCGTTCATTGGGATATCCAATTGGGCATTGGATCCAGCCAAGATGAATAGAGGGCTTATGCTAACAAGGGGACAGCCAAACGAAAAAGAGCTTGTTACTAGTGCAGAGTAAGATATTGCTTGCAATAGAGCTACAAGTCTCATCATTTAAACATGTTTCTAGAGGCATTTCAGTAGCGGTTTTTCTTGAGATTGAATTTATTACATAACATTTTTTAGGTAACCTTTAAAAACGCCACTGGTTTTAGAGTAGCCTTAACCTCTATTTAATATGCTGTAAGGTTATGGTGTTTAGTTATTACATCTTGATTTGCAAAAGGTGCAATTTCTTTTGGTTTCTGTAACGTGCTGTAACCTTGTCAGACGTAAGTTTTTATTTTTTCAAAATTAATTGCAAAAATATTTCTTTTCCATATAAAGTGGCATTTGCAATTCCGATTTGCTGATCAAGCAGACTATATCTGGTTTGTTCCCTCCACTTGCAAGGGCATACTTGCGTATATACAAAGAACAAACGAATTGTGTTAAGCTAAAGCAGTCGAAAAAGGAGGAGTTTTTTGGGCTGAGAGACTACTACTGGTAAATTCTGCATTTTTATTATTTCTTACATTTTCATTCAATGTTTATAGTATAAAAACTTAGAATATTGCTCTTAAGACCAATTCTGCTAAATCATAGCTTTAATGCTTATCAATAACTGTGGTCTTTCTTTCACAATAAGCTGCATAACTAATTTACTGTTAGCGTTTTCCATTTGATATTATTATGATATGTACCTTTCATAACTTTTATTTGTTTTATTTTATTTCATAGCTAAGTTTTATTTGTTGTCAAATAATTAATTTTTGTTTTGCTTCCTCGCTTAGAATGTTTGATCATTATTCGAACGTTTTATATTCTGAGGGGCTTTATACGAAAGTCTTATAATGTTTTTATTTCTTTGCTTCATTTGAATGTCATTTTAACCACTTATTTGGACGCATCATACTAATTTGTGAATATGCAAACGGGCTGAAGTCACAAAACGGTTTATAGGCGCAATGATGGTTGTTTACATATTTCAATATTTCATTTTCACCAGCTTAAATTTCGTACCTTTCCTTAACAAAATCAAAATTCTTTTCAAATATTTCTTTATCGCTGGCCTGTGATTTTTTAGCTTATTTATTCGGAATTTTTCCTCGTTTATTCAACCTAATCATAAACAGTCTTCTCTTCTACTAAATCTAGTTTCTCGAACATCCATGTCAACACTCTTGATGTATTCTCTACGAATTGATTATTTTATTTTATTTTAGTCTTATAAAGATGATTTTCAACAAAGCCAAAAAGGCGCAAAGATTACCAACTTTTATTGAGATTGAGCATGCAGTAAAGCGAAATTTTGGTGGTCTTGAGGACTTTGATACCTGGGAGTATTTTAGGCAAGAGTTAAAAGGATCATCTCTTCGGGTAAGATGAAAGAAAAATCTTTCTTTAGAAGATTACTTCCGAAGATTTTACGATGAATCTTTTTGAGGGAAAGGAAAGTCATGTCAGTTTTGAAAGAAGCAGAATGAGATGTTTTAGAATTGTACGGGTATCTTTAAAAACAATCTTGATGCGAAATTGGGCAATTTATAGGTATCAAAAGAAGTGATTGCTTTTGTTGAAGTAGAATCTTTTATCAAATTGTCATTTAATAATTTCTTATTGCTACCGTACTACTGTAGGAGGGAAATGACGATAATGCCAATGAAAAGGTGGATATTAGTCCTGTTGGACTTTTGAGATCATATCTCCAACCTGATGACACAAAGAAGTGAGTTGCCTAAATTTTTTTCTAATCATTTCGCCCTAAGCACCACAGTATTGTCGTAAAAGTTTTTCTGTACACGCTTAGCCCCTCTAATTTTTCACATCAATCATCCCTAAACACTTCTTTTATTATCACTGTCCGATCTCTTCTGCTTATCACTGCCCACTTTTTACAGCCAGCAACCAACAATCTCATGCATGCATATTAAATTCACTGATGCCGGGAAAAATGTTAGTTTCTTTCTGAAAATGTCCATATTTCTTCTTCAAAGACCTTCCTTCTTCAAATTGTTTTGTTTTTGTCTATGTAACTGTTAAACACTAACTCGTCGTCTTTTCAGAGTGATGTTCTTTCTCTTTCACTTATAGTTATTTTGAATCATTTTACTTCATTTTTATTGCGGTTTTGTGATATAGTTAGATTTCATGGTGAACTCAACTGTTTATATTGATTGTATAGAGTGGAAACGATCATGTTGCTGATTAATGCCAAAAGATTTCCTAAAAGTGAAATTGTGTTAACAAACCGTACCCAGACAATATCTTGTTTTCATTTTCAAAGCAGGTTTTTGAAGTTGAGGTTTTTGAAGTTTGCTGTAAAAAGTATGAACACTTATTCAATCTTTTTCAGGGATACGCGTTATCTTCTATTAATGACAGAAAATTATGCAGCCTTGCGAGTCCTAGAGAAGGTATTTCCTGAAGAAAATGCTGGAGCCAGCGTGATTTTCGGCAGCAGTTTTCCTAAAGATCAAGAGTTTACTCAAGTAAGCCTTGTTGCAACAGTCCTTAGAAAGAAATCGTAAGGCACAGAAATGATGTTATTCTTTTATATCATTTAAAATATCAAGTCACGTGAGCTTTCTGTTAATTCAGATTCAATGGTTGCATTCAAAACTTCTTTGCTGGTAAAATTCTCATCTCCTTGTCTTTCGGTTAGGTTTGCAGAGACATAAACAAAATTAAAGTTTGCATGGAAACTGGCATGACTGTTATCCTGTTAAATATGGAAAACCTATACGAGAGTCTTTATGATGCTTTGAACCAGGTGAGGGATTCAACTATGTCAAAGACTCTAATTATCAATTTTTCTATTTGCCTGCGCTTCCACGAGTATTAGCCCGCGTATTGGTTTGCGTTGCACTAGGAATTTTTCTGACCAAGGTTTGTAATCTCACTTCAAGCTAGTTAGTAGAGGCTCTAGAATTACTAGAGGTTAGTAGGATGACTCAGTTACTAGAGGCGCTAACTATAGACCCAAGGGTCCGTGGCTCGAGCCCCTGACATGACCAAACCTTCTCTCAGATTGAGAAGAGTCGCAAGCTCTCTTTATTTCCAAACATAGGAATCACGAGGTGTGGCCACATCGAGAGGAAGGATCAGGACACTGCTCAATAAGCATAAGCTTCTCGATGTGCTAGGTAGAAACATATACAACATTACAACTTTAAGCTATCAGCGGACTCCAGTTGATTACAGGTAAAGCTTAGTGGTGCCTTCAACGAAACTGCTGTAGTAAACAAAACTCTGGAAGTTAGAATCCTTCCGCCAATATGAAAAAACCCTGACTCATATTTTGGGCCATCTTTTGCCATTTTCCTATCAAAATATTATCATTAGAAATTACTATATGGACATTTATAGTAACTTAGCTTTATATTTTATATGTTTTATATGTTTTATAAAATAAAGGTCTTATTTTTAATCGATGATATCTTCCATGTATATTATTGATACTGGCATTGTAGGAAGCTCTCGTGGTTATCGCAAGTGTCCTCTTCAAGAGCTTATCTTCTTTTTCGTTGGAATGGCATCGAAAAGGGCGTTTTCTTGTGATACACAGTTTTCTGTTTTTTGAAATTCGGTTTGTTAGTAAAGATTTTCAACTGATTCCAAAGGTTTTGGGTGCATTTTTGAAATGAACGAAAAATCCCGTTAAAGGAAGAACCTAGAAAACGACTGCAATAAGAGAAGAAGCCCTATGCTCACGTGGCTATAACTCGACCACTTCCGGGTAGCTGCATCTTTTTTTTATATTAACTTTTCTATCATGCTCTTTCAGGTAATTTCGTTAAACTGTGAAAATCAATAGGCCTTTGTGTTTGGTATAACCTCAATGTTATCATTTTCATTTAGTACTACGTGTACCTTGGCGGTCAGAGATATGTGGACCTTGGTTTGGGTAGTCACCGAGTGAAATGTCGTGTCCACGAGGAGTTTAAGTGAGTATGTCTTTATCTGGCACGCCATACGAAACTGCACTAACCTATCTATGGAAATGGCCTAGTACAGCTTTTGCAAAGAAGTTTTTTTCTCACGGTAAAATCACAAAAAACAAAATGCAATATTCTGCGCCTTCCACAGCAGAAAAAGACATGACGTCATCTGGTTCTGGCTATGCATGGCACTTAACAAATACTTTTACAATAAGCTTATAAAACAAAACCTTTGTGAACCATGGCACTATTTCATTTGACAGGCACTAGCATCCGCCAGTTTAGGGCAGGCAAATCATGGATTTAGTACAGGCATATTAATGACAGCATTAGATAACAAGATAGGTTTGTTAGGGTAGGCAAGTTGTTGCAGGGAGCTATGCCCTGGGTTACTGATGCTGATGTCATGACTCACAAGGTAGCTAATCCTCAAGTTTCTACTTCAGTTAAGTCTGCTAGTTGCTTTAATATATGCTATAGATGCCAATAGAACCATTCGATTGTCACTTTCATCAAGTGTTGGGCTAAGGTTTAGAAAAAAATTAAGGAAAATTAAGAAACAAAGCAAGGCTTTTGGATCGATGCTGTTTGAATCCAGTTTTGGAAGGTATGAAGTCTGGCCAAGGAGATCATCGCACATATAAGCAAACAGAGAACAGTGCAGGAAGAGATACTCATTATCCTCAAAGAAGTTGATAATCAATGATCTAGTTGCCGTGCTTATCCAACAACAATCATTTATTTTCGTGGTCATACCAATTTCCATTTGATGCAAATAGAGCTTACACTGAGTTAGAATTTATCAAGCAATTGCTACAAAAACCGTAATCTTAAAATTGGAAATAAAGTACCTTTTTGATAGCAGTACATTGCTTCTAGTTATTCTGTTTTTATGAAAGAACGCATTATAGATGGCATTTAAATTTTTATGTAAATACTTCAGCATTTATACGAACTGGCATCATCTTCCATATAGGCTGATCGTGGTAGCTGAAAAAAGTACAGTCTATGATTGCTTCCCAATTCCCCTGATCAACAGACTTGAGAAGCACTTCCTTGTGATTTCAACCTGTTTGAGTGACAGGCAGATACAATTGTGTGAAGTTATTAGCCAATGGGCAGCTGATTTTTCCGTTATCAATCACGAAAGGTAACGTACACAACACATTTTGTCTAAGGGATCTCAAGTGAAAAAGAGTCTCCGTTTAATTCGACTTTTTCATATGCTTTTTCATATGCTTTGATGTACAATTTTGAATATTAAGCAGAAGAAACCTACTGCCCTAACCAAATTAGATTATCTTTTCATCATGACTTTAGAAAACAATATTCTCTTGGGGATGCTTTTGTTGGATACAATAGTGACACTTCTGCTTCAGTTATACTCGAAACAATGCACAAATGTGGAGAGGACACTCCTGACAATCACGTAAGCTATGTTTTTCAAGCTAAGATGCATTGTTTGCCAACATTACTTGGAACACAAAGCTAATCGTCTTGTATTTTATTTTTCAATGTTTATCCAAAATATTACTACTCAATCACCTGGACAATCTTGAGACTTTAGGCAAATATCATACAAGTCACAAGACCAAATTAATTTTCTAATTTACGTTGTTTTATAGTAAAATCATGCCTGAATTTGCTCTTGTAATATGACATTAATGTTTTCAAGACGATTGTAGGTTGGCTTGGAAGTTTGTTGAATTGGAAGCTTGGATTTACAACCAGCTTATTTTGGCTCAACTGGTCTTTTTCTGTTGTAAAAACAGCTAATTTTTGCACCCGTTGTTCTTTGTTAATGATTGGTCCAAAATGCTAACTTATTTTACATTCCAATCTCTTCAATTTCAATTTTTACGTTTTAGATTTTAGAGGACAGTAAAAAGAAATTGCTAGCTGTTGCAGCACCTGAATCCGTTGCTAGATTGAACAACACTCCACTGCGCCAAGATGCAGAATTCTTTTCGGAGGTTTACTACAACGAGCAGTTGCACAGTTCGCTCTGCTCTTTTCTGAAGACAGTATTGATGCAGGCTGGAGATGCTGAACATTCTGTACAAGTAAGTTTCTTTTATAAACAAAAATATCTTACATCTTTTGCATTACGAATTTCAATACCAGTCATAATAATTGAACATACATTAAGATAAAATAATTCGTTATTATCATGGTTTTAAACTTCTTCTTCATAAAATTTAAGTAATCTATGCTAGGGTGAAAAATTTTTATCATTTGCTCTGATTTTCCGAATGATCCTGGCTATGTTCTTTCATTGCCTACAGGTAACCACATTCTCAAGACTTCTATCTCCCCGTGATCAAAATGCTCTTAACGAAACATTGGAACATGCATATGATTTGAAATGCATATCTCTCAATAAGTTCCAAACAGAGCAACAGTTTTCCGAGGAGTTGAGGTAACCATTTTTTCTATTGAGCTGATATATTCAAAACAAATAATATTTTTACCACCTTATTATCATTTGACGCTCTTGCCGAAATTTAACTTCGTGATAGTGAATTAACAAAGAATTAGTTTCATTTATTCGTACATTTATTCGATACATTTCTAAACAGTGTTGCATTCCCCGGCCTGAATTTTGAACAAAGCTTAAACGGTTTAGCGTTGATTTGATGGACCCTATGAAAGCTATTGGTTCTCAAATTCCCCCTTTTTTCATTCTTTCTTTCTTATATTTTTCTCATTTTGTGCTGTAGTCTGTCTGCCATCGTTTCCCTTCAATTCATTCTCTCTTTTTTCCATCTCCCTTCTTCTGCCTTATTCCCAAATTTCATCTTTTTATCTTCTTCCTTCTCTTTCCTTTCATACATTCTTTTTTCCTTCTTTTCTTCCACCTTTTTCCTCTACATTTCTTTCTTTAATTTTTCTTCATTCCTTCATTCATTTTTTTCTTTTTCCTATCTTTCTATCATTTCTTCCTTTAATGTTTCTTCCACCTGAAGTCAATTCATTCATTATTCTCTCCTTCTCTCTACCATTTCCCCATTTTTACCTCTCTATTTCTCTCTCTAAATTTATTTATCCTTTTTATTTTCGTTCGTTGTTAACTGTTTTTCGTTCCTACTTTTCGTTTTGTTAGGTAAATTGTTTTCTATTCGGTCTTTGCTTTTTCACTTAGTACCCTTACACTCCTTTTCTTTTTTTTTTCTTTCTACATGTCCTCTATTTTTTTAGTTGCTTTTTGCCTCCTTTCTTCATCTTCATCTTTTATTTTCATCTTTTTGCCTCCCTTATCCGTTATTTCTATGTCAATGAAGACCTGAAAGTTTCATTACGGTGGCCTTTCCGCAAACTCAAAATGGCGGTAACGAAAGAGCCTGTCGTGATATTTTGTAAAAATTCTTTGTTAACTGAATCCCGCTTTACCGATCTTCATTATAGGCGATACGTAAATGAAAATTTACCAAAGAAAAAGCTTCTTATAGTCCAGTGCAGTAATGGCGATGAGAACAGCGATTTGATTGCATCGGCTAGACATCTCTGTCATCAATCGAAAAACCTTCACGGAAAAGATTCAAATCTACCCTTGCATATCGTCTTTATTGTCAATTTAAAAAGAGTTGCAAAAGGCTGTCGAAATTTGGGGAGTTTTCATGGTGTCAACTGGCTTTCTGTTCATATTGACGAGCTTCGACCTCCTAACGATGACTTGCCTTCTTTGGTTCAATTTGCTGGGAAAAAATTGAGTTTTATGTTTCAGCCACTTTTGGAAAACGAAAGCCAGTCGGCAACGACTACTGACGATCACCAGTCAACCCAAAGAGAAGAATCAGAGAACGATGAAGACGACGGCAGGAAAATGTTTTCTTTGCAGCTTGGATTACTCAGAAGATGTATCCAAGCTTCTTGTGTTAACACCAGTGATGACATTTATAGCGCTTCCCGTGTCACTAAAAGAATTCACACACTGACCGAAATTCTCTCTCAAGACTGCTCAATTGGTATGTGCAACAAAAATTCCTTTTGGGCAGGTTGATACATTTATATTGAACAAATTTGATAAATTTATATTGAACAAATTTTTCTAAAAATTATCAAAAGAGTTTGTGAATTTGTTGTTTATATTTCAAACTGTACGAGGATCAGGAGAGGTTTGCCAATTTTTTTCTATTTGATCTTGGGTTTTTTATATCTAAAACGGAACTACGTAATGCTGATTATGAAGAAATGTTTTTGAAGCAGCCAAAGCCCGATATACCTAGCCTAAATCTACGTGAACTAGTAAACTGGGTTCCATTTTCAATAGCCATCAAAGAGAAAAGAACAGCCACCACGGTCTTGCAAATCCAAAATTACTAATAAAACCTGCGATTCTGCTATCGGGCAGCATTTGCTAGAAAACCCAGATTGTGCTAAAAACTATAATGGCGACATGTTTCGGATTATTGGTAAAGCCCGATCGTCGTTCCACCTAGCAGTTTTAGAATCTATCTACATAAGCACGAAAAAACCGCTACTGTGTAGACAAAAGGAGTTCGTTTTCACCTTAGGACTCCATTGGTAACATTCTAATAGGCAAGCGGCACTGATTGGTCAACCTTTACAGTCATGTGCTCGTGTTTCTGATTGGCCTATTTCGATCCACAACTGGGTATATATATTTCTTAGCGTAGAGTTTTCGATCTATGATCTGACGTTTTAAACTCTGAAGAGTGTCAGACGAAAAGCTTTAGTTTACTAAATGTTTGCTTTTTTCAAAGCTATTTACAAGTTTTGTACCACCAAAAGATTGTAATGCTGATTCCTTAACCTTTAATCGTAATCGCAAAAATTATATGACGAACAATTAAAAATGATTAGAACTGCATTCGTTTGTACTCATTTTCCATTTATTCATGCAAAATGTTGTTTTTGATAGTATTGTTTTTGTTATAGATCCTAAACTTGCACAGAAATTTGCCTGTATACTGCTGAAAATCATTTATAAAGTTCTAAAATACAAAGAATCCCAGGCGATTGAGCAGAAAGACTGGTTCTTAGATGAAGCTGTTACTGGCCACAATATCCAAGAATGTGGAACATTCCGACGTGCATTGTCCTATCGCATCGAAAAAGAAATCGTTCCTATCCTCTCACACATCATAAATCAAATTGATAAAAACTGTAACTTGGACATACTGTTAGATGAGAGAAACCAAGACCTGTGGTTGAATTTATTTGCTTGCGAAGAGTTCATGAGCCTTGATTATGAAGAAATGTTTTTGAAGCAGCCAAAGCCCGATACACCTAGCCTAAATCTACGTGAACTTGTAAACTGGGTTCCATTTTCAATAGCCATCAAAGAGAAAATCAGTTCTTTTATCAAAGAGCATCAAGGTATGCCTATCTGTCTTTTTCCAAATATTGTTATATATAGAGTAAGCGTGATTGGGGATAAATAAATTTCTTGTGGTCGAACAAACGAGGAAATTCAACCCGGGTTGGTTTCATTCTGGATCGAGAAAAATTTAATATTTATTGATAATTTGACTTTCATCAACTGAATATTTGATGACCGCGAATTCATCAACACACCCCTTGCTCGAGTTTTTTTCCATTCACGTAGAGACTCTCTCAATGGGAACAATCAACCTAGATTGAGAAATGATTGCTTAAAAATTGATTTTCTAGTTGTTAAGCTGAAACTTAACCCGGGACGAAACAAAAAGTCGAATCTCCGCGCCGCGCAATATCGATCGATCAGATAATCTCTTGAATTCTAAGTAATAATTTGCTTTTTGAGATGACTCATGTTTTTGAATAGCCAATAGAATCATTTTTTTCAGTTTTATAATCATTGGACAAAATCATATTTAATATTGCCATCAGAGTAGCTAGGTAAAAATAAGATATGTCAGTCGAGAAAACTTAGCTTTAAGACCTGCGCATAAGATATTTTTAATAGTGAATTCAATTTCCTATACTGTATTCATTTTAGAAACGACAGGTAATTCAAAAAATATCTTGCAAAAAATGCTGCAACACACGTCTTATGGACATCATCTACTGAAGTTTTCACACAGAATTTTGAAAAGTTACCTTCGTGATCTTGTTTATATTGAATATGATGTCAACGAAGAAGAACATGAGGTAATTATTTTATTGGTTTTCGATTTCAATGGTGAGCTGTGTACATATATAAAGTAACATTCTTGTCTCTTTTCTTGTAGAAAAAAAAAGATGGGATCACCTTATGAGAACAGAAACTATTTTTACAGGCTACCTCCTAAAGTCTTTGATTGCATTAGAGGGTTTCGTTACCAAGTGATCGCTCCTTAGCTTGGAGGTCTCTGTTGTTAAAGTTCGTTGCTAACAGAGATGCCAACTCAGAATATTTGTGTTTGTACATATCGATAAATGAAGTATCTTTTTTAGCTTGTAGCGATGTCAATCATTGCTCGTGCAAGTAAACAACGAGGCAACAATAAGGCAGCAGTCGATATTATTGATATGCATCTGGTTTCAAGTTGTGCGGTCTTTCAACAACGTATGCAATGCTTGCTGCTATTGTCGAAGCAAATGTCAAAAGAAGAAATTTTGGCTTTAGGAAGAATGGTTTCTGATGCAGAAGACGTTGTAAGTGCATTTTGATGAAAAGACATGGTCATATGTTATCAAAAATGTTGAATCCTTTTTAAAAATACATGCTTAAATTTTCTGCTTTTTGCTGTCTTTAAACAAGCTCTAACCTAAAGTTTGTATGGTAATATAAAAATTTTTGTATGTGGATCACTTTCGGTTCAATATTTTATTTTAATGAATTTCTGTCATTTTTGCAATCAATATTTTTTATTTTTAAGGTTATCAAATTGCACGAAGTAAGTTCTTGATAGCCATTTTTAATTTGCTTCTTTCAAAATATTGCTTAGAATTTTTTTCAATAGGGATCTAAATTTTCATGTACTTTTGAAATCTCTAGGTTGTCGACGTGATCTGCTTAAAGCAAAGCATTGAGAGATTGTATCCTGAAATCGAACACTTGCTGGACCAACAAATGCGTTTTAAATGGTGCAAAGATGTGCAAGCACTAAGACTGCCTACCGATCAAATATTCCATTTATTTTATTCTAAGCCTGAAGAGTTTATCGCTGTGGCAAAAGATGTCTTTGAGGATGCAAGGTTATCATTGAAACTGTAACATGTTTTTTGAACCTAACCATCTCTTGAATGTTTTAACCAAATTTTCCATATGTTCCGAAATTCAAAGAAAGTTCTTTTCATTCCTGCTTTCCCTATTTAACCTTAAATCTGCCTAAAACCTAAAACGTGAACAATTCAAAGTATTAGGTTTGAATTATTAAAGTTCAAAGTATTAAAACGCTAAGATGAAACGCTTTATTCTTTTGAGCTAACAAAAGCAAGTTTTTTGGAAATCTTTTAGAAAGCTCCTTTTAAACTCATCATTAGAATGGAATTTTTTCTGTGGTATGCATTTCATTTTCTTGTTCAGAGTTATGTGGACAAGGCTCCTTTTGATCAAAGAATTCGTTGAACACATTTGCCCGGCCGGAAAAGCAAGTAGCGGAAAGGATGTTGAAGTTGCCTTAGAACTTTGGGAGGTATATCATAATACAACTTGTCTTGCAAATCATATCATATCATATCATATCATATTATATTATATTATATTATATTATATTATATTATATTATATTATATTATATTATATTATATTATATTATATTATATTATATTATATTATTTGTTTATGTTTTGTTATATTATTTATGTTATGCTATAAGTGTTTTACAGTGTTATAACACTTTATGTAATAAAGTTTTATATTACATTTTTATATAGAACAGTATTACTTATTTTATGCTATATTCTAATTTATATCATATTATATTACACTAGAATCATATTATAGCAGTTTTTTATATTATATCATATTATACTTGATTATCTTACATAATATTACATTTTTCAGTATTATACTGCGTTTTATTGTCTAATATTTTGTTATAAGCGCTATTTTTTTCTTATATTATTGTTCAAGATGGAAAATTCAGAGACATTATACCAGTATAGATTTATTTATGACCTTTGAATATGCCAAATAATCGCATTCAATTTACCTTCTTTCTCAGTCAATTGATTTTTTTTAACAATTTATACTCTTTTTAGGCTCTAAAGGCTATTAACGACGATATGTCATCAGCATCATCCTGGATATTCCTGAAAGAGCAGTTGCAGATTTTGAGCAGTAGATGGGAGAGCTCTCTTGACTCTAAGCTGTAAGGATGTTTAGAAAATAGACTTTTACTGCGAGGTTTCTCAAAAGCCTTGCTTTTTACTCTGTCTTCTGATGTATACCCTCTTTCTGATAAGACTTAAAGCTTCTATTTTATTCACATCAGTACATAATACATGTACTTATTGAGAAGGGTAAAGGCAGAATTCAATGTATTCTATGTGGAACAAGGCTGGTGAACCTTTGATTGCTCAACAATAGTATTTTTGCTAGCCACTGAATCTTGAATCTTGAAAACAATTCCAGAAAGGTGACACTCCAGAAATTGTTCATGAAAGTGTAACCCCTGTATTGGATGATATAGAACCAGTTCCAACAAGCGACTGGCAATAATAACATCATGCTGTTTGCCGTTGACACGTTGACATACTAGGCTGTTTTTTGCCTAGTATGTTATGCATAGGCTGTTTTTTGAACAAAATTTGTTTTTAATTTGCGGGTACTTCCTGTAGTTGACAGAGGAATGGGATTTCATAACTTCTACTTCTATCCCTCTTATTATCCAAAAATTTCATTTCTTATTGTAAGGGGGGTGTTGTGCTCAGCGTGACGTGACGCAAGGGGGCCTTGTGAAAAAACGCGATAGAGCGTGGTGATGAGGAGTGGATGGGTCAAAAGAGGTAATTTTTGCGTGATGTAGTTATCAAATAGCCCCCTAAGTGAGAGTTTCATCATGTCTGTGGCAACAACAACCCTTGGAACTGTAATTTGAAACCCTAACCAGTGAACAACACTCAAACTTTTATAACTTGTGAACCTGTCAACAAGGCCATCCTTATACCTTCCGTACCATTCCTAGACCGTGACAATAACCACTGAACCATCCACACACCTTCCCTGTTCCACGACCTTAACCACTGAGCGCTCCATACACCTTGACTAGCCCATAACCCTAACCACCGAGCCATCCTCACACCTTCCCAAGTTCATGACCCTAACCATTTAGCCGTCCTCGCACCTTGACTTGTTTGCGATCTAGCCACTCAGTTGCCCTCTTAACTTGCCTTGTCCGCGGCCATAACCACTGAGCCATCCTCACACCTTCCCGTGTCCGAGACCTTGACAACTGAGCCATCTTCACACCGTTCAAAGCCCACGACTTTTACCACTTAGCCATGCTAACACTTTGCCAAGCCTGCATAATCCTCTAAAAATATTGGCTACGCCAAGATCGTGTATTTTGTTGTGGCTTCCGTATTAACTCGAAGTTCTGCCTTTCTAATGCATATCATTCAATATATCATTTGCTACAAACATGGTCTTAAGTTGGAGATTATCAGCAAATGCAACTTTGTAACTCGATGCTTTTGCAGCAGTAAAGTAATATATATCTTTAATTGAAAAGATCCTTTGAGCGACTTAAGATAAGAGATTGTTTGTTGCTGACTTAAACTTTGTTCCACTTCATATTCTTTACTATATGTCGATGTAAATATGCGATTTTCTCAATCTACAGTGAAGAGATTTTGGAATGCATAGTTTGTGAAGAGCCTTTGGAGGATCGTATCCAGTTTCCTTGTCTCCATGTGACGTGTTTCAAATGTGCTCATCAATGGTTAGTTAAAGATGGGAAAGAAACATGCCTTGTTTGCCAAGCACAAGTGCCAGTTGAATTCAAAATCAAAGAACAAAAAAAGAAGAAGTATGATTTTTATTTTACTTTAAGCTGCCTTCCAAAGCAATGGAAATCTTTTCTCGATGTGAAACATCATTCTGAGTTTCTTGCTTGTTTCAGCGAATCGTTTTTAATCCAACATCAGATTTTAGATTCAAAGATATGTTTGAAATATTGATAGCTGTCGTTGAAAGCTGCTTCACTCATCAAGAAAATTGTGATGGGAGGTGATGGGGCCACCTGTTTCAATACATAACAGCTTTTGAAAAAAAAACATTTGAGTAAACTAAAGATTTTCGTCTGACACTCTGCAGAGTATAAAACTTGAGAACATAGATCGAAAACTCTACGCTTGGAAACATAATTACCCAGTTGTGGATAGAAATAGACCAATCAGAAACGTAAGCACATGACTGTTGAGGTTGCCCGATCAATGCCACTTTCCTATTGAGAATGTTACCAATGGAGTCCAAAGGTGAACACGAGCTCCTTTTGTCTAAGCAATAGCTGTTTTTCGAACTTAAGATTTTTTGCATAAAATGTTTCTTGTTAACTTGTTAGAATGCTATGAAGGAATGACATATAATTTTTTTGTTCCTTTTGTATTATCAAACTTGAATTTTCTTTTTTCAATTTTGCATTACAGTGAAGTAATTTATGAACTTGGCAACTTCAGAAAACGTTGCGTTGGGTTCTTCATGGAAGCAGTGTCCATTTTCTGTTTTTCTTCGGAAAACGCTGTAAGAAATGAAGAAATCATTGAGTTTATGATTACTCTTGTGACGACGGCAAAGCACCAGACAAAGCAGTTGTCACCTTTTCCAGATTTTGGTATCGACCAGACGCCAACAGTGCGGTCTTTTCTTATTCAGCAGCTCTTGAAGGCTAAGTATGTCTACCTTGATAATAATGATTTAGTCCTCTATCTTAGTAAAAATTTATTAAGAAAAATTTCTTTTACTATCAAAGATTTTGGCAATTTTTTTAAACGAAGAATTGGGAAAACTGGCTTTGCTCACATTTAGAAACAAGAAAAAAATCGTGTCTTTATTTTCAGATGTTCCATAAAATCATGTTGTTTAATAATGTTGAATCATAAACTCAAATTGAATAGAATTTCAAAAAAGCTTTATATGTCTGGACTTATGCCAGCTTGATCTGGACTTTTGACTTTCTAAAATGAAATCGACCATTAGACTCAATCAAGCAAGTCCTTGTTGAATAATCCTACTCTCCCTCGATGCTTCGAATACTTTTGGGAGGGGAGTGTAGTACATGCTAAAACTTTACCGCAAGATCTGAATTTCAATTCATGTAGGCCCTTTTTTATGCTCAGTGCGAACCTATCTGTTCAGTGATAAATCCAACCAAAATGTGCGGTAATACCTATAAAGAATACATTGTTGAATCAATTATTTATAGTTCACAAAAGTAACTAAAAAGCATTTTCTCCCCCAAATACAATCTCTAGATGCAGTGTTTTTAATATTAAAGAGTGGTTGTGCAGTGATAACATTTTTCTTAAGATAGGGCTTAAACTCCTGCGTCTTTTTCGTTAATGCATCTGTAAGGCAACAAACTTTAAGTTGAAAAATGTTTTTATGGCATTATTCTGGCCTTATCGCTTCCCATATATGACACATGCCCAGATTTTTGACACATTAATGCATAAAACGTTTCAACAACAGTATTTTTGATAGCTAAAACAACTATATGATATTATTCTTAGCGTCGTCAAAAAGTTATTTTCTCTTCCATAAACAATCAATGAAATTTTATTTTTCTAATTGAAATTTTTCATCACAGGGATCTCAGCTCCCAATCTGAACATTATCTGCAGCGTTACCTTGCGAATGAGGCCTATCTCCTAAGCGAGGACGACGTTTCTGCACGTCTTGAACTTTGCCTTTTGCTGGTTCAATGTTATGAGGTTTGCAAGCAACTTCTTTGTACTAGGACATGTAAAAATGGCTTTTAAAACAACCATTTCAAGACTGATAAACCTTTTCCCCTGACACTCTTCAGAGTACACCAGAATAGTGATCGAAAATGTTAAGCTAGGAAACAAATATACCCAGTTGTGGATCGAAAGAGACTAATCAGAAATGCAGGTTGACATATATTGATTACACTCCATTCCCGAATAAACAGGGCGGGTGGAAAATTTCCCAAATCAGAATAAACGGGGGTGGGGGATTATTGGAATTAACGGGACGGGGGAATCCCCAAACAATAATAAACAGGTTAATCATTAACTGTTAATGGTTAACAGTTCGTTGAAACTGGAAGCAGAAGAAGTGCAAGCAAGACGCTGGTTTCTTAAAAAAGCAACATGTATTTATTACAAAGAAATTTATTAGAAGTTTTCAGTTTTACATATTTTGCCGCTCTTTCTTCCTATTTTCGATGTGCTTGCTTACGCTATGATGGGCTTTGTTGTTTACACTTTGCAGTTTCTTAATACTGTAATATAATGATGTAACGCGTGGATTATTTTCAAAAAAAAATGAACGGGGGGGGGGGTGTTCGTTCAGTCTGCAAAGTATACTCTGGTGTTGCTAAAGCAAAATATTGCACCGTTTTTCGTGTTATATCTAAATTGACGATCAATTATATTTATAGAAAGGGATTAATCCTTCATTACACCGCGGCCAGTAATTTCTTTTTTCATGATTTCTTTTTTCAAAAAATGCCTGCTTTCTTAGATGCAGCGTTGTTTCTAGATTATTCAGTATAATAGCATTTATGATTGTTTATTTGTTGTAAGATAGCGTGAAGTTCCAAGATGATTCATGACCCATAACCATTCTGAGGGAGATATTCTAAAAGATTTTGTGTCATCTTCTTTTATAAGTTTTAATGAAGTCTTTTGAAATTTTAAATGTTTTCCCGAAGGATTTCAGACTTGCTGGATTTAGTAAGACTCAGTCAGATGATGTGTTGCTTGAGCAGCTCTGTTCGAGGCTCGAGAGGGTACGAAACATTTGTTCCAGTTACCTTCCAGTTAGTCATGTGCAATCATTACAGACAATTGCAGATTTGCGAGCAACAATAACAAACGTTGCCGAGATTACTTATAACGATATCATCGAAAACAACTTTGGTAGTAACTTCAAGCAAACTCTACGTAAACTGTATACCTTGCTTAAGAATATTTGCTTAGAGGAAAGCAGCAACAACTTGAAGAAGTTTTTCATGCGACAGTTGCTGCGCAGATTCGGCATCGCAGTGTTACGAAAAATTTTGGCTACAGAAGATTTTAAGTGGCTTGAATCCAATGAAGATGAAGAGGTGAGAAATATGTCTTAGCAAAAGTAAAAGTAAGAAAACAATTGTCGCTGTGCTGAGAATGTTTTGCAATGAACAGTCCCATGCATCTTTCTTTATGGTCATTCATAATGTTGAGGATGGGAATTTTGTTTCGCATCCTGACTTTTGATAGCATTGGAAACTGCTCGTAAAACGGGTGTAGTCAGAAAGATAGGATTCGGCTACAATTGCGCCGCTGAGACCGACATTTAGACTAACTGTCTATTTATTTTGTGCACTGCACATAATAGACCTTTTATTTTATTTTGATTTTGTAACGCACTTGAATCATTTCATAGCTTACGAATGCATCCCCGGATCGGTTCATTTTGTATGGCGACGAATACAGGAGAATAAGAGAAGAGATTGGAGAAGCTGTAATGCGAGAATCAGTTGATAATCTCGAGCTTCATCCCGAGGTATCTAAAACAATTCCTCCTTTTGACTAAGTAAACCTTTTTGCTATTTTTAGTGATTTAGTCCTCATCGTTATTAATTATGCTATGTGACTAAAGTATGAAATTGTAAGATACACAACATAAGAAGTTTGATGTATTAATCACTGCCATATTTCTTTACTTCCATGTTTAAGACAACTTGTCTAAAGTAATTTATTTTCTGATTGTTAGGAAGAACTTTCTTCTCCGGACACATTGAGAGAAGCCTTAGCATTACTAAGTGTTTACAGAGAGGTTACTACCTCTTACTCAGTAAGGCCGAAGCAGCCTGAAAAAGAGGTGAGTTGCATGGTTTCACTGGTTGTTTTAAAGTATGTTTTTTTCTGTCAATTTCTGTCAATGTCAAAGTCACATGAAGTGTGGTTTTTACCCGTTTTATTAATTATTATTACCATGTTTGGGTAATTAAGGTATGTTTCTCACTGGTATTTTGGATTGATCTTGCCACCATTGTATCAATAAGAAAACATAAATATAACGCCAGGCCTTACACACAGCATATACAAGTAGCGCTTTCGTGAAACAACCTAGATCGTAGACTGTGGAATGGAATATGTTTTCCAGAATATCACACATTGCAAAACCTATGAAGGTTGTAATCAGACCAATGAACTCTTGAAAGCACTTTAGTTTGGTAAGCATTTCCTTAACCTCCTAGATCCTTGAGCGTTTCCTAAATGTAACACAAAATTAAGACCTGCTCATCACGTTTAGTGATTTTAAACGTAACATTTTAGTTTCCGTTCGATTTCCAACTGCGTTTCCTCAAATAACTTAAATCAACTTTCCGGTCTAATTTCAGGCTGACAGGAACCAGCATGTTTTTCATTTAATAGCGCCATAAAGTTCTCAAGTTATGACGTCAAAAATCTCTATTTCTATAATTTTTATCTCTGGATCCCATTAACAGAAATAGCACCATGAAATACCTCCAGATGTGCTAAATCAGTAAATTGTGTCACGAATTGGCTGAAATATGGCCACACAAGCACTGGTTCTTTTCCGATGAAACCTCTGCATTTTGGTCTCTGTACATGACTTTATGAACAGAGCCAAAATTACAGTACTTCATTAGCAAGCTTCAAATTTTTCATTGGCCATACGTCACCCGAATTTTGACACATTAACTGATTTTGTTAATAAGCTTTTTTGATTTTAACTTCCAATATTTAAAGATTTAAGGTAGGTAAAAGTATTTTCTCTCTATAGTTGTAAAAAGTAACTATTTGAGTATTGTCTACCAAAAGATGAAGTTGTTTGACTTGATACTTCTTGCAAAATCTGTTCCAGAGTTCAACTACCAATTTCGTGAAAGCAATCTATTGTTCCCAAATTTTTCTCAATGAACCTCAATTTTTCTCCCCCCTCTCATAGTTCATATTTTATCTTGGCTCTGCCACTAGGAACACAGCAAGCTAAACTTGCCCAAAGAGTGTTCTTAAAATATTATCTTGTGTTTTTTATGTTATGTTCTCAAATTTAAAACAATTTAAAGATATGTTTTTGTGACGTCACACTCAAGAACTTTTTTCTATTTAATTCCAGTTGCTAGACAAGATCCTGGAATGCCTCAAGAGTAAAGGATTAGTTCAAAACGAGGTAATGATTCTTACTGGTATTTTTAAACACAACAGTTAATTAAACCAAAAAATATCTAAAAGGCTCGATAGCAGCCAAATCCTCTCAACAAAAGCATCATACGTTTTATCATTCAATACTTTTACTTTCTTATTAATTAATTTATCTATCAAAACTGAACTTGTCTTTTTCTCGGATCGATAAAGATTTTTTGTAACAAGCTTTCGCGTATCTCCACAGAATCTTGCAAAATTGCTGCTGAATAACATGCAAGGAAACGGATTTGAAAAGTTGAAATGCACTCCTTTCTTTGATGACCAAGAGCGTCAAATATCAGAAGTTGTCATTCATACGATGATTGTCCTTTCGTTAAAATCAGCCACTACCCCTATCTTACAACCACTTGCGTTGATTTCTTTACGCCCTCAAGACATGATGGTGTGTAACCTTTTTTATCTTCTCTGCTTTTATTGGTTTATGACAAGATTTTCTTCGTGTAATCAGTGTCATCAGCTAATTTGCTATAAGTCCTGTCCTCTCTCATTTTCCATGTTCTTTCATCATTCAATACAGTTAAGTGTGTTTCGATTGGGCAAAAGCCAGCTGAATTATTTCAAGCCATTATGATGTTTATAATTGGGAAACCAAGACATTGATATTTTTAAAGCCAAATGTCAGAAAATCAATTCTTATGATTTAAACTAAAATATTTAATGTAAATTTGATATTTATATAAAATTTGTTAAGCTTAACAAATGGGATGAAAATGGTGAATCACAATCATTAGAGTAAATAGGTTCTAAGTGAGTTTAAGGATGCAGATGAACTAAATAACTAATACTGTCTACTTATTAAGTCTCACGTTTAAAGAGGAAACTTGTCTCGTAAGTTAGAAAAAACATATCAAGATACCTATATGTATTTATTGTTCTTGAAGAATTCTTTTCTACCAACAATGCCTGACGACCATTTAACAGATGTTTTTGATGCTGCTCAAGGAACATGGAAAACATACTGTAAGTGCAAACATTTTTATTGTCCTTGTTCTGTTTTCGTTACGGAGAATCTGATCTCATTCTATTAGTAAAAAGGGAGAAGTCTGCAAAATGTACACTAAGCTAGTTGCCCAACTTGTTTATCCTACTTTTTGAAGAAACAAGAACAAAAAGTGTTAAGATAGATTCGAAATGTCTCGGATAAACAGCGATTATCCCTTCACAGTGTTTTCCGTATCCCTCAAGGAATCCGATGTCCACTAATAAATTCGCATAATTTGTAAACCTTTTTTATCTTGTCTACTTGCCCCCTTCAGCACAAAAATATATATTTAGTGCAATCTCCAACAAGCTCTATAATAGGCCCTACACTAGGCCCTACAATATAATATATTGGTTTCATTAAAGCTTAAAATCTGTAATGTATTTATTATTTTTATAAAATCTCAAGAGTTAGTATCACTCACACAATTCATTTAAAACAGATTTGGATGATTCACAATACATTACATTAAAGAAAAATATTTTTTTTGTATGATAGCAAATAAAAGGTTCAATTACTTTGCCTCATATTTATATGTATTTAGGGGATTTTGGTGGGTTTATTTGGAAGAGAAAATCATTTTGGTTATAGCATGTATCTCTTGTTGGGGGTATCACAATGGCGTCATTTTATCACTTTTTCAGTCATTACGTCTTGCGAACGATTGCCTTATTAACAGCGCAAGGCTTTTCCATTCATTATCTTTGTTGTTTGTCGTTTTAGATTGCCCAAATCGACACCCCTATATCGTCACCCAGGTTGGTTTAGATTGCAATAGATCTTTGAGTATTTGTGTGTATTTTGTAATGTTTTACATTTGTATAATTGAATATAGCATATACATTAAGATGGCGATAAAGTCACAAATAACCTTAATTTGTCGTTTTTCTAAGTACGTCTGACGTAATAGGCTGATAGTTATCACTGGGGAATCGAAGCATTAAATGATAAAAAACATTGTATTATCTTTTAAGATTCAATCTGCTAGTCATCATATCAAAAGTTATTTTGGATACTTTTCCTCATTAGCCATCGTATATAGAATACGTATTCAAGAGTAATTTTTAAAGAAATTTAATTTCTACTATTGACCGGGACGAACAGTTAGATATTGTTGCAATTTCATACTTCTTCCCCTCCACTCACACAGCCTTTGTTTTTCCTAATATAAAGACTGTGGACTTATATCCATAAAATCTCTGTAATATATCCTAAGCAGGGACCGAGGAAGGTAGTGGGGGGGATTGAAGGGGCTATTTCCCCCAAATAATTTCAAAATGCACTTGAAACCATTCAAAAAGTCACCCTTGCTTTTAATTTTTAGCATGTTCAGCCCCCCAAAATGTTTTAGCCCTCTTCCTCTGTAATATGCTTCGCGGTCCTTGATCCTAAGGACTTTGTTGCATTTCCAAAATTTATCAAGGAAACGTCAACTCAGACTTCTTTGTCTTTTCTCATTATCAAGTAATCGGGTTTATTTTTTTAGTGTGGTATGCCCGTTGAAAAATCCATTTGTCCAGTTTGCAGAGGTGAAATTGGTGGAATTGATCATAGACCAACTGCAGGAAACGTAGAAGCTCAAAGGTTTGTCAAGATTTGTTCACTCAAGTAATCCAATCCAAAAAGTTTACCTCATCATTGATTTTCTTGAGATTTCAGCCGAACCATATACAACACATTCGATGAGAAACGGGTACAGTTGAAAATGAAGAATATATTAAAATCAATGCAATTGAGAAAAATATTTGATGTTTTGAGAAGATGCACCGTTTGGATAATCAATGGAGTGAACCAGTTTTTAGGAAGACCTTTAAAAGTACAGTGGACTTTTAACAATATCAATTGATAGCAACAGGTGCAAAATTATAAAGCTATAAAGCCATTGTATTTTTTGCATTTTAAAAAAATCAATTTTTTCTTCTCTCTGATTTAAGGTTTCCTCAAAGCTTTTTGTTGGGCTCAAAACAAATATTTTATAACAGGCTTGTTACCTCTTTACACTTGGTTTTTGTTAAAGTATGTTATTCTGCTGCAGTTCTTTATTTGTCAGTTCAGTGACGGTTTCAGGATTGCAGGCGCTTTTTTACAGCCTTATCTTTCTTAAGCTTATTCGAGAGGGGGCATTGATGGATTTCAACAGAAATCACATTTCCTTAGTTTTCTATTACATTTCTGCAGTAAAAGGCACACTGTCGTGCTGCTAGTTGGAATACCAAAAATTGTATTTGTTTTCCTACACAAGATTATTGGTTTACAAAAATAATAGTGTTGCTCTACCAAGACTATAGTATGTTGTGCCATAGAAATTGTCTTGGTTTACCAAAACAATAGTATTGATCTGCCAAAGCTATTTTATCGATCTGCCAAAGCCCTATTATTGGTCTGCCCAAGCTATAGTATTGGTCTAACAAAGCTATATTATTGATTTGCCAAAGCTATAGTATTGGTCTGTAATAGCTATACTATTGGTCTGCCAAAACAATAGTATTCAGCTGCCAAAGCTATAGTATTGAAATCTCAAAGCTATAATATTGATCCGACAATGCCATAGAACTGGTCTGCAAAAGCTATAGTATTCAACTGCCAAAGCTATATTATTGATATGCCAAAGGTATAATATTGGTCTGTCAAGGCTATAATGTTTATCTGCCAAAGCTATGATATTGATCTGCCAAAGCTATGATATTGGTCTGCCAAAGCTATATTATTGATCTGCCAAAGTAATAAGATTAACCCACTAATGCAGTTGTATTGACCTATCAAAAAAGAACGATGCGTCACCTATGTCCACAGTTATTATACATCAAACCTCCACTCGTGAAAGTCCAATGGACATGGTGCAGTGATTTTTTAAACAGAAAATCTTATATTTTCCTAACCTTCAATTGTTTTTTTTCACGTAGAGTGGATAGGACGCAAACTGGGCATATCCTTGGCGATCCTCAAGAGCGACTTACTTTTGCTGTGGCCGAAAGGAACCTATCAACTGCTTCCCACTCTATGCTCAGTGTTTTATTACACTCAGCGCTGTTGCTGGGTGCTTGCGAGGACCCCAATGTAAGAATAAATCACACACGCTGCAGCTCTTACTAATTCCAGTTTTTGTAGCTTTTTAAAGGTAGTTCAGTGAAGTTGTTTTTTTTTGTGAAGTGAAGTTGTCTTCTCCCCACATACCTGTCGCGGTAATCCACCCTTGTGGCTTATACAAACAGTAAGTCTGAATCGCTTAATAGCAGCGAAAATATTGACCAGTGGTAATAAAATGTTTTTTGGGTATTAACTGTGCAGTACTAATGTTACCGTTAAAGCAAATGGTCTGCTTCAATCGATCCATTATCAAGAATCAACAATTTTTGTAACTTAGATGCTTAACTAAATGTAATATGTGTTAAACAGAACTCTGAACTGAAGTATATTCTGTAGACTTGTTCGAATAACGTCTCTTGATAAAAAAATAATTTGTTGAATTTTTTTTGTTCTACAGCGGGGTTTGATACGCTACCCCCTTGTCCTCTTTCTCTCGTTTCCTGCTCCCTTCTCTTTGCTCTCTGTGTCCCGCTCTTTGCCCCTGCTCTCTGCTCCAAGCCCTCTGCACCTTCCTAGTAATAGTCTTAACTTCTTTATCTCTCTTATTATCTTTTGTCTATGCACACTTGTGCCAGCAATGAAAGGAATGGTGAAGTTTACAGAAAATGACATGCAGAGACCTGTTTTTCTATAGAATGTCTATGAATTTCTTACATAGAGTGTGGCAGATTTGATTCACCCAAGACTACCCCTTAATGAAACTCAGTCGTTCATGTGGCAGCATGTTTGCAAAAGTGTGCAAACTCTAGCGAAGGCCATTGGTCGAAGCGTAGAAGAAGCTGTCCTTGCAGTTCACCTGGTTTTGGAAAGCATGCTGAAGGAAGACTATACTGGAGAAAGTGGGCGTAAGTAACCTTTTCTTCTGTCAAGCAAAGTTTATAGAATAAAACCATTTTCCACTTCAATGGCTCCTTTTCAACAGTCTCCCCCTCTATCCTTTGGTGTGCAATAATCCCTCCAAACCTCAGCGACTTCAATGGATAGTTTCCCGCAGAGAACCTCCTAGGCGTGTCACATTCTTATTATGCTCTTTATTGGCGTTGACTTGCTCTATCTGGTGCGTTTTAGTACCGATGTTGCTATATTTGTTATTGATTTTCTCATTCTGATAGTTTAGTAACATCAGTGACTGTATTTTTGAAAATGTATTTTTTGTAATACAGTTGAGGATTTCGGTACAATTGCAAGCAAGCAATGTCGTTCGGAATGGGAAGATAAATTCAACATGAGGTTCATTCAGCCTCGTTTAGCAGTAAGTTCTAATCTGAGTTTAGTTTACCTATTTCAATTTCAAATACGTAAAAATTGAACGAGAAATAGATACACGTTTTAACTAGATGTTCTTTAGTAGCCAAAAGCATCTCTTATCTTCTTGTTTTCATTTCAATTCAGCATAAAAGCAGAAATTGTCATGCAAATGAACGAAAACGTCCCCATGTAAACATGGGTACAACAAGGGTTGAATTTAGATAGATGATTAGAATTACCATATTTTCATGCCAACGGATTTTCTATTTTTCTCAACAGGCATTGACAACTTTGCTGGAGGAAGAACAACAAAGGATTGTAAAGGACAACCGATTAGGTAAGCGATGCTGCCTTCATTAGTTAACATGGTTTACAATTGTCAATATATTTTTTCATCAGGCATGATAGAATATTATATTATAACATGATATTAAATTAGGCATATTTTATATCTCTGATTTTACATGGTACGATAAGGCAAACTTAATGTTTCTTTAATGAATCTACGTGTTTCACGGAATGTCTGGCATCTAGGAGTCCTTGTTTGGTGTAAAAAGTCCTTAATTAATGTAATCTTGTTTTCCATAACTATGTTATCTCGTCTTTAGAATGATCAAATTGCTTTTCAGGGTGACATCGGTATATGTGGTTATAGTTAGTTGTAACTGAAGGGGCCAGAACGGGCTCATGGCTAGCCCAGATCACACATAATACTCACTCTAACTCAATGTCCTATTTTGATAAAAAAGACTTTGCTGGAAGTCAGAATTTGATAAGTTATTGATGCAAATTCACAACTCTTTTCTTCAATAGCCTAAAGTTCCTATTTGTTTTTTCAGATAAGTATAAAAACTCAGTGGGGGGATCCCACGAGATATAGATTGCAATAGCGTCAGCCATTGCATCGAATTGACAGCCTGCATAACCATGCAACGTATCGAATGCATTTTCTTGTAATGTAGCTAATTTTTGGCACAGTTGATGTGATGTGAAGTCAATGTGATTGTAAGATGAGATTGTTTCTTAAATTCAAGGAGCGCCTTTTATACGGAATCTTTATGAGATTGATGCCATGGCGAATGAGGTGACAATCGAAAGGAATGCCTTGGATTACCAGTGCTTCTGGAGGTATAGGGTACCAATAACAGTTGCGCATCTAAAATTATCACTGGGTGAATTCACTGCAACAAAAGGAAAATCAGTCTGTAAAATACTCCAAGAATTTCTTAAAAAGGTAAGCTGTCTAGTAGACAAAATTAAATCAGTTTGTGAACTTAAAGTACGTTGAAAAGTTCAGGATATTGTAAGCGGTCTAATTCTAGTGGAAAAAATGAATCTTTCTGTAAAGTACGTTAAGAATTTTTTTGATAAAGTGAGCAGTCCTGTGGAGAAAAAGGTTGACAAAGTATTGTTACGAGAGGTGAGTTTTGTAAAAATTCTGCATTGTTGGCTTGTTTTAAACGTAGTTAGTAAACACGTTATTGTTTCAGTTAGACCCTGCAACTTCTTGTCAGTCATTTGCATTGATTCACAAAGAACCTTTTACTGCTTTTTCTTTCTATGTTGCCTGACTGCAGCCAGTCGCCAGTTATTGCGTTCTAATCGTTGCTGCATTTGTGAAATGCGATTTTCACTATATCTCTAGGCAACTCTTTAATAATTCTATGAATTTTATTCGAGTATAAATTATATTTAGCTTAATTCAATTGAAAATACATTTGATTTATGCTGAAAGCATAGTCTTATATCTTTTATTATTATACGCTTTCTGCTTCCTCCTTAGGAAGACGTTTTGAGGTTCGTAAAAGCATTGCCAGATATCATGCTTTTGCAAAGAATTTTGTCAAGCAATCTTAGCAGACGCATCGACAGTGAAACTGCGAAAACAAAGAAGATCAAGGATATTGTCAAAGGTTATTTCAAAGGTAAATAGGTTTTCTATAATTCTCAGTATGATATTAACAATCAAAGCTACAACGTACCCTTATCTTGAATATTTTTTATTTGTCTTTTGTACAATGCCCAACATATGTTGCAAAATTCAATATCTAGGCAGTGATTTATAATGGAATTATATTTGTACCTGATTTTTTAATAGGAGAATTGAGAGAAACAGTAAATCGCCTTCTCAAGGTATATTACACAACATGGAAAGCCCTGAAGCCAACGTTATTGTCTTATGGTTAGTAAAATTCATATATTTTGTTGAGACTGATATTTTTGTTAAAAAATAATTTTACCATAAATCAAGGGGCATCTTCCTATATCAAGGCGCTAGTCATCTCTGCCCTTCTATGTTATTAAATTTAAAGGATAATTTTCTTGAAGCACGCAACATTTGATAATATGACGGATGATATTGACGGTATCTGCTAAAGTGATGTTATCCAATCGAGTTAATAGTGCTTCTGTCGTCGGAAGTCGTTGCGTCGTCTTTTTGTAATTTTCGTATTTATAAGTGGTTTTTCCTGTGTGTTTTTTTGCATTTTTGCAACTTTGTGATTCAAAGTAGATCGATTCTGATTATGTTGCTATCCTGATGCTATGCTATATTTTCGTATTTGTAAGGTGAAAAGGTCTTGCTTCAGCCGTCTTCAATCGAATACGCCAAATTTCTTTTAGGGGAAATTCTTAAAATTGATGATTTCGAGCTATCAAGCAGCTCTCCGATTGCTTATATACTTCCGTCACTAAACAATACTGGAAAACGTGCTTTGCTTCTGCTGAAGTGCTTGGCTGAAGCTCACAATTCGCTCGTAAATGAATGCAGAGATGTCCAGGGAGACAAGACTGAGTTTGTATAATTTATGCTTCTCTTTCTGCTTCTGTTTTCCCTTCTATCAGGAATTCACACTGAAATTCAATGGTTTGTTCGCTCGATTTGTTCCCTTGTCCCTTATTCAGAACAAAAACGCCATATTTGTTGTGGTCAACACAATAGAGTGAGATATTTGCTAATTTATTTCCAACAGCAATTGGAAACATAAGGAGAATCAACTCGACAGCAGCTGCTGTACTGAAAAAAATATGCCGGGTCCTTCTGAACCAGATAATACCGGATAAATGTACCGAATGAAGTTTAATATAACCCATCCTGTTTTTATCCAGTCCCGGTTTTACCGTCATTAGTTAAAAATCTTAATATTCCTTCCAGGAATTACTCAACTGCATATGAAAATCAAATTTACAAGATAATCGAATCCATTAAATACAGCATTTGCTTACTTGAGCCAGTTTTATGTCCTGTTAAAATCAGTTAGTTTGCATATGAACGCGTGACATGGATATGTCCACCTCCTGTGAAGCTGCAGAACATTTTCATTGAGACGCCTTTAAGATAAACACAATTTCAGTGAGAATATGATGAACAAAAAAGTGAAAATATTTTTCTCTACCCTGATCATCTGCAAGAAATATGTTGATTCTGTTCTTATCGATAGAAAATCTAGTGTTGAGAAATATCGAATTTTTCTAATGATGTTATGTAATATATCCTTTTTGAATTCCCTCAGGCTTAAACGTGTCTCCATTCAAGAGGCGAACCAATTTAATCTTATTGCCTACGACTACGATAAAGACCTTGTACCCATCATGTACGCCCACTGTGACTACTCCCTGGAGATTGGGAAAGGAACCATCGTCGATTATAATTTTCCTGCACTAGAACGACAGATTGTGAACACTTTTATCAGTGGCAAACCAGTAATAGATATGGCGGTAAGTGGGAAATCACTCCATGATAATAATTCCGTGAAGTATGAACTCATGCTTCTCAACAGAGAATAGGCACACTTCTTTCCTAAATACGCTTTTTTAAAGACTCGACCCGGAATGTTGGAACTAGGAGTGCACCGAGGTTAAGGTCCCAACGTAACATTTTGAAAAATTCCTTTTGAAGAATTGATTTGGAAGTGTCCCTTTTCTGAGACAAAGTTTAACGGTGCTATTGCAACTGTGAAATACTTCTAGCGTCTCTGGATCAGAATTAAACTGGCTTGACTTATATGTACACTATAACAAAAGATAGCTACAAGGTCACTTTAACCCATTTTAGGACTTTGAGATAAAGCTGTGGTCATTTATCAACATTAAAAAGGTTTTTCCCTTGCAAAAGGCTAGTCCCCACTGGTATAAATATTTGCAAGAAAAGGGTTGAAAGATGATTCATAGCTTCATAAACTTCTGATTATGTACAAATAAGGTTTGGAAGATAAAAACTTTGATGCACTAGCAAACTGTGTACTAACACGAAGCCTAGGAAGATGTTGCATGTATATGTGGATTTGAGCGTTTTTAAACGGATAGTTATTTGGCCACCAACTAAAACACAACACCCACTTTCACCAGCGCCTCATTTCGTAACTCACTTCTAGGTCACCACAGTAAAGTATGCTGATGATGTCAATAGTTTAGAGAAGTTTGAGGAACTGGAAAGGAGGGTGGAACAGGTGAACAACCGTTGTATTGTACTTTTTAGTTATCAACCTATACGATCACTTTTTAGTTTGTACGGTACTTCTTGTTTTTAACTTGCTTACTTACAAACGTTTTACTGCGTATACTTTCTCGTTGGTCGGGGGGGGGGGGCATCTATTACTATGCCTCTCCAGTAAACAGTTATCTTCATTAGATTTATGTTAATATATGCGAAAATATGACTAATGATGTCTCATTATCTATTTAACATTTTTTTAACAGCCTTAAATTCATAGATATGTGTTCCGATTGCCAGAAGCATTTTCCTGTCAGATATCATATTGTTAAAATAGTATGATCATGTCGATGTGTATTATTTTCTTTCATTAGTCCATATGTATTTTTTAAATTCTACATTAGTCACCGAGCTATGGAACATACGCTGTAAAATAGGCGACCAAACTTCGTAGGATGAATAGAAAGCAACGGATAACTAAATGACTTTTATCAATAAATGACTTTTGCAAATAATTTATTTCTTGAATGGCCATAACCCAATCAATGAAAACTGAAAAAATATTAACCGTTTTCTGAATTACAATATTTTATGGTTTATTTTCAAAGTTTTGTACTACAATCTTAATCATTTGTAACCTGCATTTGCAAATTTGATGCATACTATTTCGAATCTTAACAATTTATTCATGCTTATTTTGTGCTTAATTGTGCTATAAACTACCTGCAAAAATGTGATCTTTGAATTTCGGCGAAGCCTTGTACAAATGTACAGATTGATGCGCCAAAATATGATGAGTCTTTTTAGTGGCTTGCATAATTTCATCGTGTCACATACGAGACACTCTTTGCCATACATTTGTGGCTAAGGAGGTTGTGGTGCATCTGCTGACTGATAAAAGGATTATTCTTCAATGATTGAAAAAATATCCCAAATTGTTTTCCTTAAATTATCACAGCAAAATATAATTATGATTATGATAACCTTTGCTCACTAGCGGGACATTCCCTTCATGGAGCAACGTAAGATGGCTAGTGAAATTCAATCCCTTCCTGAAGTTTGCGATTCCTTGCGAGCAACAGAGATTACCATCGGACTGCTATCGACAACTGGTGCAGATTCGAATGTTTTCTTCAAAAAATACCTCGAAGATGTACTTCGTATGCCTGCAGATAAGTTTTTGACCAGTGTAAAGGTAGGCCAAGCTTAATTTAGCTGTCAGCATCTTAGGCACATTATCATAATCTCGTTGTGGAATTAAGAAACATCTATAATTTGCGATGGAGCTTTTTATCAGGTCAGCAATTTAACATGCAGTATGCTTTTGTCGACCAAGTGTATGTGAACTAGATAATAAATTATCGATTCTGTATTGTTATTTTAGATGCAAAGCGTATGTAGGCTTGCCCATATTCGCTCTATTTGGATTATGCTCACTGTCGAAAGGGCATTTCGACTTCACGTCAGTGGTGAGGTATGTTGCTTCTATTTTGACAATTTTTATTGACTATTTTGACAGTTTTAGCTTTGCATATTTTAGTAAAACTTTGCTATAGCCTCTTAAAGAAAATTCCCTTAATAGCATTGATTCGTGGTGAAGCCCAAGCATACCCAAATCCGCTGAATCGTGATTTCCGTGCTGCAATGCTATTGGTTGACCTGGAATTGAGCACATGAACGCACCTAGCGCTGTTAAAAAAACAGTTGCCATCAATAGCAATTTGTCAGCAACGGATGCCGATATCACATGAATCTGAAACGTTCACGCTGAAACAAAATGACCTACTATAGAAAATGCCTATTTACCATGACTCGATGCCTTTAATAAATTTTTTTGAGAGTTTATAGTAGTTCATGAAGTTTTTTAAAAAAACAATATCGCTATTTTCAATTTTTTATACGATGTAGGATCCATTTGACCTGAAAGATATGTTCAGAGAAGAAGTGATGGATTTTGATCAACAACTTTTGAGACACATTGATATTGAGCATCTTCTGGCAGAGCTAACGGAGTACATTGTGTTAGAAGTTCCATTACGGGACGAAAGTGCTCTAGACTACCCGTGAGTCATTTAATGTAATATTACTCCTTGATACGACACTGAATTATCTTCAAAATCGATGCTAATAGGTTACCAATTGAAAAACTTTCTATCAATCAATGGCTTGAACCGGAGCAAGCTGCTATCATTCCATAAAGACATCGATCGTTTTGTGTATCTTACGTAAGGTTTATCTTTTGCTAATGGATTTGCTAATGGAAGTGTAGGGCAATGTGAGGAAAAATGAGACAAATAAGAAAATATATCAATTTTTCTGAAAAATTATTGTTGGAATCAACATTTTGTTATTATTTTACAATAACATGACTTTTAATCTTAAAGTATATCTCTTCAAATCCTTATTCATCTATCTCATCGTTAGCTAAATAAAATAAAATTAAGGTAGACACTCGTAGTTTCACTTTTGCTTTGAAATGTTTTCGCGGCTTTCTGCTGAGCGTCTGTCGCATTTTACACCACATTCGGTTATTGAAGTCCTAAGTCTGTTTAAATGAAAAAAATTCATTCGTACGTTTATTTTGAAAGAATAAATATTTTTCTTACCTTTTATTACATTATCTTCCATTAAGTATCATTATAGCTTAATTTTACTTAATGCAAACCTCTGTTGCAAGATTTTTTGCAAGACTATTGCAGTGTCTAAACTCCAAAATGGTGGGATTGACTGTTGACACCAAACAAGAATGGCATTATCAACAGCATTCCACGCTGGATTCTTTAGCACCAAATGATTTATAATGGACTTGCTTTCTGTTGTAATGTTCTTCAACCAAAGCCTTGCCTTGCAGCCGCTCGGGCTCTCCTTTGCCATTTCCCCTGCTTCAATTTTAATGCTCCAGGCAGTGATTGGGGTTCTCCTATAAACCTGAGCGTCTCACTTGAAGTCGAAAATTGTTTGATTACCAATCACGGTTTTTAGTTGCATTTTACCAACGTTTTTGTACAAGTCTTTTCTCGTGTTCTAGCAACTTGTGGAGGTAGCTCTACTTGATACCTAGAATGATACACAGACAAATAGCAATGAAGATCATTAAACTCATCATATA
Source organism: Rhopilema esculentum (assembly GCF_057945365.1). NCBI lineage: Eukaryota > Metazoa > Cnidaria > Scyphozoa > Rhizostomeae > Rhizostomatidae > Rhopilema > Rhopilema esculentum. The sequence goes on from NC_142825.1 coordinate 12,499,741, forward strand.
GTGAATGTCTTTTTTTTCTGCGCACAGCAATTTTGCAAAACCTCTAGAATACGCTCGTTGATACCAGAAGTATCAACTTAAGAAGAGGTGGAGTAAAACATCAGCTTTTTTCTAACGAAATTACCTAGCCAAAATATCAGTTTTATGCAAGGCTTCTTTTGATTTTGTTTTATTCTCCTTTATAGTTTGCAAAACTGTTTGGAGGACTTTTTGGACAAGAAAAAGACATCAAATCGCAATATCAAAGGCATCGACCATCTGCCTGAAAATTTGTGTTTAAAGCATATTTTCTCCTTTTGGAAGTTAATTGCGAATGCAAGAAGGGAACAAAAAAATTGAATGCATTTTATCTTCGTATATTGGTTATAATTGATTATTTCTATATCTAGATAAATACTCAAGAAGTATTGCCAGTTTTGCATTTCAGTATAGGCTTTGATCCAATTTCATCACTTAGCATTAAATTCATATTCGTGTTTGGCACCAGTTTAATTTGGCACCCATTTTCCTTCTACCTAACATTTAAAAAACGGTTATATGCTTTATAAATCCATTATCGACCTTTTTGATTCAAGAAAGACCCATTACAAGCCCACATTGTCACAATATGGGTCATGAAAATTAGTTGCTAATATAAGCATGAAAGAACACCTTTTGGTGATAAGCTATTTGAAAGTAGAAATATAGCATACACCGTTGAATTATTGGGATATTCGGCATAATTTACTACACAGTTTGCCTGTAATATTTGATTGATTAGCTAGTATACAATATTTAATACCCGTTTAATGGATGAAATTTGACTATGGTGCTTACTTGGTGCTTTTGGGAGGTCGTAAATAGCGACATTATAGTCACCTAGGTATTGCGTTTTATTTAGTTTGGATATACCCATTCTTTGTAGAAGACATATTTTGCTGTTTTAGTACAATTTTCGATTTTAATGTTGAACCGTGTTATATAATAACAAGCAGGTTTTGTACAATATTTTTATATTGATGCAAAACATGGCTTGAATTCTACTAGATCTTCCTGCTAATTTTTTCAAATTATATTTGCATCAAATATTATCCAAGCAAAACACCAGTTGCTGGTTGAAAAGCTAAATAAACATGTTTTTATTAGCTATAGTGCTTTAATGCATTATATCTAGTTCAAGAATTAGTCATTTTCAATGTTTCTTTGACCTTCATCGTAAATGTTTATGAATTTGCTATAAAATTTCAGAATCTGATTTGTCTTTTTGACACTTACTTGAATGCTTGGTAAAAGATGAGATAATTTATATGTTTGTAATCTGAAATGCGTTTCTAACGTCTCTACCAAAATCTTGAAGAAATTAAGTCATTTTTCAAGAGCAAATTCAGTCATTTCCTTCGCCCCTGCGAACAGTGTTGGTTTCTATAAAACGACGAAGGCAATTAGAATGTAATTTTTTCTAGTATGAATTTGCCCCAAGTATCGATATTATTCTAGGGGGAAGGGAGCAGTAGAAGTAATATTTTGGAAAAGAAATTGAAAATATCTAAAAAACGAGAAGTTCTAAGATACTGATGAAAGTTCAAAAGATATATTGATGATAATCACAAAACTGAAAAAGAAGGAGTAAAATGATTAAAATCAAGCCAAGAAACAAAAAAACTGTCAATTTAAATTGGAAGTTGGCAATCGATTAAGCACAAAGCACTAATTGTTTTGCGTTCGGGTCTTATCTCTCGAGTTCATTGCTGCTTATTTTAAACATCAGGCATTCGCTACAGATTTTCATCTTCCATGTATAATAGTAATCTTTGTAGATCATTGAGATTTGAGACAAATCTTTATAACCGTTGCCTCAGGGATTTTTGGATCTGAGGTGTGTACAGTCGTTGTTACAGGAGTACAATTACATTGTATACGTAAAACTAATTTTTTTAAACGTTAGGAACCAAGCTATTATACATACAAGTTTATCAAAAAAATTGCTTCCAACAGTGTAATATGCTTGAAAAATAAATTGTTACTAAAGAACAACTGTTTTGTGCAAACAATCTTTTTGTTATACAAAATTTAAAATGGCTTTGAACAAAGCAACCATTTTCGATCCACAACTGGGTATGTATATTTCCTAACGCAGTGTTTTGATCTAAGTTCTGACGTTTTATACTTTAAAGAAAAGCTTAAGTATGAATCAAAAAGTTTAATTTTTCAAAGCCATTAATAACTGTTTTGAAATCTTATGCTTTTTGAATGAATGTCCTAAAACGTGCTGTTCAGCTTACATCATGTTCTCAAGAAAATTAGATTAAAGAAACGTAAATACGCATCATTTTGTAAATTCTCCTAATACTTAAACTAAGACCTTAAAGAAGGTTGAAACTTTAGCAATTACTCTAAAATATATATTGATGAAAAAGATCACTGTTGAGTTGAGGCAATTACACTTCTTTGCTTGTTTATTGTATATCAAATGCAACATTCTATGGAATTTCTAGGTTATGATATCATGAGAACTATTTTTAGAATCGTTTGATTTAAAAAGCGCATATTGAATACCTCTAAATGTAAACAATCAATTGCATGTGTTATACTTTGCTTTAGATACCGTTTCTCCGTCAAATCATTATAGTTAGGTTTGGGTTCTAAAAGCTATGCATCAGGCCGAAACATCCGCAATCCATTAGCAATATTTCTCAATCAATTTTTTCATTGCTATATTATAGTCAATTTTCAATCGCTTTAACTGTTTTTGCAATTTTAGAGGTATTTTGTTGTATTTTTCAAGTTAAAAGTACAAGTAATTTAAAAAATATATCTATTACGACCTAATTATGAGCTCTGTTGGAAAATTCTCATCTTCTTGTAAACTATGGTTGCTTGTAACAAGGCATATTCAAGCTAGAGGATTCAGAACACTGGAGAGAAGAATATTGCATGCTCTTCTAGTAAAATCTGTTCTACGTCATTAGTAATATGTAATCGATGTAAAACTGGTCTGGATTCAGCTCGGATGTGACTCACCGGTTACAAGGTCGAAATTGATACGTATAGAATAGGTATCGGCGATCTCAACGAATAAGCAACAGTTTGCCTGATTTCTGGTGTTGAAGATATAATTACCAAGTAATGATGCATGTGATTCGAATAAAGAGTGCCACATGTCGGCATTGTAATATACCAGTGCACTTGAATACCACCCAGTCGTGCCTGGCCGACAATATCTACCCATTGCTGACCTGTTAACTGTGGTATTTGTTTATTGAAATAAATCAAAGTAAACAGAAAACAAATTTAGTGTACGCTATATAAGTACGAAATCAAGTTTCTGACAATATGGGAACAGGTATGTACGAGTACGTGCTCTAGTTATCTTTCCGCTCTATCTAAATCAGAATTAAACATGCTGATAGAATTAACTGATGATCGTTCAAAGAATATATTTAATATGTTGGTGATATATTCATAAAAGACAATACTTGAGCGGACTCACCAATTTTATTCTCCTTAAAATCCTGCTTTATAATGACTGAATCAAAACGTGCTTTGATGTTCCATAGAAACATCACACTTGGAAAGAAATAGCAAAATGCACGTGTTTCGATGATCATTTTTATAAGAAACTCGCTTTAAAAAACGAGTACTTGGTAATTTGAAAAGATGAGAAACTTCATTACTCAAAGAAAAAAATTAAGAAACAATTGAAATTCGAAAAAGGCAAATGATTTTGCAGAAATTTCGCGACGACCTACCGACACTGAATGTTTGAAAATTAAGACACAGAGAATCAATATAAAGTGAACTTCTTGACAGAATGTCACGAGCACTAGATAACAATAAAGACATCGCCTTTCGTATGTGGATAAAGATGCGTTCATTACGAGTCTAAATTGACTTTCTGGAAACATTTTAGCGAATCAGTGTCTAGGAATCAGCCAAACAGAAAGTTTGGAAGGTTGACTTGACACCAACGGTGCAACTAATCAATAAGATCTCAAATAGATAATCACAGGAAGGGAACTACAAACAAAACTTCACAACGAAATATTCTCGCCGGTTTACGCACAATTACAAGGTTTTTAAATTTCCATCAGGGCATCTTGTAAAACTTGAAACGTGCTGGCATATAGAACACTCTTGTGTAACAAAGCCTATGATATCGTCACCGGGGAGCTATTTCGCAACCAGCGAGTCCCTTTTTTAAGAAATTGAGCGATCAGGGTTATTTTCATTTCCCACCTCCCTTGCAGATTGTCATCTTTTGTCCCAAGAAAATCTAAAATTCCTCCTTGGCACGACTCATTCTCAGCTAGTCCAAATCAAATTTTACTGTCCTGTCATACTTAGCTGCTCTCCCCAGTGAATTTGAAAAGCTCGTCAGGCTTTTATAAAGGGGTGTAATCAACAGAAAGCCTTCGTACAGGTTTGTTGAATAAACCTTTTATTGGAATAATAAATGAACTGCTTTAGGCAAACCCCAAATGATTCTGAAACCCCAAAAGAAGTAGCAAGTCCAACATAACATGTCCTTACATTGTTATGTTTCGTTGCGTGAAGCAGTTCCCAGCAGTTCTGTAAATCGAGTTTGAAATACGCAAACCGTTTCAAATGCTTAACAAGATTTAACGTGAGCATATCATAAATAATTTGCCCGATATTTCTTAGCATCTGGCCTATTTCTCGTTCTGAGTCATGCAATTTTGCTGGTCAACAGCCTCTCCACGGAAACGCCAGGTATGTAATAGATTTGACATCAATTTTATCAAAATCTCCTAAATTCAAAGTCTTATGCACTGAAACTTTTTTCAAATTGTTTCAACTTTTCAGGGCACCTCAGCGGTGACTAGAATGGCCTAACGTGCTGCTAAGTGCTTTAAATGCGATTTAGTTCATACGATATATTTTAGTACATAAACAAGTGAAAACTGAAAAATCCAGCAAACTATTTAAAGTCCATCATCATTTTAACAAATGAATACAAACAAACACGGCATTTTTTCTCAAAGTCTAATCCATTCTGTTACGGCATACTCTGATCTAAAAATCAGTCTCCACAAGTTGGCAGTTGTACTATAAAAGATTTTACAAACATCTACGTATTTTGATCTGGCAAATCGAAAATATAAATGCTTTTGAAGCAGCAATTTATGACAACAGATGTTTTGTGACAGCATCTATGTTGCATATTCTGTCCATTTGTTTGTTTCTATAAGAACAGCTTTCAATGCCAATGCCGAAACGGTCTAAAGAAATTTGAGATCCAAAAGGACACCCCTCTTACTATCTGTTAAGCGTGTACAAAATGCACATCTGTGCACTGACTGCTTGGAGTGGCATAACACTTAAAAGTAACCTATGTAATGCACTTATGCCAACCTATGCAACATCTGGTGTAGGACTTTGTGATTGGTATTATTTGGTATTAATTGGTACTTTTTTTGGATTTATGAAAGTTGTCTATCTCCTTTAGGAGTAGTCTCCAGAGAACACTTCCAAAAAGAAAAGTGTCAAAAAGACAATTAAATGACAAACATGTTGCGTAGTCATATATAAAATTTGAATTTTTTGTTGCTTTCTTTCTTGTATTGGTTCAATGACTACAAAGATAGAACATAATATGAATACAATAAATACAAATGCTCCCATAAATATGTGTGGGGAGAACTTTGTGAAATTTCATCATTTCATGATTAATTTTGCTCCATGAGAACAAGCTTGTAACACCAGAAATATGAGCATATAAATCTGCCTTTTGCCGGGGGAATATATAGCGCGGGCAGAGGTTAGACAGTTTGGTGTAAAAATGCAAAGTGTAATCTGTTTAAATTGCATTCGGTACTTAAATTAAAAGCCTAAGCTATTGCTTTTCTCAATATTAGAAGAGTATTTTCATTACATTTCTTTTTTTGCCGCTTGAGAACATCATCATGTGCATCCACAAAAGTGATTGCGTGACTGCGTCTGTAATACAGTATTTCCCCTAATGAACGCCGCCCTCTAATAAACGCCGTCCTCTATTCAACGCTCCATCTAGAATTTGGAGTTTGTAATAAACGCCGCAACGTTTTTAGAGGAAATAGGATATTTAATACTATAGGCCTAGCCCAAAGATTGGATAAATCAAAAATATATTACATGTTCCTTAGGGGCTTTTAAGTCTTCAACTGTTAACTGTTGACTATATTTTATCATTAATCTTGCAGAGCAAACTGGAAATTTGCTTGGAAAAAAGGTGGATGAAGAAAAACAACGATTCAATTATCACGATGACGTTCTTGAGGTACTTAACCCCAAGATGATCAGGAAGTACCTAAAGTGAGCCTATTTTCTAGCCTTTTCTATACATGTAAATGTCTCCGAAGACCATGTACATATTCTGTGGCTTTGCTAAATAGTGATTGGCTAGATTTTGCAGTTTGTTTCTTTGTAAGAAATGTTAAGAGGCTTTATGGCAGATATTTTATCTGCATAATAAGTACAAAATCTTAATGAAAACATTAGATTTTACCATTGGTTCTGTGGAGGGGGACTCGGCAACCTTTTTTAAAATTCACAATAATGTTAAGGAACTATATACCGTTCTCAAACAAAACATCAACATATTACAGAACTCCAAGGCATGCAAAGTGGTCTTCCCTGACGTACCTGTACTTAGCTAACGCAGACCTAAAGACCTCCGGAGTATACTGGTTTGTGCCAGAAAAAAAAGTGGCACACCCAGTAATCCCAGAGGCACTTACAAATGCCACTCGCGATGTAACTGCATAACATGCCAACACATCACAGACAAACTACTACATTTAATTTTACTAGCACTGGCAAAAACTACGACATAGAACAATGCCTGGACTGCAACTCTAATAATGTTTAATTAACGGAAACAAGAAATGCCAATACATCGGACAAACAAGCAGACGATTGAAAGAAAGATTTAACGAACACAGACGAGACATTATCAGCAAAAAGTAGACAAGTCTGGTGTTGCAGAACACTTTTGCGGCATACTGGAAAAACCGGACCCTATGACCCCAGGACCCCTATGACCCCTATGACCCCTAGGACCATTAACTATGAAAAACAAAAAAGGACCCTTAACTACTACATGATTTGCGGCTCCCCCAGAGCCATGCTTTTTAATGCTATCATATTGACAGCTTTGGAAGCATTCCGACTTTGGCTCAAACATTTAACATTGTCATTGGTCCGTTAGGATTGGTGTGTGCGTCATGAGTTGAAAGGCATGGCTCTTGGGGAGCCGCAAATCATGTAGTAGTTAAGCGTCCTTTTTTGTTCTTCGTTGTTAATGGTCCTAGGGGTCATAGGGGTCCTGGGGTCATAGGGTCTGGTTTTTCCAGTATGCCCACTTTTGCAGCCCAGAACATACCATCAATGACCTTACAATAACACAATCACAGCAACTTAACGACAAACGAGAGTGTGTTCGACGAGCTAAAGAGCAATACCTCATTGGGTTGGCAAACACTCTCACACCAAACGGCATGAACCGAACCACTGACCGTTAATCTTACAGCAACACACCATCATCATCGCCACTTTTTCTACTACAATTTTTTTTATAAGAACCAGTAAATTTAAGTTCAGGCTGACTGTTCTTAATTTTGTCGAAAATCTGAGGCTGGATTGTTCTTAATTTGTTCTTAAATTAAGAGGGTGTAAGCAGTGATATCGCTCTAAGGGGGTGTTCAGGCCTCATTTTCGAACAAAGTGAGTGAGACAGCCTTCATTTGCTGACAAATTTGAATATCCACCGAAAAGCCCCCACACATCGCCAAAATCTTCGATTTTGAGAAAAAACGTTGTTCAAAATTGCATTTTGCAGAAGCTCAGCCTCAGCTTGTTCTTAATTTGTTCTTCACTTTTGACCAGTTTTGAGGCTCGTGTTCTTATAAAATTATTCTTACAAAAAAAGAGTTTACCTATACATTACTATTTTACAATCATTATCATTACTCTCTACATTCCCCATTGTCACTATCATCACCATTATTTAATACTTTCATAACTTTTTATTGTTATCACCACTACCCACCCTCATTACACTTTCATTTCACCACAATCACCCACACTCTCGCACTCGCCATCCTTCCCTCTTTCACACCTATTACCTATTCCTCTCCGCTGCGCTGCATTCAAGCCATTCCACATCAACCAATCCGACACCACCATCGCCTCTTTGAAATTTGTAAATTTTTAGTTGGTTTACTTTTGCTCTGATGAAGCCCCGTATGCCGGGGCAAAATATTAGCCATCACTGGTTTGTGTGTTTGTTGTTGTTATTCTCGTCGCGTTGCTGTGTTCCTTATACACTACTATCATTTTAGGACAGCATCCATGGGTTTTAGTAATTAATTTGTAATCTAGCAGCACCGTTGGCCGTGTTTTGCAGACTTCCATAAACTGGCCTAAAAGGGATTGATGTTATACATTGTACTTTAACTATCTTTGCTGATTGCCAAAGGGCTCTCTAGCTTGTCAACTCTATTGTCGAAAATCACCTTTCTTGTTTACGTTCTTTAATATTTTTGATTAGTGAGAAATTAATGGAAAGACTGATTTGAAGTATCCAAATTGTTGAAAGCTTTTCCAAAAACTACAGTTATTACTTTCTTGTCTTCTGGAGACAAGATATTTTTAAACATGATCTAAAATATATCGCTTTTAACGCAGAAACTTATAAAATGTAATTTGTTATTGTTTTGATTGTTTTTTTACAACCAAACAATTCTACACAAAAGACCCGTTCCGAACTAGGAGAATTCATAATTTTTTATTTTAGTCTCACAATTTTTCCATGTTTTTTGGAAACACTCCTGCTCCCCTAGGATATTTTTTTACTAAATACATTCTTGGTACCGCTTTGTTCTTATTATCCGAAATTGTTTAGAGTATAAACGTAGGGTAAAGTTGAAAATTTATATCCAGGGTTGGATCGAAAGTAACGTGAGATGAAGATAGACGCGATTGATTGGTTCTTTTGCTTTTTACCAACCAGCGACCGCGACGATTTATCCAAAACTAAATCGGGTCCTGAATTTGATCAAATCAAGGAAATTCTTCTGGAGAAATTTTGCCAGAGGTTTCACGGTACACTGAACCTTAAACCAAACTGACGCCAGTGTATGAGTTCATCATGCCATCGATTAATTTTGATGTTCCCGATACATATTTACTCAAAGACTGCAAATAACAGATACTATTAGGATTCAGGGGCGTCGCCAAAGGGCTCGTGTGGTACCCCCCCCCCCCCCCCAACATCTTGTTCGTCGGCACATTAAGGATTTTTGCCGGGCAAAATGGAATTTTTGTGCTCATTCTGTAACCTTTTTGCAACAATTGTAACATATTAACATTTCTGAGTAGTTGAACTTTCAGAGTATGCCACTGAGTATAAACTTTGACACAGACACGCATAACAGCAGCATGTAAGAGTATTTATCTCTTAACCACACCCTTAAAGAGTGAGACACATCCTATTTCTTCGGCAAAAATCGCCTCTTCACCCCTCCAAACAATTTTCTTGGCTTCGCCCCTGTTAGCATTGGTCTAACTAGCATTGGAATTATGTTCTGCGGTGACCAGTACAATTTTCATTGCTTTGAAGATTCCTAACGAGTATGCCATCAACTGCCGGTTTGAAAGAAGCGAAAATTCAAGCTGAATGGACCAAAAAGATGTGGCAAGACTTTGGATTTGACAAAGTGAAGAGATACGATTATGATGTGCTCTTATCTCTTCCAAAGAAACCTGGAACAATTTCTTTGTATGACAAAGAGGGGGACAGAGTGAAAAAATTCGAAATAGACAGAGAGCCTCTTTTAAACGGAGATCCAAAGGACCCAAGAACTGTTTTGCCTTTTAATGCATATTCACCAGGGGGAACAGTTGAGGTGAGCTCTTTACACATTTTCTATAAATCTGATGTCATGATTTATGTGGATAGAATACTCCTTTTTTGCGTAGTAAAATTAATCGATTTTGACTTCACCTTAGCCGTCTTTCTTGCAATATATATAAAATTCTCAGCACAACTAGTGCTGAGATCACAATACCCACTGTTTGGCCGATCTAGGGACATTTCCTTTCTATCGACTAACTTAACTGGTAAAACCTTAACAATCCTGACCATACCCTTCAAATCTGAAAAAATACACTCTCTGAAGTTTTAGACCAAAACTAAGACATAAAATACTCAAAGTTTACCTTTTTGCAAAGACTTGTCAACTGAGTACACTTATTTCGAGAGGATGACAGCAAGCATTTTGGTGACAAATTCGTGACTTTTTATTGCAAACATTTTGCATATTGAAAGCATGTTCTTATAATGCTATGTTATATCCAAATTTATGAAAAAATACATTGTTTATAGATTTTTTCGGAAAATCTAAACTTCTCTAACTCTCTTATTAATTTTCCTATCTATGCCACTGTATGCTAGTGCATTCATATTACCAACTTTACTGTCCCGCTATTATCTCATAAATAAGTTGCATTAAAACTTAAAATCCAGTTTATGTGTTCTATAATTCAGGGCATCAATAATCAAGAAATCTCGAAACATAAACTGAAATATCATGACTAGCTTATCTTAAATAATTGCTAAGGCCATTAAGATTGTGAATGAATAAAGATAAAAGTGTTTTATTTCCAAAACTTGCCGGTAAATGTTTTTTAGCGTCCATCGGATGAATCTTAAGCGTCCATAATGAAAATTTTTCAACTTTTTGTACTAGGGTCCATTGGTTTATGTCAATTATGGCCGCGAAGAGGACTATGGCCTACTTGAGAAAATGGGAATAAGTGTGAGCGGAGCTATTGTAATCATGCGGTATTCGAAAGTCTCACGATCCTCCAAGGTAAAAACATTCAGCATTATGTAGTGTTAGGTATAGAAGATGTTATTTGTTATCATTCTATGCTACCTGGCTATTCACATTTATTAACTAGGTGAAACAATGTTGAATTATTTGTATCCTGCAAGAAAAATCGGAGCAAGAGGTAACAAAGCTTTTCTACCGAAACAAAGTGGCTAATGCATATAAGGAAAAATGCTAGACTTTATAATGAGATCGTGTGCGGCTTCTAGTTTTTTGTTTTCTACTTTGTTTTCTACAAAAATGAATTGCATCTATCTGTTAAATCCAACTGAGAAATTTATTTTTACTATCGTTATAACATGCTTGATGTAAAAAAAAATAGTTTCAAACTTGATTCAAACAAACATGATGCATTATACAGTTTCAAAATATATCTAGTGGCATTTTGAAAACGAGCATATCTAAAGAAAACCTTTAATAAAAGATAGATTTCGATACATTACAAAATACTTTTGCTAGATATCTTTGAAAATACATATGCGGGTATTTGTTTTGGTGTGTAGAAGAAAGTCATTCTAAGTTGCAACTCCGAGTTTCACGCGAAATGCGATCATCAGGAAACTTTCTCATTATTTCAAGTCCACCAATTAATGTTTAACCAAATCATGAAATTTCTTAGGAGGTTTTCTTCTTTTAGAGATGGTCCCATTGCTATACAAAAATAGTCAACTTTTCTGACTGAAAACCAGTTGCAAAATCAAGCTAGGCCCAGGTCACTGATTCTGAACTTGGTGCCAGCAGTGTAGATAAATTTTCATCTGTTCTATTGGTTCCCGCTGTTGCTTAGTTTTTACTGACACTGTTTACTTACGAGTCCTGGTTCATTGTATTTGTAATAATCTACAGATTTATCCATATAAAATTTTCGCCTTATTTATTCCTTATATTTAGCGAAATGGTTTGGGGCAAGGTCCCCGCCCCTGCCTCTTCTAGGACGTGCCATGTAAAATACCTGTCTGATGAGATATGTCAGTTTTTGCACCTATTTTCAAGGTGGAAAGAGCTCAACAGCGAGGTGCTCTCGGTGCGATCCTGTATTCGGACCCTGTGGACTGGAGTCCGTTCAAGGCGTTTTACCCTAAAGGTTGGGAATTGCCCGGAACCGGATTGCAGATCGGAACTATCATTAGGTATCAAGGGGATGTCTTGTCAGAAGAGTATCCCTCTAAAGGTACAGTTTGCTGTTTTTATTTAAGTAGATGCTGCATTTAGCGAGAATATAATAAAGATAACTGCATGGTCAGAACTATACACTGTTAGGTGTAAAGAGCATGACAGCAGTAAAAATTTTAGATGAACATTTCTGCTTTGGCAAAAATACTTATAATATTAATATAGTTTAGTATGTTTAGGAGTGGAAAATTCTTATAAAGCACTTCATGTGGAAAAATGGGTGACGTTCTAACAGCTTGATTCTTATCCTACTTTTAGTACTTGTCTTAGTTCGAGCCTCGGAACCTCTGATTTGATTACATTTTTTGGTGGGGAATATTGGCATCCATAAGTTGAACAGACCTGCTATGCACATCAAAGTTACTTGTAGCTCTGTTTACACAGCATTGTGCAGCCTGCGACAGACAGTTAAACAGCCATCTTCAATACTCTGTAATTATCTATCTTAACTCATTAAACTATAATTCTATGTTCAATTTTTCGCAAACCTTTGAAATGGCCATTCATCCTCACGTCTTGTCATTTAGTATATCTAACAAAATGAGCCTATACCATGATTCTTATAATTTGCAGAGGGCTACTTCCGTATGAACGTTTCAAAAGCGACAGTTTTGCCAAAGATCCCCTCGCAACCAATTCCTTTCAACTATGCAAAAAAGATTCTTGGGTATGTTGAATTTTACGTAAAACTATAAGCAAACATTTAGTTTTTCCCTGCTAAACCAAGATTTTCTCTTCAAGCTTGCTGAGCATTTCTAATGCCTTTTTGGTGGGAACAAGAAGAAAGATGGAGCACAAGATGACGTCATTACAACTGAGATAGTTGCGGAAATTTTTGTTATAACATTTTGGGGTTCCTCTCAACTTGATGCGTACTCTTAAAGATTTTGCTTCGGCATTTTTTATGACTTTGAAAACATACAAAATGTTATTAGCATCCTGATACCATAGATAGTACTATGCAATATGACTGAAGCACCTTTCAAACATTCACAATATTGATTCTGTCTCTAAGCAAATAACCTGCCTTAAAACTCTTTGCAGGCTTTAAACACTTTATTGGAAAAAACAGTTTAAAATTTTCTTTCAAAGTGACCTTCTTTAAAATCTTTATTAGGGAAATGGATGGGGTTGCTGCCCCTAAAGAATGGCAAGGATCATTTGACTTCAAATACAACATAAACGGAACAAAGTGAGTTTCACTAAGTAGTTTCCATGTAACGATAACAGTTCTAAAGGATCCGTAACACAAGGACCCTTTTCAAGACAAAATAACTTCATACCATAACTCGTAAGTTTTGTTGTTTGTGTTATTATTGTAATCATCATCTTAGCTTTTCTCGTTTCTACTTGCAGATGGCCTCCATATTTTTCCCCATCTTTTTCCTCCATATGCTTTTATGATTTACAAACCATTTTTCCTCAAAACCCTTCAGATTAACTAAGCTCACCTAAATTTCCTTGTTTCAGGAGAGTAAGACTAAGTGTTCACACAAAACTTGTAACAAAACCAGTTTTCAATGTATGCGGAAAAATTTATGGAAATGTTGAGCCTGGTATAGTTTTTTTGATATTTCATCTCATTGCTCATTGCTTCTTTGTTGTCAAGCATTATTGCTTTCGAATATTGTTATGGTAACACATAATGATAGTTAACATATGTCACTACAATACTCGTAACGGCATGATACGTATTATCAAAATAAACACTTATTGCCAATTTAAAGAAAAAGCTTTCCATCAACGTATCAACAGCAACCTATTATTTCAACCCATTGTAAAAAAGGAAATCATTATTTCTATACCGTAAATCCTCGAATTGCTGCCCCCCCCCCCTCAAAAAGCCCTCCCTTCGAATAAGCCCCCACTCTAAAACTACAAACTGTCTATAATCCCCTTCCTCGAATAAGCCCCAACTGCTACCGTATATTTTCGAATTGGACCCCTAAGTTTGACGGTTTTTGCCATCTGAGGTTGCCTATGGCGTTTTATTGAATAACCACGACAAATTCGTACTTTTGGTAGTAATTAATTAAATGCTCATAAAGAAATTTCTACTAAAATAAACAAGTTCTCTTAATAATATTTTCTTATTGTCTACAATAATTTCATAAGCCTTCCCCCTCGTATAAGCCTCCCTCTCGAATAAGCCCCCGTCCAAAAATATCAAAAATAAATAAGCCCTCAGGGGGCTAATTAGAGGTAATATGTCTAGATAGAACGCTGGAGCAACCTCATGATTGGAACATTAATTAAAAACTGTTCTGTTGCAGACCGTCTGGTCATTCTGGGAAATCACAGGGATTCATGGAATTTCGGTGCTGCTGATGCCACAAGCGGTAGCGCTGCACTGATGGAAATTGGAAGGGCCTTTGGTGATTTGCTGAAAAGAGGTCATTCATATGTTTTAACGGAATGTTTCAGACGTATATAGAATTGACTTATTAATTACTTCTAAATTTTACTGCTGCATTTAGCAGCCCCTGGAACCTACCTCAGGCCTGAGATGTAATATAAATCTCAAAACTGAACCTTATGCCTGGAAAGCTTGTTTTCAAGCAAAACAGAATTACTTCATGTAAGCGTCATTTTTGATATGCTTAGCTATCAGCTAGAAAATTAGCTTTTCAATAGATATGTATTCCAGTCTCAAAGAAACACCTTCTGCTAAATCTAGTTAGCTTGTATCTGGATCAACATTTAATGTAAGGTATGTTATTATACTTGAAGTATCGAAAACTACTAACATGTTGCAGCTGAGTTAGCATGTTGTTGCAGCATGTTGCAGCAAAATGTTGCAGCATGTTGCAAGTATTATTCAGCTGAATTACTATTCATATAGGTTGGCGGCCACGAAGAACCATCATGCTTTGCAGTTGGGATGCTGAAGAATACGGTCTGATGGGATCATGGGAGTGGGTAGAGGTAATTGAAAACTTATACATGTGTATTGCATGTCCCCTAAATCAAGCTCGCTCTAATTCCTTCTTATTTCGTTAAATAGGTAAGACTTTGACATAGCTTTTTGCCGACAGCCATATGGTGACGGGCATTCTGACAGATTTAAATATTTTTTGTTTGTTCTTTTGCTTTTTCGATCAAATGGCAGAAAAGGCAGCTTTAAGCATGATTATCTCTTTTCCATATTATTTTAAACATTCCATCATGAAAATTAAGAGTCTTTCTGGGACAAAACTCTCTAAGTGCTAGGTTTTTGCGATAATTCTTTAAAAATTTCAAGCTAACCTGTATGTTCTTTCTGTGCACATATGCCAAATAGGTTAGTGTACATTCCATGTACCTAGGCCCGAATACCTTTGGCGTAAAGTTATCTCCCGTATCAGCTTAGTGGCTTACGTGTTTTCGGCCCAATGTTCTGATGTCTACGTACGATGCCATGCCGACCTTGCTGATGCTATGGTTAAACATCGGGATAGGGTTTAAATGGAAAACATTCTAGCCTCTAGGGATACGATACTGGTGTTGATATGGCCTGACTATTTTTAGGATCACGCGAAAATGATCAAAGAAAGAGCAATTGCCTATCTGAACGTAGATATTGCTGTTGAAGGTATGTTACGATTTTTATATTTCATAAAGAGATGTTTACATCTTTTGTTTATTGCAAAATTTTCGAATGGCACAAATATACCTCTGTCTATGAATCGGCAGGGTGATTGTCGAAAGCGAAATCCCTATTTCTACACCCAGTCATGAAATATACAACCAGCAATCCAGTACCGTATCCTGGCCCACGTAGCTATAGAAAGGGTGGCATTCTATGCTAATAGTTGAGGGCGATTTGTAGGCTAAAAAAGAAAACCAATATGAGGTACAAATCAGTGGTGGCGCCAGAAATCTTCCAACAGAGGGGCTGGAGCTTCCGACAGGGGGGCGAAAATGACTAAAATAAGCAGTTTTTGTACGATATTTTGTCAAATTTGCTCTGACAATAACCTAAAATTTCATCCGATGGGGGGGGGGGCTAGATGCTTCCGACGGAGGGGCTGTAGGCCCCCTTGGCCCTCCCCTGGCGCCACCACTGGTACAAATAGGTACATTACCCCTGTTTTTAAATTGAGGGGGATACTTGCCCCTTGTGCTTCAAGCTCGTAAGTTCATGCAATGTTCCCAGCCCTTTTTTACAAAGAATGAGCTTCTTGCAAGAGCTTTTAATTTGCTCATGCACCCTATACTGCTCAACTTGCTTGAAAGCCCCAGCCGTCAGAAGCAGTCGGTCAAAGTCCTTTACATATATATTTAGATTAGCAAGTTTGTGAAATACAGCAAGTCCTCTATAAAGTCTTCGAGAAACCAGAAGGAATTTAATCATAAAAAGAAATAGATTTTATCAAGGACTAGTTCTTTTTGTAAAACCCCTAATTAGAGTGTACTGGGTGGTGGGGTGGGGGGGATTGCTCATTTAGGGCTAGAGGCTAATTTTACAAAAAGTGTTCTATAAAGGGTATCTGAATTGCCGGATTTAGTTGAATTTTGGTCTCTGTACAACTCTTTGGTGATAACATGCTTCTTACGCTGGTTAGTAGGATCCTTGAATAAGAACGATAGGATCCGGATCTGACTAATCAAATAATTTGGGCAACGTTTCGTCTAGTAAATAGCGTCTTTTTATAAAATTTCTGATTCTTAAAATATAGGGAAAACCTTATTTACATTCATTGAAAGACAAAGACATGTGTTATTTCAACTATCAGCCTGTTGTAGACACAGAAGGTCTTGAAATAGCCATGGTACAAGTTACAAAGAGCAAAATAATGAATTGAAAGTCTGTAGAAGTGAACATCAATTAAAGAGCAACATTTCACATTACATAAAAAATTTGTTTGAATCTTTTTTATAGCATTTGAAAATGCTTCTTGTTTGAGAGTTGGAGAATTTCTCTAAGCGATTACTTGACTTGATTGTACGCGTAAATTTGGGAATGAGGTAGTTCATTTACTGAATCCTATTTCTTCTTGATAGGAAATTACACTGTACGATTCAAAACCACACCTCAAATGGAAGATGCCTTTTTTGACGTCACCAAACAGGTATTAAGTATTCTTTTACACGATTTATAATTTTCTCACATATTTTTTTAATCAAAACGCGTAGCCTGCCAAAATTGCGAATCTTTATTAATCTATTCAAATTTTGAAATACGCTTGCTCTTTCGCTTTTACTGGGATAAAAATCAATTTCACGTAACTGCTCTACTTAAACTTTCTCTGCAACTATGCCTTCAATGCTTTGCCTTCTATGCCTTCTATGCTTTCTCTGCCACAATATTTTTAAACTCGTTGATTTTATGGATTGTAACCTAGGAACTGCGTCCTTTGAATATTCACGAAACATAAGCATATGTAATATCTGTAGATTACGTCAATATGATAGGAAGAGAAGAGTTATCTGTATCCGTCTTGCCAATGCTATTTTACTCTAACAGTTAAATAGCAAGTGCCCTCCGAGAAACCATACTTCCGTGTTTCTTAAAGAAGCATAGCTCTTAGACCTTAATTTTATCTAACCAACTATTCTGACATTACAGCTTCCTGCACCAGACAGTGAACTTGACTTGTATGCAGACTGGACAAAGAAACTTCCAAGTTTTACTAATCCTTCCGAACCCAAGTAAGTTGATTCAATCTTCTTTAGCTCTGTAACGTGTACAAGTACTTCACGTCAAGATACATTTGCTTAGGCCCCAAGGCCTTAGAGCAGAGGAATAACACTTTTATGGACTCAAGCTTGATCTTAATCGTTCAATGCCAAAACATTACTAAATTAAATTATAGAATTACTGGATAAAGGCGTCAAGACAACAAATTGACTCCACGCCACGCCAATGACACAATCACACGCAAAAGAGAAAACCACATCGCCAAGATAACACGTAACATTCTTATGCCGAAAGAAAAAGCATAATAAAAATATGATAGTGATAGAATGACATAAAATCTATGAAAAAGCCTTACACATTTTGCTTTGAGATAAGTAATAAAGTCAACCTATCTTAGTTCTGAAATTCATCAACTAATGTGGAATATTCATTGGCCTATAGCCTATATGTTGCTTCGACGCATAGGGATGCCTGTGGATATCAACCGGACACATAACCTTTTCCTTTAAGGCCGTGATTTCAGGCACTTAATTGTTTGTATGGTATTTGGTAAATTTTGCTAAGAAAATTCTGATTTGCTTGGAGGTTAGGCATAAGAGGAAGGGATGGCTCATTATCAAGTGTGCTTTAATAAGTAGGGGTGCTAATAGCTAATGGAGTTTCATCAAGTTTAAATATTGAATATATAGATCGCAAAAATAATTAGAATTTTTATTCAACGACTTCCGCTAATGAACGAGAGGGATTGGAATACGAACCAGAAGGTCATTATAAACATTTTAAAAAGTAACCTGGGTCCCTGAAAACAATTGCTGTACTATTATTGCTAATGGTGGCAGAAAAGGGAAGTCTATATGAGATCTTGAACATTCTTAAAGATTTTATAACAAGTCTTCAATATTAAATGACGGTGCGCAAAACCACAAATAATCGGACAAAGGATCAGTATGGAATATCAACCATTGAAGCATTTAAGACAATCAAGGATTGTTTCGTGTCTTCCTCTTAACTTTTCTTCCTAGAATTAGATGTTGGAATCTTGTGATCTTTCCTGGGAAAAAGAACAGTCTTTTACTTAGCATCGTTTTCCTTATTCCTTATTAAGTCTCATAATGAAAATTGAAATTCATATCTGAGAAAATCATTCTCATAAAAATTTAGCTCAAACATGATCAGGTATCTTGGTCCAGAGATCCAAGAAAGCATTTTCTTCGTTATTGTTCTACTGATTGTTTAATGTTGACAGCCATCGATTAGAAAGAGATTGGGAAACACTTCAAATTAACTTCAAACTATGTTTGAAAGCTATGGTTTGGCAAATGAGCACGAGAATGAAATCATCCCGCGCAAAAAATCAGTTCTAATTTTTATATTTCACGTCGATTTTGTGGTAATTTTATCAATTGCTGATTGTATCGTATGGGTGGTACTGTAGGATGCGATGTTACGGCTTTTCCATTCTACTGTAACACTTTGTATAACCAAAGAGACAATTTTTCTGTTGATTTTGTAGTATAGGGCAGGATATTCTGTGAGGTGACAATCACACAATCATATCTTTTCTATGCAATCATTTCTAGCCCTAAAATACTCTGATACATTCTCTATATTTGAAAAAGCTACCCTTTCTTAATTAATACATTTAAGCGTTCATTGATTTTTTTCATACTATCTGCTGAACCTATTTATTGCAGATTTGTTTTTATGATAGCAAGATAGCTTCTGTCTGGGCAGAATTGCTTTATTTTTTTAATAATTTGATCTCGATTGTTCTCAATTTTGCATAGCTACAAAAACAGAACGACATGACACTGTTAGTGGCACCGCTAATTTGATGATAAAATTTTCTAACGTAGAGAGTAATTTTCTTTTATTCTTTATATGTGGCTGGACTTGTTTTTACGTACCCCGGTTACCAGTCTCCATCATATAGTCACAGAAATAGTTACTGAAATTTTTTTGAGCGGGGAGCAATTTGCCACCGTAGCTGTTTATAATACTTTATCTTCGGATTCATGAGGCTCTGGCACCTAGGTTAGTTGTGTTGGTATACAAAAGTGTATACCGTAAATCCTTGAAAAAGCCCCTTGAGGTCTTATTTCTTTTGATGTTTTTGGATGGTGGTTATTTGAGGGGGGCAAATAAAATTATAGTAGACATCAAGAAGACATCATTAAAAGACCTCGTATATTTTAGTAGGAGTTTCTTTATTAACATTGAATTAGTAAATACCAAAAGTAAAAATTTTTGTGGAATTCAGTAAAATACCAAGGGCAACCTCTGATGACAACAATCAACAAATCGAGGGGGCCA
This sequence comes from Rhopilema esculentum, assembly GCF_057945365.1. Lineage (NCBI taxonomy): Eukaryota > Metazoa > Cnidaria > Scyphozoa > Rhizostomeae > Rhizostomatidae > Rhopilema > Rhopilema esculentum. The sequence continues at coordinate 12,519,718 of NC_142825.1, forward strand.
ATTCGAGAATTTACGGTACTAGTAGGGGTTTATTCGAGGGAAGGTTATTGAAAATCTGTAGCTCAAGCAATGATGGGGGCAATTCGAGGGGGGATTTCTCGAGGGAAGGGGGGCAATACGAGAATTTACGGTAGTCGATGATAACAGTCTGTTTTGATTTCGCCCCAGTTGCTTGAAGCTCAAATTTATATTTGTTCCATTAGGTATATGTACGCAATCACAATGCCAAAAGCGAAACTTGGGATTTTAGCAACACCTTTAAATTGCTTTGATTTATTGTCCATGCCTGAGCAGATATGAGTAGGAAATACAAATACATTTTTCTTTTTTTATTAGTATTTGCCACTCATTTCTGCTTAGGATTTTTTGTCATATGGATTTTTCCTTCGAGATTTTTTATTCGTTAGTAGATTTCTTGAATAGGATTTCTTGCTATTTTCTACAAATCTCTGAATTTTTGTAAAGATTTTAAGAACCAAATCTCATAACCTTTACAGTGCATATAATCAATTTTTCAAGCTTTTGCAGTACAGAGTTATCATTCTTCGTTTTTTCCAAGATTTTTTAAATTGATTATCAATCTCTTAAAGAGATACTCTGAATAAAAACCAGTCTATATTCTGTTTTACAGCGTCACGGTTGTACAGACTGGAAGTGACTACAAGCCATTCATGCAAATGCTGGGAGTGCCATGCTTGGATATTCGATACCTCTATGATAAGGTAAGCACGCTTGCCCAGCCAACCTATTTGTCATGAAACTTGCCACAAGCAGGAGAGTAGTGCTAAAGGGCTCAGGGAGCTCAGGGGGCTCAGGGGGCCCAGGGGGCCCAGGGGGCCCAGGGGGCCCAGGGGGCCCAAGGGGTCAGAGTCTCCTTGTTAAAACAGGAAATTGGCAAATTTCTACTTTTGCTATTGTTTTTGGCATTTGTGTAAGAGCCCCTTGATGTTTTGATAGCACTACACAAATGGCCACAAGCCCTTGCTTTTGAATGACTTTATCAATTTTAGACGAAGCTGCGACAACAAAAAAGGGATTTCGATTTCCCTGCTCATTAAATAGATTTGGTGCGTTTGAAGCTCAATAGTGGCTTGGAAGGAAGATGGGTCATTTTTAGCTAGCATGGTGAAATCACATCTTTATCTAAAAGGCATTGCACATCTCAGGCTAAAATCTTGTTTCTCAGTAATCTCTGAATAAATTCTCTGAATTGTTTCTCTTCGTATGGTATTTTGTTGTTTCTGTTCGTATAAATGACAGTTTCAAATGTTTGTTCAAGCAGATGACTTTAAAATGCACGTAATCTTTATAAAATTAAGCATGAAAGTAATTAAGCTTGCAAAGAATTTCTGATATTTCCAATCTTTTTTCCGATAAATGCCAATTTTCTCATAGAAACAGCCTTCTCGTCCCTTCTCGGGAAAACCCCTCAACCAAATTGATAACAAACGTAAACCAACCTAAACAGTCTTTTCCATAAAATTTAAATTCAAGTATCTTCACAAAAGATACTTATAAGTACAAACTCCCGCACTTTACGATAGTTTCAAAATGCTTGGAACTCAAAAAGAGTGTTCATATTCCCGCGCAATTCAAAAAATACCTCGTTTTTCATACATTTTCTTGCCAGGTCTATAGAAACGCGGGGGACAAGCGGTTAGCATAATATAGGTAACTAACTAAAGTAGAATGTTGAATCTTAAGATTAGCGTGTAAGCAAAAGGCTTGTCACAGGTATGTCGGGGCGACGACTTGAAACGTTGATTAATTCGTTGATTTGGTATTTTCTTCAAAAAAACTCGAAAACTATCTAGTCTAGGACACTAGGAAATAGGCAATAAGAGCATACTGTATTACAGCAAATAGGATCAGTGCTGGGTATAGAACACGTTTTTAAAGGGAGATATACATTACAAAAAGTACATGAATTGTTGCTTTAGGTCTTTTATAAGGACATATGTACGAGAGGGAACTAGAAGCATGTACCATAAAAATTTGACAAAATGCCCCTTTTCATAGAAGTTCCCTCTTTAGATGTCTTACCGGTGTGCCCTCCGTGAAATAACGCTTTTTGTTACCTCCAGCTTATAAATGTTTCCTTGGCTTTAATTTCTTACTAAACTTAGGATTTACTTAAGAGAATATTTGGAAGTTGAACTGTGCGTGCATCATGTTGATATGTACAACTTAACTTTTATCCTGATTTTTCTTTGTTGTTCAAGAGCTCGGGAGACCATAAGGATCATAAAAAAGATTTCATAACCATTGAAATAAGAAAATTGTGTTTTATTAAACGGAACAGTCCCTTGATTAAATGAATATAAATTAAGAAAAACAGCTTTTAGATTATTGTATTTTCTTTGGTTCTATATGCAAAGATTTAGTGCATTACCTCTTTTGACAGATGACAGTATTGTTTGACTTTAGGTAAAAATGACAGCCGATCAATATTCTTCCTACCATTCCATTCACGATAACTTCCATTTGATGTCAACTTGGATCGATCCAGACTTCAAATACCATTTGGCAGTGGCAAGAATGTGGGCAAAAATGGCCTTAAAGCTAGCTGATGCAACAGTTCTACCTTTCAATCTCCACCGTTATGCAAAAAAAATTTTAGAATTTGCTAAATTTTTCAAGAAGTCACACGCATCAATTACGGATCCCCATGGAATCAATTTTGGTATGAGTTGAAAACTTTCTGGTTTTGTTTTGGCAAAAAGCTATTTTCTGCATAAAAATTTCTGCTAATTTGTTCACAATTTGCCGAATACGTATTTGGAGGTATCTCAGGGGCGCCGGAGCCACAGGCTGCACTAGGGCAGCGGGGACAGCTGCCCCCGTTGCCCTACAATCCTTGCCAAAAATAACTGGAACGCCTTCCCATTGCAGGATGCAAATAAACAAAGCAAGTCTAAAACCACCTTACCAAAATATCAATGCCGCTTAAAAAATTTCGACCCCTCCCCCCGTACAATGTTGATTTATTTTCTCAATACTTTCATACAGCTTTCAGCGAATAAATTTTTACCTTCAGGACCAAAATAGCCCAATTGAACAACATTGTAATGGGGGGTAGGGCAGGATTTTTTTTAAAAAGGTATCAGCTTTGGGCACGTGTTCCAACAATTTTTGCAAGGATTGTAGTTGGTGCGGGGGCGACAAGGGGGCAGCAAGTGCCTTTTTAAAGAAATTGATTTCCGAGTTATATTAAATCATATCAATATTTAGATGATAATAAGATCAACGTTTCAAGTGTCTCTTTATAACTATATGCACGAGGAAAGTCAATATTTTCCATGTTGATGAAGACTGAAAATCAATTTGAAACACGATGAAAAAATTATTGTTAATCGTTTCTCTTTAACCTTCACGAGCAAGCTGAGGAGATTTCAGTCTCTCTCTAGCTCGCCTTTGTTCCATAGATGAGTCATATAATCTCTTGTTAGGTCTAAAGCAAATGAGTAAAAAACAGAGCATTTTGACGATTGCAGCTAATAGGTCGTCTTTTTGTTTGAAGATTTAACGCCAAAACTTTTCGGCACAAATCTGAAGAATGCATATATGGCCCCTACATGTTTCACAACAAATCCTTTTTCATCTATAATTTTACTTCTTGAATATATTAGATTTATGCCACTTCATCGTTGCACTTTCTTTTCTTTTGTAACACGCATGCACACGCATCTCGGTACGTAGGGAACAGCGGTAACATTTGGAAATCAATTTCTATTTCCCAATGACTTCACCTTTTTCAATTCAAACAAATCTTTTTTGGCAATGGTTAACAGATTGGTCGGTGTTATTGCGGCTTTCGACTGCATAATTGTTACATCACTTTTACGGGGGCTTCCGATTATAGTTATGCAATATGGATATAAACAAATTTATGTGTCTTACTACTATTGAATTTCACGTTATGCAATTCTATATGACTATTTTAGTCAAATAGCGGTCTTTGTTGTATGAATAAGAATCATTTTGCCACGTAGAGAAGAATCTGCCTGGTCATGCTTGTCCTTGTACGTCACGTTGCAAAAACAGTCGTTAACTTATAAGAATATATTTTAGAAGATCACAGAGTAACGATTTGCTAAAACATGCCCCGACACAATGACACGTAGAAACATACCCAGATATAAAAATGAAAAGTTTGAGGAAACAACAACGTTGTTTTAAATTTGTCTATCCAGTAAAAAAAACTCAGAACAGATTTTATCAGCTTATAATCCGTGCTACTAAAAATGACATGCGAATCTGCTATGAAGTGCAGGCACCGCGGAGCGTTAAGAAAAGTTCTAATAAACGATTAATAGTATGTAGATTTGGAAATTAATGTTAAAATAAGAACAATATTAAGAACATCCCTCCCTCAAATTATGCAAAATACTAGAATATTGATAAAGAACATTTGCATTGAAATATCAAACTATCTTTGTAGATCTTCTTATAAAAAAAGTCAAGCAGCTTGTTAGTGCAACAAAGGACTTCCACAAACGTCTTGATAACCTGGATACCTCAGAGTAAGTCTGTAGCATGAATGTTTATAGTCTTGACGTCATTGTCTCGATTTTATATACTGTCACGATATATGGTTTTATGTTTCATGTAACCAAGAGCTGTGCTCTACACAAGAGAAATGGCGGGAATGGGGATCACGAGTTCCGATTCAATGCACGTGATGGTAATTCCCTTCTGTAGAAAATAGGGACGAAAACCCTCGAGTATCGTATTTTCTCTTTGAAATGCCACCTTATAAAAATGCCAGCGGTAAAAATAGACCTGTGGTGTTTGCACTTATTTTCTTTTAAAGAAACTCGCTATAAGAAACTCACTAAAAGAAACAAGTACTGAGCAATCTGAAAAAAATTAAGAAACTTCAATACTCGATGCGAAAAAAACCAAACTATTGGAATGTGAAAAAGTCCAGAATTTAAGTAAATTTGTGAAATTTTATCATCATAATTGGTTGGCTGGCAAAAAATTTGAGACTCAGAGACTAAAAATACACTTCCCTCATATATGTACAGCATAAGAACTACCCTGGGTACCCGACTCACTATGTAATATAATAGAGAGTTTGGTCTAATGCGCCCCATTCTTGTTCTGGTGAACTTATTTGAAAGAACTTTACACCAGAGCTACGTTTATTGTTTCGCTGTGACCTTTGAACGTACAGAAATCTGTACACTCGCTCCTGATTGGTTAATATCAGCACACCCGAACGAGAATGGGGCGCACTAGACCAGAAATAAGAATGCAGGGTACCCAGGGTACCCAGGGTTCATAAGAACGGAAGCGAATATCTTTGAAAACAATAGAAAAATTGACGATTTGCAGCGACGAAAATCCTTCAAGCATATTTTTTGGGAAATTTCTTAGCGTGAAAAATTGAAAGTAGGGAGTCAGTGTCAAAATTAATGACGTCAAGTTTAAGAAAGTCTTAAGAAAAAACGAGTATTGAAATTTCCACAGCGTCAAGAAATTGTTATACTCAACTTCGATATTTGTTTCTTTCAACAAATAAGTGTAGATGCGGTTTGCGTGGATACAACGGAGAGAGAGACAAGAGCACACCTTAGTTCATCATTCGAGTCTCATCCGAGCTAATTGAGATGATTGAATGTAACAATTAATGAACTGTCTGAAAGCTATATTTAATCACATGATCATTATAACAATCATAATCGCTACTGGTGCCAATCTTTTAGCTGCCCAATAAAGGGCATTTTTACGAAATTGCCATGCTAAATAGATGTTGCTATTGCAGTGCTATGAAACTTCGAATTTACAACGACCAGCTGATGAACTTTGAGAGAATGTTTCTGCATGATCCTGGTCACCATGGAAACAAACATGTCAGGTTAGTTGGAAAATAGCGAACTGTTTTTATTTCAATTTGGCTTTAAATTGAATCTAATTTGAAACAACGTTTTGTCTTGGTTTGCTATCAGTCAATACTAGTATGATAATATTTGGTTTGTAGATTTGTATTGCAGTAGTGAATCTTTTCTTTATCTTTACTAGACACATGATTCTTGGAACAACTGCCTTCTATATTGTTGGTAGCAACAAATTTCCAGGCTTGAAAGAATCAATTTACAGGGCATACAAAGGGATTGACCCTGATTGGGACGGTGTCAACATCCAGTTGTCCATACTGATGTCAAAGATAGACCAGGCTGTTCGTCATGTCCAGGATGTCACAAAAGTTTAACGCTTGTATTTAAACGGCTCGTGTGGTGTTATCGCTTAAAAAAAGTTTCTGGAGGCTGAGCAAGAAAATCATTTGTCTTGAATCTTTGGTTGTTTTGAAAAGACATATGTAAACAAAGACCTGGTCCGGTAGAAAAGTTTACAGCATGCTTTGTTAGCAGTCAATGTTTTGAAGTTTGAAGCAAAGGACATGTTGAAATATGTTCAGGATTATTTATTTTATGATAGCCAAACACCTCCAGACCATTCTTTCAAATTTATCAGTAAGATGAGGTTTCTGAATACAACAACTCCTATTGACTCTTTTCAAAACGCTATCTTGTTGTGCTTTTTTTAAAGATTTATTGAAATTACGAAATGTTTGCTATTACATTATTTTATGAGAATACAGCTTGTAAGAAAACCGATATTCGATTTGTCATATTTAAATCGACAAACAGAATAGTAGATTTCCTAAGAATGTCATTTTCGATAAAGGGGCGCGACATGAATCTATGCATTGGGTGGGAAAGGGCACGATGTTTTGTATTAGAACCTATAAAGTGAATCAAAAAGAATTTGGAATAGTCACAAAGATCTGCCTCGATGATCTAAAGCATAAAGAGGAATCTCGAGAAGAATAGAGAACTGTTTATCTGGCTTTGGCAATGGGTAGACAAATTTTAATGTCTCTTGATGTCTCTTGATAGGAAAAAAATTGGACATTGAAAAGTTTGCAAGAAAATGTTTTGTGACCACAACCGATGGGAAATTCACGCTTGCATATATCGGAGGAGCTTTCCATAAAAATATATATACTCCCTGTCATTTTCAAGTAAAATATTTTTCAGGATTTGAAATTTGCATGTCAGTAGCACAAACCAGCATTTTATGCTAAACAGTCATAGCATTTCGAAAGTAAATTAGCTGCAGAGGCAAGTCTTTGTTTATATAAAGAGGGGGGAAATACCCTATTTATTAAAGCAATGGACAGTCACCGGGGCTGGGGTAAACTTTTCACTGAAAAAATAAACCGAATCAAGCAATAAATATGAAGAATTTTGTCTTATCTTGAAAGTAATTGCAGTTCCAGTATATTTGTGCTGGGTTGTAGAGTACTCGTGATTTGTGTCGAGATTCTACGTATATCCTCACTGGAAACGAGGCTTCAATTTTATCGTTTTGGCGCGCAAGTTTGCTGATGTTGACAGATTGTTCATTAAACCATGCACCCAAAACACAGAAGGTGAAACTGATTTCAAGCCATGAAAAGTTGGTCACTATGTAGTTAGCTGCTGATGGATTCAGACGTCTTATTGCCGGAACGGGGCACAGTTAAACATTAAAACAATAAATATGTTATTGACATAGCCAAAGAAAAACCTTTAAACATGAAAATCAAGTAACTAGAAGATTTTTCAAACAGGCAAGCAGTAGCAGTCAATAGGTATTGATTTTGTTGCTTATAACATTTCAAATTACGGTTTCTGTGATCTTTTAATTAAAATGAGTAATTGATTATCGAAATCACTTTATATAAATTTATATTTTGCAGTTGCATTAGGTTCAGTCACCTTTAACGACTGGTGCTAAATGGTGATTTAGACCTTGCCCTCCTAAACGTTTCTACCCCAACTCAAGAGTCTCAGCCAGGGTCGCCGGAACGTTTGATTTACCTTGTCATTTGTTTTGCATTTTTCTTCTTTCCTGTTGTGCATCATGAGCACAACACGTGTTGCAAGTGTTCTTTGGCTAAATTGTTGAATGACTATCAGAATTTTGAACAAGATCAAACTTTTTCAGGGCAAAGCAAGCCTTCTTTATCACACTAAGGAAAATGTGCGATCAATTTCACTTTGATTAATAATGTTTTAGAAATATTGAAATAATTGTTTAAGGAAGAGCATGTACACCTAATGAGAGTTGTATCTAATATAGGACTATTCATTCATGCAATCAGTGACATTTGGTATCCACCTCTGGGCCCTTGTAATAGCCCCCTGTCAAGCACTGATATCAACCAGAATTACTTGAAAATAAGTTGCAAGCTATAATCAGTGATCAATGACTACCTCACAGGAATGCGGGGAGGACACATCCTCAAGTTCTTGACATGGTTTATTTTGTTTAAAATTTGATGAGAAAATACTTGGGTAGGAGTATTATTTGGGAAAGTCCTTTTGTTATGAAATACTATGATTTTGAATCTCCATATTTACAACTGAAAGTTTGCCCTTTAGTGATTCTTGTTTGAAAGACTGACATTTGTTGTTGGTGAAAGGCTATCTTCTACAATATAAATGGTATAGACTAAAATATTATATTTCACCCTTAAGCCTTATGAATCGGGCTCCCTCTGCCTATGATTGGTTTTTTGCATTTTGGCATTTAAGTAACATATAGTTTCACATAAAATTCTGCGACACGGATATTTTAACATCTTGCCATTGAAATTAAAATCAGCCAAACTCCCATAAATTGATCAAATTTAAAAAAGTAAGAATTCAGCCAAATAAAGTATTGTCAAATGTACAAAAAGTAAATCACAAAACTTTTATTAACTTTTAAAGGTGAAACTTCTGTTCATACTATATTCTTACAAAAGTATTTTTAAAAAATAATCCAGTTTCATTAACTTTTTCAAGGAAAAACTTCAATTCATGTCTTATTTTCTTAAAAGCATGACTTCATTGTGTCTCCTGAAGAATGTAGTAGGCTTGTTGTAACCTGCATATATGTATGTTCCGCTTTGATATGTGTCCTGCAATCCATCTTCTTTGAGAGCTTTCACAAGCATTTCAACATGTTTCTCTACCTGAGAATACAGTATGGTATAGCCACCAAAAGAGTGAACATATGCACAAAACTTGTTTGACTCTACAATCACATTTGGGTTTGTAGGGCTGGGTGGCTTGGTCTGAAACTTTCTTGGAATGTAGAAACTCATTTTCAATTTAAAGGATGTGCCATCATCCTTTATTTGCTGCAGAACTGGGACCGTCATGTTAATTTTTGCACCCAAGCTGTTTGCTCCATCAATGTATGAAAACAACTGTTTAAACATTTTTCTGCCACCTCCAAAAAGTGTAGCACCTTCAAAAAGTAAGATAGTAAATTTACACTGTTTTGAATGTAAAGCAAATGTCTATTGTTGTAATAAAAAAGAAAAACTTTTTTACATAGAACATTTCAAGAATGGTCTATTTTTATATCATATCAGAAGAACTAAGTTTTAAACTGCATTGCACATCCCAAGCCATCCTAATAGCTGGCCATATAACCTCGTGGGTAAGATTTTCCCTAGATCTTGCATCACTTTGGTATGAAAAGTATAAAATAGAGTAAATAGACAGACATTTGTGTTTTGTTTCATCAATCAACAGGGGCTGTTGACCATTTCATAGAACTAGCTTGCTTACCTCTTGAGAGACTGTGGTCACTTTTAACTGACACCCAATGGGCATTTTCATAGCACCTCAATTCATACTTTGGCTTTTTAAACTTCACAGTGTATGTTGGGCATTCATATTTTCCGCAAATAGAATCCAATAGCTTTTCATCTTTAAAGCCTTCCAAAAGCTTGTTTGCAGTATTTAATATGTTGCCCAAAATGTTTTTGCTGATTCCAAATATGTCTCCTTTGACCAAAGCTAGCGAGGCCAGTAAAGTGAAAAAGATCAATCTCATTTTTCCTTTTCTTTTTGAAAGACTGTAAAAAAAATACAATACAAGCTTGTGTGTTGTGCAATACAATAGATAATACCTAGGAATAACAGGTTTGATAAAATACTTTGTTTTGCAGTTTAATTCCTGGATATTATTCAATATAACTGTGTTTGGGATATGCTTCATTTGAAGAGTATAATAATGATTCGATTCTAGCACAAAAACAAGGAAAATGTTAGCCTTTGATGCCAAGATATAATGTTATGTGTTTGTGCATCGTGTTGTCATTAATTTTTAAATATTTAGTTTATTTAATTTTTTAATTTCTTAATATTTAATTTTAAATATTAAGACTATGGTCAGCCTTTTATTTTGGATGTGGCAGTTTCAAGATTTACTTCAATTTCCCTGACATTTTACAGCTGAAAGGTAAAGATTGCCTTGCTCCAGTTTTGTAGGTCGACTTAGATACAATCATGGTACATAGTCAAAATGAAACAGGGTTGTCAAAATCACTTGCCAAAATTTGCTGGGGAAGTATTTTTGCGGCCATTAGCGGCACCACGGGGGGGGGGGGCAATTGGGGGGATTGGGGGACACGTCCCCCCAGTTCTCAACAGAATCAATTTTGTATTCGTCAGTTCCGATGAGAAAATTTTGGGGGAGGGCGGAGGGGTAATATTTTGGCAAAGTACTTTTTATGATGTAATCCTATGATTTTCATAGCCAAAAGGTAGTCATAGGCGTCCTCTTCAGATATAATTAGCTTACCTTGTTAGTAAAAGGGCGTTTTCTGATGCCTGGCGCCGCCACTGCTCCTAAAGTAAACAGAGGTTTGCCCCCGCAGCTTATTTACCTTGGAATAGGCTATGAAGGTTGGGGTAAATAATGGTGCTTTTAACATTCAAAGAGTATAATTAAAAGTATAAGTGTGAATAAAAGTATAAGATTCAGAAAGCATAAGACCAGCACGAGAAGTTGTTCTCGTAATTGTGCTTCCTGTAGGTTCAAAATTTGGGCTGAAAAGTGCAAATACCTTGAAATAATGAAAGAAAATGCACAGTTTAAGTATAAAAAGACAAAGGTGAAATCCTTTGAAACCGTGGAGAAAACACAGTTAGAACACTAGCATTGCTAGAGAAGTAAAATTGGGAGGGGGGGGGTGGGTTGGACAAGGGCTATTTGTGCAAGGAACATTGGGGTCCTCACCCTTTTGGACACAAGATAACGCACTTTTTCAACCAAACCAAAGAGATTTTTCGCCATTGGGGGTGGTGTCCGCCCCCTCGCTACGTCACTGAGTTAGAACTATTTTTATCGAACGATGGTGAAAAGAAGTTAGTTCAGAAACTGACAATGATGATTATGATGCCTACAATAAAGATAATAATGAAGATGGTGTAAATGAGTAGCATGACGTAATTGACATTGAATGGATTAAACGGATACATCAAACGGATAAATTTGATTCTTGACCTCATGTAATAGGTTTTCTATGCGAATTCTCAAAATCTTAAATGCAAAAAATTTCGTCGTGACAAAATTTCGTCTCCTTTAGAATTTAGCCGAAGAAAATTTCATCAAAATATTTGTCCGAATTTTTTTTAAAACGAAATTTTTTGTAGTTAATGTAAGCTTTAGAGCCACTGTAGGGTCTCAAAACATACATTAATAAATCGCTATAATATAATTTCGACCATCTATCGTTCGCAACAATGGCGCAAAAACGCCAATTTTATCCGAAGGGAACGCCTATGACTAACTTTTGTTTGAAAATTGGCAGTTTGAAAATCATAGGAAAATTTTTTTCCTTCGAGTACTGAAGTTTCTTAATTTTTTCTGACTGTCCAGTACTCTTTTCTTATAGCCAGTTTCTTAAGCCCCGGTCAAACGCATCCAACATTTTATCCAATATTTATTCCCAAAAAATTAGAAAGTTCGTGGTTATTTTTAAGCGGGTGGTCAAACGCATCCAACATTTCACCCAACATTTCATCCAACATTTCCATCACCGTGCATCGTCTGCGCAGCGACATGTTTGCAGCACTGATTCACAGATGATAAAATGGCACCATCCCTGCAGTCACAGTTACATCAACATGTGCATTGGCGGCGCCAGCCACTAAGCTCTGGGGGGGGGGGACAAACCAAACAAATTAAGCCACGCCCTTTTTAAATAAGCCATTCCTAAAGGGTGCTCAAGCCCCCAAGTCTCCACAAAGCCGGTACCAATGGGATCGAATATAAAGCTACCTGTATGGTTTTGCCTCTTAAGATTTTGGTAATATGTTGCTTTGTTTGTGTTGAAATCCACGACGATGTTTTGTCACGACGGACTTCTGAAAAGTTGTCCGCAATTTTTGTCGACGAAGTTTATCCGCCGAAAAAATATCTGACGAAATTTTTTGTTTGTAATGTACTTGATTCTTCTGACCTGTTTCTTCGTGGTCTAGCATTCGAAAAACAGTGTGGCCTGTATCCTAACAGCAATGTGCGCCCGGGTAAGCTAAAGAACATGCAAGAAAAGTAAGGCAGACCTGTCAACCCTCCCGGTTCAGCCGGGAAAATTCCCGGTTTTGACTGCTTTCTTCCGGTCTCCCGTTTTTTAAAATTTTTCTCCCGGTTTCAAAAGTGTCTAGCAGAATGTCTAGGAAGATTCTTCACCGAATATTTTGAATGAATTGCGCATCTCATGCTTCAAAGACAGGTCCATTGTGTATGTTTTCTTTTTACAGAGGTATAATTAAGATATAATGGTCACATTGACTTCCACATGACAACAATTTTTTTGTTAGTGCTTACTGATTAACAAAAAAGCACTAAAAGTTATTATGAAGATACTTCTCTTGATCACTTGTGTCATAAACTGTTTGCGGAGCACAACACTTTAAAAGGTATGTTTATTCCCTTAACAAATTTCTATGATCTCCCTGTTTTTGACCAAATCTCCCTGTTTTTCTTTAGGAAAAATCTAAAATCCCAAGGTATTAAAATTTAAGGTTGACAGGTCTGGTAAGGGCTAGCCTAAGTAAGTGTAAATATATTCACGACTTTTTAGAATCAACACTCGGTAGATCGAATACCACGACAAACCTGCGAAACTTGAGGAGAAATCACAATCTTGGTATTATGTAACTCCTGATTAGATTTATACTACAGACTAAAGAAATATATAAATCAAGTAACAGTAAACTAAATTAAGCGTTGTCCAATAAGACCATATATTCAATCAAACTTACTCTCAGTAGACTCACCTCGAGTATGTTGTGGTCCTACCCTGTTAACTTCAACTCTGTCAAACTTTGCCCTGCAAGCTTTTTATATAGTTGCAAGTAGTTAGGGGATATCTAGATTAACTGCTAGAATGGAGATTCCTCCATTTCTCCTATTGTACCCGATATTTGATTTGAGCCTTTCAAAGATCTTACTTACATTTGCTTCTCATGTTTCAAGTCATTTTCATATCACCTATAATTTATCAATAATATACAACATAATATAATATTACATGTAATGAATTAATCATATGAAAAGAAAATATTTAACGAAACGCAAAGCGATCTCTCTGCAGTCGACTATTTTGTTTGTTGCATAACAGTGAGGCCTCGCTTGCTTAACATGTGATCCAAATCTGTCGGGTGCAAATAATAAACTTCGGTACTCTCACGCGTATCGTCCATGATTTCTGTGGCAACATGATATTTATTGCGTAATTTGGGAAAAGATACTAGAAGGGAGATGCTTGGGCACCGCGGAGCAGGGAGGCTGGGCTGCCAAATGTACTGACTTAACAATAGCGCGTAACACGATCTGTTTTACCTTTCTAACATTTGAAATGACCGTTGTAAGTACGTTGATCAACTTTGTTTCGTAAAACACAGGTCTTAACAGTGAAATTAAATTCTAAAGTTCAGTCAAGGCCGGAACATTTCGCGCGGAACGCCACTTGCTCGTGACGTCACGGGATGAACACATCACTCCTGGCCCTCCTGGCCACCTCATTGCTCCTGGCCTAACTTCGTATCAGCTGATTTCATGCTATTTCGCATCGTTCTAAACATTCACCAAAGACTTTTGGGCTCTTGATGCCATAACGATGCGTAGTTGGAAAATGTGGGGCCGTGAACAGTAATTGTCTATCGCTTCACAAATTTCCTAAGGATGAGAACATACGCAAACTGAGGACGAAGTTCGTCCAGGTGACAAGACGAGACTTCAAACATCCTTCATTTTTCATCGTCATGTGCAGTCTACATTTCACATCAGACTACTATAAAACAAATCCCGTTGCTGATTCCCCTTTCCCTTTTCCGACATAACCTTCTCCATGAAGTACAATGCCTGCCAAAAGTACTTGGAATCCCCAGCAATTTACGCTGCATTTGATATCTTTCTCTCCTTTCAAGAAAAAAAATTGCTACTTCCGCCCCTTTCCCCCTAAAGCAATGTTGATGATTTAAAGAAGTATCATACAAGAAACGCAAAAAATGCTTCCTATAACCCTAACCCGTTTGATAACAACTGGAGAGGGGTGGAAACCAACATTGTTCTATAGGGGAGAGGGGGATGATTGGTTTTGACCTTGGAAATTGATGTCAGTGTTCCAAGACATTTGGCAGGCATTGTAGTCGATTGATCGTGTAGAAGTAAAAAGTGGAAGAAGATTGCCTTGGCTTTGGTACAAGGTACGCCAACTTCTATTCACTGTTTTATTGTTTAATTGTTTTATAAGGATGTAAAACTCATTGTTTAGTATACTATATGCTTGTGTCAATAACAATGATAAAATGCTTTGCTATTTACCGTAGCTAACGTAAATCAAATAATAGGGAAAATTTTGCAAAAAGGGCGTTTCCCAGCATTCGCGAGTGTTTGAAGGGCGTGGTGCCCAACAATTCTGGGGGCTGTGCCCTAGACCCCCCCCCACTACTGCAGCCCTGGGTACGCCACTGTCTAGACAAACAGTGCCAGCAGAAAACTCTTTTTTCAATTGGGCTTTTGGAAAGAAGTCGTCTACGGTACGCAATATTTTGTTGACTTCATCTTTATGTAGTAGAGTAGTGTTTCAAATACGTCCTTGTATTTGAACTTTAGCAGTTTCGTAGTATCTGGATATGGAGCAGAAATTAACATGAACTTCTCAGTGCTTATCCAAGGATTGACTTGACAATATTGGCATTCTTGCCCTGTCCTGGCGAAACAGCAATCCTTTACGTACAGCATGTACAGTTCCCCTTTAGCATAATGACTATCATAAAAGTCACACACTTTTTGAAAATATGCAGCACCAGGAGTATTGGCATTTCTGTTCTGTATGTACTCTTTATTGAAGAAAAACTGATCATCTTCTAGGGAAGATTTCCGAGCATCTTAAAACTTTCCAAGTGCCGGGGCACCGTCAATTTAAAGGGCCACTCCAGCCCAAAATTTTTATTTCAGAACACGATGTAATCAGACCTCCTGAAAACGAATCTGTTATTATTTTTTTCGTATCTCTAACCGTTTTGTAGTTATTAGCGTTTGTAAAATGGTCACTGAGTTGAATTGTTTTTCAACCGTGTTATCGGAGATCTTCGGATTGACGTCACAGGCATTTTCGGCCTCGGTAAGTTCGCGGCAAGTATCATCGGCTGTCCAAAGGGTCAACGAGAACCTAGCGAAATGGCAGACAGGGCCTAGCAGCGGCATGTTTGTTAGTAGGCCAGACTTTTATCTGGAATCGATATAAAGAGAGAAGTATCGCTCATCAGTCTTGATATTCTGATCGAATATGGAAGTTTTTTATCGCACGAATCTTTCTGACAGAGAAGTCAAATTGTCAAAGTAGGCCAGCGAGACAGAGACATGAGGATGTTGACAGACTTTCATGGAATGTTGCTTTTGAAACAATTTATATTGGCAGGCCAGTTCCCTGATTTTAAAAAGAAGATTCGCGCTTTTTCATCAGCTCTTCCTTTAGTGCAACAGCTAAAAAACCATCGCGCAATTAATTCGGGAGGAAAGACCAAAACAAAACCAGTATACCGGGAATGAAAGCTGTATGAATTGATACAACATATTCATTAGGATAAAGAGCTTCATATCAACATGACTATGACTTATTAGAAATAAACCAGGACAATCGAGGGCATGGACAAGAAAGTATACAAACTTTCAAGACAAGACTGAAAACCTACCATTAGTCATGAGTCAAACAACTTTTTCAAAAATTATAAATTTGTTTTTATACAAACAAAAAGGTGATTTGAGATTATATTAATAATTCAACTTTTTCAATATACTTGTGTAAATATAATTTTTGTATTTAACCTTTAAGCTATTACAGGGGCCTTGTCAGCTCCTTTAAGCTGTCAGAATTTCAACCTGCTATATTTATGAATAATAAATACATGTTTGATGTATTTAAATACTTGGCTACATTGAATTATATATTCAAATATCTATACAATCAGGCCAGTGAACTATCTAGAAATTTGTAATTTCTATTGCACATGAGAAATGTTGTTATAAAAGTATCATGAAACAATAATCTATTGCAAAATTTCTAGAAAATACCTATATGTTGTTACTAGTTTTAAATAATAGCAGTGGATTTGCAAACATTATATAGATATGACCAAATTATATATAAAATTATGATAATTTTAAAAATAATCTCCTTTGTAAAAATGTTAATACAAAAACAGAATAATGTGTTGAGGTCTTTGTGGTAACTCTTGAATGGAAAAGAGAGGCAAGTTATCACTCCCACAAAGCCAGTAGCCAGATAACAGGATGCATGTAATCTCCAACCTTCATCTAGCATTTTTTTGCAAGATCCTTTCTGCTGATCCATAAAAGGGTTTGTTACCTTTTTTATGCCTAGAATAATAAGGTTGACAGGGATAAATACTAACATACCCGTGAAATTTACTTTTGAGTCAAATTAAAACATAAAATGATCAAAGAAACTTGGACACTCAGGGGCGTTCAGAGTATAGATATTTAAAAGGATCAAAGAGAAATTTAGGGGTGAAAGGGCAGCCACTGTTACTATAGCGAATAGCATCTAAGGATATTAACTTGAAGTAACAAAAAGATGAATTTAAATGATATAGGCCATGCTTATATGAATCAATGCTAGAATAGCAAAGGTAATTTTAACAAATATAAACAATTCTGCCTTTAAAACATTAGAATGAGGATATGACACATCTTTTTTCCAAAACCAAGGGTGTAAATTCCATGTTTTTTCTTTGGGGTAGTAGAGCTTTTGCCCTGGATATTGATCTGGCAAAATTTTGAAATTGTGCATCAATTCTATGATGAAATAGGCAGAACTCCAAAATTGAAGACAGAACATGGTAGAACATGAAGAAAAAGGGTTCAGGGAAACATCAGACAAACCCTGGGAAATTTTACACATCTATACCTCGGGCAAAGGTGTAGTGCACAGATCATTGGCAGGGATGTAGTGCTAGGAGGCTCAGGCCCCCTTATTGGTACAAAAAGTAGCAAACTTCTACTTTTGGTACTATTTTATGTGACATTTTGCTTGAGAGCCCCTGTTGTACTTTTCATATTACCACATTTCTGACTATTTGGGGGACAGTTCACAAGACTGTTAGAAAACTTGTATTTAGAGTACGAAGTTTTTCTCAAAGCCCGGCAAATTGCGTTGCTTAGGGGGTGCGTGTCACACCATCCCCAAACCCCCTCCAAACCTCTACACCCTGCAGTTTCGCCTAACATTCAACGTAGTAAAATGATAATAAGGATGAATTGTGACTTACGAGAAAGTTTCCATTTGTGAATGGGGTTCTTCTTCTAATGCAGAGAGACAACAATTATTATTCAGTTCCTGGAAATTCCTGAGATGAAACGACGATAAGAAATGCCTTCGGTCAGAAATCCATTCACATCTGAAAATTCGTGAAGCATTCCATATTAAAAAGCTTGCTGCGTTGCCAAGATGAGGGTATGCGTTCAGGTTGAAGCTTCCATCTTTGATTTGTCAAATTACTAGTCCATGTTGGCTGGAAGCCTCCACTGAACATCAATCGCACGCAATGAAGGAAAATAAATAAAACGACAACCGAGATTCCGACATGAATCGCCTCTTCCGAGCCTCTACCGAGTCGTGCGAATTTCAGTGCGAACGTATAACAATACCGCCGAATGTTGAAACAATGGTCCCTTCATACGTCACAAGGTACTTTTTCCGAAAAAAAGTTTGTCGTATTTTTACGGTGATTCTCAACTTTGAGCGTCTATATCTGGAAAACGAGTTGAGCTTTTCGAAAAAAAATTTCACGATAGCTTCTTTTTCTCGACTAACTACCAATTTATGCAAAAATCTCAGAAAAAATTTTTGGGCTGGAGTGGCCCTTTAATGAACAACTTCCTGCTTCCTCTGTCACATCCAAAGCATTTCGTTTCATAAATTCTTTTTGAGGTTCCTCAAACTGATATAGAGTCGAGTTTGCTATCTCGGCTTCCGTCAACCCATCAAATAATTTATGTTTGTCCCAGTTTATTGTTCCCCCATCTACTAGAGCATCACCTATGGAATACATTAGCCTTATGAGGTGGGGGCTGGAATGCAATAGTCATATATATAATTATCTTTGTAAATTGTGTGTTATGGATATCTTTATAACTTTTTGATCACTTTGTTACACGAATTAGATTGGTTTTTTACTTATTTGGTAATTAGAAACTGAAATAATTTGATTTCGGGTTTAAAATAAGATTACACACACAAAAACACATCCTACTGAATGTGCGGAACGAGATTAGGCGAAGATTCCTCGAAGCTAGTCGTCTTGTCTCATCAAAAATTATTGAAAAAACATCATATGTCTAATGAAGATTTAATTAACTGCAGTACTTGAACAGCCATCTTTTCTCTTAAGATTTGCAGAAAGTTCAAATTAATAGAAAAATGGATTCCTTCAGTGGACTGACATCATTTGTCGAAAAGAGTTTGTTGGGAGAAGTTTCAGCCTCAGTCCTGTTGTGAGCCTCTTTTTTGTTTTGTTTTGTCCTGAGAGGAAAGTGTCATGGCGGACGTCGAACTAGCGCGAAAACAACTTCTTGTAGCACTGGGAGAGTTTGGAGAAAAGTAAGTCATTTATTGTAATGTTTTTTAATATTCTGTTTAGAATGGAGGTGGAGAGCAGGTTTATAGTTTTATCATCCACAGCCAAGGTATGGATGCTCATATTCTGCTGATTTATAAATTAAATTAAGTTCTTGAGCTCAACTAGTTGATGGGGATGCTCTCTTCTCGTTAGTTTTTGGAAAACTAGGAAACTTCCCCTTTATGAAATTATACTTAAGATTATCTATTAGTTATTACCCAATTTACACTTTGATTATTTATATTTTGAATTCAAATGAAAAAATGAAATGAAAATCAATTATGGAAATTTGATTTTACGCCGGTTATGGCCTTTGAGATATTAGTGTCATTTACTAATTTCGGTGCAATTTCCTTCATTGAATGCAACTATCTTTGCCTCGAAAATGCAAAAGAATTAATGACGAATAATTTATCAAGTGAAGCATTGTGTTTGTTTTAATTTAGTAGTTTGCCACCAAAAGAGAATTGAAAACCAGGGTGGATTCCATGTACACTCACAGCTGTAATGCAGTATTATTTATATGGAAGTGAATTCTTCCGAATTTTGCAGAACAATAGACCAATAAACTGCATTTGAAATTATTTGATATTTTTGCAAATAATTTCTAGGGAAAATTTTATTCGCAAATTTTGAGGTAATATCATATTCAAATAGAGCAATCTTTAAGCTACTTATCTGTCTAAAATTAATCCCAATATTTGTTCCAATTAATCCAGGAGAAAATTTAGTTTAATTCCAACTTTTGTTGTGAATTTTTGATGAAAACTGCAATTTAGGCCACAAGTGGAGCTGACAATTTTCTCTGGCGCTCCTAAACAAATATATATGATTATACCAATCTTTCTGCATTAACTATGTTGTTTGGTAATGAGGCTACACCAAAACCACTGGCCATAGACAGGCAACTTCTAGGAAGTTACTGAAAATCACATTTTAAAACTTTGTAGAGTAAGCATGTGATGAAGATCTGAGACTATTCGGCTTATTGTATTTTGCGAAAATTTTCGCATAATGCGAAAATGCGAAATTTCGCAAAATACAAGTTTCGAGGTGGTATTTTGTAAAATGCGAAAACTGATTCTAAAAACTTTATTTGCCCATATCAACGACCGAAAACAAGCAATTCATATTCAGGGCGACTCTGTTCATGCAAATAGCCTAGTTCATGTCCCATTTAACGTTATATAACTCATGGACACATTTTGGAAAATGGTTCAAAAACCAACCACATCAAGGCCATGAACGGCCTAATTGTGAATTGCCCATTCCAGCGAAAGACGATAACAGTAAGCATCCGGGTGCTTGCTAATTGGTAAATACCCAACATTCTGCGTGTTCTGTGTTGTTTTAGGAGTAATTTACGCCTTTATCCACAAGGCCTATTTTCCTGCTTCCTTCCCGGTGAAACCCGTGTGGCTGGAAAAGGACAGGGGTGATGTCAAAAGATTTTCGCAAAATACAAAATGGCTGGGGGTTTTTGTATTTTGCGAAACTCGCCAAACATTGTCGAAATGTTAGTTTTTATTTGAGAAAATGTACGGAAAGGCTTTGGGTTGTATTTAAAATTTTGTTTTTTGAGTAGGCATCAAAAGATTCGATCCAATTAAAGAATTTTCGCAAAATACAAAATGGCTAATGGCTTTTGTATTTTGCGAAAACTCGCCCAACATTGTCGAAATGCTAGTTTTTATTTGAATAAATGTACGGTAATGCTTTAGAAAGAGGCTTTGGGTTTTTTTGATAGTGTAGCAGGAACCTATAACAAAAAGGTGTATGCATTTTCTTTGGCGCCAGACAATGACTCACTTCTTAAAAGAAATTAGCAGGACGCCCATTATTTGTGTCATCAACGTGTGAAGACTTCCCTCTTCTCATTCATAATGACATTTTTCTTTTGTTCTACTTCCTGGGTGCCTATTTGTGCCAATCTGGTGACATTCCATGTGATTGAATTTTATCGGTTGGGCGAGTTTTCGCAAAATACAAAAACCCCCAGCCATTTTGTATTTTGCGAAAATGCTTTAATTGGATCGAATCTTTTGATGTCTACTCAATTGACAAGATTTTAAATACAGTCCAAAGCCTTTCGGTACATTTTCTCAAATAAAAACTAACATTTCGACAATATTTGGCTAGTTTTCGCAAAATACCAAAACCCCCAGCCATTTTGTATTTTGCGAAAATTCTTTAATTTGATCGAATCTTTTGATGCCTACTCAATTGACAAGATTTGAAATACAGTCCAAAGCCTTTCCGTACATTTTCTCAAATAAAAACTAACATTTCGACAATATTTGGCTAGTTTTCGCAAAATACAAAAACCCCCAGCCATTTTGTATTTTGCGAATATTCTTTAATTTGATCGAATCTTTTGATGCCTACTCAATTGACAAGATTTTAAATACAGTCCAAAGCCTTTCCGTACATTTTCTCAAATAAAAACTAACATTTCGACAATGTTTGGCGAGTTTTTGCAAAATACAAAAACCCCCAGCCATTTTGTATTTTGCGAAAATTCTTTAATTTGATCGAATCTTTTGATGCCTACTCAATTGACAAGATTTTAAATACAGTCCAAAGCCTTTCCGTGCATTTTCTCAAATAAAAACTAACATTTCGACAATGTTTGGCGAGTTTTTGCAAAATACAAAAACAACCAGCCATTTTGTATTTTGCGAAAATCTTTTGATATCACCCCCGTCCTTTTCCAGCCACGCGGGTTTCACCGGGAAGGAAACAGGAAAATAGGCCTTGTGGATAAAGGCGTAAATTACTCCTAAAACAACACAGAACACGCAGAATGTTGGGTATTTACCAATTACCAATTAGCAAGCACCGGGATGCTTACTGTTATCGTCTTTCGCTGGAATGGGCAATTCACAATTAGGCCGTTCATGGCCTTGGTGTGGTTGGTTTTTTAACCATTTTCCAAAATGTGTCCATGAGTTATCTAACGTTAAATGGGACATGAACTAGGCTATTTGCATGAACAGAGTCGCCCTGAATATGAATTGCTTGTTTTCGGTCGTTGATATGGGCAAATAAAGTTTTTAGAATCAGTTTTCGCATTTTACAAAATACCACCTCGAAACTTGTATTTTGCGAAATTTCGCATTTTCGCATTATGTGAAAATTTTCGCAAAATACAATAAGCCAGACTATTCCCCATGGCCATCTTCAGGTTTTGTAGAAACTATTCAAAAGTTCATTTCAGCAGTTTTATCTTCATAAGCCCTGTCTGACAGGAGAGCCAATGATTTTTCCACCATTGACTACTGCAGGCATCTCCATTCTCTGACCACGTTTTCCAGCCGATCAGCCCTGTTTACCTGACAATTTATGTACTGCTTTGGAAACAAAACGTAGGCTAATGTATGATAATTACAGCACAAAATAGGACTTTACCGAGATAAAAATACACTGCGATGTCTTGACTATGCTATTTCGCTGTACTTTGTTTCTAGAAACTATGATAAGAGACCTTTTGAAGCTAATTTCGGACACCTGACTCATACCAGATTCTGTTGTCTTGCCATTCTGAGAATTGCAAACTCAACTTCAGAAATTTATTACAGTGCAAAAGAAATATTCTTATTCATTAATACTGAACTTTACAATTCAGAGTTTATTGAGTTACTCAGGGGTGTATTTGCTTTTGCAATATCTTTTAGAGTTTTAAAAAAAATGCAATTAATTAGAGGGAGGTATGACTGCAGCCTAAGTAGAATTGAATTCTGCGGTGTGACAGCTGTGACTAGGGTATCAAAAGTATTGCACCAGCTTGCACAAAATAACATCACTTTTCGTTAACCTTTTGACAATTTAAAACATTTGAATGTAAATATTGGGTGAAATAGGCGTATTTTATAGCAAATTTTGGCATAAAAAGTTTGAAAATTTTGCTGATGCCATAGAAAACTTAGTTAGAAAGGTATGGGAAAAGTTATTCAAATGAGAGGCGAGTCACTATAAAATATTTACAAGGAAGTGGTCTTTAATTTTGAAAAAAATGTTGACCGAGTAAGATGCAGCCGCACAACAGCTGTGAGAAATCAAAGAAAGATTTTTTGAGAGCATTTCAGTAGTAAAGAAGCCAAGAACTGGACAACCAAAAAATAATTTCAATTGGAGGGGAGGAAAATTGTCTCTTTCACTGCGTTAACACCAAGGGACACTGAATGAAATGAAACTCAATACTGAGCAAGGTTTTGCAGCTCAAAATCCCTCCAGACCAAATATAATGAGTGTTCTGCACAACCACAAAATGAAAAGTTACCTGAGTAAAAGAAAACCATTTTCACAGAGATTTATTTCCAACCAAGAATAATTAAAGCTTTGCCATGACCAGAGGCAAGTCCAGTATTTAACAAGATTAAAAATGTTTGTCCTCATATAAAAAATGTTACAAATCATGGCAGATAATTTCATTAATTATAATTATAATCATTAATTGAAAGAATTCTCAGGCCTAATACGAATTTCCACAAGAATGCACTGCCCAAATATATGGATCCGTTTCAAGGAGGCTTTTTGTGATTTCAAAAGTTTGCGGCTACTCATCAAAATATTGAAATTTGAAACAGTTAAAAGACGTCTGTTACTGTTTTTTTTAAACAGGTGCTCTAAATGAATTGAAGTTTTGATTGGTGGTGCCATTTTTCTTCCTTAGAAGTGGTGGAATACTTCAGGGCCGCCGGAGCCAGGGGGGCCATGGGGGCACAGGCCCCCCTGTTTTCAAAAATGATAAATAAGTGCCCCTTTTTGAAATATATTGCGTGTATTTTTTCAATGCCAGATATTCTGCCTTTAGAAACCAAGTAAAATAACATAACTCTGGACGCTGTTGGAGGACCATTCATTGAAAATTCCTTGAATGTTTACTCTGTCTTGATGCACGAAGTGCAAGCTTGCTTCACAACATTGTGTTCAATGTTTTTTATGAAGAAATGAAAAAGTTGTGTCCCTGCAATGAATACATGCTAACAAAAACTTAATTTTTTTATCTATGATTAGAACAATATACAAGACTAGACATAATATAAAAAATTGCACTCTTATCTATGCCACAATTTGTTGCACTTCACTATAATATTGATTTATCTAAAAAGTTATCTGCAACATCATATCAGTAAATTCCTGCCCTTTTTGTGTTTCCTCTGACTGATTAAGAATGCAACCCAATTTTCAAGATTCTATGCCCCCAAATTCTAGCTTTTTTCGAGTTTCTCGGAACTCACATGTAATACGGTTTACCAACAGACTGAGTGAGCCCCTCCCCCCCCCCCCGGGATCAAGTTTAAGGAGAGTTAAAAACTTGTTTCATTCATAAGACTGACGAGATAAACTTAATCAATGTTGCAAATTAAATTTGCTATGACAGTGAAGAATGTGCCCGCACCTTCAGCCGATTGCATGAAGATGACTTAACCATAAAATTCTTTAGCTTTTGAAAAAAAATTACATGGAGGCGAACAAATTTCTGTTTAAGTGGGGTTGGTGCGAATTTGAAGGGGGATAAAATTGTTTGAATATAAAAGTAATAAAATCAATATCATTATTATGTCCAACGTGTGTCATAGTTTTTATAATTGTCTAAATTACCATGAAATCTGTACCATTTTGGGCACTTACTAATTTTTCGGGAAAAAATATCTGTATAATCAATATGTACAAGTTTAACAAATACAGAAGAACTATCCACTAAAATAAAAGCAAAATGAGCAATATGTACACTTTGTAACATCTGATCTTTAATATTTCGGAAACTTTCAAACTGCTATTGTCAAAAATAGTTTTATTAGAATTTGTAATTGCATGTTGGTTTTTTTTCTTAGTAGGAATGGATTATCAATGCAATCAAATCTTAAAGTTTTCTTGATGTTACTTTTTATAGAACAAATCTGCCCATTCTTTCTTTCTTGTGTCCTTGAAAATTTTCTTTTTGTCAGTTTCTTTTCCATTCCTGAGAAATTTGGTGTTAATTACGAATTAAGAAACTCTGTCAATTTGTGCTGGCACCAAGTTACTCTGGATCAGGTTTCTCGATCTATTTCCTAAGTCAAGCTGTTACTAGGCACAGTTTCTTGCAGAATGATATACCAAATTTATTTCCACTTTTGGCTAAAGTTTTCCTTGACCTCTGCAGAAAACTGGGGGACCATGCCCCCATGCCACCCCACCACCCCCCCCCCCCCCACCCGCTTTTACCAGCCCTAGTCTAAATGACCTGAAATTTCATGTCGTTTATTATATAACTTGTTATTATATCATACTGTATAACTCTATTCTTATGTAATTTTGCTACTTAAATTGTGCCCACTTCGTTATTCTTGGTAACTTAATAGGGTGCTGGGCTCGAAAATCATCTAAATCTCTCAGCATCCTAGGCAACTATGCTAACAAAAACGTTGTTATTTCAATTATCTTGATATTTTATACACAGCTAATTAATTATCAAAATAAATTGTAAACCAAAATTGTTGTTGCTGAATTACATGAATTTGAATTTGAATTCGATTCATATGTTTTAGTCTTCATAATATTAAGAAGAATTTTCATTCCATTCATATGTTTTCAATTCCTTTCCTTATTTCAGGTATTGGAATAATATGAAACTATGGTATAAACAGAAGGTATCAATGAAATTTTTTATAACTGGTTTATTCAGCAAATTTTCCAATCATGAAAATGGAAACTTCCAATATAATGTTAACATACATGAGCAAATACATATTGAATTATTACAGTAAGTCTTTGCTCTTTGAAAAACATTAAGTGTTCAACTTTATACAACAGAGAAATTTCCCAAATGTTTATTGGGCAATTGCCCCCTTGTGAGAATGCTAAAAGACTCTGGTTATTGATGCTACTACTACAACTGTATGAAAATACCCCTTTATATTCTAGATAACAAAAGATGACTTTGATAATCAGGCATTTCAGCTTCTAGGTCCCGGAAAAAGTAAGTGATAATTTTTTTATTGTCACCGAATGTAGTTAGTGTATAACCCAATTTGAGCTTGTTTTGCTCTATGCTTGTATTAATCAGGAACATCAATATCCTATGAAAATGGAAATTTGCATTAGCGGATTACTAAAACCAATGAAGAAGGGCTTTCTTCTTAGGCTTATTTCCTTTGCTTTCGTAACTATTCAAGCACAGGTTAGGCCTAATTTGTTTGAAAAATAGAGAGGAACAAAGCAACATGACAACAAGAATCCTATGTAATGAGATGAGTTTTAGAATAAATTAGATTTAATTGATACTGATATTTTGCCCTAGCATACAGGGCTTCATCAGAGAGTTAAAATTTTTTCGCCTGCTTAGCTTGTATCAAATCATTAAATTTTCACATTGATGAAGCTGAACAAAAGTGCATCTGGAAATTTGATTTGGTCAAGGGTAACACTCCCATACCATTTATTTTCTAAGCTACCACTTTTTAGTGCTACTTTGAATAGTGATTCCATCAATGCACTTGATTTGCGCGATAAGGTAAGAATAGGTAAGAAAATATTAGGGTAGTAGCGGTTACCGAGGTAGCACGTAGCATTGGTTGCTACAAACGGTTGTTGCCAGTTCATTGATAATTCTGAAAATACCCCACCAAAATGGTCTTATGGGCCAGTTCGTCCATCAAGCATTGATAAGGCAGACTATAATAGGGTAATGAAAATTACATGCCAAAGTTTTCTTTTAAGTTGGCTACCTTCCTTCAAGTTAATACTCCTCTGTTTGTAGTTAATACTCCTCTGTTTGTAGTTTATACTCCTCTGTTTGTAGTTTATACTTCTCTGTTTGTAGCTTATACTCCTCTGTTTGTAGTTTGTACTCCTCTGTTTGTAGTTTATACTCCTCTGTTTGTAGTTTGTACTCCTATGTTTGTAGTTTGTACTCCTCTGTTTGTAGTTTATACTCCTCTGTTTGTAGTTCATCTCCACAATGAGTTTTTACTGGCCATACTAGCAAGGTGTCATGCACTCATAACAGCACCAGGTTTGTATCCTATCTTCTACTTCCGTTTTTGTATTCGCTATCCAGAACCAAATTTTGTCACATTGCTTCACGGTAGAGACAACTATCGACTTTATTTGGTAATATCTTCAGATACTCTCGCTTTCTCGAATTGATTTGTTTTCTCGTGCAATTTTTTATCCCTGAAATAAATATATCGATTTATAGCAGCTTCGTTACCAGCAAAGACATCACAAAAAGCAGCCTCGAGATCAGTGCTACTAAGAAAGCCCAAAGTCAAACGGCCTAATCAACACATTAAAGTCAGATTACAGGTTTGTGCTTTGCAATTTTAATTTTCAAAATAAATCTTTGAATAATTATGTGCTCAAAAATGTTTCTTTTTGAACTTTTTATCATCTTACGAAGCACTAGATAACAGGGTTGTCTAAGCTTTAAGATTTGAATGAAATAACGCGAAGGAAAGTCATCGTTGTTTATTGAAGAATGCTTTCTTTTTTGCGTGATTTAGATGACTGTTGACAGAATAACAAACTTCTTTGCTTCTGGTTATGTATACTGATGAGTTGAAAAACGGACTCTTTTTTTCACAACAAGCAGTTTAATTTCCTGTGTGTTTTTAGCTTCCAGATTCCGATCTCTTTAAACGAAGAGATTGCCGCCCGTGTTAGGTTTCGTGTTAGGAGACTTGATCATACAGCGACACTGCATTAGGACTAATTTGTTAATATTAGCCGATTGTTTACAGGTGTGCCCTTTCTGGAGATCATAGCCAAATGTAGTACGATGCTTCAAGTAGACCTTGATTTCAATTCGACCCCCTACTGGAATTTCTATAGCTGCAAGCCACTACTCAAGAAAAACTAAGGGATGTCCTTGGTCCTTGCCACTTAATCGTTGCATGTTACGAGCTGTTCCCTTTGGCACCTTATATTAGCACCATGTAAGCGCCTCTCTGTTTAGGGGAAGGTAGCTAATGAAATTTTGTCCTCCGTCTTACAGCATCAGTTTGAGGCTGCTGATCCATTGTGTCACACTAGAGTTCCATTGCAAAAGGTTTGTCTTTCATTACAAAAGTATCAAGGAGAAACCAAAACTACTTCTCCGGCTCAGTTAGCTAGATTGGTATTGAAGTAGTATTGAAGAATTGTGGTATTAAAGGTGACACCAATACATTGAGGGGGCTATGTACTAATACTACTATTGGTAATATTCAAAGTACTAACATTCATACTAATACTACTATTGGTAATATTCAAAGTACTAATAACATGTACTAGTATTCAAAGAATATGAGCAGGTAGAATGGATGGCGAACAGGGAAGAACTGTAAGCAAGAAGGTGTAAATAGTAAGGATGAGAAGGAAAGCAAAGCTAAAATAATAGACTTCCTGAAATGAGATTAATAAAGTTGTTACACGTGATATAGTTTCCAACCTTTAAATATTTCAGAATTGTCAATCAAAACTATTCAATATTTGGTGATCTTCAGATTTTGTTATGTAAGTTGGCGGTCTTCGTTGATCTTAAAGTGTACAAATGGGCTAATCTCTTCAGGGTGTGGGGCACTGTATTTACAAATTGTAAGTTATTTACATATTCAGATTGTCAATACTATTTCAACCGTTTGACCATTGTTGTCTTTCTTAAAGTCTCTGATATTGTTCCCCTTTTACAGCAAGAATCTATTCTTTTTTTTATTTACACGTCTATGCCTATTGAACTAATTTGCATTTTTTTCTGTCTCACGCCTCGTGCTGGATGAATTGTCCATAATATCACAAAAGGGTACGTTTTTTGCTCTGTCTTTTTACAAATTCTATGCATAATTACAATGATCAAGATTAACTGAACATATTTAGCGAACATATAATGGAGAATAACTACGATTTCGCTTTTGTATAAAATTTCAAAGAAAGATGGGTACAGGTATTTGCGTAGCCCTCGGGAATGAATCTTTTTTGAAAGACGAAGGTATTTCGCAGTTTCTTTTGGCAAAACACAGTGAGCATTTCAAAACTGTTGTGTTTCTGCTCATGATTCACATCGGTAAGGTAGATTGGTTAGTGTCATTTCTGCAGAACTTTCACTGTGAATTCCTCTATTTTTGTCAACAAGACCTATGTTTGAAAATATTGCAATACGATTATGCAAAAAGAACCTTTTTATTGTTTTTCATTAAACATACAAAAACGCAAAGCTTTGTGCGATGTTAACATGCGAGGATACAGAAATGCAAAAGCCTTGTGCGACGAGCGTGGATAAAAAAGTGCTTGATTCCCTATTGGTTATCCTTGATTCCATATGTAAACGGTAATAGGTCTCTTGTGAAATTTATTCTTATAATGAGATTTATCCAGCACGGTTTCAAAGTGACCTGTTGGGTAG
This sequence comes from Rhopilema esculentum, assembly GCF_057945365.1. Lineage (NCBI taxonomy): Eukaryota > Metazoa > Cnidaria > Scyphozoa > Rhizostomeae > Rhizostomatidae > Rhopilema > Rhopilema esculentum. The sequence goes on from NC_142825.1 coordinate 12,549,067, forward strand.
GAATAGTAATCCAATAGCGAACTCACTGCGTATCATGTAAATGCACCATGATTTAGATATCTAGATTCCAGGTATCGAAACGTCTGGCTTGTACTCATTTTATTGGAAGATTTAATGGTACGCAAATATCCTGTATTAGATATTTTCATCTCTTTTACTGTATAAAAAGGAAAGAAACAATTTCTTTCTTGAATTCTGTTTTTAAAAACCCCTCAAATTGTCCTTGCTAATATCTTAGAAGAAATTGATTTTCAAATATCAAATTCAGCACTTTACCACGCGACCCATTCCTGGCCTACGACTGAAAATATTATTTTCTTTAAGATCGAACTGATTTTATTTTATTTCATCAAAGCTATGGATATCATGAAAAAGATGAAATATCATATGAAAATATTCTCTTCTCGTACGTAGCTTCATGAAAGTGGCAATATTTTGTTTAGATAGTTCGAAGCTACTTTCATTAAACAACGAGCAGAATCATTGAAATGTTTAGCAATGCCAGACAGTTATTTGTTAAAAGAAATTGAAACTAGTGAAGGTGTATGTATGATAATCGATTCTACTAATGGTTTACTCAATTTACTCATCTGGAAGAATAGGCAAATTATTTGAGTTGAAATTATTGTGTATTGAAATATTGCTTGCAGATCCAGTTGAAGAGAATGATACAAAATTATGCAGCGTGGAAGTTGCGTTACCAGATGTCGCAACTTTACATGGGCGTTTGTATCTTGGTGCATGGGAACATGGCCTAAATTCGGTTGCTGAAGACACAGCCTCTCTGCTTTCACACGCAGTAGAAGTATGTAATAGACTAAGGGACTTATTTCCTATTTTGTGACTGTTTTTGTTTGTTAGATGACTCTGTTTTGTGTACCCCTCTCTTACGGATCTTTATCGTCGTCATCATATACATATGCTTGTTCATCTCGGGACATGAGATTTAGCACAATAAAATGAAAAAAAACTGAATCATACACCACGAGATTGATAAAAACAGGATTATGATTAACTAATAGTTGCTTAAATGTGTATTTTATAAAATCAAACTGCGAAAAACAAGAAATTAACAGATTAACATAACAGGAAACATAAAGATTCCGGCAAAAACCTCAAAATTTTAGCTCTTATTCCTTCAAGTGCAAGGAAATGTTATCCTTACAAATAAGTAATAAAATATTTTCGTATAGCTATAAAAAACGGAATACAAGAAATAAGGGTTGTTTGTCATTTCGTTACAGGCTCATTTGAAAAATATACTAACAGCATGTATTGCAAGGCGGAGACCATACAGGCTGAGGGACGATCATTTTTTGTATTCATTCGGGACAGAATGCCCTGCACAACGACATAACTTCAAGAAAAGGTAATTATTGTTGCCACTTTCATGTTTAATTAGCAAATTTATGAAAAGTTTGAGTTTATAACGGGTTCGATTTCTTTCGACAGAATTTCAGATGATGCATGTACTGCTGACGAAGCCGAGGCAGCGGCGGTGTTGTCACTTGCGTCAAATCGAGGTCATTCCGATGCTAACCAATCTCTATCGACTTTCGACCTTCGAGATACTCTTCAGGTATTTAAAAACTAAACTAGCCTTTCCTACCATTAAATTTTAGAATAGCACAATAGTGCGTTCCCCTTGCCATTTTCGTATTTTAAACCAGAGCTGTATGTAATCGTTCGCAGCTAAGATTGTTTTGGTAAAAAGATCAAATCGTTGATAGATTAGGCCCATTTGAAGTTAGGCCGACTAACTTTTAACAGCCGATTCTCGGTTTTATTTATGCTAGCATGGCAAAAACTGAGTCCTTTGATGTTTTTTATATCATTTAAAGCTCAGTCAGAAGTACTCTGTTTACCCATTAATGGTTAGGGCACCAACTTTAAAGCCCTTTAATCTTACATATATTTATCATGCCAATTCATGCTTGTATTTTGATAAGGTTCTATATATCTTTTTTAAGGCAAACCGCAGCTTGATTCCATCGCACACTGTTCGTGCAAGTAACATGGAAAGGATTCTAGCCGAACTTTGGCACCCTGGCCACGAGGAAATAGAGCAAAATCAGTTGTACAAGTTGGAAACTAAGCGATTCAATGACATTGTTAAACAGCAAAGAGGCCTTAGAGCTTAGGTATAATTTTTAATTATATTTTAATTGCGTTAATAAATTGTTAAAATTGTATAAGGTTTTCATTGGCAAAGCTGCTACTCATTTTTGCTTTGAGATTATGGTGTTGTTAACTTCAGGTGTGACTCTCAGTTTTTGATTCAATACATTTCCGAGTTTGAGAAATAAGAGAGAACAACATTGATGACCCTACCAGCAGGGGCGTAACTACCTCTTTGCCTTGAGGATGAGAGGTTGTCATTGTTTTTGCCCGATATTTTTGGAATTGCTCGATGAAAATCTTTGAGGAAAAATTTCGAGGTGTTCGGATGGATACGTATTAGAAATGCTCCTGCCATATTTCAAGGTTTGAGATTGCCTCCATTAAATTACAAGCTGTTTTTCATTTGAAAATCTACCATTCCTGACTGCTTTTCTCCAAAATCGTCGGAATTTTAGGGACTGAAACTGGGAGCACGTTGTCTTCTGGGTTGGCAAGCATCGGGTGAGACAAATCAAAACTTGAATAACCCCCTACAGTGACATATGATTGTAAATTAGCCCAAAAAGGTCAATAACATTTGTGATGAGTGAATTGTAAATGCAGATCAAAAATTAATCAGTCACATAAAGTTAGTAAGACATTCAAAGATGAAGACGTTTTGAAAAAGTGCGCAAATACTGAAAACGATGATCGTGTAGTAACAATTCATGTCCAGCTTTCTATTTATGAGTCTATTTTCATAATTCTGTGAAAATGTATTTTAGTACTTCTCCACGTCCAAATTGAAAACAACCCTTAGCATGTAGCCCACCATGAATCGGCTCGCCTTTTTGTGTGCACTACTCAACGGTAAACTCCCTTATTTGGTCTTTTAGTGAGACTCTTAATAGACCCGGATTACGGTAACATAAATAATGTAATGTAATAGGATTTTCATCATTAACTCGTAGAAGTAATAATTTATTACCATTTCGATCGCAAAATGATTTAAAAGAGTTTAAGACAGGTTTTCAAAAGGGCATAAACAGGGGATATTTGCGGATACCTGTGCACTGCCATGGAGCTTCCGTAGATAGGAAAGTAAAAATTGCTGTATAGATCGTCTAATGTCAATTTACCTTTAAGCAGGTCCCGTGAGAGAGACGCTAATCTGGTAGAATTCCTGTTTGTGTTGAAGACCGGATGCCGGCTTTTTCACCGTTTCGAATTAAACTTAGGTCACCGCTCTGCATGGACCAATGTTATATCGCTTGTAATTCATTGAGATGAACCATCTGGTTTCTGATTTTTTTGCAAAAAATGCATCGCAACGAGGTAAAAGGGGTAATTTTTAACACGAAGCTCCGTTATTAATTAGAGCATTCTAATCAAGTATTTTCAATCCTCCATCAAAGCTGTTTCCAATTTTAAAGGTGGCATCCGGTCTTCAACACAAACAGGAATTCTACCAGATAAGCGTCTCTCTCACGGGACCTGCTTAAAGGTAACTGATATTAGACGATCTATACGGGATATATTAGAGGATTATATCTATGAATCCTTTATTCACAGAACAAGCAATGAACCATAAGCGCTTTTTCTATACACTTATGACAATTATAATCAATCCTCCGTCTCCAAGGTAAAATTGAGTAAAGAATTGTTGTTTAAGGGGGCTAAGTCCTCTAACTCCCTAGGTTCGACCTGTACACCACTGTACCGTCAGCAATCGCAGTACATTATAAACGATATATGGCTTTGAAAAAAGCAAATATTTTATAACATACTAAAGCTTTTTCGTCTGACACTCCTCAGAGTATAAAAACAATTGCAACAATTGCTGAACTTTTTGATGAGAAGTACCTTTCCTACCATGAACTCATACAAGCCTGCTCAGACATTCATGTTACGATCTCAAGTGAAGATGCAAAGCAAATTGAGTTAGATGCAAGAAGCCAGGCCAAGGGCAGTGGATTTTTCAATCATCGAGCAGGAAGAATTGGTGCATCCATGAGTGAGTCAGCAAGTCACACAGATCTCAGCCAGCCATCTCAATCGCTGATAAAGTCACTTTGCTATCCAGAAATTTTCAAGTTCACAAATGCTTCCACTGAATATGGATGTCAACATGAGAAGTCAGCAATTAAGCTATTTGAGATTGACATGAAGAAGAAGCATGCGAATTACAAAGCAATTCAATGTTGCATGTTTATCAACAAACACAGCCCTTTCATTCACGCAACACCTGATTTTTTATCGACATGTGATTGCTGTGGAATTGGATGCGGGAAGTGAAATGTCCATATTAAATTGAAAGTATCGATTTTGATGGATACTTGGAAAATCCAAGCAGCTGTTTAGCTAAAGATCTAGGTGGTAAAGTGATCCTGAAAAGAAGCCATCAATACTTTTACCAAGTGCAACAGCAGATGTTCACCATGGAGCTTCCATTTTGTGATTCCATTGTCTTCGGCTTTGAAGCATCACAATCTGCTTTCATTCATGAAAGAATAACACCTGAACAAGATCACTGGGACAGAGTTTTACCAAGACTGTCTCAGTTTTGGCAATATTGTGAACTCCCAGAAATTCTTGGTAGGTGGTACACACGCAAGTGCTACTTGTTGAAACCACAACTGATTAATGGAACAAAGATATGTTTTTGTGGTGAAGAAGCTGGGGAGGCTACAGTAAAATGTCAGAATATGGACTGTCTAATTTCATTATATCATCCTTTGTGTCTTAAAGTTAAAGTGACACAGTTTTCCAATAACTGGTATTGTCCGCACTCTCAAAGATTATGCATCGAAATAGACCAATCAGAAAAACCCAAGCACATGACCGTCGAGTCATTATACATTTTTTCATCCCTTAACCTTAAAATAATTTCAAAAGAATTTTTGTTTTTGATAACTCGATTGAGTTTGGCTAGATAAATCTCATGTCAAAAATCTACATTTTTAAACAGCGAAAACCCCCAATTTTCACCCCCAAATCTCTTGCTTACTGGGGGAATGTCCTTTCAATGAAAGAGGATTCCCGTTGCCTTTGTGTCTTTGTCGTTTGTCAATGTGCATCGATGTTTATATACTTTTTCTTCATTGACGAAGCGTGATTTTTTTGTAAAAATTTAAATGGCAAAATTTTCAATAAAGAACTTGTGAATATTTGACAAATCTACTATTTTCAACCTTTGTATAGATCGGAAGAAAGTTAAATATATGCCTCTGAATCTGAATGTAAAGAAAAGCTTAAATCGAACAATTGATATTCGTTCTAAGAACTGTAAGTAGAGCACAATTTGGTACTCTCTCGAAAATAAGCCGCAGAAAAGATATTTTAATCAACACGATATGTAGAAGATGTTCCATAAACCCTATTATTTGGCGTTTTAGAAAAAGCCCTGCGTCATGGCCTCAGCTACGTCCCTCTAAAAAGTAACCCCTTTGGATAAGCTTGTTTTGTGTAGCCGTCTTGGCTTACTTGTTGAGGTCAGCCTATTGGCAAGGCCTCTGAATTTCTGATTCATCTTTGGAAAAAATTGATACCGATTTAAAAGCTTTGAGGGGGAAAACATAAAGAAATACAGTAAGCTCCAAATAGTTCGAACCTCCAAGGGAACAATGAGATGGTTTGAGACAGCAAATGTTGCCGTTATGCTTGAGTCATGAAGAGTTTTCTTAATTGAATTGATAAAGGAGTCTTGCACTACATGGGTCTTTGCGTCATCTACAAAACATACAGGGGATATGCTAAAAAAGCATGTGTATTGGGTGCAAAAGCATATGTACTGCTTTTTTGTAGGCAGCCTGCCATATATGGTAAAGAGGGGCTCGAATATGAATACTACCCTAAAACAGAAGATTTTCAAGAAAGAATTGCTGAAATGTGCATGAGCCGCAATGATGTTTGTGCTGCGAGAGTCAAATAAGTATATGTTGTACTCTAAAGACCTTCACGCCTCTGTTGCATTATACCACTAACAATGCAACGTTAACTTTAGAACTGGTAAAGATATTCCTAAAGTTTTCCAGACCACAGCAAAATCCCTTTCAAGAAAATCATGCGGTAGACCAATACATTCGACTAGGAACGATACTTTTCTAAAAGTAGCGTTTTACCTGAAGGAAAACGACGATAGGCAAAAACAATAAACGACTTGGTAGCACAGATAAGGGAATATCGTGGCGATGAGTGCTACACCCCCGTTCATTTGCAACAAGGAATCCTTGAACACTATGACAAAAACGTTCTTATCACAGGAATGAACGGTAAAACAAACTATGTCACTATTTGGAATATCATCTGTTCTGCAAACATTTTACGACCAACCAAGACATCACGAGAAGGATAAGGAACAATAAAGGATCATCAAGACCGCTGCAACGTTGATCTAGAATGAAATTGAATGAGTATGAAAGCGTCTAAGTCGATACTCGGCGTTTGAAAATTTCATCAGTGCAAAATTTCAGTCAGGTTCCTCAAAGTTGCAGCACTTTCTGAAGACGATTTTTATTGAAAAAAGTCTAGAGAGGAAAGTTGCATGAATCGGGCAAACTATCATTCAGGCTGTAAGACAAAGGGTTTTTGATTGCTTCGCTTCAGTTAATAATTGGTGATTAAATGTGCCACGGATTCTCTTTATCCTACAGCGAGTTCAATCGGTTCGAAAGAAGTGTTGCGGACTTTTTACGCAAAGATGCGTCTCCTTTAGTTGCTGGAAAATTTTTGCGATATGTTGCAGACAACGAGACCATAACACTGTTACGGGATGAGGATAGTTCAAGCCAAAACACCTGGCAATCACATATCCTACAATAAACCTCGCATGAACAGTAAAAGGAACACATCCAGCTCTGCAGAGAAATATAAAGATTCATTATTACAAATCAAATGTAGCTTTGAATTCCTTTACATACATTAAGCCACCAGGGCTCAGGCTAAAAGACAGCGAATAGAAGACCAGTTTGCCTTTGAAGATAGTTTAGCCATTGAAAACATCTCGACCTGGTTGGTCCAGAAGGATGCAAGCATTTTATGCTGAAGAACATCCAGGGAAAGCTTCTATCAAGTTCTTGCCAATGATTCATAAGAATCCATTAGATATATCATGCTTAAACACAGCAATGATGTAGGTTTGCGAATGTTTGAGCGATCGAGCCCTAGTAATAGGGTGGTGCCCAGCCCTTTCTCCCTTCGACTAATGAGTTGACAAGTCTTTCGATAAATCTCTTCGGCACATGACTCCGGGGAATCAGTTGTTAATAGTTGCTGAGTGTAGCAGTAGCACGCACGTTTTCTTACAAGAATTGCATATAATCTCACAAAAGGATTATCTTTATGCACCGGCCTAGACCTTACAAAAAATGGCGCCCAACGTGGGGCAGAGGTATGAGGAAAATATTTCGAGTTGAATTGTGAGATTTGTGAATTGCGAGTTAAAACGAAATGAAATGTCTACGCAGGAAGACGGAGGTGAAGGTCGCGTGGAAACAAGAAGATTCGAGAACGAAAGTATCGAGAGACTGAAGAGAACCCGAGGTGGAAACAGGTCAGTAATTACGAGGATTGAGCGAGAAGCGACTTTGATAATACGAGATCATGATGATGCCCTTAACACGGAAATCCTAGCGAAGCTGGATTCGATTTTGTTTTTTCTACAGCAGAAAAGGAAACTATCGTGAAACTTGAACGATGAAATTTTGGCGAAATGTCATATTGATGAAATAGAGAAAGAAATCGAAGAATCAACCGAGGTAGATGTGAAGATCGAGGAAATTATATCGAGAAGTGGAGTTTGCAAAAGAGGTACTGTTTTTGGAGCTTTACACGGATTTGCTGCGCCGACTAGAGTTTGTACGCCGCCACCCGCTATTCGAAATGAAATGTTGACCGATGCAACGCTCTTTATTCCAGCTAATGGACAGTTGAATAGGAGTGGTAGCGCCTCACGTTCGGACCAAATTGGTGTAAAGCTGCCTTAAATTAGTATGCCTAATTTTCTTGCGATATGAAGAAGTATCAAGCTTTTTGGCAAGGCTTTCAGCTGTGCATGAAAATGAACAGTTATCGGCGGTTCACAAGATGAACTATCTAATGAGATCACTTGAAGAAACTGCATTCAAAGATTTGGAAGGGCTGGCAATCACAGAAAAAAATTATGAGCATGCTTTAGAAATTTTGCGGACAACATTTGGTAATCCACAGCAAATAATTAGTGCTCACATGCAGGCGCTGTTAAGTTGCAGAGTTGTCCAAATGAAACTGTGTCACAAATTCGAGCGATATACGGCAATATAAAATATCGTGAACTTAGAATGTTGTAAGGTGATAAGCTCACAAAAACTCGAATTAGAACGTTATATATTTCTTCTAAGATAACAAAACAATAAAAAATTGGTTATATACTCTCATCGCACGCTCGCTCGCAAGGATAGTAAACAGTCATGTTTCTAAAGCTCCTCGCACCCACACGCACGCTCCTTCTCCGCGGTAAATTTCAAGCAGCTTTTTTTATTTTGTGCACGTCCGCGGAGAACGATATGGCAGTTTGTTAGTGCCCGTGATAATGTCAAGAATACCGGCAGAAATTACCTTGCAAGTAGCTTGAAAGATATCAGAGCAATTTTGACGAATAGATGAGATTTTGGAAATTATAAGGAAAGAAGTTGAGGCAAGGGAGATAAGCCGAAAATTTGACACAAAGACCACTCGAAAATCTAAAACAACAAGCTCTACAGAAAATCGAGGGACAACAAGAGTTATCAAAGATGGTAAAAACGAACGAATGCTGCGGTGTTTTTCTCAAAGGAAACACCAGCATCGAAGAAAGAAAATTTAAATTGATGGAAGAAAATCGCTGTTTCAATTGTTTGAGGTTTGGACATCAAGCGAAAACATGCAGAAGTCTACCGAAGTGCCTCCACTGTAAAAGCAAACACAACTCGGTATTCCACGCAGACCTAGATATGGAAGGGAAGCGAGACCTAGATACGGAGTATAGGGGCCCTGTGAACCTTCAGAGTTCATCCCCAAATTGAAAAGTCTATGATCGGATAGGATCAGAAATTTTTTTAATATAAGCGTTATTCTTTTATAGGCTTAATGGAAGAAGTTAGCAAAAAATTTGCCTCCTCCAGTTTTCGCTGCTCTTCGATATTGATGTACCTTTTTCATATGTTTACAAACATGCATAGGGCAGTGTTCTCGGGAAGTTTGCACATTCTGCCCATTGCATTTGGGGCAAATGGACGCAAATTGGAAAGTGAGAAATTAAAGACTGATAGGGGAATCAAGGAATGGGGGGGGGGATAAAAGACTGATAGCAAAAGATTTTGCAAAAGCCTTTTTTGCAAAGATTTTGAAAAAAGAAAAAGACCAAAGATTTTGCAAAAGCCCTTTTTAATTATTCTACCGAAAAAAATACAAATGTCCAAGTTTTGCTGTTTCCTCACCTCACATTATTGAGCCTTTGTCCCATGTTGTTACAGAGATATGTCTTTATGCGCCTCAGTCAGTGGCGGATATAAAGGGAGGGGCAACTAGGGGCAGTTGCCGTTTCCTCACCGAGTTGAAGCAAGTCTGGCGCCATTTTTTTGAAATTGTACGCCCCTTTGGAAGAATGAGAATTAGGTGGAAAAGTTTCTGAGGCCTATAGGTTAATTTACTTCAATAATTACCTCAGAAAACGGATCATGTTTTGCTAGAAAGTCACCCATTGGAAGACAACAACTGCTATTCATAAAGTTCTGCTCTTTTTAATTCCTGCCTTCATTCAAACAGTGTTAAATTTCTTGCGCTTAAAAGTTGTGCAACCTTCATGTCATAGTCAAACAAAATAGAACTATGGAGCACATTTGCGATAGAATGTTTGTCTGTTGTGCCTAGAATCCTTGGTTCTCAGTCGATTTTGTAAATATTCCAGACGCATTTTCCGGCTATCTCTAGAATGTCACAGTTGCCAAATGTTTTCTGCCGCCAACCATATTGGTCGCCTTCATCAAACCCTAACAATCAATCTTACTATTTGCAATAATCACGTTCTATTGAATTCTAGGCGCATTTACTAAAGTACTGTCTAACTATACAGTCGTACCCCAGTTAAAAATAATACCAGAAGCGGTAAATTCTCAAAATTCGATTTCCCGCTAAGCCAAAGGCACTCAAGTCCGTCCCTTTTTTACCCTGGTTACCAAACTCGCTCTTTACAAAATAAGAGAGAGTCTAGTTCAGTGCGCCCCTCTCCTCGTTCTGCTGTGCCGATATTAACCAATCAGGAGCAAGTGTACAGATTTCTGTACGTTCAAAGGTCATATATCTATCTATCTGATACGCAGTTCGTTCAATTTAACATAGGGTGGCTAACTACAGACTGCCATAACGGCCTATTGTTTGCTAAATATTCATCAGTCACTACAAGGATCGTTCCATTTTCTTTTGCAACCATCACCCTTGCTCCCGTAAGATCTTTTTCAATCGTTTTTATCCATGTTAACTTTTGTCTACCTCTTGGTTTCTTTGGATATTTCCGTACTTCTCTGAATGCAGTTTTTGCAGGTTCTTTTCTTTATTGTTTCGCTCCACTCATCAACTTTCATTCTTTCGTATAGTTCTCTATTTGATATTTTGTTGGGCCAATTGATATCGAGAATTTTATGGAGGAGATTTCTCTGGAAGACATTTATTGTATTTTCAAGCTTTTTGGTAAGGGCCCACAACTCGCTGTTATACAAGAATATGCTCTCTACGTGACTCTTAAGTAGTCTCATCTTAATGGATATTTGGACTTTTTACATCTCAAAAATTTGTTTCGATTGGTTGTAAGCTGATGTTGCCAAGATTTTTCTCATGGAGATTTCGTGCTCGGTGTCTAAAAGGCTACCTAGATATTTGCATTTTTTCCAGGAGTCACTTCCATTTCTTTCAATTTCATGTTTCATTTCAAAATTGAAAATGCTTCTTTTCTTAGCTGAAGGATTGTCTCGTCTTGATCTGTGATCCAGCTTACATCATCAGCATATTGTTGATCTACCATTAGCATTTGATAACTCTGTCAAAGAAGACATGACCAGCTGAAAACCTCAGGCCAATAATATTGCTTTCTATTTTGAGAAAAATTTTAGCCATTTGCATGCTGAGAAGATGTTTAGATAAGTTTTTGGAAAGAATCCCAACAACACAGGCTGCATATCAACAGGGAAGAAGCACAACAGAGCAGCATAGCGGAATTTCGTTTTCGTCCAATAAGATGCTTTGTTTACCAAATTTGATAGCCAATCAGATCCCGCGAATCTTGCATGGTTTGTTTACATTTGTCACGAAAACACCCTTAGCTGTGGAGGGAAACCACTACTGGAATTTTGGGCCGCCACGAAAATATACATTAAATAAAATCAGCGAAAAATAAAAATATACAATGTTTATTAAATTTACTAAAAAACTACCGCTGCTTTTGAGTTAACTCGACGTAGTATTCCTAAAATCTTAGGTTGAACTTTTCCTATCTCTCGGGGGGGCTAGGCCCATTCTATCCAGCTTCCTACAAGACCAAATTTTAAGTAATAGGTCTAGAAATCTCGTCTCTGCGATCAATTTTACAAATGTCCTGTAGCTAATACGGGTCTTTTTTCATTTATGTTAATGACCCTTACGGTCCATCAAAAATTGCTTGGGAGCTGCCGCGCGCATTTAGAGTATCGAGCGTTTGTTTCCTCGTATTGGTACAAGCCTCTCACCCATCAATTCTTTTGTTTTACCACTCGGAGCAGTTCAAAGATTTAACGACATGTGTCGCAGAGACCAACTACCATCTCGAGTGGACTTCGTAATAACTAAGAGGCTTTCTAATTTGCATAATCACGCCACGATGGGGATCCCCTTCCCTCGCATTGGTGCCTTGGATTTGGGCAGTCCCTCAATTTCCGCATCAGAGGGCCGTATTTTTGATGGACCGTAAGGGTCATTAACATAAATGAAAAAAGACCCGTATTAGCTACAGGACATTTGTAAAATTGATCGCAGGGACGAGATTTCTAGACCTATTACTTAAAATTTGGTCTTGTAGGAAGCTGGATAGAATGGGCCTAGCCCTGTAATCTGTAAAGTGTCATATCTGTATAAAAAATCTGGGAGCTGGGGGCAGTGGGGGTCATGGGGTAAATTGCCAAAAAGGGGCGCACCGAGCCAAAAAATTTTTGGTTTTCGCTAAATATCTCCGCAACCGCTTGAGGTATCGAAACGAAACTTTTGGGGTAGGGGGTGCACGCCCAGGGCGCATCTTTTCATGTAAAGTGCATTGCAATTGGGCGTGGCACCTACGTCACAGTGACGTAAACAACAGGCATTTGGACCTCTTTATGGGCACTTTTTGGCTATTTGGAACTTTTGAGTGACAACAGGTACAGACTGGTGAAATGGCTCAAAACGTGCCCCAACATTAGTTCTAATGGGGAACCAACTTATCGATGGGGGTACCACCTCTCTGTACCAAGCTACGTGTGCCAGAAGGTGTTCCAGTAGGGCAAAAAAGTGCCAAAAATCGACTTTGGTACATAACTTTTGAACCACTAACGTGAAAAATATGGGACATGGTGCAAATTGAAGGTCTCGGTACCGGCACCAACTGACAGGAGATTGGGCGTGATTGGGCGTGGCACCTACCTCACAGTGACGTCAGAAGGGGGCAAAAAGTACCATATATTGTCAGATATGTGCCAGCCAAGTGGTACAAGTGAAAAATATTCCATCATGTGGAAAGTGGTCGCTATATGGTGTAGTTGTGATTCCCGAAGGGGCTTGGCGGTACCGGTTACGGTTGCGCCGCTATGTTCCAAAAACCAAAAAAGAGGGACAAAAATGGGGTGCACCAAAAATGTTTTTGCCATAACTTTTGAACCAGCGGTGGTACCACTTTGGAACCTGACTCATCTTGGAAACATTTGCAAGGGCTATCCATTGGTGAAAACCGTTTTCAGATTGGGCGTGGCTCTGACGTCACAGTGACGTCACAATTTTTTTCGGCTCTCAAATAGTAAAAATTCATATCTTTTTCAATTTATGGCATTAAGAAAATCCAAATGTGCCACACAACTTTCCATCCACTTGGCAAGAAGGGTCTCTGGTCGGAATCGGATTGTCCCATCTCCTTTGTGCCAAAATGTGCCAAAAGTTCCGAGAGCCCAAAATTCTCGGTTTTTTGCAAATAACTTTTTTCACAGACGCGGTACCCCCCCCAACATACCCATATAAATCGAAAGTACTCGTCAAGGCGCATCGATAGATGGTATGCTTGTTCCAAAAAAAGTTGAAAATAAGGTGCCATTTTGGCACAAAGTTTAAAATGGGCCATTTTTGGACGTTTTGGCCCATATCTCTGGTTGTCTAGATGGTACCTCGGCTTGCAATAGCTCATAAGAAAGGGCGTGTCAACTCCGTCAGTTTGGTGTATTGGGTTTTGCATTTGGGCGTGACTGTGACGTCACACCTACGTCACAATGGCGAATTTAGGCCCATTTTCAAAAATTCATTTCTCATTTGTGAAACAAGTGTTAGTGTGGGTAATATGTGGAAAAGATTGGTAAATTAGTGTTCTTTCACGGTAGGGAGAGTAATGTATGGTACCTGTCACAGTTGTTCCAGAATTGGCACATTTGTAATGGCCGGTATTTGAAAAACGTTTAGGCCCATAACTTCCGTCATACATGAGGTACCTCGGATATTATTGCCGCAAACGAAAGATCTCGTTGAGACAAATCGATTGGTGGTATTGGTTTAGGGGTAACACCTAGTAATGACGTGACTATGACCGGCTGAAGTTTTGGCACTTTTCAATACTGTATCCTATATAGCTACTATACAGTTCCTATACAGTATATAGGTTATACAGTATATAGTGCATTTCCTATAGGCTTTTCCTATACATTTAGGCCCATTTGCTTTTTTGTTTACTTTAGCTCACTTTTATAAGCAAATAGCAGGTATTTTTATGGTTCCAAACAAACGGAAGTAAATCTCGATCCTCCTGCCTACTATTGGGAGTAAGAGGGTACATTTCCTAAAGTGTTTTCCTATACATTTAGGCCCATTTGTTTACATTAGGCCCATTTTGCAGGCTGATAGAAGGTTCTCCTAGGGTTCTCATTGCAAGGGTTTATTTGTCGATCCTACTCCCTGGTTGGGGTGGGGGTGTAGTAGGGTTGTCGTAGGAGAGGGTGAGGGGTAGGGTAGGGGGGAGGGGTCGATAGGGAGGGGGGAGAGGACTTTTTTTGGAATATAATAAAAACTCTCTGATACACGATTAGGAATAGGGGCCACTTCTCTTGTGACGACGCAAAAGACACTAGCGGGTTCACACCACTCCCCCCTCCCCCCACCCCTCTTTCTATTCCCCAGGGGGTCATGTTGGGGTAGAGATGAGTGGTGTGTTGTTTTTTGAGGACTGACCAATTGGGACTGTGTTGTAGAGAAAGCAAATTTCTTGTAAGCTTATAAGAAACATTTCTTTGTTGCACTGGAAACTGTGTTTGGGTGAGCTGCAAGTCCCATATTTCTCAATGTTTCTACTCCCCTACTTGAAATCCCTAGACCCTTCAGTGTTCTTGCAGTAGCAACTTGGAACCAATTTGCCTGTTGTGACTGGCCATACATAAGGGTGTATAGTATTGAAACAGTCCTTCTTTCATTGAGTAATTTTCTTTTTTTTGATTGTCTTTCGGTTGTCATAACATCCATTATTGCCTGGAATATTTTTGTTGCCCCTGCTTGCATGCACAACTCTCTAAATTCTGCGGGCTCGGATATTGGGTTACCACTACTACCAAATTTATCTTTACATAGTTCCCTGACCTTTCTTATTTCATCATTTATGTTGCAGTAGTTTTTAGCCTTCTCTATCAAATTTCCAAACTGTAACTTAGTAAGAACCACATTGTCATTGGTATCAAAAGTAACCTCTCCAACTTCTTCATAATACATTTTCTTGTCATTTTCATTTTCTTCTGATTCTTGTGAACTAAGCAACAATTTCTGGCTAGGGCAGCTTAATGTCTCTGTTCTTTCTGATTCAGTCTCCATCAATTCATCACAGTCATCTTTATTATGTGGTGTTTGAGCTGTCTTATTTTCTCCCTCTTTCTTCTCTTCTTCTGTCTTCACCTCTTCTATCATCTCTTCTTCTGTCTTCTCTTCTTCAATCTTCTTTTCTGTCTCCTCCTCTTCAATCTTCTTTTCTGTCTCCACCTCTTCTATATTCTTTTCATTCTCTTCATCACTTTCTGGCTCCTCGTCAATGAGTTGCTGCTGTAAAAATGTGTTAAATATAAAATTTAGCTCTATGTAAAGCCTTATTGGCTCCAAGTAAAAGTTTAAACATGTAGGATAAATTTGTTGTCATCCTTTTTGTCGCCTTTCTTGCCTAAAATTATCTGTTGTTGGGGAGTTTGAATTTTCTTTGCCTTAGGTTGATAGTTACATATTAAATTATATTATCTTGGAAGGTCAAAAGAAATTGCAGTTAAGGTGCATATGACTAAACGACTAGATACATAATTTGTGTAAAGTTAGAGCAGTCAAATATGTAAAACAGACATAAGTATGTAAAAACAAACATACAGACATACCTGTAGGAATTTCCTTTTTATTTCATGTCGTAGATGCTTTGTAAAATCTCGTTTCATTGGTGCAAGCTCTATACATTTCGTGCAAACACGGACAACTTTGTGGGCTTTATCACCTTTCTCAAGAGCCAATTTCCTGAACGCTTGCAGATAACGATAAGATGGGATTTTATTATTAATTATTTCGTTTTTCTTGGTTCTACACCATTTAAAATGGTCAGAATTATAACAGAATTTGCGTACTTTCACCATCTCGTTCTCTCTTATCTAGTAAGTTTAGGCAACCGCGCCAAAAATCCCCAAGTTTCCTGCTAAAAAGCTCCCCGTATCCCAGGCCCCCAACAAGACTGTTTCGTTGAGAAGTTTAGAAATGCGAAAAATTCTAGCGAGAATGATGTTTTGTTCAAGCGCTGTTACATGAGATAAAAATCTATTTCTATCGACTTTCCTTTGCTTTACTGCCCGAATTGACGGGGATTTAAAACTTTTGCTTCGAAATCCTTTTTCTGGCTGCCGTGACTACTGTTCGTTAATAGTCTTTTAAATCATGATAGCATTTTTGGATTGAAAAATAACCAAAGAGGTCCCGGAAAAATGCTTCGTATTTTCTTTGAAGCACATGCCAAAAAGTAAACAAAGAACCATTTCGAAGGAACTTCGTTTTGATTTTTACGAAGTGTGGATTGCCCAATGCTTTTGTCCTCATATTTTGTCAAGGGTTCTCCCCAACTAGCGGGAAATTTGAACTTGAATTAGTAGTATCTGGAGATCGGGCGACTAATGATTCAGAACTGCAGTTTAGAAAAAAATTAATATGTTCAAGTCTGTTCGGATTTCCACATGCAAAGAATTATATCCCAGTCACGGGCAAATTATAATATGTCAAAAATTAGCCTTGACGTTTGGTGTTGTGTGGCGTTACTTGTGTGGCGCGAGTAATGCCCAGAAAGGTTGCGTGTGTTGCACAATCCACTTTTTTCCGAAAAATTGTAACCTACCCAGCCATTATACGCAAAGCTACATTTCAGAAAATTATTGAAAAGCTTAATTCCTTAAAGTCTTCCTTTGACGAGAAAGGATATTCTTGTTTTGGTTCAAAATAAGCGGAGGTTCAGAAAGGGCCTAGGCATCCTCTGTTGTAGAGTAAGGGTGGCAACAGGCGATTTTGAAGAGGGATTTTTTTTAGAAATAACAGTTTTATCAGCATTTGGTTGGATGATTTGTTTGTGCAAAATATCTGAGATCATATTTATCGAAATGTGCTTCTGTGGGAAAACAAGAAATTTTCATAGCGAGCAGATTTGGGGGGAATCAAGAATTTGCGTAGGCAACTTTAGAGGTAGGGTGGTGGCGGGAAATAGGTGTCGCTTTACTGCACATATTTTACAATCGGTATAAATGTTTGCTTAGGGCTCCTAGATTTCTACGAGAAAATTATTTACGAATCTAAGTTAGAAAGATCTTCTTTGTAAAATGAAGTAAATTTTTTTCCCGAGCAAAAATTGGGGGGTAGGTTTTTCTCCACAGCAACTGTGTTTTGGTTTGAAACATTGAAAAATCAAGCTCGAAATGGAGGCAGGTGATTGGCTAATGACATTTTGTAAACAAACTCGCTGATTGGTCTAGAACAAAATGTGCCCTTGTTAACTGTGGTGATCATTTGGTACTTTTGAGGAGAATCTAAGGACACTGGATGAAATATCTATCTTTGTTTTGCTCAGCTTATTTTTGGGGTACAACTAAAAAAACTCGAAAAACATACATGTACCAAAACTTTCAGTCATAAGACTTTTTTACGGGGTACTCATCGAGTGTGAAAAACAGGAGCTGTAGTGGGCCAAATTCTCTTTACGGTTGCGTTCACGTGGCTTTTCATAATATTTTCTCTTATAATTTGATCTAATATAGTTACTTCGTCTTGCATCAAAAACATAATATCCCACAATTTTTAGCATTGTTTATTGCCACCATATTGAATTAAAAAGTATGGCCAGAAATAATTTTGACATTATGAGAGATTGGTTACTTGCTTCTCTCAAGTATACACAAATTCGACTTACGGCCTTGTTTAGGAAATTTCTCCAAACTTCATTATGTACGACCTTTTTATGCTCAGATTTGGCTTTATCATCACAATTTTAGGCTGAATACAATTTTTTCATATTGTTTGTGCTTGTATTGTAGACTTAACGCAGAAATGAGGCTGTAAGTTGAATTGGTGTATTACGTGCTTCGTCTGATTTGTTTAAAATAAGAATAACTTCGCGGGAAACATGTCTAGCCTCAGGTAAAAATAATTAAAAAATGGAAAATATCTGTTTAGAGATTTTAAGATTTAGAGGACAGATTTTCTCAACAAATCGATCCTGCAACTTAAATGGTTTACCAAACTGTTATTTAGTGGTCTTAGAAAGAATTCATAATATAAAAATGGGGAACAATTAATGTAGATAAAACACTTTTATGATACCATTTGATGTTCTCGTCTATTTTGTTGAGATAATATAAGCCAAAACCATTTGCCGTAGATTCTATGCCATTGGTACTTTTTACTAATGGTGAAGTTTGAAAAGCCGCCTCTTCTTTTAAGCGTCTCCTTTGAAAAAATGCCCCGAAAAAGTTTGAAAAATTTAAAAGAGCAACCCAGGCGTAATACATATCTCAACAGTTATACATATCAAAAGTCACTTAAGTCAATGCTGTTATCAAATAGATAAATCTAACACAATATTAAAAGATGTATTCAGTTATTTTGTTATTTCATACTGGTAACCAAAGTTATTTCATATTTCAAAACCAAAAAATCTAAATAGTTATAATCTAAAAATCTAAATAAAACTCTGTGGGATGGCATACAGTCCGCCGAAACCTCAGCACTGCTTTGCGGTGCGGTTCTTGGTGATAATGCTTAAAGAGACTGTCAAGTCTCTAAAGGCCAATCTCCATTGGGCCAAATTGTTTCGCTTCTTCGCCGGCGAAAGGTTATGAGCATGCGTATTTGAATTTTTTCGTTTCCTGTGCTGTGCGTGACGTCCGCCCAGAAAGTTTAAACCATTTGAACTTTTTTCTCTGTCGCCGGCGAATTTGACGTCCTATGTACATATGTCTGAGTAAAAAAGCAGCTTCGCATTGGGAGAGGAAATAAGATTTCTTGTTACAAGTACGTTACATGTTTCTTTTATTATCCTACTTGCAGTAGCGGCGCCTATCCTATAACTCATGCCATAAGGTGTTTTAGAGTCACACATTATCTCTCTTAGCATCTATTAGTTTGTGAACTTTCGATTCTTTCACTAGATATGGAACCACCAAAGACAACAAATGCTCAAATTTTGCATATGAAAAATTGTTGGTGGTCATATAATTGTAGATCTATAACCAGATTTTTATAATCTAGCTGTTGGTAGAATTTATGTACCCAAAGCCTTTTAATTTCTTTTGGTTGCTTTGTTTGGCTTCTTCAACAAATAAAGCAAAATCAGAATATTTGTATTATCATCCGACATCTTGAAATGCTTGGCACGCAGATATTTTCTGTCTATTTTCTTTCTATTTTTTTTCTATTTTCTTTCTATTTTTCTTTCTATTTTCTGTCTATTTTCTTTCTATTTTTTTTCTATTTTCTTTCTATTTTCTTTCTATTTTCTTTCTATTTTTTTTCTATTTTCTTTCTATTTTCTTTCTATTTTCTTTCTATTTTCTTTCTATTTTTTTTCTATTTTCTTTCTATTTTCTTTCTATTTTCTTTCTATTTTCTTTCTATTTTTCTTTCTATTTTCTGTCTATTTTTCTTTCCATTTTCTTTCCATTTTCTTTCTATTTTCTTTCTATTTTTCTTTCTATTTTCTGTCTATTTTCTTTCTATTTTTTTTCTATTTTCTTTCTATTTTTTTTCTATTTTCTTTCCATTTTCTTTCTATTTTTTTTCTATTTTCTTTCTATTTTCTTTCTATTTTCTTTCTATTTTTCTTTCTATTTTCTGTCTATTTTCTTTCTATTTTTTTTCTATTTTCTTTCTATTTTCTTTCTATTTTTCTTTCTATTTTCTTTCTATTTTTTTCTGTTTTCTTTCTATTTTTTTTCTATTTTCTTTCTATTTTCTTTCTATTTTCTTTCTATTTTTTTTCTATTTTCTTTCTATTTTCTTTCTATTTTCTTTCTATTTTCTTTCTATTTTTTTTCTATTTTCTTTCTATTTTCTTTCTATTTTCTTTCTATTTTCTTTCTATTTTTCTTTCTATTTTCTGTCTATTTTTCTTTCCATTTTCTTTCCATTTTCTTTCTATTTTCTTTCTATTTTTCTTTCTATTTTCTGTCTATTTTCTTTCTATTTTTTTTCTATTTTCTTTCTATTTTTTTTCTATTTTCTTTCCATTTTCTTTCTATTTTTTTTCTATTTTCTTTCTATTTTCTTTCTATTTTCTTTCTATTTTTCTTTCTATTTTCTGTCTATTTTCTTTCTATTTTTTTTCTATTTTCTTTCTATTTTCTTTCTATTTTTCTTTCTATTTTCTTTCTATTTTTTTCTGTTTTCTTTCTTTCTTTCTATTTTTTTCTATTTTCTTTCTATTTTCTTTCTATTTTTCTTTCTATTTTCTGTCTATTTTCTTTCTATTTTTTTTCTATTTTCTTTCTTTCTTTCTATTTTCTTTCCATTTTCTTTCCATTTTCTTTCCATTTTCTTTCTATTTTTCTTTCTATTTTCTGTCTATTTTCTTTCTATTTTTTTCTATTTTCTTTCTATTTTCTTTCTATTTTTCTTTCTATTTTCTGTCTATTTTCTTTCTATTTTCTTTCTATTTTCTTTCTATTTTCTTTCTATTTTTTTTCTATTTTCTTTCTATTTTTTTTCTATTTTCTTTCTTTCTTTCTATTTTCTTTCCATTTTCTTTCCATTTTCTTTCCATTTTCTTTCTATTTTTCTTTCTATTTTCTTTCTATTTTCTTTCTATTTTTCTTTCTATTTTCTGTCTATTTTCTTTCTATTTTCTTTCTATTTTCTGTCTATTTTCTTTCTATTTTTTTCTATTTTCTTTCTATTTTCTTTCTATTTTCTTTCTATTTTTCTTTCTATTTTCTGTCTATTTTTCTTTCCATTTTCTTTCCATTTTCTTTCTATTTTCTTTCTATTTTTCTTTCTATTTTCTGTCTATTTTCTTTCTATTTTTTTTCTATTTTCTTTCTATTTTTTTTCTATTTTCTTTCCATTTTCTTTCTATTTTTTTTCTATTTTCTTTCTATTTTCTTTCTATTTTCTTTCTATTTTTCTTTCTATTTTCTGTCTATTTTCTTTCTATTTTTTTTCTATTTTCTTTCTATTTTCTTTCTATTTTTCTTTCTATTTTCTTTCTATTTTTTTCTGTTTTCTTTCTTTCTTTCTATTTTTTTCTATTTTCTTTCTATTTTCTTTCTATTTTTCTTTCTATTTTCTGTCTATTTTCTTTCTATTTTTTTTCTATTTTCTTTCTTTCTTTCTATTTTCTTTCCATTTTCTTTCCATTTTCTTTCTATTTTTCTTTCTATTTTCTGTCTATTTTCTTTCTATTTTTTTCTATTTTCTTTCTATTTTCTTTCTATTTTTCTTTCTATTTTCTGTCTATTTTCTTTCTATTTTCTTTCTATTTTTTTTCTATTTTCTTTCTATTTTCTTTCCATTCTCTTTCCATTTTCTTTCTATTTTCTTTCTCTTTTCTTTCTATTTTTTTTCTATTTTCTTTCTTTCTTTCTATTTTCTTTCTATTTTATTTCTTTCTTTCTTTCTTTCTTTCTTTCTATTTTCTTTCTTTCTTTTCGATAGCGCAAAAGCGCAAAAATTTCGCCCAATGGAGATTGGCCTTAAAGTGCCACTGAATTGAAAAAAATGAAATTTTTTTTATTGTTGATTCTGGTAGACTAATCATCGCTGATTTCGAAAAAAAGTTTAGTTTTTTAATTTGGAGCCCACAAATAGGGGTTTCTGGGGTTCTTTTGCGAGTAGGTCGTGCGAAAAGAGGCTGGGGCGAGTGACGCATTCAGATTTATATAGTCAATTCAGCCATAGTGAGGGCTGTAAGAAGATAAAAAGTTACAAATTGTGTAAAACATGATACAAGCATGAAATTTGATAGAGATAGGCAGTTTAATACGCCGAAAAAGATAGGGTGTGAATAGACGCTTACAAATATCCCCTTGTGCTATTTATAGAGTGGGGTACTAGGTTCCAAACCTCTAAGCAGTAATTGACATAATTTAGCCATTAGATCGCGAAACCAGCATGGAACTTGGTAGTAATAGGCAGTTTGATACGCTGAAAAAGATAGGATATGAATTGACCCTGAAAAATCCCCCTTGTGCTATTTATAGAGTGGGGTACTAGGTTCCAAACCTCTAAGCAGTAATTAACATAATTTAGCCATTAGATCGCGATACCAGCATGGAACTTGGTAGTAAAAGGCAGTTTGATATGCCGAAAAAGATAGGATATGAATTGACCCTGAAAAATCCCCCTTGTGCTATTTATAGAGTGGGGTACTAGGTTCCAAACCTCTAAGCAGTAATTGACATAATTTAGCCATTAGATCGCGATACCAGCATGGAACGTGGTAGTAATAGGCAGTTTGATACGCTGAAAAAGATAGGATATGAATTGACCCTGAAAAATCCCCCTTGTGCTATTTATAGAGTGGGGTACTAGGTTCCAAACCTCTAAGCAGTAATTGACATAATTTAGCCATTAGATCGCGATACCAGCATGGAACTTGGTAGTAAAAGGCAGTTTGATATGCCGAAAAAGATAGGATATGAATTGACCCTGAAAAATCCCCCTTGTGCTATTTATAGACTGGGGTACCAGGTCCTAGACCTCTAAGCAGTAATTGACATAATTTAGCCATTAGATCGCGATACCAGCTTGGAACTTGGTAGTAAAAGACAGTTTGATACGCCAAAAAAGATAGGAAGCGAATAGACGCTGAAAAATACCACTTATGCTATTTATAGACTGGGGTACCAGGTCCCAGACTTTTAAGGAGTGATTGTCATAATTTAACTTTTAGATCGCGACATCAGCATGGAACTTTGTAGAGATGAGCAGTTTGATACGCTGAAAAAGATAGGATGCGAATAGACGCCGAAAAATTTCCCTTGTGCTATTTATAGACTGGGATACTAGATTCCAAACCTCTTAGCAGTAATTGTCACAATTTAACCATTAGATTGTGATACCAGCATGAAACTTGATAGAGATAGGCAGTTTGATACGCCAAAAAGATGGGGTATGAATAGAAGCTTAAAAATATCCCACCGTGCTACTTATGGACTTTTAATCAATTCCATTCAAAATGAACTTCTTTACTTTTTGAGGTCCCCTGACCACGAGGTTCTGGGGCAACTTATCCCATCTTGACGGCCCTGGCAATAACTGATGCTTTGACAGTGGCAACGCAAGTTGGAAAGTGGGAAAAGCGCCGAAAAATGTGCAATTTGTGTGGTTCTATAATAGATCAACTTTTTCCTTGATCAATTTGCTCACTTTTATTCATAATTTGTAAAGCTGTTCGTAAAAGCATTCTTATTCTACACGCTCAATAATTCATAAAAGGTAATTGATCGGCATGAAGTCTTGGTAAAAACTGCACGCAAAAAGTTTGCTTATTTCATATGGGCTCGAAATTTTCACAAGAAAATACCTTGCACATGTCTTGTAGTTAGATAGCTAGTGATATTCAGAGCACAAGTATCGCACTATTTCCATCCACTTCACGTTTTTTTTGGTTTTTTATCGCACTCGAAATACAGTCTTCAGTACTGAAGCCCGCATCACTTCCGCGACTTATAAACGTTAATGCGTCACACATTCCTGAAATTCCTCACAGACCGCGCACAAATTTTCGCACAAAAAGTCTTGAAAATCGCAACTTTGAAGCGTTGTAGCTTCAAAACACTTCACAATTCCGAAAAACGAACTTCAGCATCGGATTCAGGAGCACCGACTTGACTTAGAACATCAATAAAACAAATTTTGATTTTTTCAGTTCAGTGGCACTTTAAGACTCATGTGTACTTCTTTTCCTAAATAGTTATAATTTTTCTCCCCGAAAACTTTGATTATTTCATATTTCAATTACCCCTTATAGGGCCTCTTTTACTATCGCGGCCGCGTCTTCGCGCTTAATTTCATTGCGGATTGCGGCATTTGGCTGATTTTCGCACGGTCTCGCGGCCTTTGGTCCCTCTACGCACTGACATGTGGCACTGATCAATGGTTCTAAAACGGGGGTACTCGTTTCATATTCAAGAACTTGCTACCTCTCATCTCTTCAACAAGAATGTGCTGGTTGGTTAAAGTTATGCCAAGGTTTTTTTGACGATGGCAGTGAACATACCAGGTCTTATAGCCGTCATAGTATTCTATATTATTATTTTCATCGTTGGTTTATTTGCTGCACGAAAAAAGAAATCTGGAGATGAAGCTGTGGGAGGGGAAGGGGAAGAGGTCATGCTGGCTGGAAGAAATGTTGGGCTCTTTGTGGGAACATTCACCATGACAGGTACTGAATTTTGAAAGATATTCCTAAATATCTTCTGCTTTGTTTATAGTAGTTCAATATTCAAACCAGATCTCTACTGCACCCCCACAAAACATCTAAGATTGCGGCTCTTTTAAACGTAAATAATCTCTCCGTTTTTGTTTTGTGGGGATGTTTTCTGCAATCGCGTGCAGACGAGAATAGGCACTTTCCTCCGTTTCCAGCAAAGTGCTTTCAAAAGTTCCTAAATCTTTAGGCAATGCCAAACCCCCTTTGGCGCTTTCAAAACTGCGATGACAGACGATACTTATAAACTTGAAGATTATGTTAAGATGTTTTTGTGTTTTTGAAGATTATGTCAAGATCTCTCTTCCAGTTATAAAAAAATCTAACGGAAGTGTACCAAAAAATATTGGTTATACACTTGGAACTGCAAGGATCAAAGAGTCTGTTTCCACAGTGTATTCGCAGTCAGCCCAGTGTGGAATCAGTGATATCCGATATCCGGCGTCGACTTGCAATATTCTATTTTATTTCTATTGTTTATTAGCATATATCTGGCATTAGTATATGCGTCGTTAGGGTTTGGACGTTTATCAAGTTGTTTGATTCTTTGAAAAGGGAACCGAATTTTGAATACACGTGTTTTGCTTGTACCATTGAGATAGTGATATGCCCAGAAATTCTCTCAATGGAATTTCAAAATACAATCCATTAGAAACGCTAGTAGGAAGCTGTGCGGCAGCGCTTTAACAGATGTTTAATATTTGTTTGATTCGTTTGGCCAGGTCAAAAAACATCGTCCAACAATATTGGTACAAAAATGTTTGAAAATATTTTACGGATGTTTTATTCGTGTGGCCAGGCCTTTACAATCGCATGGCACGTCCATATCTATCAACAGCTTTCCAACAACAATAATGGCTGTCGTTCTGGAAGCGCAGGCGCGCAACTACAGGGGGGGTCCTGGGGGTCCAGACCCCTGCTCATTTTCTCAAAGGAGGAAAAGTGCCCTTCTTTTGAAAAAATTGCTTGAATATTTTTTGATCACACTAAAGATAATCGTCATAAATGACAGATCCCGGCGATGTAATGGACCTCTCAGAAATACAGATAAATGATTTGTCAGACTTTCACACAGTAATAGAGTCTATGTTGAAGCTCCTACTCTACAGCGTGTTTTATGATGCGCTACGCACTATTTTTGAAGAAAAATTGTACTAGGACTCAAAAACCAGAATAAAGGCACAAGACTTTGAGATGGAATAGGCCCCTACGACCACTGGTAAAAAAATTAAGAGGAAAGAAACCAAGAAATCTTTCTGTCTGTTTGAATGGCCTATATAATTGAAAGATTCGTAGAGGACCTTTGCATGAAACAAGCGAATGTAGAGAAATATTCGCGGACTGGTATTAGCAAGCTAATGTTCAGCTGTTTCATTCCTCAGCTAGAGTTGATGTTCAGCTGTATTACAACTCAGCTGAAGTCAAGACTTGCAGGCAGAAACCACCTGAACTCAAGGCTCGTGGACCTGTTAAACCTCCTCCCATCTGTAATACAAATCATATTATTCAATGTTCTTAAGGCCGTTCATATTTTAAAGAGAAAATTGTTTTCGGATATGGAGAATGAAGAACCAATTTTTAAAAATGAGCTGCCGCCGAGAAGGGGCAAGGGGGCAAATGGCCCTAGGGCCTGGAGGTCTAGGGGGCCTCATTTCATTTCATTTCAAATGTTTGAGGAGGGCAACCCTTCAGCAATGCTGATTTTCAAGGGGCCCTCCACTTCAAATACTTACAGAAATTATTATAAAAAACAAATTATCCTAATTACATATCAATATTTACAATCTAAAATAAATCCTATTTTAACTTGAGTTATGGTAATTTCCAATATACAATATATTAATAACACTAAATGGTAATTTCCAATATACAATTTACAATTACGCCTATTTACAATTTCGCAAGATTTTTTTGAAGTTGGTCAAGGAAGATGCCTGTTTACACTCAGCTGAAAGGCCATTCCAAGACCTAGCACCTCTGAACGAGAAGCATTTCTGTCCATTTTTGGAGTTTTTCTTTTGTAGCCTTAGGTCAGTCGATGTATTCCTAAGATTCCTAGAATTTAACTTGGATTTCTCTGTGAAAAGATCACACATGTATCGTGGAGCCAGTCCATGAATCGATTTGAAGCCAATTCCTCTGGAGACCTTGGAAGAAATTGTTTTAGTGTGTTCCTTCTAATCTAATGTGTTATCGATCTGTATTCCAAGATATTTGGTTTTTTGAACAACATCCAGCTCATTGTTTTGAATTTTTAGCTTTGAAGATTCATCTTGATTCTTTAAAGATCTATGCTTAATTTTGGTGGAAATAAACAGGGCATGTGTTTTCATTACATTCAGTGAAAGTTTGTTGAGCCATTTTTCAACGTGTGCAAGGTCATTATTGATGACCTCATTCAGCTGAGTGATATCATGCGATTGATGGCAAAGACTCGTGTCATCTGCATACATAGACACATTTATTTTTGGACAGATAGTTGGAGGTCGTTTATATAAATAAGGGGTACGAGACATGAGCCTTGGGGTACACCAATAAAGCTTTGGGTACTCATAAAGCAATTAATTCTGTTTTAACATGCAATTAATTGGGGGTAAAAAAATTACACTTATAAAGTAAACATTTTGAGCGAATGAATGAATTCAAGCTATTCATAAGGGCGTGGTCACAAAATTTTGTCTTTTATTCCCACCCCCTCCCCCCCCTTGCGTTTCCAAAACCTCTAGGCGGCCCTGGATGGCAGACAGAAAGGAGAAGTCCGCTGAGATTTGAGAAAATAGACGAAGGAATAAAATTTGTCTTGGATCACTGCCCTCTGAAATTTCTTGGTTGCGCGCCTGAAGCGAGGTTATAAACTACACTCTTTTTTATAAGAACACGAGCCTCAAAATTGGTCAAAAGTTAAAAACAAATTAAGGGCAAGCAGGGGCTGAGCTACTGTAAAATGCAATTTTGAACGTTTTATCTCAAAACGAAGATTTTTGGCCATGTGTGGATGTTTTTTGGTGAATATTCAAATTTTTCGGCAAATGAAGGTTGTCTCACTCACTTTGTTGGCAAATTAGGCCTGAACACCTCCCTAGAGCGAAAAAGCTAGCACTCGCACTGCTTACACCCTATTAGATCAATAACAAATTAAGAACAATCCAGCCTCAGATTTTCGAAAAAATTAAGAACAGTCAGCCTGAACTTACATTTATTGGTTCTTATAAAAAAAGAGTGTATCATATTGCGAATATCAGGATCCGCAACTGCCTGTATTGCATGAATGCCTGTGTTTTTTTAAACAAGCCTTGTTCTTCAAATTAAACCAGGACTATTGACCTTCTTCTTTAAATGACTTTACCCGGATTGACCCGGATTACACTGTGGTTTACGGGTGTACATTCCAAATAAATATACTAAAAAAATGTACATTCCAAATGCCATCAGTAGAATCCCGTTTTCCTAGGCTCACAATTCCTCTACAAACAGGTCAGTGGCGGAAATTCAGGCTTTCATTTGGTGGGGCCCAGGCCTACGATTTTCCGACCAGATAACATCACGGACCATGTATAATTTCAAAGAAACTGCACATTTTGATAAAAATAGTTGATTTTTTGACGGGACTCTTTAGAAATCTTTGCTGACCACGCCATAATTAAGTAGTAAGAAGAACAATCCATTGATGATTTTTGATATATCAAGATTGATATCTCATCTAAAACAATTGATGATACAAGAGGTAGACCGATAACACTTTTGACAAGTCGTACGTTCATTTTATCCATTATATCTTGCTTTCGTCAGTGAGAAATACGTTTGAAAATAACTTTTATTCAGAAGAATCCAATAGAAATTTTGGCTGATCTTTACGGAATTGAAATTAAATACACAATTCACAAGCAGTTTTGATTTTGGTCATATATTGTTTGATTGATTATTTGGTAATGGCTAATATTTTATCAGCTATGCTATGTTCAAATTTTGCAAAAAGGGCAGAGAGAGTTTATAAAGGCCCCTGGGGTAAAAAAGGAAACGTGGATCACCTGCGAGCGAAGCGAGCAGAAAATTTGGCAATCACGCCCCTTCAGCCGAGAATCCACTCCGGAAAATGATCCGCGGATCGGATCAGATTTTGTGTTGCGCAAGCGCTTTGGATGCAAATATGGTCACATGACTGATCCGCCACGGATCGAAACGGATTGAAAAAAAAGTTGAAATCATTTCAACATTTTTTTGTACCGTTCCGGTACAGTAGTTTTCTTTTGATCAAAATCGAATTAGAACTTGCGTCATAAGGTGAGAATCCCGTGGAGATAATGTCAACGTGCATTCCAATCTGAAACGATCCGCGGATCGAAAGAACAACGCGATCTGATCAGATCCGCGGATCATTTTCCAGAGTGGGTTTTCGGCTTTAGATTAGCTTAAAATACCTTTTCAGAACGATTTCTTGGAGTAATTTCGACACGTTAAACGGTTGCAATTATCCGACGAAAGCCCGAATTTTCCGACGACGTCGCTGATTGGGGGTCCCGAGCCCCCCCCCAAAACCCCCATAATTTCCGCCACTGATACAGTTAAAAAAAGCCATTTTGTACCCAAGGAACAAACCGAATAGCTTAAAAATTACGGTCATTACTGAGATGGACCAGAGCAATTTTTGTATTTGGTCTGGTCCGTCTTTTACAGCGAAATACAACTACGGAAGCCTGGGTTTATTCTAAGAAAAATTTACAACACCACAAATTATTCAAGTACTGATAAGTGTTATAACGAGAAGCACTGATCTAAAAAAATAGGTCTTTCGTTTGACAACATTCTTGGAATATGCGACAGAAATAATTACGTGGTATAGAGGTTGGTGTGGTTTTACCTGATAAGGATGCAAACGAAGAAATAAACAGCAAAGATCAAAAGCTAAAGTGTTTTTAGGTTAAGGGCTGACTGACTATTTGTTATGATTCTTCTTTAATGTTTAGCTTTTATTTTGGTTTGCTGCATGAATTTGCCTTTTTTGGTCGAACTATAGACCAATATCAGTTCTTCTTTTTATATCTAGGCTATTTGAGAAATTAATTTTCAATCGGTTTTATGAATACGTGGATGCAAATAAATCACTATATGAGCATCAGTCGGGTTTTCGACTCTTACACTCGGTAGCCACAGCCCTTCTGGCCCGGCGGGTGCACTACATGGAGAACATGCATATCATGCATGTCCATAAAATCACTGGGTAAAAACTGCCACAACATGTTTACTTTCAATGGGGAAAAATGTTTGCATGGAGCTGCCACCGATCGATTATAAAACATGGATGACATTTTGTAACATCTTACCAGATAAAAATTTCTTTGAAAGCAGACATATCACTAAGTCCAGGGCCATAAAGCCATATTATTTCGTTACCGCTGCAAGTCTTGCTGGAATCGGTCGGTACGAGGGTACATTCAAAATTCTCTACCATTTTCCTTGCAATATTTATCGACAGCTTTTGAAAGTTTAATTGTTTATGGACACTTAATGCAATTTTGCGTAATGATACAAACCAGTTTTGTAGCAAATTTGGTTAGGTCGGAACGCCCAGACGTTGGTGTCGCGAGAGCTCTTGCTCTTTTTGGCCGTGAAAAATTTTTTAGACATCTTGTTTTTCAAATCTTTTTGCATATCTCGAAAGCGGCAGTCTTTGGGCATTCAATGATACTAGCAATTTAATGATAGCTTTTTCCCATCATTGTGATAGCTTTTTCCCATCATTGTGATTAAACACTATTTCTAGACGCTGCTCAGAAGTTAATTATTTTGTTTCGGTCGCTACCATCTTAAGGATAAACCCTCACAGAGTTTGCTTGCATATCGATGAGATTATCAACGAATAAGATAAGATATCGATAAGATATTTTTTCAACGAATGAATGGATTAAAGGCCAAAACAACTTTACAAAAAAAAATCGAGGAAATTGATAAAAATATTTACATGAAAACTCGATAAGATATTTTTTCAACGAATGAATGGATTAAAGGCCAAAACAACTTTACAAAAAAAAATCGAGGAAATTGATAAAAATATTTACATGAAAACTGACTTTGAAATTTGTAAACAAATTTCTCTAACAACAGATTCGCAACTGAATTCGAAACTGTCCGGATACTTTCGTGAGGGGAGTGTATAAGTACCTAAGTTTCAGCAGACCTATGAAGAAATACAGTCCAACTCCCTTTTCTCCACTTGTTTTTTAAGGACTGCCCTTATTTGATCACAAAATGGAATAAGATTTGAAAATTTATGTCTTATTTGTGAATGTAAGAGCCTTAGAAGCAAGTGTAACAATAACTAAGTAAAACATAACTTGATTTTTGCATGCCCATGCCTCAAAATTGCATAGATAACTATGTTTGATAGCTGGTAAATACCTCCTGTGTATATAGATAAAGTAGAGTCAGCCCCAGTATTTAGATATAGGCTGGAATTAGTCAGGGTTGAAGATCTAGCAGGTGTACGTAGCCATTTTTTTAACAATTTTTTTTGCTTCTGAATAAGTACCAACCCCAGAAAGCTAGTGTGCAAAGGCAAAACTGTGACAAGAGCTCTCTAACAATGGTTTTGGTTTATATAGTGCAATATATAATTATGTTACTAGGTAACCTGCATCATAATGCAATCCATACTAGGTAACCTATGTCTTTTTCTGAGGATTATTCACTCTTTAATTTGTTCTGGATTATTAAGCATGCCATTAAACTTTACAGATCTTCTTTTATAACATACTTAACCAATACTGTATTTTGCAAAGTTAAGTATGGTATTTATAGGGCAATAGGTCAGGAGGGACATGAGATAAATACATCAAAACTGTAAACCTAATTTGCTGTGTACACTCACTAGTGAGTAGACTGAAACTAAAAGTCACATACTCTTCTGTTTGCAGTTGGACTGCAAGAAATAATGACGTTTTCTTAACAGTCATACTTTCCATACAGGATTTCAAGAAACACAACTGTTGAAGTGTCGATTACCCGTGCATAGACCAAACTTTCCTTTCTGGAAATCTTATTTGATTTGGCCTAACACAGTTGGGCCTGCTTTTTGCACCTATTCTTTACGTTTAGTTCTCCAGTAATTAAATAAAAGCTAAACAATCTCTATAACTAAGGAAATAAAGAGGCATTGTGATTTACATATCATTTGTGCCTAGCCCACCAGTCCAATGCATCTCTTCCATCAAACCCTGTTTCCCGCCACTGCCACTGCACCCACCCGGAACTTAATTGATAGACAGCCTCGATTTCATAAAACAAATAAGAGGTTCCTAAATAGCAGGAGGAAAAGTAATCTGTTTTTTTTTTCGAAAAAACCTATGACGAGACTGGGATGGCCAGTCTAGCAAAACAAGAGAAAAATATAAAAGATCTGTGCGTTTAGATGTAGCCAAGGTGACTTTTTGTTGGGTGTATAATCAGCAAGACAATCTGGTGGAAAGGCACACACCAACAATTAATTACTAAACATGATAACATAACATTCAAATTACAGTGTCTAGATATAGAACTTAACAGGTTACTGCACTCACTGAAATATTTTTTAATCACAGTAGATAGGTTCTTATTAGTACAATAATACGTTTTATGACTGCTATTTTCTTAGAAGATGACACTATTAGCTGGTGTATCACTGTCATTTCAAAATGCACAGGCCAAGCATGGTCATGCTCATGCGGCCATGGCCCCTGGGTCTTGTTGCCTAGCTTTTTCCTTGCACATGCACATGCATCAGACTGGAATATTTGCTAAATGCACACCAACATCTAATTTTTTTGGAAACAAAATCAAAACTTTTTTTTGTTTTGTCCTCGAAATTTCACACCAATGTTCTTTTTGGTCTTTCAGGTTTGGGATTCAACTTAAGCTTGATTTCTACTAGGTGAATTATTTCGCGCTCAGCTGTATAGTTAGGCTCAGCTGTATAGGTATTAACTTCCTTGTTAGGCTCAAGCAAACCACACGACTGAAGTCTTGTCTGTAGTGTTAGCATTATCTTATGTTTACACTGAAGTTAGCAAAGAACTGGCAATTTAGGCAGAGTAGACATTCTAGCTTAATAGACAGAGTCTTATTCCAGGAGAAAGCTCAAGAAAACCACACATATTTTAATACATTTGCCAGAAGATTATTCTTACTTTTCTTGTTATGTAAATTTTCTGTGGCTGTTTATCCTTGATTATTCTTCAAATTACAGTACTGAGAGTAAGTCTCCAATAATTTTTTAAGTCTCATATCAATTGAAAACTATACTTCAATGTCTGTCAACTATTTTTATCCAATATGCTGTTCTGTAAAGATTTCTATGGGTAATAATTAAAATAACTCTTGACTAGACAAAGGTCTTTTCTGCTTGTGAAATTCTGAAAACCTTGTCTGAAAATCCTTTTTGAAAATTTGCTGACACCAGCTGAAAAGTACCCTTTTTTCGAAATCCTAGGTCCTTGGATTGTGGCAGTTTTTACCCCTTTCTCAGTGATTTTATGGACATGCATGATATGCATGTTCTCCATGTAGTGCACTCGCCGGGATTTAAACCGGGGATGGACGTACTGGACCAGCATCTTCACTGTTCACTTGACTATTCTGTTCTTCGGTGATCATGGCAAAAGGGAACAAAGTGGAGCTGGAGACATTTAGTGGTTGGGGAAAGAACGGAATTATCGTAAGACTACTGATGACATACAGTGTTATGGAGACGTGACTTCGTATTGCAATCAATGATAATATATGGACTGACCTTTGAAAAGGGCAACGGTGCTCTTTCCTTTGAAAAGCAGAAAGCGAAAGCTTGATAATGGCATCAGTATATTAAAGAAACCTAAGCTAGAGAAAGAGGAGGAAACTCAAGACCGCTCTGAGAAAGAAGAGACGATGTCTGTACTGTTTTTTAACTAACAACTAATCAGAAACAGGGGCGAAAATACCGGGGAGTGTGGGGGGGCTGTGACACCCCCCCCCCCCCAATCTTAAAAATAGTCGATTTCGCAGGGCAATCAAAGATTTCACAGGGCGCCAAAAAGAGCTTTGTTCCCACGCAGAAATGTCACCTCTGAAGTTCGTAAAGGGCCGTTTAGGAATTTTGAAATGGAAATATCATATTTGTTATGAACCTACCTTCCTGATATTGCATTTTAGAGAACGGAACAGGTATGTAAGGAAAAGCTCCGTTATTTGCAAAGCGAAATCATGTCTTACCGAAAGTCATAGCCAATGGATGCAATGATTGATGCATATGTTTATGAGGGCAAGGTTGAGTCCATATAAATTAATTTAAGTTGTAAATTATTTTCATGACAGGCACGGCGTCACTGGGGGGAATAGGGGGCTGAAGATAAGAATTTGGTCAAGATAAGAATTTTTTTATCATTTTTTCTATTAATTTTTAACAGTGCATGAAATAAAAAGAGAGTAAACTGTTAAGATGCCGATTTTGTTTGATCTAATTACTAACTTTTTCACGTATATTTTTATTATTTTTCTTTTATTTGCATTAATTCAGTAAATCACTTTCTGTATCATAGAAATTCTTTAATTTTGGATGGCCTTCTCGATACAAGAGACTGCACACTGCACATTTCTGTTCAGGAAATAAAATTCTCCAAATCAAAACAACATCTTCCTCTGTCATTCACAACTCTGTGCAGTCTGAAACGAAAGGTTGACCTTTCTTTTTTTCCCCAACGTCTATCACTAGAGTTTTAGCATGACATGCCCCTTCCTATTTTTCCCAATAAACAATAATCAGTTTTTTAGCACAATAGTATTTTGCTAAATTTTAGTCTGAAAAATGCTATTTAGCCCTATTACAAGGTATAATTTCAAAAATTGTCTTCACGTCGGACCCAACCATGGTGGGTCCTCCTATATCACTAAACTTGATTCTTAGTCCCCCCGGGCTCAATTTCGTTGCTTCGCCACTGCACCAAAAAATCATATGCAACGATATAGAAGCTTTATTATCAAAGAAAATCAAATTTGACATATAATTTACGCTCACGCAGAGAAATAGATATTTCATAGGCAATGAAGTTTCAAGTTTGTTTTTATTGCTTAGAAGTTTTTCCTTGGTAAAGACCAGTGTACACTGGTGAAGCTTTCACTAGTAACCTATAGAGTATAGACAAACCTTTGCTACGAGGTCTGCAGGGCATCACTCAGTTTCGCAGGGCAGAAACCCTTTTCACCCCTGATCAAGTTACGCCCCTGATCAGAAATGTCAATGCTCTTTGCGATTGGTTTGTTGATAACAAACTAAGCATTCATTTTGGAGAGGACAATACAAAATCGATACTTTTTGGTAGAAAGAACAAACACACGGACAGAAAAAACTGGACATCAGAAGAGGCGACATTAAGATTAAACAATACACCTCAGTCACATACTTAAGCTGTATTCTTGACGAGGACCTCAGTGGCGGATCAAGACTACCGCCATTACCGCTCGAGCGGTAGTCAGATTATTCAAAAAATCATAGATACAAGGATCATTTTCATGTTTATCCTACTACTTTAATTAAACCATATTTAATTATTGAAAATATTTGATCGCGCTGCAAACCAAGCCTTTCTTCCTAGGAACATGCCTGAAATTTCCACAGAGACAGAAATATTTTTTAATCCCACATGTTTGCAAATAGAGGGCTAGCATGGGGGGATGATGAAATCATGGCTTGCTAGCCATGGAGGTTGAGTCGGTGTAGAGCGGATTTGAGCTGCACTGAGCGGTAGTCAGCCTGCCTAAACCAATCAAATCGTCAGAAATCACTGCCAACCTGGGGGGATGCATACAAATTTTGTTGACAACCAATGAACGACCGAGTTGACTACCGCTCAGATGGGAGGTTGAGTAGTACTGCCGCTCAACACGGCTCAAACGTTACAGAAAGATGGGGGGATGCCTTTATATTCTGCATTTGGGCAAACTGTAACTCCAAAGCCGATGTGACCCATTATTCTGTACGATACACAACTATTCGTAGGAATATATTTTAAAAGAATATTAAATTAAAAGTCAGGCCCACAATATTCGCCAAAAGTATGATTCTTTGTTTAACAAAAGTTGCTCTCAATAATTACAAATTTTATCTAGCTTTTTAAACTTGAAATTTCCAACAGGTCTGATTTTCATAAGTAATTGTCCGACTAAATGCGAGTTTTAGGCGACACTTCAAAATTCTGCCAAATGTATCTTTTTTTCTCATTCTATGGTGTTCCTCGTCTAAATGCCGTAAATCTTTTTTAGAATATCCATCCTCAGAATATTGAATAAGATTATTTATTTCTTCTCATGCTTGTTGTAAGGATACATGAAATTTCAGTAAAGCACCGCTTGTCTCTTGAAAATGGTCTACATAAGAAATTATAGAAAGCAATAATCATTTTAGAAAACCGGGTGTGACCAAGAAATTGGTGTTGTCTAAAGGGTGTGGTCGACCCTCTATCTCATTTCGGCGGTAGTCAGATTTTTGGCTGGATCCGCCACTGGACCTGTCCGGGGAATCAATGGCTAATAATTGATGATCGTTCAAACTCTCTCGTGCTAAAGGCCAGGCGCGGTCTGGCCCGGTTGGCAAAGTGGCGATCCCCACCGGGCCCTCAGACATGTAAAGTGAAGAAAATTACGGGCCCTTTCTGCAAAAGTTTGAGTGGAAAAGATAATTTTATAAACTGGAAACTACATACAGTCACAGCCAAGGCCCCAACATGCGTGCTGGCTTCACAACCAAGCATCAAAATGAAGTTTGCGCGCAGGCCAAAGAGCCCCACTATGAACAACATCCACTATACAGAAATTCTATTTCAAATTTCGGACAAAGACAAATCTGTCCTACTTTCTAGAGAAATAATTTGAAACTGTATGTAGAGATCAAGGAGCTGTTGTATTTAGTTAGTTGTCTAAAGTCGCCATTGTTACATTTCTAGCTAATAATGACCTTCCACACATGATCGAACGTTCCCTAGGGTCATATCACTTCAAGGGAAGAAAGTTGCGCAGGAAGAAAGCTTCTCAAATTGGGAAATTTTTGGAATCAACTTTGCGAAAGAAACGAAATAGGAGCTTTGCAAAAACAAACTTTTGCGCTTTAGCGAAAATCATGGACTTTGCGTTAAAAACATTTCTATTCAATTGAGGTTTCCTTCTATTTTTATTCTACATGATACCAGCAAAACAACGAAAAAGATGTAAAATTTGTCCAACAGAAAAATTCTTCGTCAAAGTTTTCAAGAGGATCGACAGCAAGATTTTCTGGATATTTCACAAAAATAAATTTTCGAAAGTTTAGTATTTCAGGAAGTTTTGTGTATCAATCATCCGCGATTTTAGACCATAAACGCTAAAGAATGCAAAGGTTCCTTCCCTCGCAATTTTCTTCCCTTTAAAATTTATTTTCTCGAAAGTTTCTTCCTTGAAAGTAGTAAGCAACAGTTAAAGGCCTTTCCCTGCTGCCCTTTTAGGATTTTCTTTTCTCTGAAACCCTCTGCAAGGTGCATGCTTAAAGGTTATAATTAAGGTTTTTCTGTTTGCTAATTGTTAAATGAACAACGTGTTTAGAATAATAAAGTTTGGTACAGACTAAGGAATCTGTACCGTTTTAAGTTCTCTCAATGATGTTGTAGCCAAGATACTAACCTAGACAAATGAAAAGATGACACATAAAAGAAAAGAACATGCAGGTTGAATTTTTGATTATTTTCTTGGCTCAATTTCAGAATACTTTATATGTGTTTATATATTAGGTTTGCTTGAAAATATTGCAAAAATTGTCAGACTAGGATTGGTATTTTGAACTGTTACTAGAGTTTCTTAGAGTTACAAATAGAACCATTGTTTTGCTGTTCTTGTGCAGAGTTTAACTCCATACATAAAATCCTTGATTTTATATAGAGAACCACAACCGTCAATAATTGATTTGAACCGAGCATATTTTAGCCTTTTCTCGCATTAGTTGGTGTGGCTCAAAAAAGTTTATCTGCCACACCCTGAACCGGGACCTTTTGGTTTGCTGGCCACCCTGCAATTATGACACTGACCAAAACTGAAATATAACAGTTCGAGAAAAAATGCAGAAGAACGCCGTATTAGGCATGGTGCGATGATGACAGTCAATTGTGATCAAATATTGCCTTATCAGGGTGAAGACCACTGATCTGAAAAAAAGACTGGATCGAACAACCTATTGTTCTCCTACATCAGCACGATGAAGCTGATCGAGCCTCTCCTTTTTGAGACCTCTCGCGCCTAAACTTTTCGGCTGCCATTTGTTAAAACGGTGCACACACAGTGCTGCGCCTTACGTTGTGCATTAACCATTAAATTCTAGAATATTCTAAGATATAAACAGGCCTAGAAAAATAAGTGAACAGTGTTTTCTTTGTTACATAAGCTTAGTACTATGGCAAAAATCTTTAACGTCACTTACAAATGATGCAAGTTTTTGTTTCAACGGTTACTTTAAATTTTGCTATGAAAAAGCAAGTTGAACTGAAACCAACATGATTGCTCCCTAGTCTCATAAAACAAAGCGAGGTCTCAAGATGGACGTTGCAATGTGGAATCAACGCTGGGCTGGAGAAGCCCGATCCAGTCTTTTTTGAGATCAGTGGTGAAGACCCTTCTGGTGTTAATGGTTCTTTTTAAAGACAATCTGTCACGACGTTGATTGATTATAAGAACAAAGGGATTATTATTGTTTCCAGTCCCCCTTTAATTTATCGCATTGTAAAAAAAAGGCGGAGCGCTGGAATTGTGTTTAGGCTATTGTTCCAGCTATTGTTCTCGTTAACCAATCCGCAACGAGACAGATTGCCTTTAATGTTAGCAAGATAAAATAAGGAGATATTATCTTGATGTTAGTACTTATGAGTCCTGGGTCTTAGGGTCTTAGGGTCTTAGGGTCTTAGGGTCTTAGGGTCTGGTTTTTACGGTATGCCCAATCTCAAGCGATTTAGTTAACGCTCAAAAGCCCCTCGCTAAATCAATGATGATTAAATTTCATTTAATCATCATTTTCCTTTCCAAATTTTTTCTTCATACACGAATACATTCTCCCTTTTTCGACTCCTGCATTTCACTATTCCATTGTTGTTGGAAATAGTCCTTTAAATTAGTTTCAACTACTTCCATTAGTTTCTTACTATTATTTACAAAATGATGGTTTTATACAATCGACATGCCAGTATTATCAAACAAACGTGTATGAAGCGGTCAAATGCGCCTTTGCGCCAACTATTGCGTTCTTCCGTTCTGCTCTCAGAAGGTAACACTTAAATAAAAGTAGACAACTGTAAAACCTCTTAAAATGTGGGTTTTACTAATGTGAGTTCTTTGTAGGCAGAAATTCTCAAAAATACGGCAACGGCGGATAAAATCAAAATTCTTCTTTTTATGGGGGGGGTGGTGGCTGTCAAACTGTAGTATGTTTCCCTTATAACAGTGTACTGAATGAGATGGAATGCAATGGGCAGTCCCCCGATAAAGATTCGTTCCGACGGCACTGGGACTAGAGAGGATTCAGAGCCAGGTTAAAAAGACAAGACTAGTTAGGGTAAGATTCACCAACTTGGAACTAATTCTGACAAAAAGGGGCTGTGGGAGCGGAGCCTTGAAGAAATAATCATACATATCATCATGTCCTAAGATCGGGAATGGAAGAAACAAGAAGCTTTTATTGTAGCTTTTTCAGCATTGAAACACAAAAAGCTTCTAATAGAAAATCAACCCTCATGGAAAACGCAACAAGATTAGTATCCCACTTACAATAATTTTCAGGGGATGCAATTTCGAGCATTAAAGGCAAAATATCTCCGGACTTCTTTTTGAAATTTCGGACAAATATATTTTCGGACAAACATGGACCAGCGTTTTGGATGTTTAAAGCAAAATCAAATCTGGCTTTCGATTTACACACAATTTTTAAGATTTTTATGAACTTTTAATAAGCATTGCGGATGCATAGTTCATACAAAAATTACTGCGCGTGAGACAGGATAAAGCTAGCAACCGATAATGTTCAGTTTTTGTTTACAGATGGCGAATGGTTTTTTATGTGAAACATGAGATTTCAGAGCTTCTAACAAACTGCCCATTTCTTCTAGTAAAATGTTCTTCGTTATCATTTCAGCCACGTGGGTTGGAGGAGGATTCACTAATGGCACTGCAGAGTCTGTTTACGTTTCTGGTCTGGTTTGGGCCCAGGCCGCGTGGTGTTATTCTGCAAGCCTGATTATTGGTAAGCTCTCATTTTACTCTTACAATAGGCAAAATGTTTTCAAGGAACTTTTGCTCTACTGGATAGACCACCTTCACATAACTTTGTGGCCGATTCAGCTGAGATGAGCAGTGCTTTCTTTAAGATACATTTTTGGCCAAGAAAATGTTTTCCATTTTCCTACTATTTGAATGGTACAATATTTGAAAGTTATTCGATACAACTTTCGTGACACTGTCATTTTTATTTTAAACTGTAAATGCACATAAGCACGGGAAAATATACTCATAATAGTTTGCAAAAAATGTCGGTTTTGCCCTGAGCCTTCGAAATTAATACACGGAAGGAAAATATATTTCCCTGTAAAATAAAATTGGTATTGCTAACGTGCCTGTCAATGTCTTTTTGACAATTTTTTTGTTACCGATGCCCCTTTGATACACGTTGTGTATCTTATTCATGTGAATCTCACCATTGAATTAGATTATCCGACGATATCATGCCAAACTAGGAAACGCTACGGGAGACGACCGAGCGAAATAATTAAAGCATGCTTAATAATAGCTTCGTTCCGTGCGCATGCTCTTTCACTCATTAAAAAGATTTCTCTCGCTTGTCTCCCCAATAAGTACTACGAAAAATGTTTCCAGATTGGCAAACATTTGCGAAAAAGTTTTGATCAAAATGTTGCATGACGTGGTGGCCCAGTTAGAAAGCATTTTATGCAACATTTTTGAAACAAAACTGTTTCATTAAAATGATGGATAGTTTTAGT
This sequence comes from Rhopilema esculentum, assembly GCF_057945365.1. Classification (NCBI taxonomy): domain Eukaryota; kingdom Metazoa; phylum Cnidaria; class Scyphozoa; order Rhizostomeae; family Rhizostomatidae; genus Rhopilema; species Rhopilema esculentum. The sequence goes on from NC_142825.1 coordinate 12,589,360, forward strand.
TCGATGATCTGCAAAAGAGACAAGACAGCATATTAGACTTCACTCCATCTGATGCTAATAAACACATGCCCAAATCATACTATCATCGTTTAAAGAGTAAATGTTGCTAGACCCTTCTGCAAAGCTGGTGTGTCTAAGCCTGAACGAATTCGATCTCTCTAGATAGCTAGGCCCAAGTGGCAAAGAGGAACACCAATGGCTGCCCTACGAATCAGAGTACTAGTTCAATTAATGTCACATTGTTTTCTGTAACCGAAGCAGTATTGTTCAATGAATGTAACCTTCACTTTTGATACTCGAAGCCATTCCTTAAAGGTACCTCGTTATTATTGGTTATCCCCACCAAATTTAGTCATATTCCTGCCAGCTAAAAAACTTTGTTATCTTGTCACAAAGCTGTAAGGAGCCTTAACCACATGTTGGTCTGTGACAGAGGTTGCAAATGGAGCCTTATTCACTCAAAGTGTTGAGATATAAGAGATTGCCAACATCAAAGCTACCAGACAATGACTTATATCAACCAAATATGTTTCTTTTAAGCAAACTTTGAAATCAAGTCATGTAAATAACATTAGGGACACCGCAAACAACGTTTTACCCTTCCGAGCTTTTCCAAAGTGGCTGCTTTCCTTTTATGATTAAATATGCATTCAAGTTTTTTCCTAAGATCAATGAAACCCAACTATTTCCCAAGAAAACCCATATCATATACTTGCATTTTCTTAAAGATTTCTTAAATTTTGATCAGCAGCTAAAAAGTACAAATTCAGGTTATGCAGACCATTTTCGATCTTTTATCGAGTACAGCGAGGAAGAGGTTTAACAGTTTACGTTATAGCGTTAGTTAATAGTAAGTAATATCCTTATTAACCGTCGGGAACTTGAGGCTAATGTCATAAGGGTAAGTTGTACAAATGCACCTTTATTCATAGTTATATAAACCAGCCACTACCACAGTGCCTAAGATAAGAAATTTCTACAGATCCACATATTTTTATAAAAATTTAGCATGATATTTAGCTGGGATTGGCACAATGGGCATGGAAAATACAGATAATATCTGGAAACTGCCCCTTAGTGCCATGGAATGTGTTGATAGGAAACATAGTTTAGTGATATATTAATTTTTCAGCAAGAAGGTATCGAAAGGAAGCTCTTTTCTATCGTTTTGAAAATCTCCGTTAATATTGTTTTTTCTTCCTTGCACCTTCAAAACCCCCTTAACACCTTCACCTTCCAAATAACCTTTTTTCCCAGTGTTTTTGGTTTTTGGAGCCATATCTTTGAAGCTGAATGGAACTCGAAACTCGCGTGATCAAGCATAAATATTTCAAATATGCTAAATCAGCTAGATTTTTGCCTGGTATAAAAGCAGGCTTAAGCTTCTTGGTCTCTTTTTGCTGATGTAATTTTTTGATTGCATTCAGTCTACTTTTGCTCCTCCGCAGTTTAGATATGCCCTCGAAGTAGTACGAATGCCTTAGGGATTTAACAAAAATAGACCTTGGAAAATCTAGCCAAACAAGTTTCTTTGCCATCAAATCTTTGCTCTAAAAGTTTAGATACTAACGAGAACCTGGATGCTGATGGCAAATTATCACTTCTCTCACTGATGTACACATTGTGGTGGTATATTTTGCTTCTTTTTTAGCGTAGTTTGAACAACGAACTTTATCCAATCTAGTAGTTGTAGTAACCTAATAGACTATGCGCAGGAGCATTACTTCATGTGACCTATATTAGATAGTTTATATAGAGGTTCGGATTACAGTGTACAGTATTACAGTTATGTGTGTAGGCCGTTTGAAGTTATCGTTCTGTCCTGTTCAACCCATGCGTTGTTCTTTCACATCTTAACAGTAGTGTAGAGCCAAAAAATGTAGAGGGGGGAGGGCATAGAGCTTCTTTACAGTTTGTATTGTATACAAGATGAACGTTTCAATTGTTTTCGTTTGCATGGCTCGTAAATATCAATTTCTGTACCTTTCCATTTGTTCTAGGGTTAAATTATCTTCCAATATATACATGTTACTTGAGAAGAAGAATCTTAAAAATAAAGAATTTAAAGTAGTAAAATTTTACAAGCATTTATTGACTTTTCAGTTATCAAGAGGGTTATTAAGGTATAGCCACTGCTATGTAATATTGCCAAATGAATGTTCCTCCAAGCTACCACCTAAAGGCTTATTCTCGTTCAGCTGTTAGAAGGTATTGAGAGGATTTTTTCCAATGATCCTCAAAGGTCAAAATCCTTAACTAAATCGCGTTGCAACATTTTCAGAAAACTACTGAAGAGAGATGTCACAAAAACCCCAAAACACATCATGGGCAGAAAATCGTAATCTCGCAGATTTACAAAAAACTTTGATCGTTAGTCCCAGTGCCTTTTTAAGTAAGCTTAGCAGTTGAATTGAAAAATTAGCTTCAAATGATACAGACCATTCTTTCAAAATGCACACATAAGTAAGTCATAAATGCACACTAACTGAAGATGATATCTTGCGTCCCTCTTACTTTGTACCTAGGCTTCCAGTTCTCAGTTCTCTTTGTTCTTTCTTATTGTGCATTACTTATTTCTTATAAACGATTTTCTGATAAAAAGATAATGCAATACACAAGGCTGGGATTGGGGATTCGCTTTGCATTGAAAAACATTTTTCTAATTCTAATGCTTCAATTTTAAACGTTGAGATTGGTTTTTATGCCGTACTTTTAAGAAAGTGCATTATTTACAGATACACACTTTCTACAATTTCAGATCCACAATACTAATTTACAACTCCCCAAAGTGAGTCAGATTCACGCATAATTTAGGCCCTAACTACCAACCAACCAACCAGCCAACCAACCAACCACTACAACCAACCAACCAGGTAACCAATCAACCAACCAACCAATCATTACAACCAACTAATCATTACAACCAACTAATCATTACAACCAACCAATCATTACCAACCAACTAACCAAACACTACAACTAACCAACCTACCAACCACTATCATTCAAACAAGCAAAAATACAATCAATTGAAATTCAGATATGCAACAGAACTTCAAATTTTCACGGGCTTTTACTTGAAAACTTTTGATTTGCACTTCATTATTGGCTCCTTTTTTCAAAGGTGGTTTGATTTTTGCCAAGAAAATGCGCGAGAAAGGTTATGTAACAATGGTAGACCCGCTTCAAGAGAAGTTTTCCCCGTGGATGGGCGGTCTGCTGTATATTCCTGGATTTCTTGGAGAGATTATGTATGTAGCTGCAATACTTGGTGCCCTTGGCTCAACTCTTGGCGTCATCCTTGATTTGAATATCGATCTTGCAGTTATATTTTCTGCAGTGATTGCTGTGGGGTATACCTGCTTCGGTGGACTATATTCCGTAATGTACACCGATGTCCTGCAACTTGGATTTATTTTCGTTGGACTGGTAAGTATATTGTTAAAGTTATAGTTAAATTACAGTTTGTTTTCAAATAAAGTTGCAGCATATCACAGTATATTGCCAAATAAAAGAAGCGTTGATATATTTCCTCGAACCAATACTACGGACTCCTTCTTCTTCGAAGTTCTTCCCATAACAATCTTTTTTATAAGAACCAGTAAATTGAAGTTCAGGCTGGATGTTCTTAATTTTTTCAAAAATTTAGGCTGGATTGTTCTTAATTTATTTTTAAATTATTATAGTGTAAGCAGTTTATCGCTAGCTATTGCGCTCAAGGGAGATGTTCTGGCCTCGTTTGCCAACAAAATTACTGAGAAATCTTTTAAAGTAGTTTCGTTCGACTGACGGTACCTCCGTTTCTTTAATCTTTTTAGCAAAAACTTTACAGAAAGTGGAAATTTTCTTTAGGTTGCACTTTTATTGCTACTTTTTGCCCTAGCCCGGTTTTTGTTTTTACGGTCTCCCCCCCTCCCATCATTTTCTCAATTTTCGCCCAGTTGGGAAAACAAAAAAGAAACGAGGCAGACAACAGCAACATATATACATTTCTGTTTTTTGTCCACTGATCAGCGCTTTCGTCTCGAGCTCGACGTGCACATGTTTATCTTTGCCTTGAAATGCGAAAGTATTGATCGCGAGAGTCTGAAGTATTGATCGACAGCGAAGAAATAGACGGAAAGTAAAGTGTGTTTGATGCAAGAAAGAAATGAACACAAAGGATACCCCCCCCCCCCCCCCACAAACACTCTTTTGCAAAACAATACAGTTTTTTTCAAAATCTTTTGTTATGAGTACTAAATCTTCCCCTAACCCGCCCTCTTCCATCCTGCGACGGAGCCCATGGAACATTGACCATTTTTGAAGCAAAATAAATCAAAGCATTAAGGATATGCCATCTTGGAATACGTTGTTGAGAAAAATCAAGCAACATTTTCTTATGAAACTTTCACCATACATTCATAAGAAGTTATGCCCCGAAATTCTCTTAAGGTTTTACATTTACGGTCCGAAAGTATTGCACCATTGGCCAAAAATGGCCGTACAGCCGCCAAAGTTTTTTAACTTAAACAAATTCAAATAGCTGTAACAAGTAACAGAAAGTTTTAAGCCAACAATTCAAGCGGGAAATAATAGCAAATTTATCAAGGATTTGCAAGTAAGATATGAATTGCAAAAAACTTTCGAAAATCTTCTATTTCTGAACAATACCCACGATTACGAAAACACGCTAATTGACCTGTGATGATAGGTGAACCTGTAAAATGTTTCCAATAAAAAAGCTTTTTTTGGAGGATTTTGCTATGGTGAATTCAGAGATACTTACCATGTGCTTGAGTGTCTAAAAATGTTTAAATTCCTTACGGAGCAAACGAAAGTTGAAAATCAAATTCAGAAAATGCAACTGAAGCTCTTTTTTGTTGGAACATTGTAGTCTGCGTAGCTGTTTCTAAATTCCGGAGTTTCCAAGCTGTGTTTTGTTGTTGCACTGTGATAAAATTGAGACCATACTTCAATCTCTTTTTAAATTGCTCTCTTTATAGCTAGGAGATTTAGAAAGTGAAGACTATTTTTCTTTTATAGAAAAGACAGGTCTTACACATGCCTGCTTTTCGGAAACAAATGTTTATAGCCAACACCAGAAAGACAAGAGGCATATTTTTTTGGCTTTCAAAAACAGCTTGAGTCTGAAGGCCCAACACACTTAGTGACCCTCTCCAGGGTCCCCGATGATTTCAACCCTTGAAGCTATGTACCCTAAAAATGATGTTCAGCATGACACACCTTTCCATCAAGCATGACACGCCCTTTCGTCGGGCATCAAAGCTTCATACCCCCCTAATGAAAATAGTGAAGTTTCGTCCCTGACTATGATCTAGCAGTTTTGGGATCTATTTACATTAGCACGCTTAAACCGCTATCGTGAAGACAAAAGGAGTTCGTTTTCACCTAAGGACTCTATTGGTTATATTCTCAAAAGGGAAGTGGCACTGATTGGGCAACTTCAAAAGTCATGTGCCCGCATTTCTGATTGGCCTATTTTGATCCACAACTGGGTATATATATTTCCTAGCGTAGAGTTTCCGCTCTATGTTCTGACATTTCATACTCTGAAGATTGTCAGACGAAAAGCTTTAGTTTACTCAGAACGTTTTGTACCATCAAAATATTGTTTCAATATGCAGTACTTGATTTTGTTTAGAGTTTAATTCTGTCAAAATAATGTCCATAAGGTTCAAATCAAATTTACTACTTTGCCTTTCAATCCTACCCTAGTGGTTATCGACTCCTTTTATAATGAAAAGTGAGCATGCAACGGTTGCAAGTGAAAGCTGGGTCGGAACTCTTGAGAAGCAGCAGGTTGGAGAGTGGATTGACCTGGCATTGCTGCTTGTAAGCATTTATGAATCACTTATTAGATAATTTGTTTTTCTCTGTCGGGTCTTGAGAGTAGCGAAAGGGACAGCAATCGGTTTTAGGGGCTTCGGGGGCCATGACCAAAAACATCTGCAGGACCCTTGCTCTTTTCAGTGTTTAATTGTTCCAGTTGCTGGGCCCCTTCTTGCTATCAAATATGTCGGACTTGGGCGTGCTCACTGGCTCCCCCTTTATACCTCCACTGGAAAGGAATGTAGTATACAACATAAATTGTGCTGGTCCCTGAAAATCAAGATAATAAGCAGAATTATCACCCTAATGCCTGCCTGTTCATTTCACTGTTTTATTCATCTCGGTGCCAACCTTTCTTTTATTAATGTTATCAACGACTGTCCTTTTGTCTGTTATTTCATACATGAAATCAATGTCTATCAATTTACCTCTGTTGATACATATGGATTGTTGTCAGAAAAAGAAAGTTTTTTATGACCAATGTATCTCAACTTATAATCGTTCAATCCTATAGACCATAGGTGGAATGCCATGGCAAGCCTATTTTCAGAGAGTTTTGTCTTCAAAATCACCTGAAAGAGCCCAAATCTTGTCCATCGTTGGAGGTTTTGGGTGTCTTGTGTTGTCGATCCCTCCAGTTTTGATCGGTGCTATTGCAAAGTCTACTGGTGAGTGATATGTTATTCAGTAATTGCATTCCTATATATATTCCTATATATATTTCATTTTTAATCTGAATAATGCATTAACTAGTGCTAGGGATAACTTTTGTCCGAGTTGTAGAGAAGGTAGACGCAATGAGGAACATAAACATGAAGATTTCTGGTCGTATAATGTATACTTATACAGTATATTAGCCTTGCCAAAAATATTAGAACTTCTGACGATCGCAAAATCCTTCGCTTGATTCTTGACAAGTACAAAAACCATCAAAATATCCTAGCTACTACATTAGATTCAAAGTGTCGAAAGCTTTCGATTGTATCCCACATGATCCGCTTATCGCCAAACTACATACGTATGGATTTAATGAAGATGCTCTAGTTCTGATTTACTCTTATTTCAAAAGAAGAAAACAATTTGTTCGGATAAAGAATTCATATAGCTCTTATCAAGAGATTATGTCTGGTGTACCCCAGGGCTCTGCGCTAGGACCAAGCCTGTTCAACGTTTTTCACAAATGACTCGGTTCTATTCTTCAAACAAGCAACGCTCTATAATTATGCAGACGACAATACACTTGCTTATTTTTCTAAAAGCATACCCGATTTTGTAAATACTTTGCAAAAAGATAAAGGGGTTGCATTATAATGGCTAGAACATTTTGAAATGATTGCAAACCCTGAAAATTTCATGCTATAATGCTATAATGAAACACCAGAAAAATACTAGAGGAGAACAAATAATCATTAATGGGAAAAAAACAAATTCGAGGAGACAGTGGAGCTTTTAGGCGCAATGTTGGATTACAAACTTGATTTCAACCCACATATTTCGAATCTTTGCAAAGAAGGTGCAACAAGATAAATGTTCTTCAAAGATTAAAGAAGAAAAAGAATCTTGGAGAAAAAGAATCTTGTGCAGAGTTATTGCCCCTTTGTCTGATATTTTTCATTTTCTGATTCATTACAGAAAATTGAAAAGCTACAAAAACGCACCCTAAGATTTCTCTATAATGATCATACAAGTCAGACAAATGCATTGTGCTCGTCAATGAATTCTGTTTAAAATCCAAACAACTTAGCCCATGTTAGACCTAATCAAACAACATATGGATCAAGAAGTCTTATGTCAATCGGGCAACAGATTTGGAATGGCCTTCTCAACGATCTGAAATCCGCAGAAAGTTTGACAAGTTTAAAGAATCTAATTTAACAATGGTATGGGCCGAATTGCACATGTAGCGCCTGTTAGCTTCTGCCAGTCTATGAAAATAAATATTTAACTTTGTATCTATAATTACTTCAATGCACTAATTAGTAGCTTTGTTCGATTTTGATTAGTTATCCTTATATATGTATGTATATATATATATATATATATATATATAGTGTTAGCTATTTAGATCGAATTAAAATAATTTTGCAAGAACAACAGCTACAACTGTAAGCACGAGGCTAGACCCAATCCCCTTTTCCGTTCCTCTTTACAATAATAACATAACGCAGCTTCAATTTTTGTTGATTCTTCTCCGACGGCATTTCTACGGTTTAAAACTCGTATGGTTTATTTCTTTATCTTTATAAAAAAATTTTGATTCAATAAGAATCCATAATGTGATGTTTTTTCAAATGCTTTTCATTGCTCTTTCTTGTCTTGACATTATTCATAAAAAGTTAACTTTTCTACCTTTTGATCGTAATTTATCTTTCTACTGTTTGGCGAAAATCACAGCTTGTTTGGAAATGTTTACCATTCTCCTTCTATTCTAATGTTCTGAATTTTCAGTTTTCGTCAGTCAGGCTCAATCAAACAGACGAAAAGCAAATTTGGGTTTTAGAATGAGGTTTTTTGCGTTATAAGAAGAATGTTGAAGTTCCCTACAGATCCAACGGTTTTCTTTTTAAACACAAGTCTATTTCAATTCTAAAATGGTTTCTGCACATCAGTCTGAAGGAACTGTTTTCAGGTTGGACAAAAAAATTCAAGGAAACTCTAGCAATTGATAGGGAGAGGAGATTCGATTTTCCCTAACGAGATGAAGCCCAATTACTTTTGTTTTTAACTGGCTTACATACCTACATTCCTCTTCAAAAACTCCTCATTCTGTACCCACATCAATGCCAACACGTTAACACGTGAATGATGCCAATCAAATTCCCATATCGAAAACTATACACGTTTCAAGGCCTTTTCTAAATCGTTGTTGAAGTCACATTTTTAATTTTCATCGGCTTTTGTGATTCAAAAACATTTTCTTCGTTTTCAATTCAGGGTTTTTCAGCCGTATATGTCAACATAAAATTTGATTACATGCTTCTACAACCCTGCCTACTTGACACCAACCACTATGAGACACACAATAAAACAACAATTTTCATAAGAAGTTACATAAATTATTCTATTTTGTAAACATTTCTATTTTAGATTGGTCTTCTTTGAACATTTCATTTGAGCTAATGGATGACAATAGCACTCTGGCAGACTCTAGACTGGTTTTGCCGCTGGTTATGCAGTATCTAACCCCACAGTGGGTCTCCTTTCTTGGCCTAGGCGCTATTTCCGCAGCTGTTATGTCATCTGCTGACTCGACTGTACTCTCTGCAAGTTCAATTTTTGGTTACAATATCTACAAACTCATCATACGACCAAAGGTAATTGATACATTAGATTGCAGTCATATCGTTTAAATTATAAACGTCATTGTTAAGCCTGGATGTTATTGTCATAAAAACAAAATGAAGACAAGGAAGAAAGGATGCTCTGCCATTGACAACACACCTCAACACAAAATTCCTCGTTATAAAATTTGCTGCTCCAGTTACATAAAACACCTCAGTAATCTTACGTCCAGGTTAAAGAAGAGGTTGGTAACAAAAACGTAACATCTTCATGCATGTGCAGCCATTAGTTGTCAGCAATATGAAAATGTACATAGCTTAAAATTCGACAACGTTAGGTAACTGGTTTTTCACCATACCATTATATCAGATGACAAACTTTCTGGGAACTGATTTGAAATCTTGCTCAATATAATTTCTAAAGAAGCAAAGAAATGCAGTGAATAATAATTAAAGTTCTATTTGCTAAATCTTTATGAGACCAGTAGCTGCCATCGAATGCTAATGTAGCCTTTAGTTAGTAGAGTCAATATTTGCCTTTTTGATTTCTTTATCATAACATCTTAAAGAGCATAACATCATTTCAGCAGACAATCTATTTAGTACCTGAGCTAAAAGTATTCCAGCATGAATGGGAGTATCACCTAAACACCTGCTTCTACCTCCCTCTTAACTGTTCTCATGTCAGTATTTTCTGGCTCTGGTAATCAGGCCAGCCAACAATGAAGAACGATATCTTATTCTAATCCTTACAGTTCTATTGCTTAATTGTCTCATCTTGGAAGTTTATTTGATGTATTCTTTTCCAGGCGTCTGAACGCGAGCTTGTTTGGGTGATAAGAATTGGCATCTTCTTTGTTGGCGCATTATCGACAGTCATGGCGCTCACAATAAAAAGTATATATACTTTGTGGGCTTTGTGTTCAGACCTGGTCTATGTCATTATGTTTCCACAGCTTCTTTGCGCCATTTATGTACCATCTGTCAACACATATGGTTCTTTCCTGGCATTTGCTATTGGCCTCATATTGAGATTTGGTGGAGGTGAACCTACTATAGGTCTTCCTTCATTTATCAAGTATCCTTTGTACGATGAAAACCTGAAGAAACAGCTCTTCCCGTTTCGAACATTATCTATGCTTGTATCATTGGTCACACTCATTTTGGTGTCGTATGCTGCCGAGATTCTATTCAAGAAATTTCAGCTGTCAAAGAGATATGATGTCTTTCATGTATTTAAAGAAGAAAAGGAGGACACCGTTACACTGAAGCGTTTCAATGGCAACCAAGATGAGATTGTTTCAAAAGACCCAAACGACAATTCTGCAGCTCACAGGTTCTGATACTTATATATACCTGAAGAAACTTTGTCTTTTTGTTAATGGATACTGATCAGCTCAGCCACAAGTATGGCGCTGTACATATTGCTGTTGCGAAAATTGCTTACTGATTAATGATTTTTCTACCTGGAAATTTAAGCTAGGTTTTAAAAAGCTTAGAGGACATGTTCGGGGAAAACTACGCTTATATGTAAAATCTAGCAAAATTGGGGATTTTTTAATAGTTGCTGTTTTAACATTAAATCGCTTTGAATTGAACCTTTTCATTGCTTGTTCTGGTTTCACTCCTTTCACACGTATGCATAAAAAGGGAACCTAGATTTAGATTATAACAGTCAAATGAAGAAAAATGTCTGCGGCGGATTTTAGGGAGGGGGGCAACTAGAGGCAGTTGCCCCTCCATCACCGAGTTGAAGCAAGTCTGGCATCCGAGACCTATAGGTTAACAAACTCCAAGGAGAACCTCAAAGTTTAGTTGTTTTTTCCAAAAAAAGATCATGTTTTGCTAGAAAAGTCTTGCTCAGGAAGACAACAAAGGCTATCCATAAAGTTTTGTTCCTTAATTCCTGCCTCATTCAAACAGCTTTCAATTTCTGGTTCAATGCACTTAAAAGCTGTCCAATCTTCATGTCATAATCAAACCAAATAGAACTATGGAGCATGATTATGATGCGCCTAGAAACTTTAATATTGCCTATTTCCTGCCCTACACACTACCTCTCGGGATGCCTAGGCCCGTTCTACACCTTCGCTGATTTTGCCCCCAGACGGAAATGCCTCTTCTTATTAAAGAGAATTTTCGAAAATTTAAGCTTTCCTTTGATTTTTTATAAAAACAATGGTTCTAGCTGGAAAAGTTTAAACTTCTGGAAAACAGCAGATTGTCCTACACATATCCACCGGCCCCACCCACTCTTTCACTCAGCAATGAATGTAAAAGAAATTTATATCTTAGCATAGGGAAACAGTATCAATCTTTCCGAAATTTTCTGTACTACAATTCTAGGCCTAAAATCTTAAAGTTTCCAGCCTGTAGTTGGAGCAGTAAATACACTAGGCGAGCGGAGGTTTGATGAATGGGTAATAACGTTATAAACATCATGCTCATTGAAATTCAAGCCACTTTTGCGAAACCAATGGAAACAATTCTGCACTATAAAATCAACAAAAACGTCAAGATATTAGCAACACTTTCATTTTACAATTTGAGATGAATTAACTTTTTAAAAATTACAAACCCGCTTCGAGGAAATTTGGGTCACATTCTGTTGCGTCTAGATTCATGAATATATCCTAACAATAAATGCATACAATCCAGTTGTGTCGTAAAGGGAGGGGGGAGGGGCTAAAGGAGGCTCAGCCTTCCTTGTTAAAATTCAAAGGGGTGGCGAATACTTGGCAATGGGAATTAACCCTGTATCAATCTTTTTGATTCGATGAATAATTTAAACGATTTCATAACACAACATCGAATCTTTGGCATAAATGGAAGTATATAGGATGTGATCGTGGGTGTGGTCTTGGGTGTGGCTTCTAGAAGTTGCCTACATCACAGCCCCTCTCCCTAACTTTTTAGGATGACATCCCTGATAAGATCCCTGCAAAGAGTCTGGGTAGACTAGACGAACATCTGGGTAGACATTGTCAATAGCATCTGCCTTACACTTTTTAACAAGATAGTATTTGCCGGGTCTTGATGTTCCATTTTGGCAATTATTAGATTTGGGGTTCTAAATGCTATTTTTCCTTGAACATTGGTTTTTCAACAACTATACCCTAAAAGTGTGTAAAAATAGGAAAGGACACGGTAACAAAACTACTCGACGGGCTCCAAAGGAATACATGCTGAAGCGATGTAGATCAATGTAATGAATGAAAACAAGGAACACTTCAACGTGCCGGGAATTTCCCCAGAATTGTCAGTTTGAAAAAAGCAAAAAAGTTGAAAAAAGCTTTAGTATAGGATTTGTTAAAAAGCCTGATTTTATTCTGTCACATTGCCAGGATGAAACAGGTAAAATGTCCACACTTCCTTGCCCTGGTCTGTCTGAAAGATCATATTTGACTCGTGTGGCCTCTATTTCAAAAGGAGACCTTTCCAAGAATTTCCTTATCTTTGCTACCTTTCTGTTATCGAGGGACATGTGCATGCGGGACATGAACAACCTAAGACAAGAGCTAAAGCAATCCAAAAAGAATTTTAACAGAAAATGAAACAAACAGGATAGCCATAAAAACATTGGATAATCGACCAAGGAATGTCGATCAACCAATCAAAGATGCAAAATGAAGAAGATTACTTGCAAGGACCAATCTTCTCACCTCCAGTATACCAACAAAGGTACAACTCCGTTATAAAGTTAATCAACACTTCAAATTGTAAAAAGGTTTGTATAACTTCTGTCATTTTAATAAATAGATTTTTGATTCTGCTAAAGATTCTTGATTGATGGCTTGATCTTGCTAGCTTTCAACATCTGGGCCTCGAGGTCTAAAGTGACGATAACATCTGAAAATGGTTTTGAAAGACAAACATAAAAGCTCAAGTTATGTTGTAGAATTTTGGCGTTTTTAAAGCCATTTTCAAATTTTGTACCGCCAAAAGTTGTTTACAAAGTTAACATCATAATTAAAACTACATGCTCAATATTTCAAACACCATTAAATGCAGAAATTTCCCGTTTCTTAATGGTGTATTTATGGAAAGAATCAAATTATGAAAAGCAATTGTCCGTGTGGCTCCAGTTTGGTATGTTATTTATCTGGGCACTTGACTCTGTAGCTCTTAAATTCATTTCTATATGTCCAAGCTTACATCAATCATATTCGTAAATCCTATTTTTTAATTAAAAGTTGGTATTTTTTTAATTTAATTGATTAAATTTAAAATTGTTTGTTTTTCCAACCTGCACCCTTCTACTTTTTTTAATATTATTTTTAAAGGTGTTAGACATTGGGTGTTCTGAAGGAAAACTCTTGACAAAGATGAAAATCCACTGTCAGATGTTGGAGGTGATATATGGTCTTGATATTGGTAAGGATGTTCTTGAGGAAAACAAGTTTAGAATCAAGCCACTGATGGCAGAGTACCTCATCAAAAGAGGACAACCATTGAAAATGGCACTTTATCAAGGTAAATTAAGTGAAGTTGTGCTATATTTATATAAACAAATGTATTCATTGTTCATAACGCAAAAAAAATTGGTAAATATTCTATTCAAACTTTTTTCAGAGCTTTAATTTTCAGGAACATTTTTATGATTGTTGTATTATGAAAATTGTTATAAACATTTTTATGAGGTTGTTTTTAAGTTGGTTGATAACATGAGCAAATACTTCCTAATCTAACTCATGCTGAAAACTACACTCAGCGGCTGTTCTGCAAAATATTTCAGCCTGTGAATTATAGTATGACAGGCAGTAGACAAATCAAAATTGACAAAACCACAGATTTGTCAATGTTTTTTACAAAACAATTATGCTCTCCTAGGCGAGCAATTAACATTCATAATTTGCCAAAATTTTGATTCAAACTATGTAGATTAAAGTTGCAAAAGCTGAACTTGGTTTTGAAATTAATTGAATTTATGGAATGTAGAAAGCTTTTTCATCAAAATTAGTCTGTGTTTAAAAAAGACAATCATTAAGTTACATTAAGGTTATAGGCATTGCAGGCAAATTCTGCTTAGAGTCACAATTTTTGAGCAATTATTAGAGTTATGAAAACTGGAGTCCATTTTATATAAAAAAGGTTACAAAAAATGCTTCCTGGCTTCTAAACAGGTGGCAGTTTATGCAATGCAGTCTTGTTACCACAAAACATGTAGTATCCTGTACAGATGAAAAGCTGTAAGTTGTTGTATACTTTGAGCTAATCCTTGAACCAATTACGTCTCAGAAACTTTTTCACCTTATTCACCTAATTTTGTTCCTTGATAATTGTAAATTAGTATTTTTTTCGAACGTTTATGGTGAGGCAGTTTTTAGTTGTAATTTGCATAACAATTTCAATGTGGTCGTTCGTTGGTGAACATTTTGTTACCACAAAACGTTAGGTAAGCAGCACAATCTATGCCTAATGTCATTTCTCAGTTCAGTTTGATGCACAGTTCAGTGAAAAGATTGTTTAATTATGGAGTTTAATCATTAAGCGAATAAAAAATCATGTATAACTCATAATGTTGGCACCACTTGACATTCAATGTTTAAAAAAATTGTCATTTTGTAGGCAGTGCACACTTCTTGATAGACAAGGTTATCACCCCACCCCCTCCCTGCCCCTTGATATTGTGTGCTTGCACTCTTAACCTTAGTTTTGAAACATCTTTTTCTTGCATTAACTTGAAGACATGTTTCCTTGGTCAATCCTTTGTGTGCACATTTAGAAGAATAAAGTCATTAACAGAGAAGAGATTACAGTTATTTGATAGGGAATGTGTATGTGCACATGTGGCCATAACCCATTCAATTTTCAACATCATTAATTTAGAACTCTAAGCAGCATAACCTTGCAGATATTTTTACATTGCGATATATCCCAGTTTTGTCTTTATTTTTATCTTTCCAGGCTCAGTTGCAAAACCCGATCCATTGTTTACAGATTTTGATTTTATTTCTTGCATTGAGGTGTAAGTTCCCCATAGCATTTCTTGAATTCAATTCATTTTATGCAATATGATGAAATCTAGTTTCATTAAGATCCTCAAAAGTAAAACGTGTTTACTGTAAAAGCTCTATTAAGCCCCCTGGGGCGTATCTGTTTTTACAGTTCTAAAGGGGGCTTGAAAGAGAGGGGGCTTATTAGGGAGAGAGGGCTTTTTAAAAATTTGAAGCAAAAAATGTTCTAAAATGCCCTTGGCTAATTTTGTTATGAAATTGGTTACAAATGTTCTTAAAAATCTTTGCTAGCAGCTTCAAAAGTTTAATTAATCGATTATAAGTTCCTCATCTTCATCAACATCTTCAGAACAAATTTCGACTGATTACTAAAGTCGTGCAAGTAAGTGTTTACATAGGCCGTATTTAATGCACACGATCTTATCATCATCACACCCGTCAAGAGACCCACTAAATGGGCATGTTTTCTATGTTTGATATTAAAGGCTAAATAGGGGGCTTGATAGGGAGGGGGCTTAATAGAAAGAGGGGCTTAATAGAGATGGGGGCTTAATAGAGCTTTTACGGTATATTTCTTTTAAAAAGATTTCTGTTAGAAATTTTCGTTGATATATAATAAATGTCTTCAATTACTGCTGCAAGCCTGGTTTATAGTTCTGAACTTATTTGCAACTTATTTAAGTGACTTACAACTGTAAATTTTTCAGCGTACGCTTATTCATCTTACATATGCCAATTGCGTTAGTACATACGTTTTCCGCATGTCGATTTCGAAAGCTGAAATTGATAGGCTTTTTGGGTACATAGTTTCCTGACATGCTATCGAGAACGGTTTTTCTTGCGCTTCTACTTGCTCGTAGAAGAAATGGAACAACAAACTTGTTCGTATAATCGGTCTATAACTTTTCGCACTACCCGCGGGGATTATGCTGTAAATTGTCAACGATTTGCATTCGATTTCAATGAGTCCCGTATATCAAAGAGCCGTTTTTGCCTGCAAAAGCCCAAAAATAAGAAACTTCCCCGAAACTTTACGTTTCCTTACCCTGGGTCCCAGAACGACTTTCCCTTAGCGAGTAAATTAAACCGATGGCGATCTTTCTGTAGCTCTTCAAAAAACGTTGCTTCGAAGTCGGCCATTGCTAAGAAATTTTTCCTAGGGAACGATAAAAAACTTGAAGATTTCTCATCTCAATAAGTTCAAGGCTTTCAGATTTGCGGGAAAAGAATAAACTTTCGTATGCAAAACGTATGCCGCTGATATGAGGCGAAATTTAGCCCGCGCTAGGTTTTTGGCGAACCAACACCAGACAAGCTGGCCCCTCCAGCCGAGAATAGAAGCGTACGGGTGTCAGCTTGATGTAATGTCCAAGCGTCCAAAAAGGGTATTCAGTGAACTTTGATAGCCTGAGATCAGAGTCGGTGGGAAAAGGCTCGGATGAAAAAGAATAATTAAAAAGAGACCCCAGCCTGGTCTCAGGCTAGAAAATTTGAGGGTATTTTAAGAATGACTAAATACCATAACGGCGACAAAAGATAAATACCCTGTTTTCTCAATTTTCTCAATAGAATCGAGCATCTCACAAAAGAAGAGCTTGACGCCTTTCCAGCTGCAGTTTTTGGCATTCTACGTCCTAAAACTCTTGTTGTCACAACTCCTAATGCAGATTTTAATATTCTGTTTCCTGGACTGGTTGGATTTCGACACCCTGATCACAAATTTGAGTGGACAAGAAAAGAATTTAATGCCTGGTCAGTTGAAGTTTGTTTACATACAATTTGATTTTTATCTTGTTTTAAAGAGCCACTGGTATGCAAAATGAACCAAATGTTAAATTTTACTGAAGGATTAATGGATCCGAAAGATTTTTTAACCCTTGCAATTTACCGGAAGAGGTAGGCTGTACCCCGCATAAACAAAGGAAACGCCAAAGAACTTCGTGTATAAAACGCATAATCATGTTTAGATTAGAAAAAGCTCTGCCGCAGCTAGCTCGTTTTTGTTCTAACGAAATAAATAAGAGATAAATTTGATACCTAAATCCTCTGCCTTATTGTGAATGCAAAATAGGCGTCAGTGTCCCCGTTTTAATCATCCTCTATAGAAAGATTCATTTCTGGCTACATGAAATGCACCTCGGCTGGATTAAGCACGCTGTAGACGTCGCCTACCTGAGAAAAACAATCCAAGGAAGATTCATAATTAATCACATCTTTAATAGGAGCAGCTAACCTGAGCCGAGGATAGACTTCGAAGGTGGACATGTCTTTAGATAACATTTTATATTGACGACACATTCACTAATCTCGTTGACTGTAGGGAAGGGTCTTTTTCCTTATAAAAATTGAAGTTCTCTTATCTGTCAAATTATTTACAAAATTCTGGAAAGAGAGCCACAGAGGGGGCACGTTACCTTAGAAAACGAAAAGGTTAAAAAAAATCAGGGAAGCTCTTTGAATATTTCTTCGGTATATGGAAACAATGAAAAGATTTTCGCTGCAACAGACTGCAATGAAATACTTTAAGTTAATAAGCAAAAAACACTAAAAAACCGGAGGATAAAAATATGAATGAACGAATTAATTACTTACAAATATTTTCCATTGATGTTTCGTATTTTTAGAGTCACCGGTGTCAAAAAAATTATTCCTTACTGTTTTGCACCAAAACTGCAAAACTGAAGATTTTTAATGAAGATATTCGGTTTTCCAAGCGGAGACATTTGAAATCACTTTATCGAAATGATATTTTTGCGGTCGCTATTCAAGGGCGACATCTTTTCAAGAAAATATGATGATCCATTGCATCTGTTTTGCAAGGTGTGAAATGTGTGCTGGACAATATGGATATTCGATGTCGTTGTCGTTCATTGGAAACGGCCCGGAGGAAACGCAACACTTGGGTGGCTGTTCGCAGATGGCTCTTTTCACAAGAAATACTCATCATGAAGTTAATGGTAAGTCAGAGCTTTTCTTTGCTAATGTAAACAGTTTCGAAGCGGTAATCAAAGCTAGGCAGATTTTGTACGTTTATAAATTACATTATTTTTCCTTATATTTCATAAGTCAAGAGAGCAAACTAATTTGTTTCTTCCTTTATGAACGTTAAAAAATGTACCGATAATTGCTTTGTCCACTCAAATTTAGCAACGAAAAACGGGACAAAGAGCCAATAAATCTCTTTTTTGGGTTAGGTAGGGTTAGGGTATGGTCAGGGTAGGGTAAGGAGGATCATAGTAGGGTTAGGGTGGGGTTGGAGTAGACTTAGGGTAGGGTCAAGTTTGCATAGGGTATGATCAGGGTAGAGTTTCGGTAGGGTCATGATAGGTTCAGGGTAATGTTGGTGTATGGTGATGGTAGGGTTAGGGTAAGGTTTGGTTAGAGTAGGATCGGAGATAGGGCTGCAGCTAGGTACATCTTAAATCCATCGCTACGAGACGGAAATAAGGAAATAAAGTATTGCGAAACTTGACTTCATAATAGAAAAGGTTGCAGATTAGAATTAAATGAGAAACCTGCCACGCTTTTTAGCTTTATGTAAATTATGGGAGAAATGATGAAGCTTTTTCACTTGATATACATTATGTATACATGGTTCAAGTATTAGATATGTATTTGCCATAGAAAACTTTCTAACCTTTAATTCTCAAGGTGTCCTGAGTCTGTGAATGTTAACCGTCCTCTGAGCTACCAGAACTTTAACCTGCTTTGTTGAATAAAACAATATTGTATGCTATCTTCTCGCAGTCTATTTATTGTTTTCTTCCCGTTTTCCAGTTGGATTTGAGTTTGTCTTCATTATATTTTCAGTCTCTCTACTCGAGAATGCTGATCTTGGACGATTTGAACTGGTGAGTCATATCGATTTTTATATAAATCTCATTAGTTTTTAAAATGCAATCGTTTTTTATTATTTTTTGAGCACGCGTTCATTGGTTTTACAAGAAATTGATATGCATCTTTTTTATTGAAATTTTTCACTTTGCGTATGTTAGACATAACTTAGAGAACTAATTGCATTTGTTTTTAATTTAAAGATAACAGAGATAATATATCCCTACGAGCCTCCGAAGTCGGTCGAAGAAAGACTATCAAATGAGATCCGGTACCTGGTGAACCATTATTTTTACATTGAAAGCAACGCCGATGTTGTCAACCACAATGGCGATAGTGACCCAGACATGCTATTCCGATCGATACCAGTTAAATATCTGCAAGAGTCACCAAGCATAAAAACTATTTGCAAGAACCCAGCAGCTGTAAGGTAATTGTTTTCCTTTTTCTGTCCAAATCGGCCTCCTAGCAAGCCCATAAACTCCAAAAAGGCCCTGTATTGTGTGGGCATATTTTGACGAATGTTCTCGAGTTTATTTTCAGCAAATCAGATTTCACAATTGCTAACCGATAAATGACCTCATCTTTACATCATTTTATTTCTCAACCATTTCGATAAATAAAATATTTTACAGTACCTAAGAACCACATTTATAGCAGTGCAGTGTTTGAGTGATTAATTTATCTAAAGTAGGCAGACGAACTTTTAGCTATAATTAAATGAAGATAAAAAGAATGAAATTACTGCTTACCGGTCTGTCATAAATCGCTCGAGGCTATAAAGGTAGAGCTATACACGCTTTTTGGTGTATAGAGCAGGACGGTTCTAAGTTCTAACAAGCATTCACTCCACTCTAAGTTGAAGTTTCGTCGTGTCAGTGACCCGAAACCGTAGACTCTTGAATTTTTCGTCTAAGCAGTGAGCCATCCTAACACTAAGCTATTTTTAACAACCAGTTCCAAGAGTCGTTGATAAAAGTATTGATGCGCAGCACTACTAAGATTCAAGAATCAAATTATAAAAAGTTGTCACAGTTAAACTTCATGTTTAGTATTTAATTACCGCCCTATTAAATTTTCCAGTGATACAACGCGAAATGGTAATCTAAGTTTTATATGTTTCTTAATCTTACTAAGATTAACGGAAAATTTTGAAAATACTCAACCAACCAGGATTATGAAGATTATTATATTCTTGCAAGATATTTGATATGGAGTCCAGTATAGTTTGAAATTATCAAATGCTGACTATTGAAGATCTAGAGATTCTGATTATAATGAAGAAAAATCTAAGCAAAAGTAAAGGAAAAGCATCGAGTTATTTTTTGTCTAGTGAAAGTAATACAAGCATTTTTATAACGGCCTGTGAAAAACAAATCTCTAAGATTACATCAAAATTGAACGCTGATTGTATAAAAATAATTCTTAACCTTAGGGGCTGGCGCATTTTAAGATGTATTGAGCCCCCCTCCCCCCCGTCCCTAAAGCTTCAAATGTTATCAAATGAATTCTTATTATTTTCAGAGATGCCGTTTGTCGTTTGTACAAGATTTCCGACGATCAAGATTTTGTTATAGTCCCTTTCGAAGAAGACAAATATGATGCTGATTTGGACGAATATTATGAGGATGACGTCGGATATACGGATATGGAGAAATCTAATGAAGAACCTACAGATATTCTAAATAGACGAAGCCAATTTGATCCAGAAGAAAAAGAGTGGTGGGATTGAGCCTCCATTTTCGGATGGTCTTTTCAACAGATATTGTCGTTCTAGCAAAGTAAGGTACCCATTAGGGCTATTTTTTACCTATTCATCTGAACTAATATAAAAATTGCTTGTTGTGCATATGAGCATTTCAACTGAAGGCTCGCAGAATGAATTCCATTCTCCCAATGCTTTACAGCATTTAATGAAATAAATTTACATCAAAGCCTTATTGTACAAACTAGGTCTTTCATTACCAAGAAATCTTTTTTTTCTGAATCTTCTTCCTCGTTTAATTCGAGATTGGCTTATACCCATAAGTGCCATCGATGTTCCTACCACAGAATGCTTTACGCGATGGGATATTACGTCGTCGATTTTAAGTGTGCATGTGCAGATGATGCAAAATTTGTGGGCCGTCAAGCAAATGCTGTACCCATATTGTTGTATTGGTACAAATTTAGCAAATTTTTCCAATTTCTTAAGACGAATTGTAAGATATTTTTCGACATAATTTAGGCATGGGCAGAATATCACGAGGTTCTGAGGCAATTCAAAGAAGTTTCAAACTTAGTTATTTAGAAAAACATCTAGGTAGAAAGATCAACAAATTAAATATTTTGTCCTATTTGTGAAGACCAATGATTCAAAAATAATAGGATAGTGAACCTTAATGCAATGATGCCTTGTGACAACAAATTGTCGAAATGATTCCAACATATCATGTGATTTTTTATGATCGGTGTGTTTGTGAAGAGAGTTGTTCATATTGTTGGCCTAGAACAGTTCGATTTCTCGTTCGTTTGTTGTTTTTAGAAAATATTTGAAGTTGTATTTTTTGATACCTTGCAAAATTTAAAAAGTAGAATAGATGGACTTTTTTACGCGATTTTTCGTTTTTTTTCGCTTGGCCACAACTTTGGAATTGTCTCTTTTGCGGCAAATGAGTTAAAGGGCAAAGTTCTTGGGGGAGAATAAATTCTTTAAAAATAGCCTTGATAACTTACGGTATTTGTTTTGCCATTTTTCAACTTTTCATGCTAACATCTTATTTTGATTTTCAAAAGAGTTTTGATCTCATTATCGAAGTATATTGATAATTGCCGAGTTAAGGGTTGAATAAAGAGTGGCAGACTAGCGACCTGTGGTCGAAATCTTCTCCTGCAGAAACTATAAGGCACCTTTTGGTTGTTGAGGTAGTTACCAAACAAATCCTTTTTAAGAATATAAGAATCCTTAGAAATCTCGAAATAACGTTCTGCTGAATAGGTGTTCGGTCGGCTTGAAGCGTTTTGTTTTCCCAGTTGCAATCATACCGTGGCCACAGGATTGCCTTACTATTCATAAAAGGAATCAATGTGGGACGAAATTTTCTCGAAAATGAAGTTCATTAAGATGAAATTTTATATCACATCGCTTAAAATGATTTGGCAAGATAGTCTCCATTTGTAGCACAGAAAAATTTTATTACGAAATAAAAAACAAAACTGAAAATAAATAGGAACTTCTTTTGTATAAATACTTCCATGGCAATCTACATAAATACGATGTATGTATTGTTCAGTTGAATTTTTATCGTTTGCATCCAGCCACTTTAATAATATGCGTTTGATTTGAAGATACGTATAAAGGCATGACCACTGAACCCACCAATCTGCTTCGATGAAAATGCCACGTTGATGTCTCTCTCGCCTTCGAACTATAACGATACAATCAATGGTAAGGTAAAGTAAATATAAAGGTTTGAGGTTCGTTTGATTCAGAGGATGAACCTGTTGGATTCATATCTAACTCCATTCGCTGTATGACTTTAGCTAAATTTCCTGCGAAAAATCCTTGAAGGTTTGCTCTGAAAAATTACCCATTTCTAGAGGAAAATCCAACATTACACCCTATATCCCCAAAAAAATGTTGTTTCTAGCGCCAAAGGTTATAGACACAGAAAAAAAAATTGATGGAGGTTATGTACGTTAAAATCACTTATGGAGGAAACAAAGTGGAAGAGGAAGAAGATTAGATGAAGAGAGAAAAGAAATAGACAAAGTGTAGGAGAAAGAAGAAGATAAAGGGGACAGTGGGGTACCCAGGGCTGCAGTAGTTGGGGGGTCTGGGGTGCAGCCCCCAGAAATTTTTTTTGGACCACGCCCTTCAAACACTTGCAAATGCGGGGAAACACCCTTTTTCAATATTTCCATCCATTATTTGATTCATGTTAGCTACGATAAATAGCAAAGCATTTTACAATTGTTATTGACACAAGCATACAGTATACTACAACCCCCCCCCCCCCCCCAATAAGTTTTACATCATTTTTGGGCAAATCTTGAGGATCATATTTTACAGCATACAGTATACTACACCCCCTCCCCTATTCCCCCCTTGGATACGCCACTGAAAGGGGAGAAAGAAGAAGATGAACATGTGGATAAAAATGATAGAAGAAGGCAAAAAAGTATGGAAAAGGGAAAAATAAGCGAGAACAAGAAAGAAAAGAAGTGACTCAGTAGCTATTAGCAATTGAAAACGAGGATGTATTGTGTGCTGACACTTTTGTCTTTAAATGGATAGAAAAGACGAAGAAGTTAGCTGTCTTAGAAAACGTTATGTTTTCATGACTGTGAACCGGAGAATGGCTACCCAACGATGCAATAGTTTTGGGGAAGGCAAGAAAACTTGACAAGATTATAAAAAGTTGAGAAAATTTACAGCAGTGCTTGAAAATTTTCTTAACTTCTGACAAAGTGTTAAGACTAAAGCATAGATACTTCTACTTAAATTCAATTTGTTGGAGACTTTATTTAAAAGATACCAGGTCAATTTTGAAGAAGGCCAATCGAACAAAGTTACATCCAGAGGATTGCCTAGGCATTTTCTGAACTCTGGAAGCTAGGACGACCGACAAGAAGATTGTAACCGCTATTATGTCGAAGGTAGATTGAAAAGACAGTACCGAAAATTGCACACAGTTAATTATAAAAAGCAATGCAAAGTAGAATCTAGTTATAAGTTGTAAAAGTAATGGATGACAGGATAAAAATGATGTAGAATTACGACGATAGCGAAGAAAATATTTTCAGAAAGAGGCCAAAAGAAAAACTATAAGAGGAAGAGAAAGAAGGAAAAGCAAAAGAGAAAGAAGAATGTGAGGCGAAGAAGAGAATGGGAAGATGATTAAGTAGAAACAAAGGAAGGGGAAGAAGACAAAAAAGAGAAAAGCAACGAAAAGGATGAAGAAAGAATGGGAAGAACACTAATAAAATGAAGGAGAAGACAAATTCGAAGTACTAAAAAAGGGGATGAAGAAAGGAAAAGGAAAAAGGTAAGGGAAAAGAAATATGGAAAAAATTTGTTAAAAGACCATTAAAGCACACAAGAGTTTATGGATTATTGGGAAATGTAGTGTACATATCAATTTATGAAATCCACGGAGTATTATGGGAATGCAGATGAGAATGCAATAAACATTTACCACATTTGAAATAACTAGAGATCGATGCTTGAATGATTAATCAATGTAAGCAAATCAAATCAATTGAGTGCTTGCATTACCTCTGGGATCAGTACTACTGACATCTGCAAGCTTCCATTTGGCTGAACGTTTCTGAAACAACAAATGATTATGATTATGATTATGAGATTGTAATATCACGTTTTACCTGTCATCGATAATTGGATTGGAGATTCGAAGAGTGAAAAGAGACTTTCCCATCCACTCCCATCTGAATTGGAAATTTCGTGACAATTGCATTTTTTAGCCTTTTGATTTTGTAAAATATAAAGTCGTGAAAGCGTTCTTATTTAAATGCTCCTATTTGATTTTTCAATCATCAAAGCATAGTCTGGTGATAGTATTCACATGCTGTGAAACGATTTTTTTGAGAAATGATAGAACAAGATTTTTTAATTCTCTCTATATTTTCAATCATATTTTCTCTAATAGAGGGTGGCGTTTATTAGAGGGGGCGTTTAGTACAAAATAAAAAGTGTTTCAAATGAAAAATGACAACAAAATAACGATAAAGGATAAAAACAGACTTTATGCAATGTTTTTTTCAAATTTGAACATGTAATAAAGATTTTATGAAGTTTACATTATATAAAATCAACGAATGTCAAAGATACGGCACTTAATAGAGGGCGGGGTTTATCAGAAGGCGGCATTCATTAGTGAAAATACTTACTTTTGTGGCAAAACAAGGTGTCCTTTCATTAGGTTTCCATTAACACGAAGCACACAGTCCGTAAGCTGGACGTTGAGTGGATTTCTGACTCGCACGTAAAACATGACTTGCTTTCCAAGCTTCCATCTACTTGGGAGTGCTTCAAAGGTAAGATCAGGCCTCCATATAGTTACAATCTCCTCCTTTGCAAAGGCTTGTCCAGTTTCAGCTACCAAACACATTACATGTATGCTGAGTCTTGGGTTACTTTGTATTTCATTCAGATACTCCTGAGCCTCGATCACTACCGAATGACGAGTAGCTGCAAAGGTTGATAATGATAGATCATTTTAGAGAATGTTATATCCATGAAATGATGACGTCATTTAAAGTTATGCGTAAATTTTTAGCTCTTGATTATGTAGTCTCATAAAAATTTTAAAAAATCCTCAACTTTGAAAAATTAACTGAATCGTTTCAAATTGCAGATGTCAGATAAAGGCTCCTTTCTAGTTATATCTACAGTATTTTAAGCCTTTATAATGGCATCAGTGCTGAGGAAAACAGAAGTAATGTAACCAATTTCTTGCTTTTTAGAATTGAAAAATTCTTCCTGTTGTTCCTATATCAAAAATTTGTAAGAATCTTCTTTAAGAATTAAATTGACCTAACCTTTGACAACATTTCAAGAGAAATGAGCATGCATGGTAGCATATGTCTACATTGAATTACCTCAGTTTTTATCGTCATCGATTATAATGAAATTATTACACTTCTCAATAATGGACTTTCCTCAATATTGATGTTTACATCACATTCACTCTAAGATTACAACATTAATATGTTTAGTTTTGCAGCAATGTAGCATACGTAATACTGCAGTAACAATAAGTGTTAGTACGTACTGTTTGATAACGTATTGTAACATTTATTTTGTTATCAATAGTTAACATTAGTTTGCAGAAAGAACCCCAAATCTTTGACCGTTACCGAAATTGCTTCCAAGCTTTTTAACGAAAAGATGCATTTCCACAGTCACTTACTATAACTGACCTCGGTACTAACTAGGCCCACCTCCGAGTATGATAAATTTTGGTTTGCTAAGAGTTGCAAATATTTTGAAAGCAAAATAAGCCTAATTTCAAACGTTTCTTAATTCAACATTTTATGTAAAAAAGAGAGAATATGTTGCATACAAGGAGCTTTTTGTCGGGCGCTACTTAAAGTGAAAAACATTTTGAGCAGACTTTTTGAACAGAAGCAAATGAAGAGAAGTGAGGGTGAATTTCGTTAATATTTAACTGATGAATGCTTTAATTGGTGATGGTAAATACAAGTTGATAAAGAGACGACATTGCAAGGTATAAGAAGAAAAAGCATTTACTCACATGCGTAGGGACCTAGTTGGACGTCAGTTTTTTGCGATTTGAAACTGTTTAATGACACTCCATTGTACATCACAACGTTGCCACTCACAGTTGCCTGAATCTTCAGGTTTTTCATTCCAGTGTTGCGCATCTCTATTGTCATGCTGACGTCATGACCCACGTAAACATAGCTGGAAAGGCGCAGGGTGAACAATACATCTTTGCTATTAGGCCGAATCGTTGGATTATTGCTCATGCGCAAAGCACGTCTTACAGCAACATCCTCGAGCGAAGTTCCCTCGGCATATTTATAGTCATCAGTAATATCAACCCGATTCCAGTTATACCTTCCAACGCCTTTAGTTGATATGAATTGTCCTGAAAGAAAGCAGTTTTTTTTTAAATTTCTTGTTGCAAATTCGCGTAGTTAGCATTGAATAGATAACGTTAGAGGTAAATTGCTTTTATAGCTTTTTTGTAATTTTTCGACAGGCTCGAAATTGAAGTTATAGTTTCCTTGATAGTTCATTAAGATAACATTTTTAGTTGATATTTTCATTCAAAAGAATTTCGAAAAATTTACTTAAAGGAACCCTTTTGACATGTGCTCGCCAAATTTATCAGAGTTTTTTCTAATAAATTTTTTAACTTGGCGTGAAATATCAGATAGTTGATTTTATTTATGCTCACTTAAAATTTTTGAGCATCATACTATTTTACAAACTTTCTTATTCACAAAATGCAGCTTTAAAATTTTTAAAGGATTTGATTCACAATAAATGCACGAGTCATCTGTAAGAATGCAAAGTTATGTTCACAACTTCCCCCCTCCAACGATCAGAAATACCATGCTGGTTTTGTAAGGAGGTCTTTATCCTCCTCTTCTCTCTAACAGCCTTCCACCGTTCTCGATCACTGAGGCTCTGGTACCCAGGGTAGTTTTGGTCTCTAGGGACTTGTTTTGTCATTTTATCATCAATATTAGAAGTATTGGGTATTTAGTATAATCAGAGGTTAAAACACTAACTTTACCGTTAGTAATTTAAATATTGAATGAGAGAATTTTTCTTAAAAGCATGACGTAAAGATCACGTCAAAGATTATCCGAAAGAAGTCCTTCAAATTGCACTTTTGAATAAAAAACTTATGTTTGGTTTAGGTTTAGGTGGGATAAAAAAATCCGAATTCTATAAGAGACTTTACACTTATAATTAAAGGAAATGGTTCATTTAGCAACCGATATTAAATTTCATATTACAAAACAGTTTTGTGAATAGCCAGACAGTGGTATCTTTGCTCAAATGTGATTCAACTTTTCGATTTTCTCCGTCAGTATATTAAGATCAAATCAGGATAACCGCTTTATTAAAGTGATATGAATCATGCGATAATGTTGAAGAGAAACAAAAACAATTTTCCTGATTTAACAGCAATAAATGTTAGGACTTTGATCATTTTCTCACCTATTGATTTTTTGTCTACCTCAAATGGTTTGAAAGATCCACCGGCTGTGTCGCGCTTCCAGTAAACGGTGTCTGCGTTAACTTCGGCAAACACAAACCGCGCGTCAAACTTGATATCGACATTGCCTTCTTTCACTGCTTTCAGTGGCGCAGGTCCAAGTTGGAAAAGCCCTAGAGGAATAAGGTTGATATGAATTCTTTTTTATCTTGTTTGGATTGGCAAAATGTGGCATTTGGCCCATTTAGATACACATAAAAAAGGAGTTGTGGTAGTGTATCAAACATATTGAATCAACCTTTGAGAGAGACATATCTCAAGACTAATAGGCAAAGTGGGTGGAAATTTCCCAAAAGATAAACTAACAGTCCCTTCAAATCAAAACAGAAGGAATGTCAGCAAGAATCTTGGTTCTCAAAATCGAAAAAATGCCTTTTTACATGAGATTAAATTTGAAATATCCAGCTCTTACTATTGTTTCTACTGATATTATTGTCCTAAATGCGCTTCCTTGTGCTACAACAGGTTTTGGTGCATACACCCTGTAGTTTCTTAACACACAATTTTTTCAGGTATCGATTGTAGTAGTCTTCTAAAAACATTCCAAATACCTTTACTTCTTTCCTGTGGAGTGGCATCCACAGCTTGCCATCCGCCATAACCAGGAGCAATATCTGGCCTAGCCATCCAACAATCATTCCAGCAATGGAAGTTCCTGATGAAATTCAAACAAAGATTAAACTGAGTTTTTTGCGTTAAACGGTTGTAAACAATGATATTCAGGAAGCAACTTCAATCGAGTAAAACATTTATCACATTTTATTTTTAAGTTAATTTTCCGTTTTTCTCGAATCGTTTCACTAAATAGCCGAGTCCCGAGATCGCATCCTTGTTGGCAGCGTTACCAAGACTTCCCTTGTCATGCATGAGTGAAATAACACTGTTTTCTCTTAATGTTTATTGATGTCAGTGTTGCAATAAGTTTTATTATAATTCTTAGATTTTATTGATCTGACACATATACACATTGTGGGACAGAAGAGGCCAGAAATAATTTTGTTCGCCCTTTTGTTACTTGTGTGTGTCATAATTTGAGTTTTATGCAAGTATAAATGTGTCACCGACTTATTTCTACTTCACAAACGCAAAATGATTCTAATATATTATTTGTTATTCTACATTCTGAGATTTTTACCAAGAATCCAACCATCACCTCTTCGCTACAGCCCTCTTGGCCCCCTTTCCTGCAGTTTTTGCTTTTCAATTCGATTCTTTGCATGTTTCTTTGCGTGTATTTTAATGTAGCCCTTCTCCCTGCAAATCTGCATGATGTTTTGATTAATTCAACTCAGTGTCTAGAGATAGAGAGTCTACCAATAACACGTGCACCTTTGCAACACGCTTGACTTGAATAGTGCATAACAAATGCATAATTCATGCACATCTACAACAAGAAAAAACGTACCATGCTGAATCCCCAGACATCTTTGGAAGAAATTCTCCATTTTCGTCATAGAATCGATCGTATGTGCAGTTGGAGTCAGAGTCGTGTGCTGAATTGAAGTTGCTTATAGGTCTCGTAGGCACGCCAAGGGCTCGCATGACTGAAAAAGAGTGGCTTTTGTCAACAACGTGGTAAAATCATAAAATTTTCTTTTACGGAAGATACGGAGATCTACACGAAAACTCAGTCGTTTATTAACGTTTTCAACCTCCCATCTACACGCCAGCGATAACTCTGCAAATGAAACGCCACTTTTGAAAAAGATTTTATGCCGATGCAAAAAGGTATTTGTTCATTGAGCTGACAACGCTATCTTTTTGAATCGCTGCGCGTAAATTATTGAAGAACGTTGCTAGCGATGTTTAGGCTGAGCTTTCAGAAATATCAAGCTTGATCCTAGCAAAATGCTTATTAAATTTTTAGTAATGCTTTACCTAAAAAGATCTTAGTTATAACTATATACCCTGCCTCAATAAAAACTTTAATGATTCAAAAGGACGCACTTGTCGTAGTCACACCACAGAATACCCAACACTGGCCGTACTTAACCGGCGTCTTTGTTCTCATATATTGCTCCAAAATCTCTGTGCTTCCCGTCCATGACCATGGCTCAACACCGCCAGCGAAATCTCTGCCCCAGTTACCCATCACAATGCCTCCTTCGTCATTTGCATTTACCTTAAAGATTTCAAAGATAGATCTAATTCTCAATAGATCTAATTTCTATCTATCTTTTTCCACTCAATTTCAGCCTTGTTCGCAGCAATTATGTAAGGTTAATTGTAGAGTTGAGTTGAAAGTGTAGGATTTAGCTAAACTAATTTCACAATAGATATAATTGCTTGCTGCCGGCTGCATCCCCATACAAAACACTGAAACGATTTATATTTGATAATAAACCAACTTTAGCTAGCATATTGCTACTTTTCTCAGAAAAACGTGATATCAAGAAATTATAAAAAACATAAAAGCCGAGAACTGATGCTATTCGAATCTGGTAGGGAGGATCCAAGCAATCTGTTGCAAACGTACTTTCTAAATGAAGTTTACCGCTGCCTAGTTACGTTACACGATGAGCAAAGGTTAAAAATTAGCAAAATTATTATCCAGTATCAACGTAATTGTTATTTTTGTAGCCGTTGTAGTCTATCCTTGTCACCACCTGTACCAAGCTGTTTTTATCGCATTTAACAGGCTATGTTAATGGTCTGTTATTTCTTGAGTAATATTGTACAATTAAAAAAGAAGCTTACCATAGCTGAAACCCTCCTGGCTACTTCCCTTGCAGTGTCTCGTCCTCTAATGCTTGTAGATTCTAGTATATCAAATGCGGCTTCCAGAGATATTTCATCGAACTGATTTGGAAGGAAACATTTTATCTTAATTCTATAAAGTTTCACAGCTTGATAAAGTAGCAAAAAGGCATTCATTAATATAGTGGTCAATGAAATAAATTAAAATCGAGCCTGCAAGGCCTTCTGGCCCTGACTTTACAGATATTCAATGACTCAATAGTGTATTTTTAGTGTTTTATTTTTCTCAATGATAGCGATATGACAATGTAATTGCCTTTTTACGATTATCAGAATCTCTAGTATACGCTTTTAATATTTCTTGTACCTGCCCAAAGTACCATCTCGTTGCACTGATACTGTCTGCAGAGCCTTGATACAGGATTCCGTGGTCGTTCAGAATATACTCTTCTAACCAGGACTCTTGTGGCATGTACACCTCGTCATCTGCAATTAATTCAAGTAATGTATAATTCTTCAAGTAATTCTTCAGTTGTTTTTATTTCTGCCTTTGTGTATCTAGCCTGTGTGCAGACTTTCCTTTCCGTTGCGAAGGAGAGCCGTCCGTCCGCCCTGGTTCTCCTTCCCAGCGGAAAGTAAAGTTTGCACGCAGGCTATTGTGTATCTTCCTACTTTAAAAACTTTTTTAAAATTGTTAATATTGAATGCGTATGTAAGATGGCCTAGAGCCGTTATCAAGCAAGCTGTGGACTGTGGTCCGAGATTTACAGCCGAAATTAATACAATTTATCAGAACTTTCAGCAACTGACGTTGGGGTATGTCTATGTTCTACTTGAAATTTTGCTGAGGGAAGCATTATTTTCTGGGTTACTGAAATGAGATATTTCACCTATCCTAGTGGCTTTGATGCATATACATATATGGCTATGCATTCTAAAAATATAATTAAGGGCACAATGTTCAAAGTTACTGTGGTAGGAGAAGGCACACTTTATGATCATTGAATATATTCAATTTGAAGTATTTTAATCATAATTTAGTGCCAGAGAATCAAATGCTCAGAAAGAAAAGATCAGGGGTGATGAAGGTGATGAATTCTATTGAAAGGACTTTTAAATATTCTCTCAGTTTCTTGATTGTTGTTTCGATGCCCTAATGGCCAATTTAGTGAGCAAGTTAATAAATTTGTTCATCCACATGTTAAACGCATTTTACACAGGTAAACATGATTTACAGCTGCTCCACACAGAGGAGATCATGTGAACAGTTTCTGCTTTTTTGCAAATCAGCGAAATAGTCAGCTTCTCGTCTTTTTACGTGACCAAATCACCAAAGTTCGCACTACCGCAGGTTTTCTCCTACTTTCATACTTTTCATTTCTTCCTATCAAACTTTTCTGTTTCTCTGCTCATTCTAGTTACTGCCGTCGCCTTTTCGTTGCAGCAACAGTCTTTTAAGCACAGACATTGCTTCTCTATTTTTAATCGTCCTATGTCAAAGAATTTTTTCCTCCATCCCACCACACTACCTTTTAGACAGCCCCTTATAACTTCTTTAACCAAGCTTGGAACATTGAAAATAGGGCTTCTTGGTTACTGGAACAGCAAATTGTCGTTGCGGGCTTGGAACTCATTTTCCAAACGAGGTTAGAAACTGACCTCTAATTACTGTTGCTGAGGAATGGCGTTTTGGCGTTGCACAGTTGAACGGAAATTTCTTTTTTTAATGACTCCGTCGTTCATCAAATCACAAATTAATTTTTAATTAAAACGCTAATTTTTCTCAGAATCGTCATATGTAATGATGGCTTGCCCAGGGTGTGAGCTTAAAAACTATTTACCTTCTTTGTTGCTGGATACGAAGCACCTGTATCTGGACCTGCAATTCAATCTACTGTAGACATAGCTTTGTAAAGCACCCCTATAAACGCTATAAATTTTTATTGTAACAAATCCTCCACTTACCTTCAGCCCATGGATTGAATAAGACAAATAAATGCTCATCCTTGTCATAAATAGTTCTCCCTGCTGCTTCAATTGATAATTTATATTTCCCTGCTATCGTATCTGCCGGACTGCTTATTTTCAGCTGCAACCGTTTCGTTGTAGTACCAACGATAACCATGCCCCAATTTCCTTTGTCCAAATCTTCTGTCTTGCGAATAAGGACTTTTGAGCGATCACTCTGTCGGGGTTTTCTGCCAGTTTTGAGAACAACTTGGAAGTCATGTTCATGCTCCTTATGATCAGCGGTTAGATGCAGGTCAATGTAGAAGGGATGCCCTCTTCGTATGACTAGGCCCTTTGATTGAAATTTGTCTGTGTGATGGCTTTTCTCATTCCGCTCCTTTTGCAAATCCACATGTGAAACAGGCAATGCTAGCAAAATTTAAGCAAATTTTAAGATACAGTGCTATCATGAGATAAAGAAAATCTAATAATTCTCATACTGCTAGCAATGATATTATTGCAATGAAAGCAAATTTTTACTGAACTATGCATTTTAAGAATCAATTCCGGCAACTTTATGAAGGGCACTGTACAATCGAGGACTATATTAGATAAAAGTAAAGCGAAAATTGTTGTGCATTGTGAATCAGACTGACACAATATGCTCTAGAATAGCCTGATGCATTGTACTAAATAGTTATCATGATACGTTTTCTTTATTGGGTGTTAGAAAGAGCCTTTTGGGTAGTAATATTTTGTTCAAGCTTTGTTCGCCACTGGTTTTGTAAATATGCACTATCAAGATTTTATCTTGGTACTATGTAACTAAATTAAATTTCTTTTAGTGAAACTACTTTTTGCAACAGACTCTTTATTTTTAAGGAGTCTTAGATGCTAAGAAACTATAAAACGTCTCCTCTTTGTCTGTGTATTGCTCAACCTGAAAGGTTAGGGCTATTTTTAAACACAAATTGCGTTGATACTGTTCTGGAAAATGAGTCAAATGTTTCAGGGTATATTACATGCGAATGACATCGGCTGGCGT
The DNA here is from genome assembly GCF_057945365.1 of Rhopilema esculentum. Classification (NCBI taxonomy): domain Eukaryota; kingdom Metazoa; phylum Cnidaria; class Scyphozoa; order Rhizostomeae; family Rhizostomatidae; genus Rhopilema; species Rhopilema esculentum. The sequence goes on from NC_142825.1 coordinate 12,622,712, forward strand.
AATTCAAATCATCAAAGGCATTACATGACGTGAACATCAGATACAAAATTCAAGTGGGTTTAAGTTAAAAGAATACCTTTGACACATCTGGCACATCTACTTTAATATCTTTGTCTTCCTTTATGATTACAATCAACAATCCTACTTTAAAAAAGCATATTTCCTGCAGTATTATATATTTACTGATTAGATTAAGATTACTATACTTTTGCCTCAGTACCTTTATAAGAATAACAGCAGCGGCTATACGAACCTCCCATTCTTTTGAAGCTTCTAATAAGACTCACAGGCAATAGCAGTCCAAGCAGATACGACCAAGTGGCTCTCATCTCTTCTTCGCTGTTCTCCATTATATGTAATGATGCTAATTCCATTTTGATTTAGGGTTCGTCTATAAAAACTCAAATTCGGCAGCTGGAATCGTAATGATAATGAGGGGTAGGGCATGCTTTTGTGCAATTTGGCAAGGGAAACGCCTTTCATTATGTTGCACTTTTTTACGCCTATTTTAGTTACATTGTCTTGACGGAAGTTCAAGTAAACAAAACCGCACGCGAAACGTTGATTGCTCCCCAGATTCTGCTTTCTTGAAATTTATTTCTACTGTATATCAAGCATAAGGGAACAGAAAATATTCTATTTTTCTAAAAAAGGATACTTGAGGTTAGTTTTAAAATGCGTAGAGCAACGAATTGTATGATAAGAACTTTAAAAGTCCATAAAAAAATCTGAACTATAATTAGATAAGAGGCTCAGACTACTCTGCTTCATCTTTATTTGAGGCAATTTCATAACTCATCGCCAGAGCTAGAAGTTAATAGCAGGAGTTTATGTAAATATTCGTAGATAGTAGAACTGGATCAGATCCCCTCCTCGCCTTTCAGAAACAGAGGTTAACTACCTATTCGAAGCTCACGGAAGTGCGCCTTTTTGCCTACATGTGCTTTTCCCCACTTTTGAAATGCTGCCTGAGTTTATCAAGACAATAGCAACTAAAGCCAGTTGTAATATATCTTACTTATAATGAAGGTAAAGTCATTGAGAAAAAAGACACTTGCTCTGATACTCACCGAAACTAAGGGGGTTTTTCGAATAATCAGTAACTAATGAATGTCTTCTATAATCATTCTCGATAGCTTTATATGAGACAAGAGATCATGGTAACGACAAATAACATATGTAGCTTACAGTCCCATGAATTAAACCTTCTGCTTCGTTTCCAAGCCAAATATAATTGGCTTTTAGTAATGATTTGCTGCATATAGTTATTTTTTCCTTTTTTCATTGTAACATTAGCTGATTAGGTTTTGTGGGTGATTATTTTGAAATGAAGAATGAAAAATTTTCTAATTAAAGAGGACCAATCCTGTCCAAACAACTCAAAACCCGATTGCATATTTTGGTATGCTAAGAAGAAAGAAGAATTTGGAAAGAATTTAATTTGCAAATGATTTTTCAGGCAAACTTAAAAAATAAGGAAAGAACAATATTTCGGGTGTATTGTTGACGATTAGGTTGCAATCTTTCTTTAAAATATTTTCAAGAGTTTTAAAATTATGTTGAGCCCTGCTTGTACCGTTTAAAACAATTTTTTTTCAATTAAAGCATCTGGATCTGTATGTGACCAATGCCCAGAAAAAGTGGTAACTCTGACAGATGCTATTTACCCCAAAATATGCTTTATAGGTAGCTTTTGTAGTCTAAGAAATAGTCTATAGTAGGGGTGTTAAACTCAATTGCACAGGGGGCCAAAGTCCAAAACACACTTTAGGTCGCCGGAAGAACAGGATAGACATTGATTAATATGAGGTTAGATCTGTGATAATGCAAAATTACTTAAACTGCAGCAAACATCTTGTCTGGTGTTATTCGCTAACATTTTTCGCCTGATATCTAATTTGAGAGAGAGTGTAATGTTCTTATATATTTTCCTTTGGTAATTCATATGTAATTTGTCTTAGTTTTTCGTGATGCCACGGAGTAGTCATAGTATTTTGCACCCAGCGGCATCGTCCTCGTAATGTCGTTAAATATTTTGTAAGTATTGTAACTAGCAAATTTATGTTGTAAACTTTTATTGGAATGTAAAAAAAATCATTTATTGACCACACTTTATAAAGTTGAAAGAAAAAAGAGAAAGATATGTTCATTGTAAGAGATAAAGTAGATAGCACATGAAGGTGAATTGGTGAAACTGGATTCACGTAAATGACTTGCTTCCACATGAAATAACGGTTTTTGAGTTGATTTGGTTCAAAGATGATGGTAGCATTCAAGGAGAAATACGAGAAAATTCAGGTGAACGAAGATTGCTGCGTGCGTATCCCACCCTTTTGAAGACAATCAGAGGTAGAGCATTTGATATTTCCTTTTTAATTGAGTATCTGTCTGAAGTTGTTATGGCGGGAAGATGCATTCACCCTTTCTTTGATTTTCTGTTAAAATAAATTTTATATAAATTAATTAAAATAAATTAATTAAAATAAATTATAATAAATATGTTTAGTTTAGGTTTTGAGGAAAAAAATTAAAAGAAACTTTGAAGCACTGGTCGAAACATATCTGTAAAATATTGTCTGTAAAATACTGTAAAAATGTTTTCATTGAAGAAGACCATGATGTGTCACCTTTAGAAAAAAATGGACTATACTTGTGGACACTGGTAAACAATGGACTATACATGGAGCAAAACCGCTGGAATTTTTTTGAGATAAAATTGTTGTTGAAAGGCTTATTCTAGCGGTAATCATTGTCTCTTGGGTTTCAATACTGACAAAAGGTGAGGGGCTCTATATTTGACATTATCTAGGAGCATACAAAATTAAACCAAAACGTTCTAAGTTCATTTAGCTTCTGAAATTAGTGAAATCCAATCTACACCCAAGTTGGTTATTTTTTATGGCAACAAACTATTATTTTCACTAAACGGCAGGTTAAAAAGTCGTTCACCTGATATCATTATTAATAAACTAAAGCCTGATATTTTCTTGGTAATATATTAACAGTCAGATCAAAGGTTAACGTATTAAGATTCAAGTTGATATGAATCACCTTGTGCTTATTAAGTTTCGCTTGTACTTTGTCGAATTCTTTACGAATCCTTCGATAATGTTTTCCACAAATTTTTCGGAGCACTCGACAAATATTTCCCTGACTTTTTTCCCAATCCAGCAGTAAGACAATCCTTCAATTTTCTCCTCAAAGCCATTGGAATTACCGAAGGCTTTTGTTGCTAAAACCCCTTATAGCGATGAACTTCCGGCTTAGGCCCTTGGCTTCCGTGGGCGTTTCCATTCTTTGGCGACCCGCGAGTCCCCTTACCCGGGTACCAGACTCACTATATAAATAAAAGGGAGTCTTATCTTTTATAGAGTGAGTCTGGTACCCAGTGTAGAGTCCCGAGTGAAGGTACATGATTTCTTTTATTTGTCGGTTGAGTGGATGGTTGATGTGTGTGAAAGCTTTTCGATTATCAGCATTTGTTTGATTGACAGGTTTAAGAACCCAATTGTTCAGTGGTATTGTGTAGTTTCATGAAAAAGTTCACAAATAGTTTCCCATTTCCAAGATGCCAAGACTTGGTGAAAATAAAAAAATCAGCCACTGATTAAAGTCAATAAAGAGTTTAAGTTAGAGGAAAAACAGGTCTAATACCGTTATTTGAACGAATGTAGGATAATAGTTTAGCAGTTGTTGCAATCTCACAAGATGCATCTCACAATGAACAATCCAATCCTTGACAAAAGTCCTTGGAACACCCTGCGACCAATGAAAGATTTTGAAGAAATAAAGGTTTCCGGCTATAAGATACAGAAATATCCCCCCTCCCCCCAAAAACAATGTTGGCTGAAAAGCCTATTACTTACCCTAGCTAATAAACTGACATTGGACCAATTTCAAGCTTTGAAACTGTTGTTATTCAACATTGTTTCAAGGGGGAGAGGGGGATGCTACTGAAGTTATGCAAAATTTTAGCTTGGTGTACCAAGACTTTTGGCAAAGATTGTTGATATTAGTTTGTTTAAACGTTAAAGGCAATCTGTCACGACGTTGATTGATTATAAGAACAAAGGGATTTTTTATTGTTTTCAGTCCCCCTTTTATTTATCGCATTGTAAAAAATATGGCGGGAGCGCCGGAATCGTGTTTAGGCTATTGTTCCAGCTATTGTTCTCGTTAACCAATCCACAACGAGACAGATTGCCTTTAATTTGATAGAGAAAAAGAACATTATATGATCGAGTAACTATACGTGAAATTTGTCAATTTTAGAAAGAAATTGGTAGAATGAACTGTCGAAATGACTTGATACATTCAGGTGGATCAATTTGTACCTCTTGATGATTAGTTGGGTCAAGAGAAGAAAAATAGAAGCATCATGTCTAGGAAACATGAATAAGGAAAGATGGCCTTCTTAAAAAGCACCGATTGTCCAGCGAAACCTCTTTGGAGTTTAAGGGACCCTTGACATACAAGTTAGAGGGAAAATTGCAAATGGGACTGAAGATTTCCTTACAGGTTGATCCATGATTCCAAACTATGGGCTAGTTTAGAATATGATGAAACAAAATATGGAATAAAAATGTAATATAAATGCTCCTTCAAGGTCAATTTTTAGGTCACCGAAAATAAATCGATGCTCAAGCTAAAAGGCAAAAAAAAGGACAATGGCAAAACGAGAAGGTAACAAAAAGAAGTGGACAAAATGTTGTCATCTGTCATTGAAGACAAAGATATTTTATTTTGTGTTATCAACAAAATCCCCGATAGTCATTGCAAGCAAAATTCTCCAACGCAGCAACCTCAATATTAGCACCCTATTTTTCAACTGTTCCGTCTCTGCTGTATTCATATCGCATTGCTGAAGTGATGCCACTCTTTAGCTGATTTTTCAATACATCTTTCACTAAGACTTTGTAAAAAAATCATAGTTAATAGAACATTTGAGAGATTTAAGTAGCTTTAAGATCACATGAAGATTACTAGGGGTTTTCGGATTTCTAAAAGATTTCTTCCAGACTTTCGGATTTTCAGAGGGGTTTTTTGAACGCAATGTCCCTCGCTCTGCTCGTGGTTTTGACTATTGATTAACGAGAAACAATCGATACTAGAGAAGGATTTTTAAAATACTTTTCTAATTTAGTTTAATTTAGATACTCCAAGTGATCTGAATAATTCAGAAATGTGCAGTTCCTAATTATTTTTGTGACCAAAATAATGCTACCCATTCTTTTAACTGCATTTTTCTCAGAAGCAATTTTGTCACTACTTACGAAACAAAGCGCATGCAAATTTTTTCTGAGAACTGCAAGGAATAAATGTTTACTTAAAAGATTCGTTATGAGACGGACAGTGCATTTTGGATATTTAATGTTTTATGTATTGTGCCTAGATTATGCTTAGCTTGCCCGATTTTGGATAGAAAGAAGGCAAATATATCTGTTTTGGACTAGTAGCCTGTCTTTACAAAAATGAAGGTATCCTTTGCTTGTGTGAGAATCGCCGGAGTCTCAGTAAACGTCATTTAAGGTACAATACTGTTGTCTTTTTTATTCTTGAACAAATCTACGACTGTCAGTGTAGAAGGAAAAGCTTTTAAAGTTATTCAAGTCAATTCTTTTATTGATTGTTATGTGGTGCAAAGATCTGAAGCCATACGATAAATCGTTGCTGTAACGATGTATGAAAGACCCAAATACTGCTGAATTGTCAAGAATCGATCCAAATTTTGAATCAGTAGGAGAAAGGAAGGAGATTTACATTTTCGAAAAGCTGAAATTCCAGAGCATGATAAGAGACAGTTATAACAAAAAGGCATAAATAACGGAAACGTTTTTGTATTTCATAGATCCTTGTTATTGGGGTTCAACACGATTTTTGAAAAGCTAGTTCTTATAGCAGCTTAAGGTTTTCCAACAATGCAAGAAAGTTGAAGAAGGTGCCGTCCTGTAGAAAATTGTTCTAGAAAAAGTTATGTAGAACATGGTTCTAACAAAATGACTTATTTTCGGCACATTGGTGATTAAATTCTCAGCCCTGGAGAAATTTTCAATTTACAGGAGGCACCACGGAGCATTGAAAACAATTGGGGGGGGGGGGGTGGTGTGCTAAAACCGTATTCAAAATTGGTGGTCCATTATTGATTCCTTTGGCTTTTGTGCTTGGCTTACAGTACTCCCAATATCAGAGTTTAGGAGCTCTTAAGCAACTTTGTATTTTATTTGCGAAGCTTTATGACCAGCCCCCTGCCCCTAACTTTAAGTAGAATTAATTAGGGCGTTGGTCCTGCCTTGCATTTCAGGGACGGATCCAGAGCAAATTTGAAGGAGGGGCAGTTTGTAATGGGGAGGTTGAATTTTTAAAAATTTTCAGAAATTGGTGACAAGTGTACGCTATATACAACAATTTCAGACCTATCCACTTTGTAAGAAAATTTTTACAGTAATTGTCGTATACCTTGATTTAATCCTTAAGTGAATTAACGTATAAAATAAATCTCAGAAACGTTTTCACCTGATTCTCATTCTTCAAAAGGGACGCACAATTTCCAAAAAGGGGCGCCAGACTTGGTGCGGGAGAGGTAACTGCCCCTAGTTGCCCCCTTAAATCCGCCACTGTTTCCTTTAGTGACATAAAAGTTACGCATGCACACCTGTGAACATGTAAGGCACAGTGTATTCTTATATCACTGGATTTGGTCTCTTTGAATTCAGAAACCGCAACTGTCCTCTCTTTTAGACTAAGATTGAATTACATGCTAAGCAAACAGAACAAAGTAAATGGCAAATACAGCGATTTAAAATATTTACGATCAAATTGGACCAGTAAGCAAGTTTGCTTTAATATGCTTTGGCTAGATTAATACTTCTGCAGACAATCAGGCTATCATCAATGAATGATTGTCTCGCAGATTTACTGATGTTTGAAGAAGAAATTCATTCATGGATCTTTGATATGTTTTATAGATTTGATTTAAGTATTAAAACTAAAAAATCCACATCGATTATCTCAACCCTTTATGCATTCTTTAGCAGATATATCAATAGAGCTAGGCCAGGGTTACCACATTGAACAGTAACGGGCAAAAAAGGGGGAAAGGAACAGGGGCTCGGAGGAAGTTTTCTAGGAAGGGGAGGATAAAAATGAACTTTTTTTAGAATTCGAGAAAAGTAAAAAAATTCCGAAAATTTTCAATAAATTGGTGCTGTAGGGGCAGGGGCACTGACCCTTGTTAGGAGTCTAAAGGCGCCAGCCAAAGTTTACAAGGTCACACAATTTAAAGATTTTTTTAACAACCTTTTTCTAATCAAATATCTTTTTAACGAGGCTCTAATTTCATAACGGATATCATGCTCATGGTAGACCTATACAGCAATGAAAGTTCCATCTTAATTTAATATTTTGAAGGAAATTTAATATTTTAGCAAAGCAGTGGGTAGCCCCCCCCCCCCCCCCTAGTATGAATCTCGTTCCGACGGCACTGAAGTGCTCTGTATTTTGAAAAGCTAGAAAATAATTTAAGGTCAGCAATCGAAAAATTGAATTAAAACAAAGACTTCATCCGAGAAAACAGAATTCGGATTAGTATTCTTGAAACAGAATGCCGATTGCCATCTTGTTTTGAAAAATTCACCCTAAGATGCAAGAAGCACTATCCATTTTAATAGACAAGTATTTTGTACAAAAAGCTACGCTCGGAATAAATACACCATTGCTTAAATATTTCGAGGATTTTCGTGCTTTAAAAGCAAATTCTGAAGAGCTTCTTCTTAGGAACACAATTTATAACGTACTATGAAATAAAACACTGAATCAGTCGCAAGGAATTCTTCTTTCTATAATCTTTAAACCGCATCAAATTTTCCCATTTTGTTATACACCCATTTTTGTAATAAGAAACAGTCTACAGGAAACTTAGCACTAAGGTGACCTATCGATCGTATAAGCGATTACCTTCAGCAATCAAAAACTTCTCGAAACTCCTCCTTTCCAAGACGAAGTGCACTTGATTCCTTGGTTCCTTGATTCGAAGGTTTATAAATAGAATAAAGATCTTCTTATAAGGCATTCCAGTTCATGTAATCACATGTTACGTTGCATTTGGTATTTGATGAAGCCCTTAGAAAAATTTTGGCAGTGAAAAGACCCTGAGTGTTAATCTTGTGCTTAGTTTCCTATAAAAAGGTAATTATAGATTTTGTTTTTCTACTCCCTTGTTACCAGATCATACTGTAAATAAGTTATCATATTTCCAGCCCCGAGTACTAAACCCCCCCCCCCCCCCTCCCCAAGGCCAAGCCACAAGTACCGCAGCTATCATCATTCTTGGGGACAAATGCTCTCTAGAAACTATGCATATTCATTGCTAGAAACGAAAAATCCCCTTTCGATCCTATTTTTTAAAGCAACAGTTTCCCCACTAATGCTCAGGTCACGAAGACGTTTTAGGGGCCTTGGGGAAAAGCCAGAAGACGAGGCCCCTTGCAAGCGGAGCAAGCAGGATGTTTTTGCGACCACGCCCTTTACATAAGCTCAGATTCATTCGTTTAAGATGCCTTTTTATTTCCAGACTTAATTTTGTTACTTTTATTTAATTCCACAGATTTCCACAATTTGCCCCCAAGCCCCCCTTTTGGCAGCCCTGCTAATGTCATCATTTCTGCGATACTGGTATCCTTTCTCTAAAGCATTTGCTCTAAAGCAAAAAATTGTAAAATCTACATGCTTTATCATATTTGTGCTTTTGCAAGCTATCTTAAGATATACATTTAGTCAGTGACGGTACGTATATAAATCTTATACAAGAAATATAACAACTGTATCTTAATTATATAGATTGTGTGTAGTTGCGCTGCTGATTATTTGCAAATCTTTTAAGCATTTTCCTTTAAGGAATATTTCCCTTGACCTTTGCATATTCGAAATTTTTTCTTTACTTGGTCGGTGCTCCTGTTTTTTAATCGAATGCAACAGCTGCCATCTTATCCATCTGCCCGAAAGTTTGAATGCTAACAATTTGTATGCATTGTTTGGGAAAGCTGTATATAATGCTACAACAAGTTCCAGCTTGTATCGATCTTGCTGCATAACAGCATTTCTGTCACGTGGCTATGACTAGCCAATAAGCTTGCTGGCGTTGTCGCCCTCCGGCGTCGGTCTTGTTGCCGCCACTTTGGTTGGAATAGTCATGTGATCTTGACAAGCCAATGGGAGGCGTGCTTTACTCGACAGGCGTCGCGCTCTTGGCAGCCATCTTGATAGAAAAGGTCATGTGATTTCTCTCAACCAATGAACTGTCGCCATCTTAAACACAACGCTGCTCACTTGAGGGATCTGCCATCATACATCCCGATTTAGAAACAAGATAGCTATGAACGCCAACTTGTGCTGTTGATAGCATATGCTCTCTATTTTTCGTGGCATATCAGCTAAGGAAGTATTTGGATTTCATATTATAACAAATGCTCTGTGATGCAGTAGTTAAGGTGAGTTTTCGATATAAATCATACCTTTACGTGGTAAAGTATCCAATGTTTTGCCAAGACAACTGAAGCCTAGGCCCGACTTTTGGTGCCAAAGCCAAGTCTCCCGTTTGTGAGACAAATCACAGTAATAACTACCAAGATAATTGGTCACTGGGTATGTCCACAGCTTTGAGATCTTTTACCCAGTTAATAAAGATAAATGAACCAGATGCAAAGAGATAATGTCAAAGACATGTGGTAGGTTGCACCGTTGGAAGACATGATTTCATGACCATTGTCATGGTATCGAGGGTTCGATCGCCGTCAACAGTAATGTTTTGCATATTTCATAAACGTTAAGATTTGACATCACTATCTAGTCAGGGTTATTTTGCCCTCAAATGGCTAAGTGAATCGTATAAGGAATACCGATTTTGTATAGCAATGTCAGTCAAGGCCTCGCGAATTGGTAGGGTTTGATCGTTCAATCCGAACGGGTCCAATTTCAATCAAGGCCTCGATACTTTGTAATGATTGTAACCATAATCTTTCGAAAGCAACCTTCGCAAATCTTAATGATTTTCTGCATTTGATCTTTTGGTAGGGTATAAAACCTTTGATTGGATTGTAGTTTTTTGTAGTTTCCTCCCTATTTATTGGCACGATCTGTCTGTCGTTTATTTTGATTATAGACGTGAAGATGGCACATCATTATTCCTAGTTGAAAAACCCGTTATACATTATATTAAAGGTTTTGTTCTTCTGGAACATTATGTGGGGAATGAGGACTTGAAAACTTTACCAAACAGTTGTGCTTTGGATCTTTCGCCCAATGTTTTTCTGTTGTAGTTACGATAACAAATGTCCTAGCAATATGATTTCGCTGATGGACGTAGATCTTCAGTTCGAATCATCAAACTGTTCTTTAACTTTGAATGTATGTAGTAAGTATAGAAAGTCTAGATCATTAATTTTTGTAAAAACTGATTTGCTGTTGTCGCCAACAAAACACGCACAATGATTTTCAAAGTCGTGACTCAGAAAATTGAGTTCCTGTTTAGCCGTGCTCCACTGCGCTCAAATAGTCGAACTCGCTGCAGGAAATTTTAGATTTTGGGTGACATATCACTAAAATATGATTTCTTGAGCACTCTTTGGACGCCTTAAGCGAGACAAAACTAAAATCTAAATGCAAAGTGTTTTTTTTCTAAAGGAAGTGATTTTAATGCACAACTTGGTCGATGCACTTGCTGATCGGTGAATCACTGTCGTTTATGTGCATTTCAGCGGTCGCTTCGCCCTCGAGACAAATAGTGACGTATTCTTTAAGGTCATACCAGTGCCACTGGCAGGGCCCCAATGCACCAATGAAGCAATTGCATATTCTGATTGTGTGGTTCAGTGAAATGATTGCAGATAGCATTTTTCCTTGTCAATTGATGTGGTGAAATTTGATTTTGGGAAAATCATTTATGTTGTTCGTAACAAATTTCCCTGTATTTATGAGTCAATTTATGTCTCTGTTTTGGTTGTTCCTTATTTTTTCTAGCAAGCACAAGCGTGCAAATCATGACAAAATCACATAAGTTTTCAATAGCTGATTTTTATACATTCTCCTTTATTGACTTAGCCCAGTAAACAAAGGTTGTCTTGCTAATTTTAGGTTTGAATATGAAAATTTGTGAAAGTATCTGATTTTCTAGTCAAGTCAAAGCATGGAAATAGAACATGTTAATGATACCTTCACTTCTCAGTTTGAAATATGTTTCCTCAAGCACTGCCTGGACTTGTAGTAGTCCCTATGACTAATTACCAGTGGGGAGGAATATTTTACATCCAATGACCAGGTTTTTCCTAACAAGTATATATATTATAGTGGAAAACTTTTTGTCAGAAATAATTTTAAGATGAAAGATGTGTTTCATTGTTTTAAAAAATGTTTTGACAGGGTTTTCTTTTTTGTTATGTCATTCAATCATCATGTATATATATAGATTTTTTCTTTGTTGTTCTCCTGTAGAGGCATCTGTAAAAGAACAGATTAAGGAACATTCTTCATTAACATGCCTATCCAAGCTCCACAATGGACAGAATTTTTAGTATGCCCAGTGTGTACAAAAGAGTTCAACGAAGACCCTCGTCCACCTGTGAGTCTTGGATGTGGACACACAATCTGCAGGCTTTGTCTGTCTAAGCTTTCAAAACAGCAATGTCCCTATGACCAGACTGAAGTGAAGACACTGATCAAAGACCTACCTGTGAATTATGCCCTGTTGCAATTGCTGATCCAAGGCTACAACTGTCCCAGTGTAGTAGAAATTCAAGATGAAGATGTGAAGCTGAATCAAGATAACTTTGATTATGCAAGAACGTGCATTGAGGATCTGGCACTTTACCTTCTACCTCTAACTGCCCTTGTGATTAATCCAGCAAATGGAAGTGGTAAGAATGGGATGATCAACAGCAATATTGGAAACTCTGGAAATGGCACATTGACCAAGCCCATGCAACGAAAAATGGTTACTCTTGTAAGCTGCCAGCTTGTTGAAGAGGAGGGAAGATGCAGGGCAATGAGATCTGCTAGAAGTCTAGGGGAGCGTGCAGTAAAAGAGTTGATCTTGTTGCATCAGAACCCACAGCACCTTTCTGCTAATTTGTGGGCATCTGTCAGAAACCGTGGTTGCCAGTTTCTTGGGCCAGCAATGCAAGAGGAAGTCCTGAAGTTGATTCTTCTTGCTTTGGAAGATGGAAATTCATTGTCACGTAAAGTGCTTGTATTGTTTGTGGTGCAAAGACTGGAACCTAAGTTCAGCCAAGCTTCAAAAACAAGCATTGGTCATGTGGTGCAGTTGCTGTACAGAGCATCTTGTTTTAAGGTATGTAGTGCAATGTTATCTTTTTGGAACTATTTGCTTTCACATGAATTTGTAAAAGTAAAATTATATAATGAGGCTGTTAAGAAGAAATGAACCATGGGATGGACAACATCATTCGTACAAATGTCTAGAATGGTTGATGTTCATCTACCAACCATTCACTTTTATTAGCTGTTAAAATGCTCTGGTCATAAACTTAGCAATTGCTTGTTAGCAACTTGCAATGTTGTTTCATTTTGCTTGATTATCTTGTTTTGAATTACGCTCTTTTTATAAGAACCAGTTAATTGAAGTTCAGGCTGACTGTTCTTGATTTCTTTCAAAATTTTAGGCTTGATTGTCATTTTTTGTTCTTAAATTATTTGGGTGTGCAGGCCTAATTTCCCAATAAAGTGCATGAGACATCATTTATTTGCCAACAAGTTTGAAAATTCACCAAATATACCCCTATATGACAAAAAGCACAACACTTTTGGGATAAACTTTTTTAATTTTACACAACATTGTTCAAATTTCATTTTACAATAGCTCAGCCTTGGATTGTTCTAATTTTGTTCTAAACTTTTGACCAATTTTGAGGCCTATGTTCTTATATACTTTTTCTTATATATTGGTTCTTATAAAAATAGTGTATTAGGTAGCAAAGCAAAGCATACTAGAAGTCTAGTATTGTTAGCTGAAATTTTAGGAAAGTAAGATAGCCTAATGATGAAACTTCAAAAGAAATATGTTGAGGTTGGAAGGAGAGCTGCTGTGTGTAATAAATGTATGTTTTTGTTGTTAATTAACACATAAAGGCTATAAAACATTGCATTTATGGTGTAATAATTTTACATTTATGCAAGAAAACAATTGTTCATGCTAGCCATGGCAATTTAGTGTTTTCTCTACCATCAAAGAATGTGAAAGTAAATCTTTGTCATTTTCTTAAGTCCCAAAGAGGTGGGCTCTGCCCAACTAGGCAAAGGGGGGCTTTTATTCTTTTGCCTTTTTCTTGTGATGATGTCAATTCGATTATAAGATGGGTCTTTGCCTTTTAAGTAACAATCTACGTACTTTTTTCAGAATTACAGCAAATTTATTTAGCTTTGGGTGTTTGTGAAATACTTTCAAAAGCATTTGCTGATTCTGTTTTCTGACATTAAACAGTTAGTCCACTGGGTTTTTGATTTACTTTTTAGTGCACTCAAACATTCAGGTCATCTTATCTTCTGGTCATATGTTGTTGCAAAAAGTGCACATTTGTGTTGTTTCCGTACAAAATATGTTTTTAAGGTTTGCTTTACACCACACGCAACATTTCATCCTAGAAACAAACTCAAATCCTTACTGGACAAGTAGGTTCTATCAGGTGTTTTTGTAAGATAGTCACAGTACCCTTATGTGTACTCATCATTATGACGCTTTTGAGAAGCCAACTTCCTGTGTTACATTTCATCGAAATCCAGAATTTGAAGTATAAGAGCGTCTGGTTTCGAGTTGATAAACAAATCTCAAGTATGTTATGTCTACACTGATTTTTAAGAAGTAGAATCTGAATTCCAAATCAGGTCTGTTGATAATAACCCGCAATAATCCTTACATTGAAAATCTAGGGTGGCCTTCTTGAATAATTTTGATTCATCAAGACGGCCTGTGGCACTGACATGTGGGTGTTTAATAACAATTTGTAAATATGTAGATGCCTAATCGATCCCAGTCGCCTTGTGTTAGCGATGTCTACGCTGTGGAATTCGCAAGTTAAGAAATAAGGAGAAATTCAGAACGAGAACATTTAAGCAAATCAATAAAAGCCCGCCATATCTGTTTATGTTGATTCAGTGAATACGGGCCCTCGCTTTTGAACATCGAAATTTAAAATTCAGCCAAGGTGTTCTTCCTAAAAGAAGGGAAGCTTTGTCTCGCATGCTAATGAATGCTTTTTAATAGAGAAATTCTAAGAATGATTTTCTATATGCTTTGATGAAGAATATCACAATAGATTGGAGATTGGAGAGAGGATGGTTACGTTCAAAGTGAGGCTGAGTGATCTTGCGCCTTTGTTAAGTTAACTCTTTCCCCTAATAATAACGAATGGATAGAAGATTTCATGTTCCATAGTGTCGTGACTGATAACATTTTAGAGATCCCCCGCGGCGAACCTCTCGCAAACCAAGTACAGGCATGCGATCACTGAAACGTATTTGTAGGAGTATTCGCACAAAAAGAGTTGCGTGTTTGTGGAGAAGCCTTTGCCTCGGCCAGACATTAGCAATAATAGTCTGAATGTTTGTTTTTACCTAGAATTTTTATTGAAAAGCTTCATGCCATGCCCTAAGTCATACCAACTCGTTTCGATTAGAATATTTAAAGCTGGATCTGGGAGGTAAAAAGGCATTCGTGGAGAGATATAGAAGACGTGACGAGGGGCATTTCACTCTTGCAAATAGCGCACGAGATTTCCCTAAAACAAAAGGATTCCCGGGGATTTTCTGATAAAACAATAGGATTTCCACAAAATGTGTACGAGATTTTCTTGGACTGATTTGCCCCTCGATTTGTGATTAACCGTCACTTCCGATATTCTGAATTGCTTGACAAGTGTGCATGATTTGGAAAGAAAAAGATTTGAAATCACTTTAGCAAAAAGAGTTTGGTAAGTGCTTCATAGTGACGGAATGGCGAAGGTTGGAGTAACTGCCCCATTCTCCAAATTCCATTACGACTGTTGATATTTTGAAACCAAAATCGGATATTGGTTAAGAAGACCTTTCAAAAAATCCTCACGAAAATTACGGTACGCTCGCCCTATATTTCTAATTTCTAAAAGCAATCCTCTGTAAGTAGGAAATCCCTAAAATGACAGAAAATAAGAAACCATGGTATTGATCACCTTCAACCCTAAAAAACATGCTTGGAAATGATGTCTTCTGGACGGCAATGAAACTTTAGATTATTATACACCCGTTTCTGGTTCAATTTTACAAAAATAATGAATAGAATAACCCCTAGCGACTGTCAATGTTTTTGTTATTTTTTAGTTTTGTCAGGCTCTTGTTACACCACATCTTTTTATGTTATTTGTTTATTCAAGATATAGTAATTGTATTTGAGTAACCATTTAGAAACTTGTATATTTGAATCAACAAAAGAATTAAGAACTGAGTATTAATCCTTAGCTTAGTTTCTTTTACAAAATGTGTGCAATAAAAAAACCCATTTCTGCTAATGATGTTAAGCAGTAAAACGAAAAAGCCTAGAGACTTGAGGTGGTCCAAGTTTTCTAAAGACGAAATATTGTGTCGATTGTAGTTTATCGCGAGTTTATCGCCTTTGTTTGGCGTTTTCAGCATTTCAGCCGTAAGATGAGTCATGTTTGTTGATGTTGCCTGAAGCAGCCTCAATGCAGTTCAAAAGCTAGCCTTCCTATTGTTGCACTTCATCCAACCTATAATAAGAAGCAAGCGAAAATTGAGATTATTAGATTGATAGCTGGGTGTCGTTGTTTGCAGTTTTAAAGCAGCTCAAATGAAACTTGGTGTGCTCTCCAATGGAATCTTGTTTGCATTAGCCCGTGTTTTTCTTTCGCCTATTCTTATGAAGATATAAAACAGCTGCCCCTACTGCCTTATCAGTCATGAAATGAATAACTTGGAAGAAATTTTAATTGATTTTCACGGAGAAGAATTACTCAGAATTCGTAATCATGTGCTTCGATTGTCTAAAGGACACCATTGTCTCAAGGACACGTAATCTCGTTTGCTCTAGCCGTTTCTGAGTGTGTTGAAATCTATAACATTTTGTTTATGCAGTTGTTTCATTCACCAATTAATCGACTTGCAAACAAGAAATCAGCAGTC
This sequence comes from Rhopilema esculentum, assembly GCF_057945365.1. Classification (NCBI taxonomy): domain Eukaryota; kingdom Metazoa; phylum Cnidaria; class Scyphozoa; order Rhizostomeae; family Rhizostomatidae; genus Rhopilema; species Rhopilema esculentum. Next base: position 12,638,891 of record NC_142825.1, read on the forward strand.
AATGAGATGAAGCTTGTCCAATCTTCTTTCCAGAAGTTTTTGACCTCTCGTTCGTGTCATTAAGCAGTTACGAGTGTTTATGCATTATTCATTTTATTTGTCAGCTCACTCCATAGTTGATCAATAATTTATAACACGTCTTAAAATATCGTCTGTTTCGAAACAGAAATGAGTCAGACAGTGCAGCCTGCTGCCACACTTTCTTTATTTAATGCATTGTGAAGCATGACGACACAATCTCAAGAACTGATATAGCTTTACAGCATATGCATTGCTTTATTGCAAGGTTTTTCTTTCATCATATCCTTAAAAATTAGTCAGACTTTTACAACAAATAACTTTCTCGGATTGTTACCAAAATATTGTTGAAGGTGGAGTATTGTCTGGCCGTTTATCATTTGCCTTTGTTTCCACTTGATGCTCACTCGATACAGGCGACGGGAGCTTAAGCCACATCCCCCCCCCCCCACCCCCAATAGTTTCCAAAATATACTCAAAACCATACAAAAATCGCCCTGCTCTTGGTTTCTGGCATGTCTAGCTCCCCCCCCCCCCCGAAAAACGTTTTATCCCCCTCAACCAGTAAAATGCTCCGCGGTCCAGGTTTTTGGCAGAAAAAGCATTGTATGAAGCGAGATTCGGAAATATGGCGAATCAATGAGTGCCGAATGATTTCCGTTGAAAGTAAACAAAGTTCAGTCAGTATTTTGCCGCGTGTGATCACTTTATGAATGAGAATAGAGGTATCATTCAAGGTATATGCAACTTTGCTATGCATTTCGTTTGGAAAGGGCATAGTATGCTTTCTCAAAACCAATATTTAATCGCGCGGTAATAATCCAGCACGCTGCACACGGCAAAAAGAACTGATGCTGATGCTCCATGCAATAAAGGTTCGCTGTAAATATTGACAATTTTGTTAGAAACTCTTCAAATCATAAAGTACTAAGGGTGCGCAACAGTGTCAAATGGAAGTTGAAGTTCTCCAGGAAAATCGTAGATAAGCGCCCCGTTACAAGGGACTCCTATAGCATAAAGCCTTTTTGCCATCCAGATTAAGCCTCGATACGTTGTGTTCAGAGCACGCAGACACAGCATGTATTTCTATGTGTCTGCGCAAGATTGTCATCTCAATTAGCAAGATTAAAAATGAAATTAAATTAAATCTCTCCTGTTTGTAATTTTTTCTGGAAATAGAGATTTCAGTTATTTTTTCGTTTTTGTAAACCCAATGCCAGTCTTTGCGAGAATAGCGTAAAATTCGCATCTTCGTCTTTACTGTTGGCAGATCCATGAAATAGCATTAACGGGCTCATTCTGCTCCCAAAATACGAAATTTAACCATAGGAGAGACAAAATCATCCTGCGTGATATTTTAGAGAAATATATGTTCGTCCGTCGTAAGAGGATTTAAGCATCCAATCTTGCCTTTAGGCCGCAAGAAGTCGAGTTCCTTATTTAAGTATTTGAAATGAATAATAAACTTTGTTTATACATCGAGCATGCGAATTTGTCTTATTTTGAACTTGCAAGGGACTGTATTGTGTTTTAAGAAACTTGTTAAGATTATATTGCCAAAGAATCTTCCAGCAATGCAAGTTTAGTGTTTTTTTGCCATTGCCTGTATTGCATTTCAGTGAATGTTTATAATTGCCCTTACAGGTGACAAAAAGGGAAGGCGATTCATCTCTTCTGCAGCTGCATGAAAAGGTGTGTTTATTTCCTTGCCAACTTTTTACCTTTCTTGTCGTTTCTGGTTTATGTATCTTGTCGTCTTGGTTTCGAAATATCTTTGTCGAGAATCCGATATCCTGGCTCTTGAAAATTCTCCATCAGCACCTCTGCTTCTTAAGCTTTTGATTTCCGATTATTAAGCTTATTTCTGTTGTTACACAATCGTTTATAAGAGTATGGGTTATAAGTATATTAAGAATCAAAATTGCTAGAATTTAAAAATAAATTTAGAATACTAGACAAACCCAAAGTTCGTCAGAAGTGATTTTATTAATCAGGGTTTTTCCTTTAAGGTTTCGAACTTCATTGATTGCTTTTAAACCGCTGCTTCGAAATAACCATGATTTTTATATGTAAAGATGTCAGTCGATCATTTTAATTTAGAATATACGTAGGCTCGGTATCGAGAGCTTTTAAAAATATCGAAGCTTGGAAATAATCAAACAAACTCCCTCTAATTTTATTATCATCATGTTATGAATTCTTTGACCATGCTCATTGGAAAATTTACCTGTTATTCATGTGCACTTTTTGATACATGACATTTTCTGACTTTTAAGTTTCAAATTTGCCTTTTCTTAATATTTCCTTTATACCGCTACTTAGTTCCGAACGTACACTGCATTGAGAAAGGAACACGATGCGCAAATCGTGCAAATTGCTATGGAGGCTGGGCTCCACATTTCTCCTGAGCAGTGGTCAGCATTGTTGTATGGCGACGATGAGCACAAGTCTCATATGCAGTCCATCATCGACAAGGTGGGTATTCGGGTATCCGGCCCTGTTGTATGTGCAACACCATTTATGAACTAATCTGTCCAGTTGTATTTGCGAGGCTGTACCTATTTGTCTTCAAAAGATTTTGATGTTAAAAGAGAAGTTTATTACCTAACGTTTTGAACACCCCCTACCCTCCCCCAATACTGAATAGAGTACCTTTTAATTTCTTTAAATTGAACATTACTGGTTTTTATCGGACTGGACCCTTCTTAGACAAAGAATTGGCGACAAAAGCGATGTTTTTGATGTTCTAAAATTTTTCCTTCGATTATCAAACTGAAATTCCATGTCTTACAACATGGCCAATATGAAAGAAAACATCGATAAATATCGTGGAAACATGCAAGGTTTTCACAAATGTTTAGAAAATATATGTTAAAGTGTAAACTTTTTGAAGCTTTGATAGGCGAAAGTTATATGGAAGGTTGCCGTTGTCCATATTTAATATGAAGGGCAATGAAAGTCTGTTGTTTAGAAATGTTGCGATGTCCTCTCTCACTCGCAGCTCCAAACTCCAGCATCATTCGGCTCCAGTATTCAAGAGCTCATAATAGCATTGCAGCGGACCCAGGACCCGGCGGATCTTCAGCGACTGCGTGTGCACCTTGAACGCCTTGCTACAATTGATCCAAGCTCCGAGGGACCGCCGCCTTCATGGGAAGAACTCAAAGATGTCATGTCATCACTAAAAGTTGTAGTCGAAGGATTGGTTGACTTTGTACAGGTAAGAATTTATTATCGTAACCTTAGGACTCTTTGTCTCTTGAATACTAGTCGGACTGGGTTTACATATTTTCAGCCGATTTTTTTTGCATGACACTGTTCATGACACTGTACAGTGGGACTTCGATATAACGGTGGGGCCAGAGTGACTGTTCGATGTAGGGAGCTGACCATTGTAGGAAAATGTCCGTTGTAGGAAAGTTTCCGTTGTAGGGGAGTTGTCAGTTGCAGGTAAGTTCCATTGTATGGAGGTTTCCATTGTAAATAGGTTTCCATTGTAGATAGGTTTCCATTGTAGATAGGTTTCCATTGTAGATAGGTTTCCATTGTGGGGAGTTAGGTGTCCGTTGTAGGGAGGTGTCCGTTGTAGGGAGGTGCCCATTGTTAGGAGACATCCATCCATTGGCTATAGTAGAGAGTACTTTCCAGCACTATCGGCGAGACAAACAAGTTTTGAATAAGCATTTTTCTGTTGTTTAAAGGTTTAAGTATCCGTCAGTTATCTGCTAACTTAGTTGCAATGTCAACGCAGTACTCTTGGACGATTGAAGCATCTTAGGTGGACGCAGTAAACGCAAAAGTCTTATGAATATTTTTGAAAATATATGGCTTGGAAGTACCATTATAAAGTTGATGATGCAGATGCTAGATTTCATGTACCGTTAATATCGAACCAAAGTATTATAGTTCAACCGATTGATATACTTAAAGGTTATGTGTCCATATAAAAGGACTGCATATACCCAACTTTTCAAGTAATATCAAAATAACGGCTTGTGATTGGTCAGTATTCTTGCGATACAAAACTGCTCACATGAAAACCAAACTTCACAGCCGGGTAAATAAACAAAATGACCGTAATGGCTGTGGCGATGATATGAAAAGTCACATGTTTCTGAAAACCCCCGCAGAGTTGCTTGCTTTAGCTGGACACATTACCTTCAAGGTATTGATAACACAATATAAATTGTTTGATAACACAATATAAATTGTTTGCTGAATGGAAGGGGGTAGGGACAAGTGCCAAGGGTAAACAGTGGGGCTATCCCGTTAGGCACTATATCATAAATTTAGTATTTCTGTGTTTCTTTTCTTCAGAACCACAGTGGCAAGCTTAAAGGCTCGATGGAATCCCAGCAGGTAAGAATTTTTCTACAATATTGTCAGCCAGATCTTTGAGTGCTGCTAAATGTCACCTTCACCTTGCAGCGTTTGGCAGCTCGAAAGGAAAGTTATATGTGATTACTCTTTGTTGATGATGGCGTGGTTGTTTCTTACTTTTAAAAAAGAAGACGTTGTCAGGCCATGCTTTCTTTATATTGTGATTTTCATATCATGTGATTTTCAGTTCTGTTAGGTTAAATATTTCCCAGTTACAGTGAAATCAAAAACTTTCTCAGTTAACGTGCATATACCATCTGGAAATGCACAACTAAAATCTCTATTCTGATTTACCTTTTTGGTTGAAATCTAAAGGGAAGATAAATGGAGCAAAATGGATTTTGTCACGAAAGACGCTTGAAATCAGGCAGGCAGTAACAGAATTCGGCTTTTTTGGCTCGTGTTTCTGTTATATCAATTCAAGTGAATTTGACAACTACGAAAGTTGACGATTTTCTTCTCAAATCAGATGTATTTGCGAAATTGCCCGAGTCCTTAATTCCATTCTAGTTACAATTCAGTTCATATTTGATTAAATTTTCACGAGCTGAAGATCATTTTCGTATTGGATTTGGAACAATTGTTGGTGTTATTTTCAATTTGGCATTAATGTGAAAATTTATAGGTTTCCAATCAGATGCGACAAGGGTACAACTGTTTGCATCACTGATTACCAATATTCCTTGCTTGTTATCGCGTGGTACCTCTTGAAGGATCAGGTAAGATATTGCCTTCTCCAAATATGTACAACTTTTCTTTTTTCATTTAGACTCCAAACAGCAAGTACAAGACAAGCATGTGCAGAGACATCCAGCAACGAAACAGCTGCCCCAGAGGTCCTCAGTGCAGTTTTGCTCACTCTCCTGATGAACTTGAAAGGTATGCACATACTTAATGCTTAATCTGAGCGTCGCCACATCGTTCGTTTTACTGAAACCTGATAAAGTTTTTACTTACTTTTTGTGGTGTGTTTTTCTTAACTGTCTCCACTTGATCGAAACATTGTCAGCTGGGGTGATAACAGAAAGCTGAAAGAAATTGCCGATACTTGGGAAGATTCTAAGATGGATTTTTGCATTAAGAAGGCAGAGTCTAAAAGAATAATTTTTGTCGTGGTCTACGTTTAATGATGGTATAAGATGCTACATTTGCATCACTTTTTTGAGTTGGCAGTTGCTCACGGTTATTTCGATGCCGACCAGCTTTTTACGAGAGTGTCATATGAAACGAGGTGATGTGTCTACTTGAAGATTAGCAAATGAATACTCATTCATTTTAAGTGCAATGCAAAATTACGGAGAAACCCAACTATAGTCTAGTGTTTGTTTGCCTAACAAAAATTGTTTTTTTTTTGCTTTGGAGTTACAACGCTACATCAATTGTATCGTTACGGTCTCTCTAGTCTGTTAATCGATTTGTATATAATGTTCATTAGAACTCGAAATTAGAGTTTGATCGAGGCAGGGGCGCAGCCATTACTTTATCCATCTGTACGTAAAGAATTTTGTCTGGAAAATGAAGAAATTTCCTTCTAACCATGTAGTTAAATTGTAACAAGTTAATAAATGCAAAGAAAACTTTGAAAAACAATCCTGGGTCATAGAAAAATAACGAAATGGAGACATTTAAGTATTTGTGCAAGGATATTACTTGTTCAGGGATTTTCTTATCTTTCTTAGCTGCAAAGTCAAGCTTATCTGACCATTTATAAATTGGATTTTGAGTGTTATACTTTACTTTTATTGGATGATAGGCTTGATAAATTTTCAGTATTTTCAGCATGCTCGTTGCAGAAGCCTTCTTTAATCTTTGCACAAAACTTTTAATGTACATGTGATCTATATGATTTGTCTATTTAATTCTTGGAGTCATATTTAGTGAAAATAGCCATTTATTTTTAAAACAGGAACCAAGTCTTTATTATCGTTTTACATAGACCAAGACAAGCTCCAAGACATCACCTTCAGCACTTTGTTTCTCAACTAGACAACATTGTTTTATGTTTGACAATTTTTCTACATGCTTCACCCTCCTTTCACTCGACGTTTTTTTATCACTCATTTAGCAGAAGCCATTTCTCATAACTGCTGTTTGAAGTTTTCATTTCAGAATAAAAAGGTTTTCAGTAACCGAGTAAATTATTGCATGAGTATTCCAATTCTGTCTGTACAAACTTTTAATTCTATTTACTTTTTCATTATCTCCTTTAGCCTGTTTTGACCGCAATGCGTTAATCTTATAAAACAAACGACATTACCCTTAATAAATGAGAAAATAGTTGATTGAAACGGTGCAGAAGAATTTATGTTTCGTTTTGAACTATAAAAATGAACTCGTTGTCAGGAAATTCTAGGCGTTGCTCAATAATCCTGGATTCTTCGGAAGTGAAAATAATACAGCCAATATGTGTATTGTCTAGAATTCATATCTGGTTTAGATGAGCTGTCCATTTTTGGCTAGTATTGAATGACTGGAAAGGACGAAATAGGAAAACAATCATTGTACGAATTGACAAAAGTAAAGTCAATGGGTGCAAAGATAAAATTAGTAGAAATAAGCTAACTACTAAAGCAAATGAAAACAGGAAGCTAGACGGTATTGCGAATTTCCTTCCACATTTTCTTTGTTACAAATTGAGAATGTAAGTAGCGTATAGAAGAGGTGAATTTCTCTCTCAGTCTATGAATCTGCGTTCTTTATTCTTGTTGCCAAAAATTTGGAAATAAACAATTTTTTATAAGAATATAGTCTTTAAGAATATTAAGGCTCGAAATCGCTGGAATTTAAGAATAATTTGAGGAAAAAAAGGCTCAAGCTTAATCAAGAATTAGATTTTTGTTTATTTGAGTTTTTTGGAAAGCTAAGCAAATGCGAGACTCAGCAAACAATTAGACGTTCTTATGAAAGAATGTGTAATTTTAACCAGACATCTGAAACACAGTGCATTATAACAACTACCACCTTAACACAACTACCACCTTAAGACCACTGCTACCTTCACACAACTACCGCCTTAACATAACTATTACCTTAGAAAATGAGCAATCAGACAGTCAACAATCGACAATCAAATGACAAAACTGTGGAGGGTAAGTAATTGACATGTAGAATGAGTCCCAGAACGAACCCTCATTTTACTGTTCCGCCTGAACATATGTTTCTTTCGCGATCCTTTCAACAAAATGTCTCATCTTCAAATACTGTTTAAAGCTTAATGAAGAAAATTTACGCAGTGGCTTGTATGATTCATCAGAAGGAATACTATGATTTTAAATCAGGATTGTCTGGTGGAAGGTTTCTGTTTGAGGCCTTATTCATACGACCCCTTAATTTAGTTAAAATGTGGAATTGAAGTTAATACCAATCAGGTTTTGCTTTCCATCTCGTATAGGCCAAGGAGCACAGAGAAGGAGGCTAGTGTGCTGAAGCCTCGCAAAGGTTTTTGAAAATATACTTCAAACAATGCTTAAGGCTTTTTAGCCCATACTATGCTCTGCGGTCCCTGTTAGAATGCGCTCTGCAGAGTCGAATGCGATTATTTACGGTTGCCCACCACGGCCACGGCACATTTTTTCACGGTTCAGTTATATATTTCTACGACACTTGCACCTCCACGGCACACGTTTTCTAGCATGCCGGCATGAGTTTTATTTTGGGTTTAATGTAAAGGGCCTCTAAGAGCTAATCTGGAAGTGTCCAAAAAATAGATCCGACGTGCTGCCACGCTGGCTTAAGAAAAAGCTTAAATGTGTTGTTTTATGTTGACTACGAATAGAAAATATGGCCAAACGTCCTATTTCGTATAAAGGACAAGAATTTGCTAGGAATGTTCGCAATATCTATCACTTTTGTCTTTTTAGATTTAGGAAGAAGCGAAATGCAAGTCACCAACTAATTGCAATTGGCTTGAACCGAAGTGGCTCTTCTATCTCGCCTGAAACTGTCAATTCCCCAAACAGCCTTGAAAATAGCATAAACAGCAGTCGTGACTCCCCAGACGAAATCGTCAGGAATGGATCCCTTCATTCAGGCTCAGGTACGGTGTTTTCACCATTATTATAAGAAATAATACGTTATTTTGTTATAGGAGATAGTAATTGTAAAGTTGTGTCCTGTATATCCGCTATGATATTCCAACTGAAGCGTTGATATGGAATGGAAGTCAATGACGCCTGTTGCAGGGCAATGTTTCGACGGACAGTAGGGTCTATGAACTATAGAAAAGAAATTTAAATCAAGATACTTTCAAATCATTGAAAAGAATTGATTAATTAAAGAATCATGGAAACCTATTAATTTATTAAATTTAACATGAACGACGATAGTCGTTAGTATCGCACGCCAGTGCACGCGTTGAGTAATTAAGACGTGCGAAACGCCGCATGCGGTTCATTATCATTTTACAAAGACTCTTTATATGATCTTGAGGTGCAAGAATTGCCTGCGAGAAAGTACACAACCCGTGATGAAACGGGTTGGCCGGTTCTTTTATTCGCTAACTCTGACCCCAATGTTGCTCCCGGGTACCCATTTTCTAATAAAATGGATTTAGGACATAACAGATGTAAATTTTATTCGCATTGAATTCTTAAAAGCCCGTTAAACGAAAGTTTCCATCAAAGTGTGGTAAATTTCGATTGTTGGGTGTCTGGAGCCTAAACCGTTGACTTACCGCCCCTAAAACAATGCTTACTTTCGCAATTTAAACGCTAGGGGCTTTATGGCTGTGCTTTTCCATTCATTACATAAATCTTCGAAGAACGGAGAGCATGAACTTAGAAATTTCAAGTTGAAAATTTTTAGTGATTTCTTCACTATCTTAGTGAATAATCCCTGGGGAAAAATCCGTCTACAATATTAAAAATGTAATTAAAAGTAAAATAAAGGTTTTTTGCATTTTTGCCAGCTTTGTATTACATGATGGTGAAATAATGTCGTCATTAAAGTCTTAATTAGCTAATACTACAAGAATGTAAGCTTGTTGTTGATAAACGAGTTTCGATATTCGCAACTTGGATGCATTCGTGGCGTTTTTTATATTGTTTTACCACAGGAATTGCGTATTTTGAAGAAATCATGAGCCAATTATTCCAAGTGACGGTGGAAAATGTGCTTCAATGTTGTGATATTTTCTCCCAATTCAAAATCAAATTAAAATGCTGTATTCACACGTGTTTGTGTATTTGTAGATGCAAGGTCATTTAATCTGTATGCACGTCACTCAAACCACTCATAAACTGAATAATTATTCCATGCATCCCAATCGCCTCTTAATCTACCATTAACGAGTTCAAATTGTACTGTTATTCATGCATGTCACAAATTCATATTTCCTTATTTTGTTCGTAAGATATCGAATAAGGACTGTTGAATTTCTAGTGAGTTGCTCAGTACGTCAGAAGAGAAGAAAAAGGAAGGGATGAATAAGTGAAAATGAAACTCCATTTGAATCTGGATAGCTTTTTTTTTCTTTATAACAACAAACTTTATAAGAATATCAAGGCCAAAAAATTGGTTTGGCAAAAAATGGAAGCACACGACCAGCCTTAGATGAAAAAATTAGAAGAAAAAAACATGGTGTTTCTTGTTTGTTTTTCTTTAAATTACTGTCATGTTCACTAAACGGAAAAGGTTTAATCAGCTATTCAAGTATGTGTGTCCTTGCAAAATTGTAGATAATCAATTTAATAATGAGAGCAACGTTAATTGGACCAAATGATAATGATTAATTAACGATGCGATTGATTGCCGTACTGTCTCAATCGGCCTTGATTGTAATATAAAAGAGGTTTCCTAGACCACGTTGGTTGAGAAAGTACAATCATTTGTTGCAATTCTGATGACTGCTAATCCTTATATGATTAGGTCACTCTTTTTGCGTGCCTTCGCCTCTGGTAACTGTATAATTCTGTCCTTTTATCAAAAAAGATCACGGTAGTCTTTCCCAGCTACCTTGCAGTGACTGCCATCAAAAAAGCAAACTTTGCATTTTAGAATTCGCTTTTATTCTGTTAAACAATTTTTCAAACAGACCTGATGCAAGGAACATACTACAGAAGTAACGGTGGCGGCTACGTTGGTAGTACTACCCCAGTTGTCAATGGCACGCATGTGCAGAATGGTGCGCATGTTGCAAACGGTAGTCAAATGACAAATGGCACAAATATGGCCAATGGTTCACCGATGATGAATGGCCATCAGGTAGTGAATGGTAACCAAATAAGTAATGGCTCTCATCTGGCAAATGGAACAAATGGCTCACGTGTCACCAATGGGACTCATATTGCTAATGGAGGTCCATTGAAGAACGGTGCACATATGGTCAGCCCTGCTGGAATTTCGAATGGCTATCAAAGAATAAACTATCAAAGGCCACCAGTTATTCAGACAGGTATAACTTATTGCTGTTGACGTATACGCTGGTTAAACCCGCATAGCACGTGGCTGAACTTCGCTGCATGTAACTAAACCAGGGAGGCTTTTGCAAGATATGCTTACAAGTTATAAAAATAGGAATATTTTCCAAGTTTCGTGAGATATTGGTGTAAACGAGATTTGTGAATAGAGGGAATGCCAAGAAACGTTTCTTTTCAAAAATGCGCCATTGATGTTAGAATTTAAATTTGAAAGCTATGTTTAACTTTAACACGTATCTGTGTTCGAATTTGCATTCTTTGTGACTAGGTAATACACGGCTGCATCCTATGTCCATTACGGGTTGTCTAGGTAAATAGCTTCTCCTTACAAATGATATGTGCTCATATCCCTCGTATATGTTACCTCATATATGTAGTAACACTAACTGAAAATTTGCTTGTGTTTTAGATGGTTCAATGAATGCTGTCCCTGTCACTTATCTGCAGTCACCAGTTCCACAAGTGCCAGCTAGGAGCATATACGTGAGCAATGGGGAGCAAAGGCTCGATCTTTACCCATATCCACACAACCAAGCTACATATATCCAGCCTGGAGTGCCTTTCTTTCAAAACGACACACCACTTCTTCAGTTGTCCCGTACATACCAGCCGTACATGCAGCCACAGTTTATTCCATACTGTGCTACAGTTGCTGATAGAGGTACCAAGGAGAAAGACAGAGATGAAACGGAATTGGAGAGAAACCTAGAGTTCAAGAAAAGCTGTGTCAGCAGAAGTATCCTTTCTGACAGCATGTGTGATGAGCTGAAGGTAGGAAGCGACTGCATGACAATATTTCATCTTTAAATTTCTGCAACAAAATATGTGCTCTTCCATGAAATTGTTTGTTTCTTACTGGTTCCTTCCAAGAAAGCTGCAGTAATGATAGTTTCTTGTTTGGCTATATGAAAGTGGATGTCCCTTTGGTCAACCGTTCTCGGCCCGTTTGCAATTAAGATATCGTTGTATTTATTTCTATAGACTTTTGTAAATGTATTCCGGCCAATTGGAATTTAGGTTGTTATGAAACGTAGTGACTTTAAAATGAGATTCCCTATAGCAAATTTATCCCCATCTAGACCTTGAAAGTCGGGACTAGCTAGGGGTCATATTTAGGCCAAAACGGCACTTCTTGCTGCAAGCGAAATTAAATCACTATTACTGAGAAGTTGGGGCACATGTCCTCTGTGTCTCCCCGGTTCATATAACGTCTTTGTTTCAATGCATTGCGTTAAAGACACACGATGGTTAAAAAGCTAACTTACTTAAAAAGTGCTCAATTGTTGAAGGCTTATAAATCTAGAAGCATTACTCGTCTTAACAAACAATTGTTCTGTCGTTTGAAAAAGAGGACAAAACCAAAGTCGAACAAGCAACCACATGCATAATCTCACAATCGATGCTTGTTGGCTGTTATTTCTAGCTTGCCCAGACCCTTTTCACAAGACTCCTTTTTTATCTGTCGTATGTCTTCAATGTATATATTCACAATTGTTATATTTAATGAATTTGTAACAGTTTCAAGTATGTTTAACAAAGAGTAACATTTACAGAATTTCGCACAATATTGAATCTTTCTCCAGTATGACAGCAATACATATTTTTTAAGTATCCCCAATACAAATTTCGTTATTTGTCACGATCGCTCTTAAAATGATTTGCATTGGCGCTTTGTTAAGGATTTGTATATTTCTCCTTAGCTTGACTCTGGCCTAACATCTAGAACATCAAGTTCCTTATTTAGCGGCAAAGGTGATTCTATTTGGAGGGATGCTAACGAGAAAGCAAGAGGACCAGGTTCTGGTAGTGGTCTTGATACCTCCTCAGAATATTCTTCGGAGACATTTTCACCTTTGTCTACCGACTCGAGTGGCTCGCCCCAGCCCTCACAGACATATGCCAATCCATGGAAGAAGTTTGAAGCTAATCACCCTGCCTTGAATGATAGTCATGAGTTTTCCCCTCAACCCTCGATGCGCAAGCAAAATAGCTTCAGCAGCTCGAGGATTTGGTCCCAGAGCAGCGATGACGATACTCCACTGGTAAGGAATTATCACTTCTCTGTTTGTCATCAATATCTTTGGTATCCACGCTTTTTCTACATTTGATTTAACACCTATCTACATTTCTTCCTTTTTCGTAATTTCCGTCTATAGTTTTGAGAACATGTTTTGTACCTCTGATCCCAGCATTTCACAACCAATTTTTTTTTACCTCTGAGAATTCTTTGTTGAATATGTTAGCAGTTTTTCTGTTGATAACTAGTTGAGTTGTCACCTTAAAGTGGATGAGCTAGCGTCCCTTTTCTTTACATTGTAAGCATCCATATGAAACTGCCCAACGGCTTTGCTATTTTCTGCAACATGGAAAAACAAACATTACTGCAATGACGTTATACTGAGATTTTTGTGGAAACATGGCTAATTTTTAAGGAAAGCGTCACTCTCAATCACAATGGGGTATTGGGATATATTTCTTACCCGCCTAATGATAAGTAGTGACAGAAAAAAGTCATAGGGCAAGGTAGATTGTCTTATTATTAAGCCATAATTTGATCCTGGTTACATAAGACCAATTGTCATTATATGATTGTGTAGGTAGAAAGATCTCATCTTCCAGGCTATATTAGGCTTAGCTTTCTCTTGACATTTATTTGGATCCCCTCCTTATTACAGTGATAAATTATCTTTCCTTGAACAAATTATTCCAATCTCGAATACTTTTCTCATTAGAGTAAGTTATAAACCGTATAGATTGACCATTCTAATCAACAATTTCTTTTAACATACGTCAATTCATAGCCTCTCATTATTTAATCATAGTTAATCTAGATTATTTATCTCGTTTGAGAATATCAAATTTGACGTGAGAACTGACAGTTTTGAATCTAAGGATTTTTAACTGACATTGCCATAGCGAATTTCTGTTTTTGTGGTTAAACGCATTTAGTACTGATTTGCCAATAGACCAATTCGACTTACGGCCTCATTTTGAAAAACTCTTCAAATTATTTTGTACAAAATTTTTGACCTCAGATTCGAATTGCGAGCAATGATTTTAGTATACTTGGAAGTTTTCATTATGGTATTGCTCACGGTATTGATTTTATGACGACAAAAAGATAGAAAGTTTATAAGGGATTTGACCGTGATTGGCGACTAGGGGGGTAAAGTTTCCCCCCGAAAGATTTTTGCGGTCAAATCTCTTACAGGTTTTCAAATTTCATTTCTCCGTATAATCTAAAATATAAGCACAAACAATATAAAAAATTGTATCCGGCCTAAAATAATGGTGATGAAACCAAATCTGAGCTTTTAAAAGTCGTATAATTAGGTTAGGAGAAATTTTCAAAACGAGGCCATAAGTCGAATTGGTGTATAAAATTATGGGTTTCACAAAACACATGATTTATTCCCCAGGTGATGCTACCTATTGTTTGTCAGTGTCTCATCGTAATAAAGGAAATGAATATGAGCATAAAAATAAACATTTTTTTAATCTGCATGTCAATAGCTCAATAGCTAATTCGTTGTCACAAAATTTCCAAAACGGAAGTAATGTTTGGAGTTGCCAAATTTATTTTATCTTTTTGCCCAATTAATTTTTTCCGAAATTGATGCTTTCCGAAAGGTTGCAGTTCTGAGCATTATGGTGCAAAATTGACACGTTGTGTTAGAGCCTAAAATTTAGCGTACTTGTATTCTGTAATGCGTCTTGTTCTTTCAATCATTTTCCGCCTCCTCGCATACCTTGTAAAGATGCCTACGTTTTCTTATTTCAGAGCTATCTGACGCAAAACATGAAACTACAGCAGTATAACACAGATTGGGACAGGAGGTACGCATTATCTGTATCTATTCATTTTTAACACTAATAGCGACCTAGAATTTTGGTTTTTTACGGTACTGTCTTCGCGCCACAAAGGATTCTGGCGTTACCTCATTCATGGATGATAAAGATATGAATTTTCTCTGTCCTCGTGGCACAGAAGATGATAATGTAATATGTCCAGGTTAGTTTAGGGCGTTCTCTAATTTGATCAATTTTCCGTCGTGAGTTCAAGTGGGATAGTAATCCAAAAGACCTTGCAGAGACGAAAAAACTTTTGACCTTCCTTTTGCGGATGAGCCAAACAAACAAGAACTCTGTTAAAAAAAATTGAAATAAGTTTTAGAATGGTTGTTGGTCGTGGAACCATTAATTATATTGACTCAGGGATCTTGTAATCTCTCGAAATAGTAATTAGGCCCTGTTCACATGATACCGGATTCATTTTGTCGGATTCCCTGACTCAACCACACGTTAAGCTCCAACCTGTCCTGAAGGTGTTGTGTGCGTTTTATCACGACATGTGTGGTTGTTATCATCGTTTGGCGTTGCTCCACAATGCTTGCAATGAATCGATATACTTGTAAAATGAAACATCTAAGATTATTCAATGGAAGGATGGAATTTAATCATACACAAGATTAAATCTAGCTCTGCCCGTGCACAATAAAAAATAAGACTTTGAAAGAATAAGTATGATGAAATTAAGGCGTGAAAATAAGTATGAAGTATATGATTTCACAATTTTATTAGAATAACATGAAGATGTACCATCAAGCGTATGTCACTTATTA
The DNA here is from genome assembly GCF_057945365.1 of Rhopilema esculentum. NCBI lineage: Eukaryota > Metazoa > Cnidaria > Scyphozoa > Rhizostomeae > Rhizostomatidae > Rhopilema > Rhopilema esculentum. The sequence continues at coordinate 12,654,327 of NC_142825.1, forward strand.
TTAAAAGGCAGTGACTGATGAAAAGTATCCTTAGGCAATAGTAATATAATATTGTATGCAAAACCTTATGCAAAAACAGACAGGAGATGGAGTTTCAGACATTCACACGGACCTGAAAGAAATGTGAACAGGACGCCTATTATATGCTGTAAAAAATAAACCGATATGCTTTGAACCCCTTGTCTTGTCAGTTCTTAATGGACAATGTACTGAGCTGGTTGATCGCTTCCCGACCTTGATAGGGTCATCTGCTAACCAAAATCTAATCGAAACTTCGCGTATGTTTGAAGTCTTATATATCTTGTCGTTGTCATATCATAATTTTCTCCAAGCAACGTTACTGAATGGTGATAGATCACCTCAACAATGTCGCTCTTAATATATCTTTTCCATTCTTCTTCGTACTTGTTTTTTATCTCACAACTATCTTAAGTTTTTAATGAAAAAACAATGTTGCAGTTCTGGCTCGATATTCGTGGATTCTTGTGCTTTTTTCGTTGAATAATTTCGTTATTTTTTAATATCTGTTGAATCCTATTGTTTGCAATATAAAGTCGACATCAATAAATGCTTAAGTGCTTTTTATTCATTATTTGGTTGTCAGAGCTGTGTAATTGGATACATTGACTAACAAGTATTACACAGTCTTTGGCTCCTCACTTCTTTAATTGGAGAATTCTTGATTGCTGGTACGCAAAGGAAAGATTCCATAATCCCCTTCTCCTCAACTAAGCCCGACCCAAATCTACAAAACATATGACAATTTGTTTTTAGACACCAAAGCCCCATATACAAGGGTTTGATGCTTCATGAAGACGAGGACAAAGGCTTAACACTCAATCATTCTGCAGATACGCAGGTGAGTTATCCCATGACATGTTCATATGTAAATGAGAAGTTCTTTAAAACTGCAGTATAGTCCGAATGATGACATCATAAAGATCTTTTTTTAAGTTTTGATTAAATAACCAGTGATTGAGTCATGAGGTACTCCTAAATGTGTAAAATCAGTCAAATATGCACTACAGCTATGACTGAAAAATTTCCACATGAGTAGATTTGTGAATCAAGCCAAAATCACCTATTATCAATTATCTGTTAGCAGACTAAAAGTCTTTCTTTGGCCATATCTCACCTGGATTTTGACATATAAAACTTATTTTGCACTTTCTGAAAACATATTTGTTTCATGTTAAACGTGAGAACTCTAATTTAGGCCTGTCGTTTAGAAATTTGTCTTTTTGGAATTAAATAGGGCAGATGATTAGAGATTTTTCTTAAAAGATGTTTTTCGATGAAGGGCAGTTTGATGAAAAATGTTTCGGGCAAAGGAAGGGATTTTTCATGTTTTGATATTTCTCTCCGTAACGAAAGTTTCCAACTTCTATACTTCATTGATTCAAATTGTTTCTAAGCTTGCTTCAATCCCGATTTTAGTCAAGCTTTGAGGAGGCGTCAAGTGAGGACCTCTATTCTGGAAGGTATGAATGGTCTAACAGAGTTAATGCACCCCCTGGATTACAACCGCAACAGAAGCATCAACCTCAGCCTCAACAAGCTCCCATTGGTACAAAGTCTTCTGGTGCATCTGGAAAGGCACGTCCCTATTGGGACTTCTCTAGGCAAGGTGGGCTTTGGCCTTAATTTACTGACTGTTTGTGCACAACTGGAGCCATTTTTGACAGCTTGCCGTGATTAAAAAGGTAGTGGTCTATTTTGAATGGCCTTTTGCAAGTTCATCGTCGATAGATGCAGGATCTGGCAGGTCCTTGATTAGAAATTTTGTTTTTATTGTTTTGTTGAGAAAATCAGTGAACAGTGTTTTCAGTAGGAGCTTGTAATCTAGGGGTCAGTAGTTATGGCTGTTTGACTTATTTTGCGTTAGCAAGCTGTGATCCCACAGCAACAATCTGCAGCAAGTTTGGCACAAGATGGTTTCTTTAATTCCCAATGTCTCCTTGATGAAATTTTGTTCGGCCAGAAATTGACGCAGCCAATGACATCTGGATCGCCGATGATGCAGAGAAACGCGCAGTTTAACTCCGTTCATCCAGTTTCAAGCAACCAACAATCAATTTAATAATGCAAGTGATCTACTACAGCATGCTCCTTTTTAATCAGTGTCCACTACCTCTGTAGTCTCGCACAGCGAGAAAGGCATACTTCATCTCATGATGTAATAACGACGAATAAACACAAGGATTTAAAGTAGAAATTATCCAACCATAGTTCGTTTGGTTTATCACAACCGGCTTTTCAAATTATTGTGTTAGTTAAAAATAAATTCATTTTGTTAGCAAAATCTTTACTCCTAATCAATACTGTTATCGGTTCACTTACAAATTAGATCTGCCAAATATTCGTAGATGCTCCCGTTCTGAGGATTACTTACTTGTTCTGTTCAATATCCTGTATTGTTCATGAAAGTGGAGCAATTCTTTTTTTAAATCACAAAACCTTTTCTTTGCAAAACAAATCTCCCTGCCTGATTCACCAACTCTTCTCGTCAATTTTCTTTGGCGATAATGTCTTTCGGACTTATCCACTTTATTTATTTGCAAGTAGCAAAACACATTCGATATTCCTTCTTTTTTCATATAGCTGTCGATATTAGAACAGAACAAGTTCCCAAGTATCCATATAATGCAAGGCAGTCCCTAAACTCTGCTGTCTGGCTTATCCAGACTAAAAATAATCCATTATTTTCCCTGAAAAGCATAATCTTAATCGTGATTGCGTGACTTAAATGAATTCGTCTATAATAAGAATAATGGACATAAACATCATCGTTAAAATGGTATATTTTTATATAAACAAATGCGTTATATTCTGATGTCATTGACCAAGTAGTTCTGTCAGAATTGCATTTTATGCTTTTAATACCAACAGACCATCGTTATGTCTGACAGGAAATGGCACCTTGCCAAACAAACACGTCCGTCGTCAGTAACCATAACTGTTGTTAATGTTGTAAAAACAAACAAGTCAAAAATTAGAATCATTAAAATAGCACCGATAATTTGATTGGAAAGAGCAATCTAATAGTTTGTTGTGAAATGTTGGTCAGATTTCCATTTGATTAGCTAGCGAAAGGGAGAAAGCTGCAAAGTGGCCTCAATAGCTAAGCTATCTGTCATCTATCTAGCTTGATGCTCCTACTTTCTTCTCAGAATCCGAACTTTTCTCTCAGAATCCGAACTTTTCTTCTCAGAATCCGAACTTTTCTCTCAGAATCCGAACTTTTTTCTAAGATAACTTGGTATTACCATTAAATTGTGCATAACCCTTGGTCTCGTGTTGCACCTAAAATCTCTCTAAGAAGACACTCCTCTACGCCAACCCCCCTCCCTCCTTTCTATGATTGCTGTTTTCAATCATAAACAAACTACAGAAGTAAACAATAAACAGCTTGAGAAAAGCCCACTATCTGTAATTTGTATGTGTAGAGAGATGAAAGTAAAAAGTTTTATATAGGTTAAAAGTACGTTAAAATAGCATTGTTTAATTTTAAATATCGGCATACTGGTTATTGATCAAAACTAGTCCCTGCACGCGCCTAAGCTTGGTTAAAAGGATGACAAAGTTGAGTTGATTCAATGTGCAGAGGCTTTTCCATAGCAGATTTTACAAAGGAACCATTGTCAGGACTTGCACCAACAAATGCTAGAGAACATAATCGAGCCCTGACAATTTTTTTAAAATGAATATGAAAACTTGCTTGCATGTTTGCTGCTGTGAATCATCATAAAAGCAAAAGCAGAAAAGATTTTTGTAGATCTATGGTAGTTGCAGGTTTAGTTATTTGTATTCTAAATCAGATTTCTCCATTTGAAGTTGCACTAAGAAACAGGCTAGCTACCTGTTACCATTTCACATTGGTCATAGATAGAGAAAGAGAGAGAGAGAGGTCTCTTTTCTTAGGTCTTAACGATTATGGACTGCTAAAGTACGTAGTTTGAGGTGGGTTGCTAGATATTCAGCCGTTTTCATCATTAGGATGTTGATATCTTAATTTTTTATTTCAATTGAACTAGAGGCATTTTTGGCAATTTTCAACTGCAAAGAAACAACCAACCTTAGCTCTGCGAGAACATGGTTGGAAAATCTTTAGTTTTTTCAATGTTTACATGAAAGAGTTTTTTCACTAAAAAAGCTTTGCAGAAATCCTCCAGTCATTATTTTCAATGTTCATCTGCATTTAGTAGATATGAAAAAAGTTCTTTCCACTTTGTTTCTCGCACCCTCTACTCTCGTTTGTCTGTAAAGTATCCAAACAAGGGCAAGTGCGAATTTCTTTTCAAATGATTTTCTTGCATTGAAAATGCCAAAAATACCTCGTGCGGGGATGATGCGAATTTGTTCCTTATATTTCTACTAGCGCATTTCTACGAAAGACATTTTGTTAATTTTTGAGTTTTGATGTTTTGTTAGAATACTATTTATCGTGTAAAATTTTAGTTTAAATTAGTGAAACTTTTTATTAGTGGAAATGGATTTTTTAACATTGTTTTATTGTGCTGTTTTGTCTTTATGTTCGTCTGGTTGTTTTGTTTGGTTGGTATCGCGTTGTGCCATGTCAGTTCTAGGAATTCAGAATCACTTTCCTTGAAATAAATTGGGAAGCATTTATCTGTGGATCACGGGGCATTGCTGTCTTTGTTGTCCGCCAGTCTTACATGTAGCGATAAAAAGCTGCTATTTTAGGTGTCAAATTATTTGTACTTCTTGTTGGTCTTTCTGGGGGATGTTTTGCTCCACTTGTATTTTAAATCGTAGTCGTATCTCAAGTTCACTGTCACTGTCAGATGTTCACTGTCCCCTGTGGAGTCAATTGCAAAAAATGAAAAAATATTTTGTCACTTTGAGAAAGAGTCCCCTTTTCATTATTAATTAACACAAAGTTGATTAATTGTTTTAATGTCTCCTTTTCTATCCCTGTGGTTGCATTTTTTTCTGGCATTTGGTTTCAAGTTCAGTAGAGTAAGAACCTTTTTATTAGTCAAAATCCAGTTGACTGTTGGCACCGAACCTTGCTTCTTCCTTTCTAAGAGAGAATGCACGCCCTTGGGCTTGTATTGCCCTTCCAGCAAAAGGGCTGTCATATAATTTCGTGCATGTTACATTTTACCACAGTTACGATCACCAACATGAAACTGTACAGGCTTTTGCCGCCCTCAGGTTTCCCATAGCTTCCAAGTGCTTAATGTGATGTCACTCAATAGCGTGTAACAACAAAATGAGGCAGCTTTTTATACTCGACAAGTAAACAACATCATTTTATGATTCAATGATTGTACATTACAATAATGATTGCTAGTAAATACGGAAGACTTCAATCGCTACCGGTTGTTACCATCACTAATTTGTTAGTTGCTTTATATATAAGTATAGAAATATATATATCCCGTTTTATTTTTATAAAGGTATACACAGTTGTATAACACTCAAGCAGTTAGGTTGGCTAGCCAGCGCAAATTGTGTTCGCCGCGAATTTTTACCAACGTTTATTCTGTATGGTCTTAGATGCATACCCATGCGCGCCAAATCCCCGCTTTTTGTTCAATTAATGATTGTTTGATCTTCTTGATCATTGTATGAATATAGTGCTTGATATTTGAATATTAATTGTTTTCCACATTGTTACTGATGGCTTTATCATGTTAGTGTGGGTGCCTAGTTAAGGAGCGGCGAGACGTAGCCATGGCAAGGCCCCCTTATCGACCCTTGACGTCATCTCTCATTACTCCCATAACGGTATGGCCATTTTTATGGCCCCCCAAAGGTTGTTTATATTAACCCCTTGCTTTTTTATTGTTACGAACATCGAATAGTGTTCTCAATAGAGATTTGCCAATCCATGATTACCTCGTGCTTGTTGATCCCCTCTCCCCCCTCCCCCTCCCCCCCCCCCTCTCAAAGCATTCAGTCTGCATAACATGGCGGTTCCCGACAAGATCTCTTTTGTGCAAGAGCAGATGAAAATATGCTTATGTATCCAGAAATAGTATGCAACCTATTATGTAAACATGCCACACTGTGCAGACTGGCTTGCACCATATTTTCAGCCCCACCCTTTAACAACACCGCCCTACCCCTTCATTTCCCTGGGAGATGGAGTGCCTTGTTTCCAAGCTTCTACCCAGATGCCTGTATATCAATATATCGCCTATTTATTGGCGACATTCAATGAAAATCAACGGAACCCTTTTGCCGCCGCCCGTTACCAACCCGCGTTGCCAATTTTGGTTTGCATATTGCTCTCCGCTCTGTCGCCATGCTAACGCCGAATAAATAACATCTAACGATGAGTATTTTTACACTATTATCGATTGCTATTACGCAATTATTACTTTTCTAGTTAGACTGACTACATTATGTGTACCAGTAGAGCATTCGTTGTTTAACAATGTGTGTTTTGTTGCCTCTGTCCCTTTCTACACAGTTCCTTCTCAATGGCTCATCAATGTTCTGAATGCCGCATCCATAAATTGCTACATTTGGTGTGCAAAAATCGTAATTTCTGCAGCGCTGCTTCGTTTTAATTACTCAAACTAGTACTGTCGCCAATCTATCGCCAACTTATAGGCAAAGGTCACATATTGAGAAGAAGGAAATGTCCAGCTCAATCGATTAGTTTTGCGCCTTTGGTTTTCATGCTATTATCTGCTCCGGTTCTAAAAATGGTGCCCTGCGCTTGTCTGGCCTTCCAATGCAACGAAAGAGGATTGCGTGCAAGACTGTTAATGTAATAACTTGAACATGGATAGCTTTGAAAGATTATTGATGTGTTCAAAATTGCAGTAAAAGTATTTCGCTCAATAAATTTGTTTAGGTGATGAAAATAAACATTCGCTTGCCGGTTTAAAATGGCTATTAGAGTTTATTTACAATAAAATGAACTCGAAACTATGATTAATAGTCTAATTTTTAGATAACAAAAGCAAGAAAATAATAATAGCAAGTGTTTCTGTTTGATATTTTTATTGTAGAGAGTTAATTTGGTAAGGTTTCCGAGGAATCAGCTCTAGGCGTTTCAAGCATAACAAAAGATCTTGACCAATCCAATTTAGATATTTATTTGGGGATTACATTGCTAAGTCTATTTGAAAAAATCTTTTCTGTGGGAAAGGTTACCGTTTGTTTCCCATTTGAAGATTAGGCATCATCAGGAATTGGCATCAAGCATTAGATCGCATCTTTACTTCACATTAAAACATAGCCCATTTGAAATGTCGAACATGCGCCTGAATGCATCTGCTTTGCAGATTTTTTTTAAACAAAATTAGACGTTTTATTGTAAGGTGTTACTGCAAACACGTCTTAGCGACTAAAGAAAACTTTCTAGATATAGCATCTTCAATCTGTTGTAAAGTAAAATCTGGGAGGCAATAATAGCCTTGCAGATTGTTCGAGGAGTTAGACAAGAATGCAAACTTGGTCCTACCTTGTTTGCTTTCTATTAACCTAACATAAAAAAATTATTAGCAAGATGTATCCGGGTATTTGTCTAGAGGCCATTTTAATAAAATTGCATTGCTCTACTCTGACGTGCTCTTTTTACGATAGTGCTGAAGTTTTACAACATGATTTTACCGAACAAGTTTTGGTACTGTTTTATTAATAGGCAAGTGGCACCGATTGGGCAAACTCTACAGTCATGTGCTCGCGTTTCTGATTGGCCAAATTTGATGCAACACTGGGGATATATTATTCTTATGTTCTGAAGTTGTATACTCTGAAGAGTGTCATATGAAAAGCTTAAAATATTTGCCCTTTTAAAAGCCAATTACAAGTAAAAGGGACATGTGACTGGGTACTCTTGAAAAATTTGTATTTGAGAAAGCTTTAAGGAACTTCACTGTATTGCACTATTATCTACCTAGCTTCAGAAGGTAGTTTTAAGACAACGAAAAGCTTTGCTTATCGAGCAGTGTCCTGGTCCTTCTTCTCGATGTGACCACACCTCGTCTTTCCTACGTATGCAAATAAAGAGAGCTTGTGACTTTCCTCTCACTGAGAGAAAGTTTTTGAAAAAGTCATGTCATGGACTCAAACCACGGACACTTGGAATGATCAGCAACGCTGAACAATCTTCACACCTAATTTTCTATCCTTCAACTTTTAGCTTTAAATTCAACAAAAATTACGATATCCACTTATACATAGCATCAGGGTTGCCAACTGGCCTACTGAGAGACCAAATTTGAGAAATCTGGCCTTTTTTAAGAATGTTTGGCTACGTAATTTTGCCTTTGGCCTCCGACCTCATTTTCGCTATTTTTGGCCTACTAATGGAATGTTCGAAAATGAGATTAAAACCACATAAAATCATAAAATGAATGCCCATGAACCAGAGAGCCACTCGAGGTGGCATTGATTTTATCCAAATGAACCAGTGCCTGAATTGCTCATTGCTATAATTTAAAACATTTTCCATCTATGTTCTAACGTTTTAAACTCGTGTCGGACGAGAAGCTCTAGTATAGCTCAAAATGTTCGCTTTTTTCAAATACATTTTGAAATAAAATTAGCAAATTATCAGTAATCAATAACTCGCATAATAGCAGAGATTGATCTACACAATTGTAAGAAGTTACAATAAATAGTGAATAATGCTCTATTTTTCTCTAGTTTTTAATCTATGATAGCCAAGTTGCCAAGTCAATATGACACTGCAAGAAAGTACAAGAAGTCTTTGGAAGTGCAATATGTTAGGCTTACAGAGTCTAGTGACGGGAAGGGCAACAGATACACTGCAAACTGTGCTTTTTTTTATTGCGCTCGCGCATTATGACGTCATTATGTAATGGGTAAATTTGGCCTATATTGACGTGATTTGGCTTATTTTCATAAAGAGTTTGGCTACTTAGTACCCAGACCACCTGGCAACCCTGCATAGCATTGGTTTATTTTTAAAAGAGAGTAGTTTTGGATTCTTAATCGTATAAAAATAGATTTTTGGGAAACCTTTTAGAGTGATTACGAGGTAAGGTTTAATATGACGTCATATTGAAATCATACGCCACTGTGTGAAGCTTTAATTGGACACTTTTTAACGTAACAAGACAGTTCATTTGTTCACTGCAGCGAGCTGGTCATGGTCGAAGAGGATTCAATTGAAAAGAAAATGGAATTCACATCCTTAGATGAACAAGAAGAAGACTGCCAAAAGCCAGGTATTTAATTTCGAATAATTTCATTTATTTTAACAGATTAACATAAGAAAACTCAATATTTGTTAAAGAATACGTATTTTGTGTAGATACCATGCAAATATATGTTACAGAAGCCAGAAATGAAGAGTTGCCTTATTGAAAATGTTTTCCCCTGTAGATGTATTATAGCAAACTGAAAGATGAACAATATTAGACATGGCTCTTTCATCCCTGTTTCGTCGTATCAATGAGTTATTAATGCTGGAAAATTCATGATTTGATGACATGAAGAGACCTACAATTCTGGACAAAAGTTAGGAGACATTCGCTGTTATTATCATTAATTGCAAAAACACCCAACCCCCTCCCACAATATGATGTTTATTTTTTAGCTTTTCTGGCTTCCACAATCAACTGCCATTACCCACCACCAACATTGACATTGGGGGGGGGGGAGGGGCATACCACTGGTTTTGAAAGCATTTACGCAAAAAATATCTTATAAAAGAATCGTCTCATAATCTTTTGTCCAGGATTGTTGCTACCCCTTAATAGCTGTAGATGTGGGTACATGGCTGTCTATTGTCGGCACTGCATTTCTTACTATGCTCTGCTACAATTACAGTAGAGAGTTTTATAAGCAATCATTTTTTCAGAACTTGCTTTTCTCACAACTCTGATACACGTAGCAACATTTTTGACCCATTTTTATGAGTGAACGGTTTTTATGCTTTAAATTAGATATTTGCTTTTTTCAAAGCCATTTTCAAATTCTGTACCGCAAAAAAATTGTTCAAATAAAAATTTGCTAAACACTTTCAGTTATTTTGATCTTACTTTTATCCACCGTTGTGTTTACGATTTGCAGGATGGTCATTAAGATTTGCTAACGGCCATAATAATTATGTTTGGGTTCATGTTTGGGTTAATTTACCATCTTTAATTATAAGTAAAACTGCACTGATGTTTATCAAAATGTTACCTCATTTGATAAACTCTGTTTTAAAGTTTACTTAAACAAGTTACCGATTTCAAACAAAAGATAGATTTTCACTATATTTGCTTGACAAAAACTACTTTGAAAAGTTTAAGCAGAACCGGAGGACATCCGCGGAGCATATCTCAGATTGAGGGGGCTAAAACGTTTTTGGGGCTAAAAATGCTAAAAACCAAGAACAAGGTGACTTTTTGTATGGTTTTAAGCACATTTGGAATTATTGGGGTTGGTTTGGAAAAAAGCAAACATTTGAGTAAACTGAAACTTTTCGTCTAACTCTCTTCTGAGTTTAAAACGCCAGAACATAGATCGAAAACTCTACGCGAAAACTCGAAATCAAATTTTTTCTTTGATATGCAACAGCCAATAAGGACACATCCTCCTTTTTACTAGGATTTTTGTTAGGCATGTCACCTCTTTGGTTCTAAAACGGCGATTTCTCCATTGTTCTCCACGATAACGTTTCCATTGCTTTTTGCATTGCTCATTTTTATGATGATTATCAAACTTTGTTGTTTACTGTAGAAATTGAGATTTTTGAAGGGCCAATGGCTGTTATAACACAGGGAGGCAATGAACTGATGCATAGGTAAGCCAAGCATAAAGCTTCAGCAAATATTTATTTGAATCCTGTTTAAATCTTTTTCTTTTCAACCCAAATATTTTGGCATTGGAATACCATTAAGTAGATAGAAAAATTTCTAAGTTATCCTTGAGTTTCCTGTTTCAAATTCATAGCAATTTATGGCTTTTCCTCATCAAGGTAGATGATTGAAATGACCAAGTATAATACTTGCTACTTATCAGTTGATGGGGACGTCATAAGACCTTTGTGCACCTATATTATTTGATCACATTTCTCCCTATAAACAAAAAGGGACACATTACCGTAAAATACAAATATAGGAAGAAATCAAGTAGATAATGTTAAAATGACGTCGTCTTTATTGTCATTTTTCCTTATTTTCTCTTCACAAATTTTTTCAACTTTGACGCTGCTCTTTGTAATTGTCATCTTCCAAAACATCCTCTTCTTCTTCCTTACCTTCTCCTCTAACATTTCTGCGCCATTATCTTCTTCATCTTGCGAAAAGATCATCCCAAATTCTTTATTAGTAGTATTGTCTCGTGTTTTTGCAGCTACAATAATGTTACCCAAAATTTGTTGAGGAAAGTGTGTATTCTTCATGAAAAATTGCAAGACAAAGACAAGTGAGTTGAGATCTAACATATACTTCTTTCATTCACTGCTTCATTCATGACGATATTAAATCCTCAGCTCGCAGTTCTGCAAACTGTGTTCTTGCATTCATCTTTAAGCTTTTAACTCTCAACATGCGTTGTCGTGGAATATGCATGCTTCTGTACTTAGAGATATTTGGTCTCTAGCAAGTGCAAAAGTGTCCACAATTATAGCATACTGATAACAACGGCATGAATACTTTTCCTTTCTTTACTCTCACGCTCCCATATTTTCTTCAGAGAGTTATCCAGGCTAACTACTGAAAATGAACGTCTCTTAGAAAGAATTCATGAGCTGCTAGTTGGAGCAGAACTGAGAGAAGAGGCCAAAGAAGGTGAGTAAGAATTTAGAGTAGAAGATTTGTGTGTTAAAAGCATGTTGTAAAAATTGTTCCGCTTTTTCGTGCAATTTAAAAAAGAGTTATCAACAAACAATTTGGATGCAAGGGTCCTAATTCCTCAATGAAATGTTTGGCCTCTTGAGCTTGAAATACTGAAGAACTCTTGCTCTTGAACATGAATATTTTTCTGTGCATGGTCTCATTATGTTTACAGCAAAATAAGTATGCACACAATGTGTTAAGAGATCCATCCTCTACATTTTCTTGATGCTAGCAGACAGTTTGCCCCTGAGCATTTCTGAGTTTGAAATGTATTCGTTAACCTTCCAGACAAAGCGAAGGCAAGTTATTGCAATAGAAGGAAAGGAATAATTCAGCTGGTGAGTAAAACCTTTAATCAGTTTAAGCATAGTTGAACTCATGTCTGTGATGAATCCAAATCGTACGGCAGATTATTGTTTTCAGACCTGTATATGCAGACCTGTACATGCTTTGGTGGGTAGAACAAAACATTTCTAAGTTGTTCTATGGCTGCAACTCACAGTTTCAAGTGTAATGCTAGCGTCAGGACACTGTTCTGTCTGATCATAGTCAATGGAAATTAACTAGGCCCTGATGATTGCATGAAATTAACTAGGCCCTGATGATATTTGAAACATATGGCAACCTACCCTGGGTGCCAGAGCCTCAGAAGAAGAGCAGGGGAAAGGCATTGCGAAAGAGAATAGGAGAGAAACGCGATTCCTTTCCCCTGTTCTTCACCTTTTCCCCCGTGCAACTGCGACCATGCTCTTAATATCAAGAAGTGATTTCAATTCGATGTATTTGGAGAGTTTTTGCCAGAACTTTTACAAAATATTAGAAAAAACAGCATTGCAATAGGACAACCATCAATGTTGCTTTTATACTAGCAACATGATATAAAATCGCAGCGTTGCTAAACCAAGGAGACGCCTATCATTTAAGAATTCAAATTACCTGCAAACCTGCAATAGGTATTGTAAATCGGCATGCTACACTTTGTCAAGCAAAATATAATCAATATTTAAGTACAACTCCAAGCAAGGTACTCACGAACTCCCATGAGACATAGGCTTCACATATACACGCCCCTTCAAAAAATAACATTTAACACCCTTTGGTTGAAATATTCTACAATATGATCGACACATGGCCAAATCCTCTGTCAATTTATATCATGTAGTCGAAATTTTTGATACAATTAAGTTGAAAACGCAAAATGCAAAGGATGTTCCAATGACAACTGATCAATCACGGTGTGTCACTTAAAAAAATTGCTTTAATTTGCCGTTTTCAGCTAAGGAGTCTGTACTGAATTTTTCAAAATCTATATTCTAGGAAATACACGAAGCAGGATCCCCGCGATCGAAGGCATCTTTTCAACAAGGCCAGTCTTATTTGATTGGTTGGTTGAAAGT